>NC_132782.1:69084768-69688830 GCF_048418805.1 Vulpes vulpes | reverse complement strand
AACCCCAGGGTAAGCCCTCCTCAGCAGTGCCTCCAGCCTGGGGACCTGAGGTGGACGAGTGTAGATGGGACATGGAGCCCTCATCCATAGGCCCTGACCAAGGGAGTGCTGGTGCCATGCCAAGGAGGTGTATTGCTTGACTCAATCCATGACACAGGGCAGCAGAGGGGTGATGAGCCCGGGCGCCCTGAACGTGAGGTGGGGACTGGCCATATGTGTGGGAGTCTTGGGGTCCCCTGCGCCTGCTGCAGTCACCCTGTCCCTGCCCTTGCCCACCCTGTGTGAGGCTTTGATAAAGCTCGTGCTGTCCTTCACAACTGAGGCTCCTGAGAGCAGGGACATGGGTGCCTCACCGTCCTTGGGGCTGGGTTCACAGCACTCCACCTGGTTCACAGCAGGCACTCAATAAATGTTTACCAGAGAAGGGCCTGAAGAGCAACCAGGCAAGACAAAGAAATAAAAGGTCTCCAAAGTGTAAAGGAAGAGATAATAAAACTGTCAGTATTTGCAGATATCATGATATAGAAAACCCTAATATTTCCACCAAAAAACTGTTAGAACTGATAAACAAGTTCAGTAAAGTGGTAGGATACAAAATCAATATGCAGAAATTAAAAAAAAGAATAGCTGGACAAATAGTTGTCCTTTGCAGTGATGTGTCCTTGGCCTGTGCTTGGGATGTTGGGCCCTGTGGACGTGGAGAGACGGAAAGCTGAGAGCACGGCGCCCCGGCTGCGGCAGGAGAGCAGGGAAGGTTCTGGAGGCACCGCCTGCCCGTCACCGGGGTCTCCATGGCTTTGGGGCTGGAGGTGTCTCTCAGGGCAAAGACAGGGACTCCGGGCTGGCTGGCGAGAGTGCGGGACTCGGGCGGCCGTCCGGGGCAGGTGTTCGCAGCGAGGCCGGTGGCGCGGTCCTCGCAGGAGTTGGGGTGGAGGCTTAGCCCAGCACAGTGGTTTGCTGGTGACCGTGGGCCCTTCTGGTGGAGCAGGGGTTCAGAGAGCCATGCGCCTGGGCGCCGCGGGGCGTGAGGAAGCCTGGCAGGACGAGGAGCGGTGCTGCTGGAGTTCCCGCACCGAATTGGTCCACGCGGCCGCCCGGGGCCTTCGCTGTCTCCCTCTCCTCCCAGTGGAGGTCCCCCCAACACCTCCTCCTGGGTCCTGCCCTCCCAGGCCCACTGGAGAACCGGAGGGTCTTGGCAGCCCCTGCAACCCAGGAGAGGGTCTGGGTGGGCCTGCGGGAAGGCGCCTTCCTATGGGACCCCAGGGCTGGGATCAACCAAGGCCGCCCAGCACTACTGAGGGGTTGTGGCTTTGTGACCTCAGATAAAACCAGGGAGAGATTTTGGTGGGGGGCGGGTAGGGGGACTGGATGTAGATCCTACCACACCTGGAAGACAAATCAGTGTGGAATGTTCAAAGCAAAACAGCATGAAGTGGGACAAATTCTCCTTCTTAGAACCATCCACTTTTTGGTGTCTTTGTTGTTTACCTTAGGTTCTTCGGGCAGCTTTAGCTCATGTATCAAGTAAAAAGCCACGTTTCAATGGCTGGACCTAGTGGCAGTTTCTTTCTTGTGCAAGTCCAGCAGAGACATTCCTGGCTGCCGGGCGAGATTCACATGGGAGTGCGGGGCCCCTTCCTTTGGGGAGTCCTGGGCCATGGCTGCTTCTGCATCAGATGGGGTGGGAGACGGCAAAAGGGACAGAGGTGGGCCTCTTACCTCCCATGGGGTTGGTGAAAACCAGGCCCTGGCTGTCAGCTTCCCCAGAGCTCCAAGGGGGTGGCCAGGGACCCGCCAGCACCTGTGTTTACGGTCCTACGACAGCTGCACAAGGGAGGCAGCGGGTGGGAGAGGGGCTTCCCTAGAAGGAGACCTGGCTTCTGCTAGGAAGGGGGGATGATGCCTAGCTGCTGCAAATGACTAATGTCCATCATGGAAGCCCAGGCCAGTGAGTCCTCACGGAAGGAGGTGGATGGTTCAGCCCTGGAGTCAGAGGTGGGGGGCCAGGCAGAGCTGTAGGGATACTACAGAGGAGACTGGGGCAGCAGGGGGTCACACAAATGGGCCCTGAGGACACCAGAGGCAGCCTGATCTCCCGGAGAAGTCTGGAGAATGTTCTGGAAGGACCTGCCCAGAAGACACTGGGGGAGAGAGCAGTGTCGTGTAGTGTTAGCTCGTTGGTCCTACTGAAGACGGAGGCAGCTCGCAGTCCCTACCCAGCACCTCTTCTGTCCCTCACTGAGGGTTTCTGGAGTCAGATGGACAGTCCATTGCAAGAAGCACCTGCTCTGCTCCCCAGTGCACAGATGGCACGTGTCGGCTTGTCCCTGGTCTCATTGTTTGGGATTCCTGTCATGAGAAAGGCCCTGCCCTGGCCATTCAGGGAGCCTGGTGACAGGCAGGGCCCAGAGCTTCACTGTCCTCTGACTCCCGACCCCCTTCCTTATTCCTACTGGGCAGAGCTGTGGGGTGCCGGGTCTCTGGGTGAGGGGACTGCGTGCCTACCCAGTGCTTCCTGCAGCTGGTTTGTCTAATCATCACCTTACGGGGTTCTCCTTCCAGCAGCTCTGAATTTGTAGCTGCCCTGTCACCTGTTTACAGATGTGGAAACTGGTTCATAGAGTGATTTAAACCCCAGACCTGAAAATATGTTCTGGGAAAGTGTGGGGTGTAAGATGTCTTTCCGTCTGGTTTATGGCTTCCTTCGCCAAGTGGTCCTTCCTTTGCCCTTGGCCTTGCTGAGATTTTATAACCGCGCTCACTCTGAGTCAGGCTGGGCCCTCTTGGACTCACAGGAGAAAGGACGCCAGCCCCGCTTTCCGCGTGTGCTGGATCTTTTTTGTGCTTGCCTGGATACAATAGTTGTAAGCAAGACTCCGGTAAATAAATAGTTTCAGTTCCCACCGAAATTGCCTATGCTGGAATTTCTGCCTTTAAAAGAAACATGAATAATGACTGGGACAGAGCATTCTTTTATTTGAACCCGGATGAGTTTAACACAGATAGTAGAAATGTGAGAAAGCCCCAGCTAAGTGTATTCTCTAGGTTATAAATTCCTTTTCTCTCTAATGCCTCTGCCTTATCTGGAGATTCTCTTGGCTGCACTCTCTTCTTTCATTTCTGTCTTCTTTATTCACTGTGTTTCTTCTTTCCTCGGATTTTACTAGCTCAGCAGCTGCTGGTGAATTGAGCCAAGAATACTTGCTCTGGGTGGCGAAGAAATGCACTTTGCCTCTGTGGTCCTGCTCCCTCTGAGCACACTGATCCCCTTATGTAACTCTGTCCTCTTCAGAATCCGTTCTGCCACAGCTTGGTTAACAAAAGGGCAGTGCATGACAATTTCAAATGACAGGGCTCCTTTGGCTTTTCTTTTGCTGCCCTTGAAACTTAGCACCTTTCCCAGCTCACCTTCAGTGTATGTTCTTTGGCTGTGTCTGCAGGATACTTTAAAATTTATTATTATTATTATTATTATTATTATTATTATTATTATTTAACAAGAGAGCTGTGTGATTGGATGCATTTTTAAAATAGCAAGTTCCCCTGAAATTTCTTAATAAGCAAGTGGTTTCGTTGCTGGGGCTGCAAATAACAGTGGCTCTGGCAAAACGGAAATGAAACTGGTCACTCACATGGCTCTCAGAACTCATACTGGAAAGAATGGTGATACGTGTGCCTTGGGGAGAGTTACGACTTTCTTCATATGACCGAGACCTACCCTGGTCATTGTAATTGAACTTGAAAACACCCAAGCCTGTGGTGTCAGCAGGGCAAAGGTGTGAATAGGGTCAAGAATAGGGAAGATAGGGTTGAGAAGAACCTAGAGAAAGAGGATGAGGCGGAAAAATGCATCCTAATGGCAGAGATAAGCCCAGATTTATCAGTTGTGATGATATTAAAATGAAATAAAATCAGGCTGAAACAAAATGATTCCTAAGTTTTAAAATTAATTTAAAAAGATAATGTAGTGATATACTTACAGATAAATTAGAACTCAACATGGAAGGTATTAAGGACAGAGACAGACATTTCATGTTAATAAAAGTAAAAATGCACCAAGGAGAAATAATCGTTTTGACACTGTAGACACTTACTACCACATCTTTGTAATATGTAGAGCAAAATTTCCTTGAACTAGAAGGAGAAGTTGACAAACCCAGAATGGAAGACATGTTAACACACTCTTCCTTTAGTGAGCAGAATTGTGGCCCTGAAAATATGTTCATGTCCCAGTCCCTGGAATATCTAAGTGTTACTTTATTAAGGAAAATAAGCATCTTTGCAGATGTAATTATGTTCAGATTCTTGAGGTGAGGTCATCCTGGATCATTACAAGTGTCCATATAAGACAGAAGCAGAGGGAGATAGATATACGTCGAGAAGGTGATGTGGAGCCAGAGGGAGGGATGGGAGTGATATGGCTTCAAGCAAGGGATGAGGCTGCCACCAGATGCCAGAGGAGGTGGGGGATGGATCCTTCCAGGGTCTCAGGAGGAGGGTGGCCCTGTGACACCTTGCTTTCAGGCTTCTGGCTTCCAGAACTATGAGAGAAGAAATTCTTTTTGTTGTGAGCCACTACATTTGTGGCGATATGTTATGGCAGCCCCAGGCAACAAATATACTTTTCAAAAATGGGCAGATCAGATAGATAAATGAATAATTAATAAGAATATCAAGGACTTGAAGAATTTAACTTGACATCCAATTGAGTATACTCATTCTTTTTATTTTTATTTTTTTAATTAATTAATTAATTATTTTTACTCATTCTTTTTAAATACGTTGGAACATTTATAAAAAATTAACCAAGTCCATGGCAACAAAGAGAAACACACAGGTTTCCAAGGCTGGAGTCATAGAGTCCTATCCTTTGGGGGCAATGAAGGTAATAACCAGAACAAAGGAGAGGCAGAATGTTGCCTGCGTACATTGGGAAATTAAAACATACCTTTTAAATAATTCATGTTTTAATGAGAAAATCAAAACAGGATTTGAAGAACCTAAACCCAAATGACTTGTAAAAGTTCTACATATAAAGTTGGTGAGATAAAGCCAAAGGGGCCCTCACAGGGGAATTTGTAGGCAGAAGTACATTTGTTTAGAAAACAGGAAAGACTGGAAAGAAATAGGCTAGGCTTTTGGCTTGAGGAACTATCAAAAGAAACAACAAAACACGTCTAAAGAAAGCAGAAAGAAGAAAATAAGAGCAGAAACTAGTGAACTAGGAAACCAGGAAGTTCACCAGAGTTCATCAAAACCAAAAGCAAGTTCTTTGAAATGATGAATGAAATTGACAAACTTTAGGCAATTATACTCAGTAGGAGAAAGTAAGCATAGATAAGTATCATAAGGAAACAGAAAAGGTCTATGGATACATTTGACCCTTAAGAACTATTAAAGAATTGAATATTTTATACTAATTCATTAAGAAAGTAGCTGATATTGAAAACTTCTTAAGATGATATAAATAATCAAATTTGACCCCAAAACAGATAGAAAACTTGAATAGAGAAAAATAATCATAAAATAAATGGAAATGATACACAAAGACCAATTAAGAGGTGCCGAGTCTATATAGTTTAATAGGTCAGTGCTATAAAATAATTCAAGGACAAAGTAACCTAGATCTGGTGAAACTGTCCCAGTGTGAAGAAAAATATGGAAAAGCTAATTAACCCACTTTATGAAGTTAGTAAAAACTCTATTATCCAACTCCACAAGAAAAGAAGAAAAAAACCAAACAGTCATTACACGTATGATATCCATGTAGAAGCCCTAATGAAAATATTAGCAAACTGAATCCTATAGTTTATTAATGGAATAATACATCTTGAGTAGGATTGGTTCGGGAGAGAATATTTATCAGTATGTTTAACTGTCTTAAACGAAGAAAATAAATCCATGATTTTAACAATAGATGGTACCCATCCCTACTTCATTCACCATATAAACACCCAGAAAATGAATCAAAGGGAACCCCCTGAACTGATAAAGAATATATACCCTATAGGAGCCACCATTTTTAATGATAAAACAAGATTAAAGTCACTGCTGCTCTGTTACATATCTTAGTCAAATTTCAAGAAAAGAAATAGAAATAGGAAAGGAAGAAACAAAACTATTAGTATGCTCAGATGTTAAATTGTTAAATTTGAAATACCAATGAATCATCTGATAAATAATTAGTCAATACTTTAATAGGAATGCTGAATGTAAGTTGAACATATAAAGATCAGTAATTTTTCTTATGCTAACAATAACTAATTAAATTACAATAGGAAAAAATAACCCCACTCATGATAGTAACAAAATCTGTTATGTACCTGAGAATGGACCTGTGGCCACCATGCCAGGGGCATAGCTTCTCTCTTTCCTTCTTTACTTAAAAAACTCAAGTTCGTTTGGGTTGGCTATATCCACACATAAAAATACTTGATCTCCCAGCATCCTCTGCAATTAGGGCTGCCCATGTGATGAAGGTTACACGCTCAAAGCAACAGGCAGAGTTCCCATAGGAGGGCAATCCTGAACAGATGAGAAGGCAATGCCTCTTCTTTCTGCTTGGAATACAGGCAAGATGATGGGAGGTGCAGCAGCCATCTTGTGATCACAGTGTGAAAGCTTCATGCTGGGGATGGTGGAAGAAAAGGCAGAGGATGCTCTTCTCTGTTCCTTGGCGATCTCCTGGGGCAAAGCACTGGCCCTGGCCTGCCTTACCTCAGGCTTCTTGGACAGTGTGGAGGTAGGGGCAAGGGGCCATACACTCTCTGGCTGGGAGCCAAGAAACTCACTTTCCATGGATTTCCTTCCTGGGCTCCTTTTTCTCACTTTTGCCATTGGCTGAAGTGTGCTGGGGAGATCCCTTCATCAGAATCACCAGGGTAGAAGACTGGTTAGCCACGGACAGACTGGATGCCATCCAGGCCCACTGAATCAGAAGAACCTTTTGGGGAGTCAGGGAATCTGCATTTTGCCTCCCCCACTCCCATACACTACTTAAGATTCTGGGGGCCCTTACCTGAAGAAACAGTCTCTCAATAAAGAATCTGCTTTAGACCCACTCAGGGCCTGTCTGGGAGAGTTCCAGTGGATTCTATTCCTTGTGAGAGCTCACTTCCTGGCTTGCAGGTGGCTACCTTCTCACTCTGGCCTGTCTTCTGTGAACATGTGTGTGGGGAGAGAGCAACCAAGTGACTCTCATAAGAACACTGATCTTGTGAGATCAGGGCCCCACCCTATGACCTCATTTAACCTGAATTGCTTCCTTCGAAGCCCCATCTCCAACACAGGCAACACCCTTTTTGAACTTGGCCACAGCAGCTTCTTGCAAGACACATCTATGAAGGCAAAGGAAACAAAAGCAAAAATGAACTATTGGGACTTCATCAAGATGAAAAGCTTCTGCACAGCAAAGGAAACAATCAACAAAACTAAAAGACAACCTACAGAATGGGAGAAGATATTTGCAAATGATATATCAGATAAAGGGCTAGTATCCAAGATCTATAAAAAACTTATTAGGGACACCTGGGTGGCTCAGTGGTTTAGCGCCTTCCTTTGGCCCAAGGTGTGTCCTGGAGACCTGGGATCGAGTCCCATGTCAGCCTCCCTGCATGGAGTCAGCCTCTCCCTCTGCCTGTGTCTCTGCCTCTCTCTCTCTCTCTCTCTGTCATGAATAAAAAAAAAAAATAAAATCTAAAAAAAAAAAAGAACTTATTAAACTCAACACCCAAGAAATAAACAGTCCAGTCATGAAATGGGCAGAAGACATGAACAGAAATTTCTCCAAAGAAGACATACACATGGCCAACAAGCACATGAAAAAATGCTCTGCATCACTTGCCATCAGGGAAATACAAATCAAAACCACAATGAGATCCCACCTCACACCAGTGAGAATGCGGAAAATTAACAAGACGGGAAATAACAAATGTTGGAGAGGATGTGGAGAAAGGGGAACCTCTTGCCCTGTTGGTGGGAATGTGAACTGGTGCAGCTACTCTGGAAAACTGTGTGGAGTTTCCTCAAAGAGTTAAAAATAGCAGCAATTGCACTGCTGGGGATTTACCCCAAAGATACAGATGCAGTGAAGCACCGGGACACCTGCACCCCAATGTTTATAGCAACAATGTCCACAATAGCCAAACTGTGGAAGGAGCCTCAGTGTCCATCGACAGATGAATGGATAAACAAGATGTGGTCTATATACACAGTGGAATATTCCTCAGCCATCAGAAACGATGAATATACACCGTTTGCTTTGATGTGGATGGACCTGGAGGGTATTATGCAGAGTGAAGTAAGTCAATCGGAGAAGGACAATCATATGGTTTCACTCATACAGGGAATATAAGAAATAGTGAAAGGGATTACAGGGGAAAGGAGGGGAACTGAGTGGGGAAAAATTAGAGAGGAAGACAAACCTTGAGAGTCTCCTAACTAGGAAAAAAACAAAGGGTTGTAGAAGTGGAGGTGGGTGGGGGAATGGGGTGACTGGGTGACAGGCACTGAGGAGGGTACTTGATGGGATGAGCACTGGGTGTTATAGTATATGTTGGCAAATTGAATTTAAATTTAAAAAATTAAAAAAAAAAGAAGCCCCGACTCTGAAGACAGACACACTGGGGGTAGGAGCTTTGACATAAGAATCTTGGGTGGGAGGACGCAAACATTGACTTCCTAACTACAGAGCTCGCTGCCATCCTTATCAGTGTAGAATGACAGGCAGGTGGCTGGGTTTTGCTTAGTTTGTTGGGAACCGCAGAATAGCTGGGTGGGAGCCTGGCCACCCAGGTTAGCCACTGGGCACTCTCCATAATTCTCTGCATGGCACTCATCACTAACATTTTAAGTATTCTTGAGCGTTACGTATCTTGTGGCTTAGGAAAGTCTCCTTGATTAATCGAAAGTGCCTAGCATTACTAATGGAGTAATGGAGAGTTAACAGCTTTTCTGCCTTGACATAGGTGTGTTAGTTTCCCGGTTGTTTCCAGGGTGGGGGTACTTAAACAGTAGAAAATTATTGTCTTACAGTTCTGGAGGCCAGAAGTCCAAGGTCACTGTGCCGGCAGGTTTATGCACCTGCTGAGACTCTGGGTAGCACACTCCTTGTCTCTTCCAGCTTCTGGTAGTGGCCAACAATTCTTGGTGTCCCTTGGCTTGCAGCTGCCCCGTGCTAACCTCTGCCTCTGTCATCAGTGGTCTTCACATTGTCTTCCCTCTGTGCGTGTCTAAGTTCATGTCCAAATTTCCCTTTAGATAAGGTCACAGTCAGACTGGGTTAGGGCTCCCCGAATGACCTCATCTTTGCTTAATCACCTGGAAGGACTTTATTTTCAGATCAGATCGCATTCACAGGTACGGGGCTGGGGGGTTAGGACTTGGACATATCTTTCATGAAAGATGCAGTTTGACTCACAACTATGGATTCTTCAGATTACAAGTATTTTCTGTGATTTTGAATGGACTGGGTCAGATCTTTCCACTCAGCATTGTGATGCTCAGCTGTCACACCTGTAGCCCTGGGGGGCTGGGAGCCTGGGGGACCTGGTCCCACCCTCTCCTGCAGCCGCTGCTGGCACCAGGCTCGTACTGGGGGCCCCTCTCTATGGATCTGTGGAAGATTGAACACAGGGTGCTGTGCTCTATCATGGCTCGGGAGGCTTCCTGCAGTCTGCCCAAGGGGCGAGCTTGAAGTCAGGCCCGAAATAAAAGAATGCCAATTGTGGGCCACATTCTCTGCCTCTATAAGTGCCTCCACTGATAATATATAAAAGTGAGGAAAAGTTGGGTCGATTTTTCGGTAATACTGAAAAATTTGCTTTGTTTACTGGCCGCTGGGGCCACGTTCATGATATATAATGGATTTTGGTTCAAAAGGAAATTGCCAATTTACCCTACAGGAACTCTGAAAGTTTTATTAAAAAATACTCCAAGCAAGTGTAGCCTCTTGGGTGTCTGTGTGGGTGGGGAGGCTGGCTGTGGAGAAGGTGAGGCCTGTGACAGAACAGAAAGAGAGGAAGTTAGGTGGGAAGCGGAAAACAAGCAGCCAGAGGGAAAATTCTGGAAGGCCTTGTCTCCCCCTTCATGCTGAGAGAAAGCAGAAAGCAGCAACTCGTAGCAGACCTGTCAACAAGAAGTTGGACATGGTGCAAGCTCATTGCATTTATTTGATAGAAGATGCTGAGTCTTAACTTGTGCAAATCTGTCAGTGACTTTTTCAAAATCTGATCTTGGCATATTTATATTTATTTAGTTATTTATTTTAAAGAATTTATTTTTAAGTAATCTCTGCACCCAGCATGGGGCTCGAACTCACAATCCCGAGATTAAGAGTCTCGAGCTCCACAGCCCGAGTCATCCAGCTTTGTTCATCTATTTTCATTTGTATTCAAAGAACGCCTTTTTATCCCTTAATCATTCGAAGAAGGAAATGTCACGTTTGAGATGTTAATGGATAAGTTTGGCAAGGATTCATCAAAATCCCATCTTAGAGTAAATTCCAGAAACCAAGTTCATGGCTTTGATGCAACTCATTTTTCAAATCCCACCCACTAGTCGTGCAATTTAAAACACAAGGAATCAAAATTCACTGAAAATATTCATTTGGGAGCCTTTTAAACAGATGAGAAAATTCTGTTTAAAGCATGTAGTTATGAGGGTTTAACAGAGGACACATCTTGTTTTGGGGCGGCTAAGTCATGTCATACCGGAAGCATTTCCATGTATCTGTGTCCGGAAGCTCCCTGTGTGATGTCACTCTCTGGCATACTCACATGAAATGGTGCTGTTACTTTGAAGGGACAGATGGAGCTACTGTTTTTTCCAAAGTATTTGTACAATAGATGAATTCTTAACTAGTTATCTTAAAAAAGTCAAGCCAGCTTGGAAACCTTAACGTTTTGGTCCGAGTTCAGTGTGACTAACCTCCTTATACTTGCCGACTGTGGTATGTACCTTGCCTTCACTCAAAAATCTCGGTGAGGGAGCAGAAGTATTCGTGGTCTCCCATTTCATTACGTAGTGTGCTATTGGAAGGAGTGGAATCTGCACCTGTCTCTAACGGGCAGCTGTAATTGCAATACACCATCAGACCCTGAGCAGGAACCCTCAGGTGGGAGCACCATCACCACCACCCTGGCCTGGCACCCCCCCTTACCCCCTGCCCCAGGTGACCTTGCAATTTGTTGTCACAGGGGCCTGGGGGCCGCCCAGCATTCATCTGTATGTCAAACACAGGTTGTGTGGCCTCGAGCAAGTCACTCATTTCCCCGGCCTCAGTTCTATGAAATGAGGACAGTCACAGCCATAGTGCCTCAGGGAGCTGCTGAGTGGATAAAATGGAGCTGGCAAGGAGAAAACGCTTCGTAAGCACATCCTGAATGTTGGGTCTTGGTGATTCTTTAGAGATGAGAAAATGGAGCAGAGACAGTGGCAGAGACAGTACAGAGAGCTGGGGTGGGGTAGGCGCACAGGGGAGGTGTAGTCACTTCTGGGCTAGGTGAAGGGGGCCCTTTTGCCTTTCCATGATGTGGCATTTGACTGGGTCCTAAAGGTGGGACCCTTAGTGGGTGGGACTAGAAGGCAGGTAACTTCCTGGTGGTGGATGCCCCACAGAAGAAGGAATCCAAGTAGGGAATGCAGGCTGCCCTGGGGCAGTGGGGGGTGGGGGGCCTGTGTAAAGTGGAGGTGGGGAGGGTGGATGAGGCTGTGGTCTCTCAACAGAGCTGAGGTCACCCGATCACTGGGAATCATAGTTTCCAGGAGACCCCAGACCCTTCTTTCTCCCATGGTGTCCCTGGGCCTTATGCCACTGGTTGAACTCAGCTGTATCCCCAGATAGGGCGACTGACTGTGCCCCTTCCCCCTTCCCCTTGCACCTTTGCCCATGCCCTTGCACTGGTTTGATTTGTCTAGAATGGCTTGGTTACTTAGAAAGGGATGCTGAAGAATGATCTTTGAATTATTAATGATTTCAGCATTTTGTAATTAAAATGCTCATTTTCTCCATGAATTTTAAGTGCACATATATCACAAATACAGACAGAATCTATTTTAATGAATAACATTAAAACACTCAGTTCCAAGTAATGAGGTTATTTCCACATCTTGGCTGATAGTCCATATTTGATTCATTCATTTATTTATCCATTCACTTACTAAATATTTTTGCCCCCTCCCACTCCGGGGAAAGTATTAATACAGCTTTGCAAATGTGGCTTCCATAAATTGTGATGGAACAAATTCTCTATGCCCGAGTAGCACCCAATCCATCTTATGGAAGATACTCTTTTGGCTGGGTATTTCACGATAATACCTCCATCAGAGCACACCTGCCTGCTGTGAAATGGTGCTGACTATTTAGGAAAACATTCTGGTGTGAAAGGGGAAGTTTCCCAGGGCATGGCCAGGAGGATCAAAGGGAAGCGTGAATTACTTTGTATAATCAAGTCATTTGATTTTGAGGTTTCCCAGGGCCTGAAAGGATGGCGGAGAGGAGACAGGAAATGGGAGGAGGTCTTAGGGCAGATTGTATTTCCCAAAGATGGGCCCCCATCACATCTCCCGTTGCCCAGGCTCTTCTATCAAGAGGTCAGTCTGTGTTCTTTCTCTGGGCCCTGGTGGACTTTTGTGATTGCCTCAAAGCTGCTGTAAACATCCAAGTGCAGGTCTTTCTGTCGATGTAACTTCAGTTTCTTTGGGTAAATACCAAGGGTCATGGTTACTGGATCTTATGGAAAAAGTGTGTTCAATTTTATAAGAAATCACCCAGCTGTCTTTCAAAAGGCTGTACCATTTTGCATTCCCACCAGCAATGAATGCCTGTCGCTCCATGTCCTCACCAGCGTTTGGTGTCATCACCGCTCCTATTTGTGCCATTCTGATAGTTGTGTAGTGGAAGAGGTTTTTTACCACTTAGTTTGTGGTGGTTTGTTACTGGCAGTAGTGATCAGAGGTGGGAAGTGGGGAAGCTGGTGAAGGGTGTGTTAGTGACAGGACACTTCTGTAGGCAGCTGGAGGGGAGTCCCACCGGGGTTCTCTGGGATGCCCTGTGTTGGGACATTCTGTGGAAGACTTACCAATCCAAGGTGTCCTTGGTGAGGAACCAGAGAATAAATAACCCGATTCACTGTGTTCTCCCTCCTTCTCCTGCTGGGGCTGTCACTGGCTGAACCCAACTGGAAGCCAGTCTTCTCTGGGGACCTGTTATAGGGTTTAATCAGTCCAGCATCCTGGGACACAGACTTGGAAGAGCAAATGGTAGGATCTGGGGCCAGCATCCATTCCTTTTCTTCTGGACAAGGAACCCACACCCCCAGCAGAAGGAATGTGTGAAGTCCCACCAGCTACTCTCATACAAGGTGATGTTAATTTGCTCATATTTCCCTGTGAAATCTACATTGTTAGCCAAGCCTGTGTGCTTCATGTAAGGAAAATAGAAATGGGAAAGTTGTAAAGAACTGACTTATAAACCCAGCTGCTATAATCTCCACCTTGGTAGCCTAGAAAGGCAGCTTTTCCCACCTCCCATTCTTTAGTTCCCCCTGCCATGTACCAGCCCTGCACTGGATGGATTTTTACCTGTTGAGGTGACCTATACCTTCATTCTTGCAGGATATGAAGTCTTGGTGACTTTTTTTATAGTTTCATGCTGACCAGGAATGTGGGGCAAGGGAGAAAGAAAAGAAGCCCCAATAAATCCTCTAGGCTTCAAAGGCCTTCTTGAAACCACTCCCCTCATTTCCACTGTACTCTGACTCTGGCTATTGGCTCCTCAGCGCGAGGAGGCCAAAATAGACTCATAGGGGGGTCTCAGCTTCCTGTTGATAGTTTCTTGCCTTGGTATTGGTTGTGATCATAACCCAAGGTTATGGGCATGGGAAGCAAAACTTCTGGTGTAGGGAGAGGTCCCACTCCTACTTCCATTCCTTGTTTCCTGGCCTGTGCTCCTGGCTATGGGAGAAGATCACACCATATGTTGATCACTGGTTTAATCCTTAAACTTTAAGGCAGACATGTACCCTATAACCTTATAGGCGTTTGCTTCCAGCTGGTATTGTAATTGAGCTTTTAGTGCACCATTCCATCATTGTGTCAAGCCAGCTGCTTCTGGGCAACAGGCATGTGATAAACGCAGGGAATTCTATAGGCATGAAACCATTGAATGACTTCCCTTATTGAAAACATCCCTTAGTTGATGTTTTGTGCGCTACTAGGGTGCTTGTTCAGGCATTCTGATGTTCTGTAAATCCACAAATGGTGAAGCTGACAGAAGTGCAGAGGGCAGGGGAAAAAATTCGTACTTGGAATATGTGGTACCCGATGAGGACAAGGCATTGTCCCCTCCATAAAGGGAGGAGTCCAGTTAGTGAGCCTGCCACTAAAGAGCCAGCTGGGCCCCCTATGGATGGTTCCTTGGGAAGCTCAGTACTGTCCTCTGCTTTTGCAGGTTGGACACTCAGCTGTGACAGTGGCCATATTTATGTTGGTGAGGGCAGCCATGCTGTTGAGCTGTTGAGTTCGTGCATGTATCCATCCTGGCCCCATGTCCAGGTCTTCCTGTTCACCTCTTACAGAACATTTTTTCCACAATGGCTGTCCTCTGTTGGGCATTTGCATGGTGCACAAATGTATTCACACCCTGAGAAATCTGTCCACATACCTTTCCTTTACCTCTCTACTATCAGTTTTTCAATTTTTTTCTCTCGAAGCCCCTGACTAGCTGGCCAACTCATTGGCCCCTGCTAATCCGTCGGGGCATGCTCACATCTTCAACTATTGATCCTTCCACATGGAAACCAGATGTACCCCTTGAAGGTCTATGTAGAGGGGGATTTCTCATCTAGCATCTTTCAGAGTACTGTACTCTTAAGTACAGCAGTGCCTCTTCCTGGATGTACAGATGACCATGGAATCCCGACCACAATCCCGGCTCAGACTGTTGCCTCCTCCATTAACTGGCCGTAGTGTGGGATGACGGAGGGGGTGGAGCAGGAAGAGCAGGCCCTTCCGGGTCTAAACCACCTCCTTTGTAGATCACTTATGTTTCCCACATCGGCTGGGATCTGCTCTCCACGTACCATTTCCATTTTATAATGAGATGCTTTTATGCACATTCCTGATGGTTTGATGGATGGGAAGATATCCAGTTCTGCTCACATTGTGCCTGGGTCTCATGGTCAGGCTTTTTGTTTGTACCCGGGCCAGGTAAGTAAGGAGCTGCTTGCCTGATGGAGGCAGGTGGTTGCTGATGGAGGGAGGCAGTGCCTGACTCCTGTACCTGAGGGTTTATGCTGTAAAGCTCCTGTTGGAGCCGCTCAGGGGCATCACACACCATCCTGATGCTGCAGACACTTCCAGTATTGTTGGGCCCAGTAGTCACAAGGTCCAAGTCCAGGGCCTCTCTGCTTGAAACTGGCACCTTCTGGGTTGACGGGGTGACTTCCTGGGTCATATGGCTAAGCCTCTTTGATGTGGTTTATCTTGCCTTCTAAATCAAAGGAAGCGTACAATTTTTTTTTTAAAGATTTTATTTATTTATTTGAGGGAGAGTGGGAGTGAGAGAGATCATAGAGGGAGAGGAAGAGGGAGAAGCAGACTTACCACTGAGCAGGGAGCCCAATGGGGGACTTGATCCCAGGGCTCTGGGACCATGACCTGAGCTGAAGGCAGATGTTTAACTGAGCTACACAGGTGCCCTGAAGTGCACAAAATTTGTGCCTTTTTTCATGGTAGGCAATGTAAGGGCAGCAACTTATTTCTCATTGCAGAGGAAGCATCCTGCTCATCAAGTCCTAGGAACTTCCTTGATGTGCCAGGCTCCTGAACTAGTTCAGGTTCATCTCTATCTTCTGGCACACATGAATATGAAGGGATGCAGCAGGATGCTGAATATCCAGGTAATGCAGAGGGCATGCTGGAGTTGGAAAATTATCATCTTATAACCATTAAAGATCAGTTCAGGCAAAAGTCGTCACTGGGCAATAACCCGAGGGGGCAGCTTCGAAGAGCAAGGTGCCTGCATGGTATTACAGTGTCACCCTACAGACTGCTTGTATTACAGGGGGGAAAAAGAGCAACTATTCAAGGGTGAGATTGGACAAGGTGATAAGAATTACCATCAATAGTAAGGAGCAGATGGATGTCATGGACTTCCAGGCATGATGCCCTGAGGACCGAGCATCACTCATGGCATTTCCTGTCCTGGGATGGTGTAACCCGGATCCAATCACAAGGAACCATGAAACAAACCCAAAATGAGGAAGAGTCTGTTTATTTATTATTTACTTAGAGAGAGAGAGAGAGAGAGAGAAAGAGAGAGAGAACATGAGTGGGGGAAGGGCAGAGGGAGAGGCAGAAGAGCATTCTTTTTTTTTTTTTTTTTTAAAGATTTTATTTATTTATTCATGAGAGACACAGAGAGAGGCAGAGACACAGGCAGAGGGAGGAGCAGGCTCCATGCAGGGAGCCCGATGCGGACACGATCCCGGGACTCCAAGATCATGCCGTGGGACAAAGGTAGGCACTAAACCGCTGAGCCATCCAGGGATCCTCCAGAGAGAGCATTCTTTAGCAGACTCTACTCTGAGTGTGGAGCCTGACTCAGGACTTGATCTCACGATCCTAATCTCCTGAGCTGAGCTGAAACCAAGAGTTGGCTGCTTAACAAACTGAGCCACCCAGGCGTCCAAGAAGAGTCTATTAAAAACAAATTGTATTTTTTAATAGCATGCCTTTGTCTGTTTGTGCTGCTATAAAAAACACCATAAGCAGAGCGATTTAGTAAATTTTGCATTAAAATGAGCCACATTGAGTCAGTGGGATGCAGTATGGATATTGGAAAGACGTTTCTCTGGAGCCTTTTATTTTAACCAAAACTCTGACTACAACTCTTCCATATAACTATATCTCCCTTTGGGCCAACTAGCAAGTCAACTAGTGGGTCTTAAGTGGCATGTCTGTACATAGACTCACATTCCACAGCTTCCCAGAATGCTTCAAGTGTCCTTTAACACAACTCTTCCTAGAGCTGTCCTCTGGGCATTGCTGTATCAAAATATTCTTTCAAATTGAAAATCCCAGTAGCTCAAAATCATCATGCAATGAAGCAGGAAAAAATCCGATTTAATATCCATCTCTGCAAACTGAACACTTAGGTGAGAAAGGCAGGGGCTGAGGAATTCTTCAGGATGGAGATGGAAGCTAGCGACCTCAGGCAGCCACCCATCCATGGACAGCAAGGGAGGGAAGAAAGGTACTTTAAAGGCCAAGATGTCACATGGGATTTCAGGGGAGCTTTCTTCAGGGGCTCTTACCAGTTTAGGAAACAAAGTTATAGAAACTGGACTCACCCTCTGTCAATCCCAATTCCAAATCTCTTTTTTCTACCCCTCACTATCCCCTTTGTACTGGGTTGAATAATGTCCTCCAAACATCATCTCTACTTGGAGCCTCAGAAGGTGACCGACTTTGGAAAGAGTGTTAGCAGATGTAATTAGTTGCAATAAGGTCATACCAGGGTAGAGTGGGCCCTAACCCAGTGGCTGGTATCCTTATAAGAGGAGAAAACAGAGACACAGACATATGGAAGGGCCACGTGGGGACTGAAGCAGAGGCTATATGCCAAGGGATGCCAAGGGTGGCTGACAAACCAGCAGAAGCTTTAGAAGGGGCAGATAAAGATCCTTTCCAGAGCCTCTAGTGGGCACATGACCCTGCTGACACCTTAACTTTGGACTTCTGGCCTCCAAGACTGTGAGAGAAGTTTTTGTTGTTTTAAGCTACTCAATTGGTAGTCATTTGTTTTGGCAGCCCTAGGAATAGAACACCCCCTCTTCGAAGAAGAGTTGTAACTATTTGGGGGTCATTTGAAAGACCAGAAACTTCTTTATCTTCTTGGGTGGCCCAGGGTCTCTCAGCTTAGCCCCGTTTGCGCTCACAGGAGAGTTAAGTAGCTGAACATAGGCTGGTTTGGGGTTTGGAGCTGTTGAACTATCAGGCTTATTTCAGAGATGCTGGCTTATTACATCTTTCTAGTATCTGGAGGCTTTGGTGGAGCTGAGTCTCTGATGGTCTCTGAGTCTCATGAGAGGAAGCTTACTCAAGTATTTCCTGAAGCTCTTAGCTGCGTGTCTGGTGCTACGGGGGCTCGGTCCCTTCAGGATGAGGCGCGGAGATGTACGGAAGTGCACGAAGCAAAGGATGGGGTGTCGGGTGAGCTGGGTGTTCTCTGGTTGGGAGGAGGGGGGACATCACACTGGGACGGGTTAAGGGGTGGAGAGCCTGGGAGGGCATTGTTGGGCATGCTGGAAGAGATACCTAGAATTGTGGTGTTAGAATGGGTTTGCAGGGTGGGTCAGATGAAGGGGAAGCCTGCAGCCCGGGAGAAGGAGCAATCCATCTGCACGGCTTCTTTTCCTACGTCTGCTGGCTCCAGACAGCAGCACCAGCAAGACAGCCCTGGCTGGTGAAAGGCAAATGGGGCCCAGGTCCTTGCAGTCCATGGCTCTGAGTCCAAATTCTTGGTCTGTGGCTTTAGCAAATCCTCATGACCTTTTTGGGCCTTGGTTTTCCATCCCAAAATGCCAAATACCCGCTATTGTGTCCAGTTTCAAATGGCACATAAATGATTGTAAAGCAGGTTGGACATGTGAATGGTCCAGAAGTGATAAACGGTGCTTCCCACGACTGCACCAGTCTGGCATTAGCTTTGTGCCACGAAGCTTCTGACTCACTTTACTTTTCAGTGGCCTCTGTCTGAATATTTGCTGTGAGTAAGCCTTGTCTTTTGTTGTTGTTATAAACAAGTGCATGATGTCCTCTGTGTTGAAGTAAGCATCCTGGTTTATTTTTCCCCTCTGCATTTCCTTCCTAGCCCTTTCTTTGAGGACAGATTTCCTACATCTATTAGCCTCGTGGATATGATTTGGAGTGTAGTATTGGCAATACGCACGCAAAATGTGAAATTTTGCAGAAACCGAGCTCTGCAATGACAGAAGGTGTCAAGGTGTGGAGGAAGGGACTTGATGTCTGTAGGGCTGGATCTTGCTTGCGGGTCATGTGTGATGATTTCCACTTGATGGATATTATGCTCAGGGCCAGGTGCCTCATGAAATTTTGTTGCTGTTTTTTTTTTAACTGTACTTTTATTTTTTCTTTTTAAAATTGATGTGAAATTCACATAATGAAATTAACCCTTTTAAAGCAAATGATTCAGTGGCATTTAGTATATTTACAATGTACAGCCACCACCTCCATTGAGTTCCAAAACATTTTCAGTACCCCGGAAGGAAACCCTCTACATGAAGCTTTGGCTCCCATTACGCCTCCCGAAGCCCCGAACATCCACCAATCTGCTTTCCTTTTCTGTGGATTTCCCTGTTCTGGACGTTTCATACGGATGGAATCATACAACCTTTTGGTTTAGGCTTCTTCCGTTTACCATAATGCTTTTGGCTTTCATCCATGTTATAGCATGTCAGTACGTCATTCCTGCTTGTGGCTGGATATTCTCCATTGCATGGCTGTGCCACATTTTGTTTCTGCATTCATCTGCTGATGGACATTTGAGCTTTGTCCACCTTCGGCTGTGGGGAGTAGTGTTGTTGTGCATATGCGTGTACATACAAGCATTTATTTGAGTACCAGTTTTCAGTCTGGGGGGGCTTTATACCCAGAAGTGGAATCGCTGGGTCATATGATAATTTTATGTTTAACTTTTTCCACAGCGGCTATACCACTGTATGTTTCCACCAGCAATGTACAAGGTGCCCACTTTTTAAATTAAAAAAAATTTTTATTGAAGTGTAATTAACATATAGTGTTATATTAGTATCCCAAGTACATAGTGATTCAATAATTTTATGGATTTCTTGGTGCTTACCAAAATAACTGTACTCTTAATCCGTTCCATCTCATCCATTCCTCACTCCCCTCCCCTTCTGGCAACCACCAGTTTGTTCTCTCTATTTAAGTCTGTTTTTTTGGTTTCTCTTTCTTTCTTTGTTGCTTTGTTTTGTTTCTTAAATTCCACATGTGAGTGAAATCATATGGTACTTGTACTTTTCTGTCTGACTTATGTCCCTTACCTTTATATTTTCTAGATCCACCTGTCAATGTTATTGCAAATGGCAAGATTTCATTCTTTTTTATGCTGTGTGTGTATATATATATACACATATATACATATGTATATGTATATACATGCATACATATACATGTATATATAATATATATACATATATAAAATATATATACACACACACACCACATTTTTATTCATTCATCTATTGATGGACACTTGGGCTACTTCCATACCTTGGCTATTGTAAATAATGCTACAGTAAACATAGGGGTGCATCTATCTTTTCGAATTAATGTTTTTGCTTTCTTTGGATAAATACTCAGGAGTGGAATTGCTGGACCATGTCATCATTCTACTTTTGATTTTTTGAGGAACTTCTAACCTGCTTTGCCCAGTGGTTGTGCCAATTTGCACTGCCACTCACAATGCCTGGGGGTTCCCTTCTCTCCACATCCTCACCAACACTTGCTATTTCTTATCTTTTTGATTCTGGCCATTCTGACTGCCTAACATCACATCTTATTGTGGTTTGGGTTTGCATTTTTCTGATGATGAACTATGTTGAGCAGTGCTCACTTTTAAGGAGGCTTTTAATTCTCAGGGTTATGCAAGTGCCAACTATGCATTTGAAAGACCCCTGGGATGCGTGCCTTCTTAACTGTGCTGCCTGGGACCCCACTGTCCTTGCAGTTGGTCACGCCTGTTCTCAGCATTGAAGGGCCGCTGTTAGCTGCTCAAGGCAGGTCCCAGGAAGGGAGAACAGGCTCCAGAGAAGGGCTTTTTAGTTTTCTAGGGGTGTTCAAGCACCTACAAGGTTTACAAAAAGACCCAAAGCCTCTGGGTGTTGGGAAGTGGCAGCCGGTGCCACTTGTGACACTGAGGCCCATCTGAAGTGGACAAGGCTGCTACTTCTGCAACCTGGATGTGTGCCTAGCCACCTGGGGGTTTTCTTACAATGCAGCCTCTGGTCCACTGGGTCTGGGTTCGGGCTGAGATTGCATTTCTAATAAGCTGGCTGGACATGCTGCTGCTGCCTCTCTGAGGATCACCATCTGAGTAGCCCTGGAAAGCAAGAAGGAAATCATGAGCAGCCTCACATGACTATGAGAAGGGCGAGCCAGGTGTCCAGATCTGACTGTGTGCAACTATCTTTGCTTCTCCAGGAACTCCCAGCTCCATCTATCATACTCCTGCCATCCCAGGAGAAGGAGCCCCCTCTGGCATCTTGTGCCTCCCTCGTCATGTGTCTGTCCCTCTGGGATCGGGCTCAGATCTGCCCATCCTTGGTTAGGTACCCACTGTGGACCAGTCAACACGGGCAGGGGCTGGATCTGTAGGCAAGGGATAGCTGCTGTTGGAAACCTGTGTTTGGAATGAGTGGGAAACATTTTCTGGAATAAGGGAAGAACTTACTCCTTGGAAGCAGGGAAGATTGATTGGAAGATTATCTATTGAATGTGGGGGCAGGTCTCTCACTGTAGCCCCAGGCCCTGGACGACCTAAGGCGGGAGAATTTTATTAGCATACCTACTGCAAGGAAGAAAATGGGAAATCTAATTACAAATTGAGAATGTCTCAAGTTTGGACAATGTGCTTAACAGAATTTCTGTGTTCTATAAAATTGACAAGGTAATTTCCTTGGCTTACGTTATACTGTACTTCATTACCTTTTTTCACATGGTGGCATGTGCAGAAAATGACAGCATAAATGAGGTAAGTGGAGGCAGCTGTCCAGAGCCAGGGTGGGGATTGGGCCCTGGGTATTCTGGGTCTGAGGGTGTCCAAACCCATAACTACCTTTAGCCTATTTGTCAAATACCACTGAGCTCTAGCACCCAGCTTGGGAGGCTCTCTTTTAGGGGACAGTTTCAGTGCAAAGTCATTATCTTTATTAAGAAAATCTGCACTGGGGCACCTGGGTGGCTCAGTCAGTGAAGCGTCCAACTCTTGATTTTGGCTCAGGTCATGATCTCAGGGCTCTGGAATCAATCCCCATGTCAGGCTCCACACTCAGCAGAGTCTGCTTGGGATTCTCTCTCTCTCTCTCTCTCCCTCTCCCTCTGCCCCTCCTTCCACTCATGCTCTCTATATCTCTCTCTAAAATAAATAAATAAAATCTCAAAAAAAAAAAAAAAAAGAAAATCTGTACCTTTGTGGCAGCCATTATGTTAGTAAGACCATAATTCACACATGTAGAGTCCTAAGGAAATGATATCCTGCTTGCTCAAAGAAGTATAATGGCTACATACAACTCTTCATGCTAATCATTCATTCATTCATTCATTCATTCATGGTAATATCTAAGCCCAACAAGGGGCCTGAAATCATGATCTTGAGATGAAGAGTCATGTGCTCTAGTGCCTGAACCAACCAGGTACCCCATGCTAAATTTTTAGATTTGTCATGGATCCAAACACAAAATACCCTATCGCTTTAATTTCCATTGAGTTCAGTTCATCCAAACAAGAGTTAACCCACAGTGGAGAGTGCCTCCTTACTTTGGCTACTTATTGTGTCTAAATGGCTTATTAAATGCAGAACATTGTCCATGCTACACTCACCACAGATGACGAGATGATTCCTGTGGTTGGCTGTAATATCTATTCTTTGGTTTATAGATCCAGAACACCGCAGAGAGTTCCATGGGAGGCCTGGCACTTGTATAATAAATCAGAACTAACTGGAAAAGGTTTCAAAGTGCCCCTGCACTGTTATCTCTGCTACAGAGAATACTTCTCTGGAAAGTGCACAATGAGTCTTAATAATCCCTTTTGTTTTTAGTGGTGGTGTTTTTAGTGGTGGTAGGAAAGGATGAGTGGCTAGATGCCAGTACCCTGTCCCCTCACTTGTGCAAAATGAAATACATTTCCATCATGGGGCAGGGCAGGCTTTGGTCTTTGTCAGTCCTGTGTAAAAGCAGCTTATTAAGATAGTGAGGGGACCAATGGGATGTCATTGAGTGTCAAAACTACCAATTGTCCCTTACCAAGGAGCTGCTAGTTGATGGAATCAAGGCCATGGGGTGGATAGAGTGAAAATTACATGGCAAAGACTGAGGGAAAGTTTACAGAGCTCGAAATAATTTTATAATTTATTATTATATAAAAAACTAAGAGGAAACCCCTTGCCCTAATCTCCTGATATCCCCAGCATTGTGAAGAGCACTTGCAACATGGTCAGGGCTCAACAAATATTTGCTGAATGAATAAATGAATGAACTCAAGGGTTTCTTTGCACCCCTTGTCCATATCCTGGGAAAACATTCCCCATAACTGAGGGCAAAAATCCAACCAGTCAGATACAAGAATGAAATGTTGTGTAAGAAATATGAAATGTAAAAAAAAAAAAAAGAAATATGAAATGTTTTAAAAATTGAGAAAAAGGCATGTGGATGAAAGGTACAGTAGAGGAAAATAGTTGATAATATTGTAATAGCGTTGTATAGTGACAGATGGCAGCTACCCTCGTGGTGAGTGCAATATAACTTACAGACTTGTCGAATCACTGTGTTGTACACCTGAAATGAATGTAACACTGTGTGTCAGCTGTATTTTAAAAAATTGAGCAAAAGACAATGTCTAAAACAAAAGTAGTCTAAAAACTACTCAGTGATGTAGTGGAATGAGCACCACGTTGGAAATTAGGAAACCTGATTTCTGTACTGCATGTTTTTCAACTTGATATGCACCCCATGAGGCACTTTTCCATCAGGAAGGAAGAGAAAGAATATTCAGTGCCAGCATGGGAATCCTTGGTAAGGAAATAGGAAAAAATATCGTTGTAGGACATCAAGTCATACCATATGGAATAAATTCCAGCTGTACTAAAAAGTTAAATGAAAAAGTGATGAAAGTGGTTAAGATGTGAGAATATAGAATTGTGTATTTGATGGAAGGAAATTTTTGTTCAAACGTTTTTTTGGATTAGTGTCGGTTTTAGGAGCTCTAGAACATTATTTTCTTATTTTTTTCAAACTTCTTTTGGACTTGTGAGGGAGTTATGTTTATAAGATAAACCGAAAAATACACGGGCAATACACAGACTAATGCCTGGCTTGACCAGAGCCACACAATTCCAGTGCCTGCTGCCCCCCGCTGCCCCATCTCCGGAGAGCCATCGTGGGTGCAGTGTGGTCCCTTTTCAGATTCTCCTGATATAAAAGGTATCATACCTTATGAATTTCTTTGAGACTTGTAGTTTTCATTCAACATTGTGCCTTGGAGAACTATCCATTTTAGAACATATTGATCTGCTTCTTTTTTTTTTAAAGTGCTCAATGCAAGATATGAAGACAAATAGGGCAGTACCTTGAAAATCCTGGGAGGAATGTGGCTTTGTACTAGAATGACACTAGAATTCTATGCCCAAAATATCCATCAGGTTGGAGGGACACTTAGAGATGTTTTTCAGATGGGTGAGAACACAGTTTACTGTGTTAGGGAGCTACTGACGGCTGTGCTCAAATGTAAGATGCAAGGTCAACCAAGTGGCTGGGAGACACAGGAGACGCTGGAGCCACCTGAAGCCTGAGCTTGCTCCATCCCCTGATTGTTCTTTTTGCTCTGTCTCTGTCTGTCTCTCTATCTTTGTCTCTTTCTGTCTCTCTGACTCCCTCACCCCTCCCCTGAGGGTCCTCGCAAAGTCCCCCCACTTTATTACACCCAGCAATTCAGTTCTTTTGTCCCCCTGGCCCACCCTGGTTCTTTACTTCCTAACTTCACGTCCTTTTTTTTTTTTTTTTTTACATTTGTTTTTATTTAAGTTCGATTTGCCAACACATAGTATAACCCCCAGTGCTCATCCCATCAAGTGACCACTCACTGCCCATCACCCAGTTACCCTATCCTGAACCCACCTCCCCTTCTTTTTTGTTTACATATTTTTTAAAATAAATTTATTTATTTATTTTTATTTATAAATTAATTTTTATTGGTGTTCAATTTACCAACATACAGAAAAACACCCAGTGCTCATCCCGTCAAGTGTCCCCCTCAGTGCCCGTCACCCATTCCCCCCCTACCCCCTGCCCTCCTCCCCTTCCACCACCCCTAGTTCGTTTCCCCGAGTTAGGAGTCTTTATGTTCTGTCTCCCTTCCTGATATTTCCCACACATTTCTTTTCCCTTCCTTTATATTCCCTTTAACTATTATTTATATTCCCCAAATGAATGAGAACATACACTGTTTGTCCTTCTCCGATTGACTTACTTCACTCAGCATAATACCCTCCAGCTCCATCCACATCAAAGCAAATGGTGGGTATTTGTCGTTTCTAATGGCTGAGGAATATTCCATTGTATACATAAACCACATCTTCTTTATCCATTCATCTTTCGATGGACACCGAGGCTCCCTCCACAGTTTGGCTATTGTGGCCATTGCTGCTAGAAACATCGGGGTGCAGGTGTCCCGGCGTTTCATTGCATCTGAATCTTTGGGGTAAATCCCCAACAGTGCAATTGCTGGGTCGTAGGGCAGGTCTATTTTTAACTCTTTGAGGAACCTCCACACAGTTTTCCAGAGTGGCTGCACCAGTTCACATTCCCACCAACAGTGCAAGAGGGTTCCCTTTTCTCCGCATCCTCTCCAACATTTGTGGTTTCCTGCCTTGTTAATTTTCCCCATTCTCACTGGTGTGAGGTGGTATCTCATTGTGGTTTTGATTTGTATTTCCCTGATGGCAAGTGATGCAGAGCATTTTCTCATGTGCATGTTGGCCATGTCCATGTCTTCCTCTGTGAGATTTCTCTTCATGTCTTTTGCCCATTTCATGATTGGATTGTTTGTTTCTTTGGTGTTGAGTTTCGTAAGTTCTTTATAGATTTTGGAAACTAGCCCTCTATCTGATATGTCATTTGCAAATATCTTCTCCCATTCTGTAGGTTGTCTTTTAGTTTTGTTGACTGTATCCTTTGCTGTGCAAAAGCTTCTTATCTTGATGAAGTCCCAATAGTTCATTTTTGCTTTTGTTTCTTTTGCCTTCGTGGATGTATCTTGCAAGAAGTTACTGTGGCCGAGTTCAAAAAGGGTGTTGCCTGTATTCTCCTCTATGATTTTGATGGAATCTTGTCTCACATTTAGATCTCTCATCCATTTTGAGTTTATTTTTGTGTCTGGTGTAAGACAGTGGTCTACTTTCATTCTTCAGCATGTGGATGTCCAATTTTCCCAGCACCATTTATTGAAGAGACTGTCTTTCTTCCAATGGATAGTCTTTCCTCCTTTATCGAATATTAGTTGACCATACATTTCAGGGTCCACTTCTGGGTTCTCTATTCTGTTCCATTGATCTATGTGTCTGTTTTTGTGCCAGTACCACACTGTCTTGATGACCACAGCTTTGTAGTACAACCTGAAATCTGGCATTGTGATGCCCCCAGCTATGGTTTTCTTTTTTAAAATTCCCCTGGCTATTCGGGGTCTTTTCTGATTCCACACAAATCTTAAAATTTTTTATTGGTGTTCAATTTACCAACATACAGACTAACACCCAGTGCTCATCCCGTCAAGTGCCCCCCCTTCACGTCCTTTTGTGAGAAATTCTCTCTCCATCTCCCACTGCGCCAAGTGGCCGTTTAACATCGAGCAGGCATTGAAATCCAATAAAAAGTCACTCAGTCAAAAAAACTCTCTTGTCTTGGTGAACTTGCTTTCAGATTTATTTTTTTCTACTGTTTTTCTGTCTTCTAACTTATTAAGTCCTGCCTCTTCTTTAATAATACTTCGTGTAGCTTTCCTTGACTTTCCTTTGTGTCCTCCCAATGTTTTCAGTTGGGTTCTTCATTCATTTTCTGCTCATTCTTTGTTTTTCTTCTCTTTTTAGTCAAAAGAACTGAAGTGTTTTCTGCTGAGCTTTTCTTGGCTCTCTCCTATGGATTCGTACTGTGACCATTGATTTACAGTTTCTAGAAATTATGTGTTTATTTGTCCATTTTCTTTAACTCAAGGAAAATGTAAGAGCATTCTCCTCTGTCCCAGGTGGATGGGTCTTTAGTGTTTTAATTTGATTTTCAGTTTCTAGTTTTATTGCATTGTGATATAGAAAGTTTTCTGCCCTGTTTTTACTTTCTGGAGATTTTCTTTTTGGCTCTTACTTGAATCTAGTTCTTATGATACTTGGGCACTTGGACTGAAAATATTTTCTCTGTTTTTAGGGTGTGTGTGAATGTATCCATGGGTGTATTTCTGTATGTATAAACCAGACCTACTTATTAACTATGCTACTTAGGTCATCTGTAATTTATTTTTTGTCTACTTTATGGATCAAGGACAGAGGGAGGTGCATAGAAATTCAGAGCTGTTATCTTTATTATGAGATTATACAATTTAACTTAGTAGAGTGACCATTTTTGTCTTTTTTGTTAATGCTTTGTGGTCTGTAGTCTATCCTGAGTGATATTAGGATCACAACCCACACTCTTTTTTGTTTGTGCTTGAGTTTTGAAAACCTTTTATTCACAAAGACCGAGAAGTCTTTATGAAATATGTTGGTTTTGGAGTGACTCTTGTGTATAGCATGTGGTTGGGTTTGCTTTGGAGTCAGTCTCCCTCACTCCTTTCCTTCTTCCCATCCTTCCATCACAGATGAGTTGAACTCATTTACCTCTATTAATGGGTGATGGGATCGATTTTTAGTTTTTCCTATGATTTTACATTGTGATTTTGATTTTTATGCTTTTATATAAAGTCGTTCACCAGGTGGTCTATTTTCTTTGACAATCTTCCTGAAGTTTAGGAAGGTTTGCATTATTTTTCTGATGGTTGCTTCTATAATTTCATTTAAAATTGACACCCTTTGTCCTCTAGTATATGTTCCTCTCAAAAAAGGAGCGATAAAATCACTGTGTGGGCTTCCCCCCTGTACACCCAGTTTTAGTCAATAATAACCCATCTGTTTTAGCACGTATCCTTGTAAGGTAGATATATTTATACTTCTACCCCATAACTGGCCAGCTCTTAATGTCTTATTGCTTTTCAGTTCTTATAAATGAGGCAATTGACAAACTTACTCTGCCTTTCACCATCTTATCCCCCTCTTCTGCTGAATTTTGTTATTATGTCATTTCTATGTTGTCATGGCACATGGCATTTACTTGTGCTCTGTGACGCTAGTCCACACATTTGTTTTGGTCTTATTTTTTCAATCACACATATCTGACGCTCACCATTAGGTTCTTTCCCTATGGTTTTCCTAATCATCTTCTGGTTGGCTGAATGTTATTCTCTTATAGCTGTCTCAAGAAGGATTCATGGTAACAATGCTCCCTAACTTCTTGCCTTTTTTAAAAAAAGATTTATTTATTTATTTATTTATTTATTTATTTATTTATTTATTTACGAGACACACACACACACAGAGAGAGAGAGGTAGAGACACAGGCAGAGAGAGAAGCAGGCCCCATGCAGAAAGCCTGACGCGGGACTTGATCTCGGGTCTCCAGGATCACACCCTGGGCTGAAGGTAGCGCTAAACCACTGAACCACCCGGGCTGCCCTAACTTCTTGCTTTTAAAGAAAAAAGTACTCTTTATACTTGAAGGAGAGGTCATACTTTTCCCATGAGTACCTCTTAGATGCTGTTCCATTATCTTTTGGTGGATAAATTCGAAGCCAGATTGAGTTCTTTGTCTAGATTTTTTTCTTTTTTTTTAGAATCCAGAAACTTTACAGTGATTCTTTTTTTTTTTTTTTTTTGGTTTTGTTTTTATTGATGTTTCATTTGCCAACATATAGTGTAACACCCAGTGCTCCTCCCATCAAGTGCCCTCTTAAATGCCTAACACCCAGTTACCCCATTCCCCCCCACCTCCCCTTCTGCAACCCTTTGTTCATTTCCCAGAGTTAAGAGTCTCTCATAGTTTGTCTCCCTCTCTAATTTTTCCCACTCATTTTCTCTCCTTTCCCCTATAATCCCTTTCACTATTTCTTATATTCCCTGTACAAGTGAAACCATATGTTTGTCCTTCTCCGATTGACTTATTTCACTCAGCATAATACCCTCCAGTTTCATCCACATCAAAGCAAATGGTGTATATTTGACTTTCTAATGGCTGAGTAATATCCCATTGTATATATAGACCACATCTTCTTTATCCATCATCTGTCGAAGGACATTGTGGCTCCTTCCACAGTTTGGCTATTGTGGACATTGCTGCTCTAAACATTGGGGTGCAGGTGTCCTGGCGTTTCACTGCATCTGTATCTTTGGGGAAAATCCCCAGCCTTGCAATTGCTGGGTTGTAGAGTAGCTCTATTTTTAACTCTTTGAGGAATCTTCACACAGTTTTCCAGAGTGGCTGTATCACTGTTGTATTCCCACCAACAGTGCAAGAAGGCTCCCCTTTCTCCACATTCTCTCCAACATTTGCTGTTTCCTGTCATGTTAATTTTCAGCATTCTCACTGGTATGAGGCGGTATCTCATTGTGATTTTGATCTGTAGTTCCCTGATGGCAAGTGATGTGGAGCAGTTTCTCATGTGCTTGTTGGCCATGTGTATGTCTTCTTTGGTGAAATTTCTGCCCATTTCATGATTGGATTGTTTCTTGGGTGTTGAGTTTAATAAGTTCTTTATAGATCTTGGAAACTAGCCCTTTATCTGCTAGGTCATTTGCAAATATCTTCTCCCATTCTGTAGATTGTCTTTTAGTTTTGTTGACTGTTTCTTTTGCTGTGCAGAAGTTTTTTATCCTGATTAAGTCCCAATAGTTCATTTTTGCTTTTGTTTCCCTTGCCTTCCTAGATGTATCTTGCGAGAAGTTACTGTGGCCAAGTTCAAAAAGGGTGTTGCCTGTATTCTCCTCTAGGATTTTGATGGATTCCTGTCTCAAATTTAGATCTTTCATCCATTTTGAGTTTATCTTTGTGTATGGTATAAAAGAATGGTCCAGTTTCATTCTTCTGCACTTGGCTGTCCAATTTTCCCAGCATGATTTATTGAATAGACTGTCCTTTTTCCAGTGGATATTCTTTCCTGCTTTGTCGAATATTAGTTGACCATAGAGTTGACAGCCCATTTCTTGGTTCTCTATTCTGTTCCTATGATCTATGTGTCTGTTTTTGTGCCAGTACCACACTGCCTTGTTGAGGCCAGCATTACCTTGATTTCAAAACAAGACAAAGACCCCACCAAAAAGGAGAATTATTGACCAATATCCCTTATGAACATGGATGCAAAAATTCTCAACAAGATACTAGCCAATAGGATCCAACAGTACAGTTAGAAGAGTATTCACTATGACCAAGTGGGATTTATCCCCAGGAAGCAAGGTTGGCTCAACACTAGTAAAACAATCAATGTGATAGATCATATTAACAAGAGAAAAAAAACAAGAACCATATAATCCTCTCAATAGATGCAGAGAAAGCATTTGACAAAATACAGCATCTATTCCTGATCAAAACTCTTCAGAATGTAGGGATAGAGGGAACATTCCTCAGTATCTTAAAAGCCATCTATGAAAAGCCCACAGCAAATATCATTCTCAATGGGGAAACACTGAGAGCTTTTTCCCTAAGATCAGGAACAGGACAGGGATCCACTCTTACCACTGCTATTCAACAATAGTACTAGAAGTCCTAGCCTCAGCAATCAGACAACAAAAAGAAAAAAAAGGCATTCAAATTGGCAAAGAAGAAGTCAAATTCTCCCTCTTTGCAGATGACATGATACTCTACATAGAAAACCCAAAAGACTTCACCCCAAGATTGCTAGAACTCATACAGCAATTAGGCAGTATGGCAGGATACAAAATCAATGCCCAGAAATCAGTGGCATTTCTACACACTAACAATGAGACTGAAAACAGAGAAATTAAGGAGTCAATCCCATTTATAATTAAACCCAAAAGAATAAGATACCTAGGAATAAACCTAACCAAAGAGGTAAAGGATCTAAACCCTAAAAACTACAGAACACTTCTGAAAGAAATTGAGGAAGACGCAAAGAGATGGAAAAACATTCCATGCTCATGGATTGGAAGAATTAATATTGTGAAAATGTCAATGCTACCTAGGGCAATCTACACATACAATGCAATCCCTATCAAAATACCATGGACTCTCTTCACAGAGTTGGAACAAATAATCTTAAAATTTGTTTGGAATCAGAAAAGACCCCGAATAGCCAGGGGAATATTGAAAAAGAAAACCAGAGCTGGGGGCATCATGCTGCCAGATTTCAAGCTGTACTTCTGGGATTAAGTCTTGGTGTTAACCATTCTAGGCCAACTTTTTGTCTGGTACATAGCATAATATTTCAGTTGTGAAGATTACATTCTATTTTTTAAATTTCATAAACAATTTCATGAATTGTGTCATTAAATATTTGCTCTGTTACATTGCTTTGTGTCTTCAGGGATTCCAGTGATGCACGACTTGAATCTACTTTACCTGTCTTCAAGATCTATCATTTTCTCTCTAAGAAAAGAATCCTTTTTATTAATTAATTAATTAATATTATTTTAAAATACATTTTATTTATTTATTCATGAGACACACACACACACACACAGAGGCAGAAACATAGGCAGAGGGAGAAGCAGGCTCCATGCAGGGAGCCTAATGTGGGACTTGATCCCCCGTCTCCAGGATCACACCCTGGGCTGCAGGTGGCACTAAACCACTGCGCCACCGGGGCTGCCCAAAAAAATTCCTTTTTAAAATTTTGTTTTATAATGCTCATTTCTCATTATTATTCTCTCTACTTCTTAGTGAGCTTCCAGAGTATCTAGACTCATTTTTGCTCCTTCTAATATTTATTCATTTATTCTTTCTTGGAGTATAGTAGCTCATGTTTTATTTCTTTCTGATAAATAATTGTATCTTTCCTATTTTCTTGTGTTTCTGATTGCCCTTTATAAAGATGATGCCCACACTGAATATTTTAAATTTCACAGTGAAATATTTAGTTAAAACTTTTGTCTGCTCTGTGGCAACATTTTTCTGGTGAATGTTCTTCCTCTTTGATATATTTTGTTGCTCTGTTCACCATTATTTCCTAGATCATCTTTGTATTAATACTGTGCGAATTTCCTTTTTATCACTGATCACTGACCATATTCTCCACAGCCAATCTATAAGCAGTTCCAGTTTGGAGACAGGGTGTTTTGGGACTAAGATAGCTTTCCAGAGCAGACTGCTTTTTGCAATTATGGCATTTAGTGTGATTCTTAATGTAGGTTCTTCTGCTCTGTTTCTTTCAATCAGACAGGATCAGGGAGGCCTTTTGGCCCTGGCTTTGCCCCCACCCATCATTCACACTTACTGCTGTAGACGGGACATGCGTATTATAACAAAGTGGCAGTCCTTCATCTTTAGCAGGTGCATTTGGTGGCATTTCTGGGTGCTAGTAGCTCCATGTTCTCTCCATGCTCCCTCCCTTTCTTTTTACTTCTTTCCATGTGGCTTCTGCTCAACTTCAACTGCATTTCTCAGTTTTTACATATATCTTCAATTCCACCAATGATTCTTTACTCCAAGTGTCACTGAGAATGAAATTTCTGTGTTGTGTTGGTAATGCTTCTTGTTGCTTGTATGATCTAGGGGGCAAGGAGAGACACGTACACTTAAAGAGCCATTTTCACACTTGAGGTCTATCTGTGTTTCCTTAAGCAATCTTTATGACTTCATTTTTGATATATAAGAAATCAGGCATTTACATTTTTGTAAAATGTGAGCATGAGGTCTGATATATATATATTTTCTAATTGTTCTAATATCTTTTATTGAATGATCTGATCTTTGTTTCTTGTTTTGAAATGGTATGTTTGTCATATGCTGCAATCCTATATGTACTCCTTTTGGAAGGGTTTTTTTTTTTTTTTTAAATGCCTGTCCCTTCAGTTACTATTAATACAATATGTTAATACTGAATGTTTATAATGTGCTTTTGTGTCTTTTTTTTTCCCAGAACTTATTTGCTATTTTTGCTATTCTTCTAGATCTAATACAGTGAGGTATATTTTGAATCTCCAGCATGGGGATATGACATGTATTATTTTCTGTGTTTATTTCTTTCAATAGTAAAATAAGAATTTCTCTTTTTTGAAGCTGATTCTATAAAGCAGTCTGAGAAATGCTGCTCTAGTATTTCAGCATTAAACCCCATACTTACTGTTGACATGAGAAGACATCTAATGTGTTATATTGGTCTATTTCTATTTTTCCAATTTTTTTTTTGAGAGAGAAAGAGAGTGGGGTGAGGGGAGAGGAGGGGCAGAGGGAGGGAGAGAATCTCAAGCAGACTCAACCCAGGACTCAATATCATGACTCTGAGATCATAACCTGAGCTGAAACCAAGAGTCAGATGCTTAACCGACTGAGCCACCAACTATACCTATTTTTCTAAATTTTTAAAAAGTCAGAAAAGGGATTAAATTTTGCATCTGTTGAGAAGAATTGTTTCCCTCCCCTGACCTGTTAATAAAATGTATTATGTCCAGAATTTAATTCTCCCTGAGAACCATCTCCACATTTCTATGATAACCATATGTTTTCAGGGCACATTATTATTTTAATGTATTTCTAGACTTGATATAATAAGATTTTTTGCATCTATACTTGTGGGATTTATTAGTAATTCTAGTTGTCACATTTTGATTTTAGGTGACTCATGCTTCTTAAAATAGAACGGAATACTTCTCTTTTTTTCTCTGTGTCCTTTTAGTCAGTTGAAATTCTGTAGAAATGATCAGTTGCTCAAGAGTTTGAAGTAGCCTGCTGGAACCTGTGGTGCCCTCCTGTCTCCTTAGGGGCTGTTTTTTGACATATTGTTCAGTTTCTTCTGCAGTGTGGAATAATGGACTGTCCGGGTCAGAGTGTGACAATTCCAGTTACTAGAATGTGAGGAGCTTCTTAACCTTTTTAAACTTCTCTGTCTTTATCTGAAGAAACATGCATAATAATAGGACCTACATTACAAAGTTGCTGGGTGAGTGAATGGAGACAATACATGGAAAGTGTTTAGCCAGAGTACTTGACACTAGCAAATGCTGGATGAGCGTTGACCGTTTTCTTATTCTTGATCTATTCAGATTTGCTCCCCTTGCTAGAGTCAATTTTAGTAAATAAAATACGTATAGATAATTAACCATTTCACTGAGAGTTAAACTTTTATTACCATCCAGTTGTTCATAGTATTTGCTTACAATTAAAAAACATTTCCCCCCCTATATCCATGACTATGATTCCTTTCTAATTCTCAATAATGGATATTGGTGATTTTTCCCTCTTCTTTCTTTTTCTTTCTTTCTTTCTTTCTTTCTTTCTTTCTTTCTTTCTTCTTTCTTTATTTCTCTTTCTTCTTCTTTCTTTTAAGGTTTTGTTTACTCATGAGAGACACAGAGAGGCAGAGACACAGACAGAGGGAAAAGCAGGCTTCTCGCAGGGAACCCGATGTGGGACTCAATCCCCAGACTGGGATCATGCCCTGAGCTGAAGGCAGACTCCCAACCACTGGGCCACTCAAGCATCCTAACCCCCTCATTTTTCTTGGTTAGCATTATTTTGGGCTTATTTTGTTAGTCTTTTTCAAATATTGAATTTGTTTATCAATGCTATTGCTTTTCTGCCATCTGCTTCATCTGTTTCTGTTTTTGGCTTCACTATATTTTTATTCTTGCTCCCTCTGTTTTGCTGTTGTTGATGTTTTTCTAGCTTCTAGAGTACATTACTTATTTCATTGATTTCTACTTCTTATTTAGCAACAAAAACATGTAAAATTAGGAATTTTTTCTCTAGGTCCTTAACATTAATTAATACAAAGCAAGAGTTGGCAAGCCAAGGCTATGGATCAAATTCAACTTGCTGTCTGTTTTTATAAATAAAGTTTTATTGGAACACCTGCACAGCCATTTAGTTTTATATTGTGTATGGTTGCTTTCACACTACCATGGCAGAATTAATCAGTGGCAACAGAGACCTATGGCCCACAAAGCCTGCAATATTTACTATGGGGCACTTTTAAGAAAACATTTGCTGGTCCCTAATATGAAGTATTCCATAATTGTTGATATATACTTTTGTTATTTAAAAAAACTTTCCAAATAGTCTGTGATTATACATTCCACAAGTTACTTTGGAAAGTGTTTTAATTTCTATGTGGTTTGAATTTTCTTGTTTGTAGTTTCTTTAATTTTTAGTTTTGTTGCATTTGGTCAGAAAATATTGCCTATACGATGCCTTTTCTTTTCCTTCCTTTTCTCTTCTTTTGATTTACTGAGATGTTCATTTATGGCCTAAAAGTATGACCAATTTTTGTAAATGTTCCAAAGACATCAAAAAAGAATGCATATTTTCTATAGAAAACAAAATTTGATACTTATAGACTTTTTTTAATAATACATTTATTTTTTATTGGTGTTCAATTTACCAACATACAGAATAACACCCAGTGCTCATCTTGTCAAGTGCCCCCCTCAGTGCCCGCCACCCAGTCACCCCCACCCCCTGCCCTCCTCCCCTTCCACCACCCCTAGTTCATTTCCCAGAGTTAGGAGTCTTTCATGTTCTGTCTCCTTTTCTGATATTTCCTACCCATTTCTTCTCCCTTCCCCTTATTCCCTTTCACTATTAGTTTTATTCCCCAAATGAATGAGACCATATAATGTTTGTCCTTCTCTGATTGACTTATTTCACTTAGCATAATATCCTCCAGTTCCATCCACGTTGAAGCAAATGGTGGGTATTTGTCATTTCTAATGGCTGAGTAATATTCCGTTGTACACATAAACCACATCTTCTTTATCCATTCATCTTTCAATGGACACCGAGGCTCCTTCCACAGTTTGGCTATTGTGGACATTGATACTTATAGACTTTATTCATCATATTATTTGAATCCTAATTCTTTGTTTTGTATCTATATACAGATTGAGAGCTCAAGATAAAGCTATGGTTGTGTTTTTTGTTTCTTCTTATATTTCTGACAGCTCTGGTCTGGGTTATGTTTTTTTAAATTTATTTTTTTAGCACACACAGAGAGAGAGTGAGTGAATGAGCACAAGCAGAGGGTGGGTGGGGTTAGAGGGAGAAGCAGGGTCCCTGCTGAGCGGGGAGCCCAATGCAGGACTCGATCCCAGGACCCCAGGATCATGACCTGGGCTCAAGGCAGAGGAGAGGCCTAACCAACTGAACTACCCAGGCACCCAGTCTTTGATGCTTATTGCTTACAAATGTTCATGGGGTACAAACAAGAAAGAAACACAACCCGACAAGCACCTGCTCATAGGGGCTTGTTCTTCTGCTGCTTAGGGAACTCATGCCACCACTGCCACATAGACAAGCTCCTGGCCAGCCTGCCGGATGAGGAGATACATGTGGCTCAGTTTCTACTGTTGGTCAGTCCTGCCAGCAGTCAGCCAACCTCTATTGCAGACCACAACAGCCGATCACAAATCAGGAGTGAACTCAGCTGAGACCATCATCGGAACTGCCTAGTTGAGCCCAACTCAAATTGCCAACCTACAGAATAGTGAGCTAAAGAAATGGTTGTTGCTTTAGATTCCTAAGCTCTGGCCTGGATGGCTGTGTAGCAAAGACTGACACGTTCACTGTGAATTTTGCCTTTTGTCAATATCAACTAACACTCTCTCCAATGATAAACCCATGTATTGTATTTTAACCATACTATCTGTTGTGCTTTCTTTTTATTTATATATTTTTGTGTATATTTAAGGTATACAACATGATGACTTGTTCTGCATATACACACTGAAATAATTACTAGAGTCAAGCTCATTATCATGTCATGTCCTCACATAGTTATCTTTGTGTGTGTGTGTGTGTGTGTGTGATATGTGCATCTGAAATCTGCGGGGGATGGACTCTGGAAGCTGAAGGTCTCTGTCTTACAACCATAAGTTAACTAAATTCTGACAACAGCCAATAAGTTTGGGAGAAAATACCAAGCCTGAGATGGGATCACAGTCCTGGATAACACCTTGGTTTAGCCTGATGTGACTCTGAGCAGAGGACCCAGCTAACCCATGGCCAGACTCCTGACCCATAGAAGTTATGAAATAGTACGTGTGTTGTTTCCAGCCACTAAGTTTGTAGTATTTGTTACACAGCAATAGAAAACAGTTACACCTTTTTAAAATAATGTGCTTATGTTGCTATTTATGGAATAATTAGTTTTAGGCCCCATTTATGACTGCTTTCTCTGATGTTCACTACAATGCTTGATCTCCTCTTCCCATTTGTACCCCATTTGAGTTTAACCATGGGCTCACCAGGCTACTTGATTCCACCTTTGCCCCAAGGATGAGTCTTAACTGGCCTCTGTAGCTCAAGGCCTTCTCAGTTTTATCTCTTACCAATTGGAGATGAGAAACAGTTCCATTTTCTAACCTGCAAATCCTGGGATTTATGGCCTCTTCAAATGCTCTTTCAATCCAGCTTGTAAAATGGCCATTTCTCCTATGAGCTTATTTCTTTCTTATAGTGCCTTGTCAAAAACAACCATTAGCAAATATCCAATGTTACCAATATTCTGCTTTCCCACTTTGCTAAAGCCACAAATTCATTAGTTACACTCTCAGCCTTCTAGGTTATCACAGGTGATCGTTTTATCAAATGCTTCACCACTGTGTAAAAAGCCTTTACTGTCAGTTTTCTTGCCACCTGCCACTCTGCCCTAAGACTCACGCATATATTTTGGGTGTTATTATGGTAGACCTCACCGCTGGTGTTAGTCTTTGAATTGTTCAGTTCTTTGACCATGACAACCAACACCAAAATCAAACAACCACACTCGTGGCTTACAGTAAAAAAGGTTTATTTCTGCTGGTTGTGGGTCTGCTCCATGGATCTCTTCATTCCAGGATCCAGGCCAAAATGGCAGCCCCTCCCTGAGAGTAAAGTACATGGTGGTTTCATGCAATGAATCTTAAAAATTTTGCTTGGAAAGGCCACATGTCACTTCTGCTTGCATTTTATTGGTCAAAAGAAGTTATGTGGCCAAGCTTGTTATCAATGGGTCAGGCATGTATAACCCCGCTCAGGGAGGGGCAATAAGTATCTACTCTAGCACCACAGCCACTGTTAATAGATTGGGAGATGATTTTTAAAAAAGATTTATTTACTTATTTTAGAGAGACAGAGCATGCATGCGAATGAGGGGAGAGGAAGTGGGAGCAAGAGACAAGCCGACTCCCCTCTGATCTGAGATCCCCACTTGGGGCTTGATCCCATGATCCTGAAATCATGATCATGAGATCATGAGAAATCAAGAGTCAGATGCTTAACTGACTGAGCCACCCAGGTGCCCCAGCAAGATAATATTTTTAAGACACACAACCAAGGAATGTTTAGTTTCTAGAGTATAGATGGAGCACCTGTAAATCAACAAGAAAAAGGCAGGAAATCAAGAGAAATATGGGCAAAGGAAATAAATAAGGAGTTCACAGAGGGGGAAAGCTAATGTTTATAAGCATATGGAGAGATGCTCAATCTCATTAGCAATCAGAAATATGCAAATTAAATCAAGATATCCATGCACTGTCAAAAAACTATTGAGTTGGAAAATATCAAGTATTGACTTGAATGTGGGGAACTCTTTGTTTCCTGCTGGTGAGAATGTGGACTGGAGTAGCTATTTTGGTAATTTGGGAGGAATACGTTAAATGGCATAGACAGAGTGAAATGATGAATGTGTTTTAGATTTGAAAGATCTGTCTTTGTGAGATTATTATCATATCATCTTTCCAGTTCGACCTCTCCTTCCTCATTCAGTACTTGAGTGGTGAGCAGTCCCATCAGACCCTTAAGATCTGAGAGGGTGGGACCATGTCTGATATGCTCATCATTACATCCCCTGCACCTTACACATTGGGCACTTAGTATGTGTTTGGTAAATAGATGCATGTTTTAAAAAATTCACTAAAGTAAGTGACTTGCTTCTTCTAGGGCAGGAAGATATGGATTTGTTAGTACATACTTGTATTGCCTGAGTCAGTCTTCTTTTGGGATCTGTTCTGGACTGAATTGTGACCCTCATCACACCCCGTTTTTCCAATTCTTATGTTCAAGTCCTGATCCCTGATGTGACTGTATTTGGATATGGGGATTTTAGGGAGGCATTTAAGGTTAAATGAAGTTGTAAGTGTAAGCCCCTAATCTAATAGGGCTGGGGTCCTTATAAGAAGAGGAAAAGAACTAATCTCTCTCTCCATGCAGACATAGAGAGAAGACCAGGTGAGGGCACAGTGAGAAGGTGCCATCTCTAAGCCAGGAAGAAAAATCTCACTGGAAACCAGCCCTGAGGGCACCTTATTCTTGGACGTCTAGCTTTTAGAACTGTGAGAAAATAAATTTCTATTGTTTAAGTCACCCATTCTGTGGCATTTTATCATGGCAGCCCAAGCAGACTAATACAGAATCCAATTTATCATCTAATATAAACCTGCATCATTTGGTTTAATTTGCACTTCTATATAGTGATTCATACAAGGGCAGAAAAATATTAAGCTATTCAAGTTCTCACCTATTGATCATAATTTGCTGAAATAGAAATGTATTTTGGGAAGCTCTCTATTTGAGATGGCTGGGAATTTTGATAATACAAAGTTCACCAAGGAAACTTAAGCAAAAGTTTGAAATGGCTAAATACATTTAGGGTAGGTAGTTCTTTCTGAGGTGACAGGGAGTTTTCAGATCACCTATATTTTGTTGGTTCGAGACCTGGTATAGGAAATCGGTCATCATGGTGTGAAAACCAGTTTCAGAATGGAGGAAGACAGACATCTCAAGATGCAGGAAGAGAAACTAATGGGTTGTACAGCACATGGCCCTACCCATGTTGGGGGGCAACCTTACGGTCTTTCCAGTGCTTTTATAGATATGATCTTCCCAACATGTGAGTAAGTTAGCTGGGGCGGGCGGTATTGTACCTCTGATGTAGGAAAAGACGTTAGGGTTTGAAGCCAATGGCCAAGAAAGAATTCTTGAGATGTCATTGGTGTGAAAAAGGTGCTTTTATTAACACATGGGGACAGGACCCATGGGCAGAAAGAGCTGCACCGAGGTCATGAAGAGTGACCCATTATAGACTTTCAAGTTGGGAGGGGTTAGGGGTAGCATTAGTCTCTAAAGGATTTGGAAGCAAGGTGTCTAGGTTCCTGAGGGGGCTAGCTATTGTTGGGAAAAGGTCATTTATTACCATCTAATAAACCCTTAGTCATGAGACCCTTCAGATGTATATGGGTGGGCCATCTGCTTGACGGGGGCATGACTGCTAACATGTGTCTCAGGGAGTTTAGAGATAAGGGAAATTTCTTTTCTTTTTTTTTTTATAAGGGAAATTTCTAAAAGAATTTTTTTTTTTTATGTTAAAGTAGGCTTAAAGAATCCTAGGTGAGGGGGTTGGGCTAGGATTGCCTTTTGTCCTAAGCAAAGTGTCAACATCGAAGCAGTTGCATCCCTAGAAGAACATCACTCTTTCTGTTTCAAGGACTTGTCAATGGGTTGTAGGTAGTAAGGAAATGTAATAATTTCTCTTTTGCCTACACGGTTAGCCTTTGCTGTGTAACAATCCACTCTGAGTTCTTTATTCTCACAGATGGAACATGCTAGTAAGGTAGCTGGGGCAGGTGGTATTGTCCCTGTACTGGTTAGCCTTTATTATATAATAACCACTCTGAATTATTTATTCTCATGGAACTCAGCTGGGTGGCTTTGCTTATCTCAGCAGTGTTTGCTCATGTGTAGTGGGAGTTGGTTTGACTTGGCTGGAGAGACCTGGCTGGGACACTTGGCTCTGCTTCACACGTCCCTCATCGTCTTCAGGTATATCCTTCCCATGGTGATGACAGAAGCTTAAGAAAGCAAGAGGAAACATTCAAGTTCTCTTGGTGTAGACCTGGCACCAATGAAGTCTTATTTCTGTTGACTAGAGTCACATGGCTGAGTCTAGAGTCAGTGTGGAAGAGGATTACGAAGTTACTTGGCAAAAGATAGGGGGGTAAGGAATTGGGTCATTGATATACCAACTACTGCACCCCACTTTATAAGTACTGAAGCAAACACCTAGAGATGAAGTAACGTTTTCAGCGTCTACAGCTCCTTGGTGGTCAACTGGAATAAAAACCTGTTTTACCCACCCATCTGATGTATTCTTAAATGAAAAATATGACCCACAGGGAAGTGGTGGGTTGGTTATAGCTCTGTTACAGTGCCTCGTGGCAGTGAACACTTGGATAAATCTCTGGAAAATAGATTCAATTTTTAAAAAAGCCTTGGCTGTCAAAATCTGATTTCCTGGTTGAGTGAAATGGCTTTTTTGTTCAGATCCTTTGAGTCTAAATTTATTTTACATGAATTTACTTAAGAAATTGATTATAATTCCCTCTACATTTGGTGCTGCAGGGGGTATAATTGGAAGTTTAGAGAGAAAAGACAGAAACAGCTTTAAACTATTCACATACCACCTAAATTTGCAGGAGGGTAAAAAAAATATGAGAGACTTTGAGGCAACTAGGTTACATTAGACTCTTTTTTAGTTTAACCAACCTTGGTCTCATGTAACATCAGTGCTCATTGGGAATTTTATCTGTTCATTTTGAAAAACAAGCTCTCAGGGTTTTGGCTACTTGTCACTGTTCTCCCTTTACCATTTTTTAGCACATATCGCTCTAGGAGAAACTCGAGGCTATGCAGTGTCTCTGACACATGCCCTTCAAGATGAAGCCTGTCTGTCTCTGTCTGTGTCTGTTGCTGTCAGTGATGGACATGCTGATATGGTCAAGTTTCAATTTGTTGTTAAATGTTTTTCACTTATTCAAAACCTATTAAAATTTCTACTACAGTGGAATGTCTTTGGGGATTCGGGTTAAAACTGCCACTGAAACATCCTGGGCATGCAGGATCTTACCTGAGGAAACCACCCCATTGACAGCCAAAAAAACATTTGGAAATTGTAACTTGAAAGTGAAGCCTTAACAGTTTTGAGGCTGGACCTGGCTGACGGGAATGTCTAGGGATAAGGACATCTGCGACACTCAGATGCGTGGAGTTGAGGGCATTGGAAGGGGAGAGGCTTTTCCATACAAGGCATTGCAGGATGGCACTGAAAATGTTGTTGGCTTCTGGATGGTGGGCCTCTATGTTGTGTTGGAGAAATAAATTCTTTTGCTGGCCAAGGTTCTTTAGTACCACTCATAGCCAATCATCAACATGTGGTTGATAACTGGTGGCCTATGATTCTACTTGTCCCTCTCTATGCAGTCATTATGTCACCACCCCTCCTCTAGTAAACTCACCTTAAATATCATGTGGGGGGTGGTGGTGTGTTGTGCCACAAGTCTGCCCTTTGCAGCTTGAGTTCCATGCTTTTTTTCTTATCTGTCTTCCCTCCTTATTCTCTTCCGTTTCTGACCCTCCCGTCTGCAGGTAGACGGGATTTCAGTCTTGTTTCTCTACTTTCCCTTGGGCTTATTGCTCAGCCCATTTTCCCAGCTATGACCTTGCCCCCTGTTGATAATGGCTGTGACCACTCATCCTTATCTCTACTGCCTTTTGCTTCCTTGCATATACACCTTCACTTCAACCAGCCAGAGGACCCTCCCTATCCAAGAGAGGTGTTCTCATGAGACCCTCCTGTGCCCACGTCTGCCGAGGATTAACTGGACCCCTCCAATCTTTCCTGTGTCCAAAAAGTGTTCTTGTCTAAGAGCCTGTAACTCCAGCCCTCTTTCTCCACCTCAGAATCCCGTTTGCATCTTTGCTTTGCACGCATGCTCCATTACCTGTCTGACCAGTATCCTGAACATCTTGACCACAGTGCTTTGTAGTTATGTGTCTTCAGCACTAGGTGTAAGCTGCTTGGTCATAACAGCTGTCACTTACTGAGTGTCCTTAATGGGCTATGATGGCTAATTTTCTGTGTCAAATTGGCTAGGCCAGGGTACCTGGCATTTGGTCAAACATGTCTGGATGTTGCTGTGAAGGTATGTTTTAAATTAGATTAACATTTAAATTAGGAGGCTTTGAGTGAAGCAAACTATGTTCCATAACTTTCATAATGCGTGTGGGCCTTGTCTAGTCAGGCGAAGGCAGTAAGAGGATAAGGACTGCTAAAGGGGACAAAGATGGAGTTCTGCCAGCAGCTGCCTTTGGACTCAAGCTGTGCCACAATTCTTCTCTGGGTCTCCATAGAAGGCTCATCAGCCCACTGGACTTGTCAGTCCCCACAGTCACATGAGCCGATTCCTTGAAATAAAGCATGTGCTCCCCACTGCCCACCTATTGACTGTGTTTCTTTGGAGGACACTGACTAATACCAGGGACAAGCACTATACTAATGACAAATGTGTATTATCTCATTTAACACTCAGACAAGCCTTTTTAGTGGGTAATAATAATTTTAGTGGGAAATAATAATTTCCATTTGAAAAGAGGATTGAGAGTCACGGAAGAGACAAAGGACTTGTCCAAGGTCACATAGCAAGTGGCAGAGAGGGAAAGTGAACTGTCACTTGCTTCATGCTAAAGCCAATGGTCTTACCATGACTGTTCTCTTTGTCTTGGAATCTTCAATGCCTTATCTAGCTCCTGACACCAAGTAGGAGCCTGGTTATTTTTTTTAGAGGCTTAAAACAACACAAATTTAGTATCGTACAGTTTTTGTGGGTCAGGAGTCTGGAGACAGGCTAGCAAGGTGCTCTCTTCATGTTTCACCAGCTGAAATCATGGTTTGGCCATTGCTGCCATATTCTCTGAGGCTCAGGATTCTCTCCCAGCCTTACTAGCTGTTGGCAGAATCCAGTTCCTTGTGGTTGTAGGACTGAAATCCCATTGTTTTGTGGCATGTTGGTTGGATGCTTCTCTCCAAACCCCCTTGCTGACTCACTGGCCTTTGCACAACAGGGCAGTTTACTTCTGCCTTGAGGCCAACAGGGCAGCCTCTCTCTGGAACTTCACCTTCATCTGAAGGGTTCACCTGATTAAGTCAAGGCCACCTAGCATAACTTGCCTTTTGATTTATTCAACTGGCCAACTGACCAGTGACCCTAAGTATATCCACAAAATTGCTTCTTCTGTCAAATGTATGATGATCCTGGGCATGATACCCCTTCAGACTCACTCAGGGGAAGGGGAGTATACAGGGCATATACACCAGACTTGGGGCCTGTCTTTGAATTCTGCCAGTTACAGACACAAGAACCAGATCTGGGGGTGTCTCCCAGCAGAAGAGCCTTTCCAAGTTCTTTTAATCTTTTTGTTTCAGTACTTGTTAAAAACATGACCCTGAAATGAGGTAGAGGGAATTCTGGCTTTCCCTCCTTCCTGTGTGTCAGCTCTAACTTCCTGTTTTCACTTGGCAGATGAGACTGAGTGGGCTTGCTGCTACACTGCACCAGCGTGGGCAGAAACAGAGGTGCGCTTGGCTAGGGTGCATCTGGGCTCTCCCTGCTGCCTATGTCCTGTGGGTGGTCAACTTCCTCCTATTCCTTAGGAGATCTCATCTATATTTTTAGATACTTAAAAATTATTCCATTAATACATGCACACTATAGAAAAAATAAACAGGTGTAGGAAGAAAAATTAACATAAAGAAGCATGAAGAAAATGAAAATTACCCTCAACCATACCACCCAATTGTCAATATTTTGCTTTAGAGCTTTTCAGATTTTTTTCACACATATTTTTACACGTGCACTTTATTTATTTATTTATTTATTTATTTATTTATTTATTTATTTATTTATATTACTTTCAGAGGTAGAATTTAATGATTCATCAGTTGCATATAACGCCCAGTGCTCATTACATCACCCACTTACCCCATCTCCTCACCTACCTCCCCTCCAGCAACCCTCAGTTTGTTTCCTATAGCTCAAAGTCTCTTAAGGGAGCCTGGTAAATATTTAAGCAACTGAATGAAGCCAGATTTCACTCTATTTTGTTACTTCTTTCTCTTACAGAAAAAAAAAATTGCAGGTAATATGTAATACCTAGGACTTTATACTACATGATAACCTATAAAATCTTGAGCTCCAAATTATTGTGTCTTCTTCTGGATAAACCTGTGATAAGAAATTGGTTGGAGAAATCATGTGTTATAATTCTGTTGTGATTTTTTTGGCTTGCTTTATGACTGTCTTTAGGATCCTGGTGAGGATTTTACAAGTGCCTTCCATCCTGCGTGTGGTGGATATGGTAGACTGGCCCCCAACACCTATTCCAGCTTCCTTCTGGAATACACCTTCTAGTACTACAGTCTGGGAGGCTACAGGCCACATCCCCAGCCTCCCTTGCAGTTCTGGCTGTGGACATGAGTTGGATTCTGGTCCTCAGAGCCAGCTCACTGAGGCTTGGAGGGTGCCAGTGCAGAGAGCCCCTCATTCTGCTGCTACCAGGGAGGGTCATGTGATGGTGGGGTTGGCCGTAGGAGGGTTTCAGGTGCTTCACCAGACTCATGGAGGTGGTGGGGGTGATGTGAACCTCACAGCAGTATTGGCAGGTGGCTCTCTATTCCGGCATCACTTGTTTTGAAGGTGGGGGAATCTTGGGTTGCAGCCTGTGCCCCTTGCTTGGAGCAAGAGGACACAAAACTCCCTGTAGGAAGGTGGGGTATCATAGGGCAGACTGCCAGCCCCATCTCTAACTGGCAGAAGTAGCGGCTCCCTTGAGGTCCAGTTTGGCATCTCATTGTGGGAGTTATTGTGGTGGCCCGGCTGTATCTCCCAAACCTTCTGATGATTTTATAGGAACTTAGTTCCCTGTATTAAGTCACGTTCTGCTTAAAATAGCTAGAGTGGCCCATACATGAGTGCTGCCCGACGTGGAAGCCTTAGCAAGGGTAGAAATGTGTAGCTGATCCATTCATTGGCTCATTAGTCGGTTTTCCACTTTTAGCTTCAATGTACAGCCAGAGTCTGTCTGTGGCTCTCTGCCACATTCATTGGAGGGAACAGGTAATGGAAGGGAGCCCACAAAGAGAACTTTTACCAAAGTGACCTCAATCTGAACTGACCTCATCAGAGAGAAGACTGTACTGCATGCTTTCTGGGGGGCATCTTCTCTGCCTCTTACTGCTGGTGACTCCTTCCATCTTGAAATCTTCTCTTCCTTCTCCTGCCCCTTTTAATCCCTGAATGATGACATATTTTCTTTTAAGCCAGTTAATAAGGAGCTCTCTGCTACATGAATATTTCTTTTTTTAAATAAAGATTTTATTTCCTTATTCATGAGAGACACACAGAGAGAGGTGGAGACACAGGCAGAGGGAGAAGCAGGCTCCCTGCAGGGAGCCCAATGTGGGACTCGATCCCAGGACCCTGGGATCACACCCTGAGCCAGGGCAAATGCTTAACTACTGAGCCACCCAGGTGTCCCTACATGAATGTTTCTACATAAGCCCTCTATTGCTTACTTCTGAATACAGAAAAATTATCCCAATGCCAAAATAATGTATTTTTGTCTTGTGAGATTTCATTCCAGGCAGTGCACATGGTATTTTGCCAATTATACTCTTGTCACTTGTCAATTAAAGAAGGAGTAGAAAAATGTGGGGATTAAAGAATGATGTCATGGGTTAGATTCGAAACTAAATTTTATCTCTCATAGGGACCTTGGTCATTATACAGACGCTGTCTTTCTCTTCACATTGAGATGAGTCAGCTGAAGGTCCAGAGAGATATATACGGAAATGCTCCCAGGCTCACAGTGTGACTGGTGGCAGAGCATGGAGTTACAACTGTGGGTAGTGTTCTTCCCACCACGTTGTGTGGCTGAACTCACAAACAAGGCTTTGGTTTAACCTGTTTATTGTGTAGTTGAGCATGAGCACATAATAAAGGGAAAGATGCATTTTTTTTTTACTGTGTTTTTGCTACATGTACAGGTATTAATTGAGATTATTTTCTAAATAGAATCATGTTTTTGTAATCATAGGAAGTGGCATGTTGGCGTTCTTTTTAAGTAGGACTGCTGCAATGCTAAACGCACATTTAGTACCTAAACATTTGCTAAATTTTTAATATAAATGGTTAATTTTTAACCATTGATTTTTGGGCTGATATTAATTATCATCATTATTTATTTAAAGAGCACTAGAGACATCTAGGATAGTTTAAGAGAAATCAGATGTCATTATAAAAGGTCAAGGGCAAGTTGGCCCCATTTCCTCTGATTACATTCTGAATGTGCCAGAAAGTATGTGGAGCTCTGTTATCCAGAGAAAGTATCATTCCAAGGGGGTGACCGCTGAACCCATAGCAAGCTGCCCATGGTTCAGTTGACTTTGTTGAATTTTTAGAAAATGAGAATTTAATGAATTCCAGATGGGGAGAGTATTAGTTCCACAATGTTTTAAATCTTCTCTACAGGGCATAAAGAATCACACTGTCAGGGTTCTTTGGAGAAATAGAATCAATAGGATACACACACACACACACACACACACACACACACACACATATATAGAGATGTATTATAAATTTATTTAATAAATACATATATATATACATATATTTATTATAAGGAATTGGATCATGAGATTATGGAGGCTGACAAATCCAGGATCTGTAGTCAGCAAGCTGGAGACCCAGGAGAACCTATGGGGTAGTTCTAGTCTGCAGGTCTGCATGCTTCAGTCCTGAAGAGAGGATGTTTCAGTTCACATCCAAAGGCATGAAGAGACGGATATACTAGCTTGAAGGCAGTGAAATAGGAAGTTTCCCTCATTTGAGGGAGGGTCAGCTTTTTTGCTCTATTCAGGCCTTCAACTGATTGTATGAGACCCACTCACAGTAGGGAGGGCAATCTGCTTTAGTCAGTTTACCAGTTCGGATGTTAATTTCATTCAGTAATATCCAGAGACACATCCAGAATGATGTTTGACCAGATGTCTGCTTACCCTGCAACCCATTCAAGCTGACATAAAATTAACCGTCATAAGCACCAAATACAATTGAGAGAGTTCAGTAAAGGCTTTCTGAGAATGCTGAGATTTCCAATGTTGGAATGTTTGGGAAGGCAGGATATTGTTAGGATGGAGAGTCCAAATTCTACCTGCTAATAAGAATAGTGATCTTGGCTTTCTGTTCCTTTCCACCAATGGACAGATATGCCAACTCCATTTGTTACACTCAGTCCTGGGGAAGGTGCTGTGGGGATGGCAGAGGACAGAGCCCTGCTTTCAAGGAGTTTTGAGTCCTCTGGGGTGACCAGACTAATACATGTGACTCAGACAAAGAACAATGACGTGACAACAAGTGGCAGTGAAGGTGTTTTCAGAGGGAGAGAGGCCAGCATGGGTCAGTAGTTCTCAAGTCTCATGCTCTAATGTCTGGAGACATTTGTGATCGTCACAAATGGGTAGGGGTGTCCCTGGTATTTAAGGGTCCTGTCAGACACCCTGCAATGCACAGGACAGCCCTCCATAACAAAGAATTGTCTGGCTTAAAATATCAATGGCTTTAAGTTGAAGAAACCCTGATATAGGCTAGAGCAATGAGATCAGGCTTTATGGAGGTGGTAAGATTTAATTTACTTTTTGATTCATTTGTCTTCCTAACCATTAAATATTTATCTAGTGCCTACCATTCTCTAGTGTCTGTTTTGTCCTGAGGCTATGGTGGGGAACCAAGTAGTTCTGTGGGTATGGGTCTTACAGTTCCATGGGAAAAAATAAAATTTAGAAAAAAAATCAAAACCAAGTACAATGATTATTAGGAGGGGTACAGAATGCCAAGGGAACACATCACAATGAGATCCACCTGAGTCAGAAGGTCAGGAAAATCCTTTTCTTAAGGGATATTATAGGGAAATATCCTTTAAAATACAACTAGAAAGTGGGAGCTGACCACATGCATGAGATGGAATGGATGTGTGTAGGAGTTGGGGTGCAAGGAGAGGGGCACTGTTTGAAGCTGGTGGAGCAGCTTATGTCTAGGATGGGAGGTGAGGGAGAGGGTAGCAGTTGCAAAGAGAAGGATGGAGAGGTGAGGTTCTGGAGAGGCAGAGCCTGTGTCTGGGAGCACCTTGAGTCATGCCAAGAGTTCATGTCTCATCCCATTTCTATTGTCTTTAGACAATAGAAAATATTTAAGACTTTAAAGTTTTAAAGCAATGGAGTGCCAGGATGGGATTTAAATTCTGGCAGGTTCACTTCTGCTCCAGTGGGGTGATGTGTAGGTGGGGAGCATAAGGGTGCCAGCAAGCAAGGCAGTGGGCTGGGTGGGGCCAGACAGCAGGAACTCTCAGGGTGCTTGTGGTGAAAGCAGACCTGACAGCTACCGAAAAGGTAAGAGAAAGGGCACTCGGTAGGTAGAAAGTGCAAGAAAGGAATTAAAGAAGGTATCCCCATTTCTGACTGGGATGAGTGGGTATTTTGGGGTGCCATTTCTAGGATACACGGGAATGGGTGCTCACTTCTTTGGAGGTAGTTGGAAACATGTGAATCACAACATGGAATGATGTCGAGTTTAGTTCTGGATATGCAGAGTTTGAGCTTCTGGAGAGGTCTGCTAGATGTACAGTTAGCCCCGAGAGCTCTGGGCTCACGATGGTCATCTAAGAGTCAATGAGATTGGAGGGTGAGGATAGGAGAATGGTGCTTGTAGAAATGACAACATTTAAGGACAAGTGGGAGGTGAGGAGCTTGCGAAGGCTTCTGAAGGAGGGACCAGAAGAGTGGAACTAACACCAGAGGAGTGCAGTGTTGGCGAAAATAGAGAAGAGTAATTTGAAGAAAAAAGAGGTATGGTGTCCTCTCCCACTGCTGACTATTGCTCAGGATAAGGCCTCAAACTGTCCCTGCCTTTGGGAACACGGTGGTCCATGGAGATCTTGGGAGAGCAGTCCCATACGGAGCACGGCAGATGGAAGCCAGGCTAGGGTGGATCAAGGAGAAAAGGGGAGCAGAGAGCATCTGCAGAAATGAAAGCTGGAGCCAGGGGCATAGTCAAGCTGTTTAACAATCAGTACATCATGGAGCTGACCTACCAGAATGGCTGTGGGCTGGTGTGGCACCAACGCATTCTGATCTGGATCAAACCTGGCTGTAGCTCTGGTGGGCATATTTTCCTAATAAAGTGGCAGGGCAGCTTGTTTGGACATTTAGTTTGGGGGAGAAAAAGGAAAATCTGGGACATGTGGTTGTTAGGGGGTGACCCATCCCTGGAAGGATGGTGATTCATTGATTCATTTGGTATAGAGTCTGAAGCAATAAGAGAACAAGACAATGTCAAGGTCATTCGAAGGTGACTTCAGTAAGATCTTTCAATTCTCACATCTCTGAAATGCAGGTATTTATGCCTATAACCTAATTTGTGGCACTTCTGCAGAAAATTATTAGCTAAATAGAATAAAACGTATGGCAAAGATGAAACTTCCTATATATTTTAGATAGTGTATAAGTCTTACCTAGCAAGACACTTCCATTAGCACAAAAAATAATGGCCTTTTTCAACAAGATGACTGTCACAAAGAAAAAATGTAGACAGTCAAATGATTTATTTCCTCATCCGTATTGAGTTTATTCATGGGGAGATTCACCTTGTGAACTAGTAATTTTCTGGGCTAAGAAAAAGCAGCAGGCAGTTTTCTTTTTAGAAAAGCCTTCCCCCCACCCTGCCTTTTTTTTTTTTTTACGATGGATTTCTTTTGGCCTAAAAAAATCATCTAAGTCTATGGCTTTGATATCAGGGAAAAGGCTTCTTTCAATTGCTTTAACCTTTTTCAAAAAGTGACCTGTTGGGATAAATGTTCTCATGCTGAGAATCAAGGTTTTATCCCATTTCTAAAGTAAGGTGGCCAGAACAGGATGCAGAGCGCTTTCTCGAAGTGGTTTAAGAAAAATTCAAGATCTCAGACTGAGGGAAAGAACTCCAATGAAAGGTCAAGTGTAAGACCCATACTTAAGGCCATTAGACAAGTAAAAAGATAGACCTTGACCTCCTGCCAGGTGTGGCTGACCCCAGAACAGGGGACCCTGCACAGGACCAGGAATCTGGGCACCAGCTCAGGGGAAGGGTTTTAGCAGATCCTTTCTTTCCTTTTGGGTGAATAATGGCGGCAGGGAGTGTGGGCAGGCAGGGGAGTGGGTCTGGGTGGCAGAGGTTGGTGTGCGGTGGGGCAGAGAGGTTAGAACCGAACTCACATAAATGAGGTCCTTGGGTTTCGGATTAGAGGCACGAATGATGATGCCCCCCCCCCTCAGGTCCTCACAGTGATGCCCAAGGGATGAGGAAACATGTCCATCTCCCCGTCCCTCCAGCCCCTTCCGATGGAGGCTACTTTCCCGCCTCTTCCCCGGCCCTGCACGCACACAGCCTCTGGGGTTTGTACTCACTGTGGGGTTAGCAGTTCCTTTCCTGTCCTGCCCCTGATTAAGCTCAGATTCATATTCATTTTCTGTTCTCATTCAACCTCTTTGTGGGTTTCCTTACCCATCTCTACCTCCTGGACCCTGACCTGGGTCAGAAATGACTTCTGGCTTTTTAGAATTGCTTCTCACAGGTCAGTGCCTTAAAGTGGCATTGATAATAGAACTACATTTCATCCCTTCCAGGAGGCAGGTACAGTCCGGAAGGACTGTGATCCTATGCAGAAGGAGCCTCCATGGGAATTCAGGTGTGCAGGTGGGGGACAGAGAGGAGGGCTTGGGGCACGGGCTTTGTGACTGGTCCCATACACAGACCATGCACAGAGGGCTTACCTCCTGGAACAGAGATTGCTCCCCACTTACCCAGGCTTCCCTAAGATAGGCTGGGCCATGGCCCTGGTAAGAGGTGGGGGAGAAGCCATTAAATCATCCCATGTGACCCTCTTGTCCCCTCTTCCCTGGCCGTGGCCACCAGCTGGACATGCTCTAGATGGCATATACAGTCACAACATGGAGGAGGAGCAGCACTGAGCCACTTGAGCAAGAAAACTTTTATGATGTTAGGCAACCCCAGAGTCTGAATTTTCTTGTATGGCATCACCTAGCTCCAACTAACTCCTTCTCTTTCAAGGTCTTTTTCAAAGTGGTCTGAACAGGGGAAATGCATTTTCCCTGGGATTGACTGATACATATATTCAGCTCTTACCCTCGATCAGGATTTGGGATTTGGAAATCTGCGTGCATGATGATGATGTCTTCACTTGTGTCCCCCTTGGCACAGGCTTTGGAGCCTTTGAATGGGGCAGACCCCTGGGGAAGTTCTGGAGAAGTTGGGAGTTCTGTAGAAGTTCAACAGAAAACCAGTTTGTGTCTCCTGTGAGCTCCTGTTCTTAAGGTTGTGGCAGACGGTGTGAAGTGTTTTTCAGGCCAACGTTCTTTGGTGGACACACCCTGGGACCTCCTTTGGCTACATGTACGGTTCTCCATTTTCATGAAATACTGTGCTTTTTCTACACATGTCCCAGCATAATAAAAGCAGGTCAGAATGGAGCCTAAGGCAGGTTCTTGGGTTTAAAGGAGCTGCCCAGGGAACTTGGTTTAAGCAAACACCCTTCAAGAGCAGGGAATCCTGAAGCTGAATTTTGAGGACTACGCACTTTTCTCCTTCCTCACTTTAGGGACCTAGAATTCTGAGATTTCCAGTTAGAGGCATGCTCTCATGGGGGATTTTGGACTATGTTCATCTTGGGGGAGAGGAAAGCAGCTTCTTCTTCTTCTTCTTTTTCTTTTGGCTTGGTGAAAAATTTAATTGTTGTCTGTATCTAAAATGTCTTCACAGAAAATTGTGGTTTGGTTTATTAGCTCTCAGCAGCCTGCTCCTGAGCTCTAAGGACGCTTGCCTACTTCTGAGTTATTTGAAGATTTATTTATTTATTTATTTATTTATTTATTTATGATAGACACACAGAGAGAGAGGGAGAGAGAGAGAGACAGAGACACAGGAGGAGGGAGAAGCAGGCTCCATGCAAGGAGCCTGACTCGGGACTCGATCCCGGGACTCCAGGATCGTGCCCTGGGCCAAAGGCAGGCGCTAAACTGCTGAGCCACCTAGGGATCCCCCTTCTGAGTTATTTGATCTTTCTTCTGGGCAAGAGCCATTTTGGGATGGTTCCCCCTCTTCTTTTTAACTTCTTTCTTAGGATTCTTCTCATGAACTTGATTGTCTTGAAGCAGCATGAGCCTTCTACATCTCCTCCCCCATATCTGGTGTTAGTGTTGTTCTTGGTGTATTGAGACAATTGTTTCTTGTAAGCATCTTTATCTTCTTCCTTGAGGCAATGCATATAGTCTGCAACGTTCTGACCCATGGATGTGCTTCCAAAGTCCTCCCGCAATGAATTCCTTGCTTTCTAAATTATAGCCAGGGGATCATTTGGTACCATGAGGTATAGACAGGCCTCCATCCACAGCTCCAAAACTTTATTTCCAGCTGAAGGGGTGGACCCTTATTTATTTCCACCTTCCAGATGAAGGGGTCCCTGGGTGGCTCAGCCAGTTAAGAGTCTAACTTTGACTCAGGTCATAATCTTGAGGTCCTGGGATTGAGCCCTGTGTGGGACTCTGTGCTCAGTGAGGAGTCTGATTGAGGATTCTCTCTCTCTCCCTCTCCCTGTACCCCTTCCACTTCTCATGCTCTCTCTCTCTCTTTCAAATAAATATATAAATCTTAAAAAAATTCCACCAAATAGCAGGTGAAGGCACCAGGTTGACTATCAAGGCTGTCCACATTGTATTCATCTCAGTCACCTCTGCTTGGCCGTTGTAGGTCTCATCCAAGCCTACTGAGGAGTCCGTGGGCCAGCAGCAGGCTGGTATGGTATGCTGCCACAGAGTTTGTCAGGCCAGCCTTCACACCATACTTTGGGAGTTCATGAGCGTGAACTGTACCAACTTTCATGTCCCCTTCTGAATGGGCATAAACAATCTGACAAATGATCTCTCTGTTGGTTACATGAGCTATCATCCTGTATTTAGATGTATTGGACTTATTTTGATCCTGAATTACTAACTTTTCCCAAGCACAGTAATCAGTTTTACTCTCTTCTGAATTTCCCCTCGTATCTCTTGAAGTGAGCCTTATTCATGACAACTTTAACAAGCCTCAGCCTGTGGAACAGAGACCCACATCCATGCCCCTTATTTAGGGTTGGCTGCTTAATGCGTAGGGTCACCAGGGAGAAGTAGTTCCATGTTGAAATTATTTTCTTGTCCAGCCCATCTTTCTGTGGTACAACCTTGAATGTGACCTCCTTCCTGGTGACTCCAGGGATTAGTGGTAGTTGTCCTTAGCCTGAGTGGCTTCTCCAGAACCGAGGAAACTTGCCCTGTATCTTTCCCCCATGAAGCTTACAGGCACACGCACAGCCAAATGGGACCTATACCAGTTTGGTCATGTGACTCTCTTGGATTCTTTGTGGTTGATTTGGGTAGCAGCTAAAGAAGTTTGAGGCAGGTCAGGGCCTTGACATTTTGCTCCTTGGTTTTTGTGATAGCCATGCTCAAACCAGTTTCAGTCACACACAAGACATTTATTGAAACAGCCTTAATTTGCCAGCAGGTCCCAAAGTGTTCAATAAGCTGTTCTGTGAGCTTAGTGGAGTCCCAGGTCCTGCCCCTTAGGTGTCATGACTCCCCACTGGGCAGAAGGAGGCTTGAGGCAAATACCAAGGCTGTGGAGGCAAATGCTGTCACCCTGACAGCTGGCATCAAACAAAATCCTCCAGGTCCAAGGTCTTACCATGTTGGGGTGGGTGGTTTAGGGCTGTTGTCACACATCTTCCCCAAGGGAAAGAGTTCAGGTATCAATGGATTTTTGCACACTCTTCCTGCAGGATGTTTTAAAAAATATTTTAGCCCTGTATCTTGAATACCTTTAATGTCACCATTGAAAGCTCATGCCCAGCAGCCATCATGATGATTAATAGGTCACTAATTGCACACACAGGAACCATTTTGGTATTCTATAATAAGCCTTGCATGGTGACAACAGAAATGCCTGCAGTCACCACCATGGTGTCTGAGATTCCTGTTCAGAGCACTGGCAGTCCACCCTGAACTCTGCTTTCTTGACAAGGGTTCCAGCAGCTCACTTCACATCACATGGTATATCCGGAGTGCTTATAAGAGATATCCTGGCAGGGATATGGACAGTGACATCGAGTGAGGGAGCCTGTGCTTCCAGTTCCCTTTGCCATTATAGGTGACAGTAATAGAGCAGCGGCTGCTGTGTGGGACACTTCACTGTCTCTTATACCTTACGTTCTTTTGCTCATGTGTTCCTCATGATAACGCAGTGGGGTTGTCTTATTAGCCCCATCTTTCAGATAAGAAAGCTGAAGTTCCATGATGTTCTAAGCTTTTCCAAAGTCAATAGTTAGTGAGTGCAGAGATATTGACCCCAGTGCCTGAACTCAGAACATCTCTGCTACCCACTGGATTGAATCCAAACCAAAGGGCAGTCTAGCCAGTGAGAGCTGTGGCCAGCATGGCAGATATCAGGTGCTGGCTGGGGGTGCCCTAGGTCTGCTGATGGCTGGACCTCATTAGACACTCCTGGTCCCAATGATAAGAGGCCAGTATGGAATGTCTTGACATAGGAGCTTCAGTTTCCCAGGTATCTAGGGAGGGTCTGTTCAGATGGGTAGATGAAGGTTGGATTTAGGTCATCTCACAGCTGCCCAGAATTGTGGTCCAGGCTAATCCTCTAGCTGTGCCCCACCAGATGAGCCTTACCCCGCACTGAGAAGGTCCCTGGGTCCCTGGGAGCTTCTTTCAGGGTTGCCTGCACAAGTCTCTTTTTCTGCCTGGACCATAGGACTTGGTTTTGGCATGTACCCTTGGGGACTCTCATCTTCTGTGGGCTACTCTTATAGATCCTGAGGAAGGCCTTTTTTTTTTTTTTTTTTTTTTTTTTTTTAATTAGCCCAAACTTTCTGCTCTACATGATATCCATTTGTACCAATGCAATTTACAGATGAGTTTGATGAACTTCAGTTCCTTAAAATTTCTCATTTAACACACATTTATGAGACCAATATCAGCACCTATGGAGTGATGCTATTGGTTGGGGCAGTGTATCACGGTGGCTGAACACTTGGGCTCTGGGGTCAGAAAGGTCACTCCCTAGCTGTGCTGAGCAACATATTTGACTTGTCTGTGCTTTAGTTACTTTATCGTACAAGGTAGATAAGATGGACTTGCCTCACAGGGTTGTTGGAGGATTAAATGAGTTGACCTATGTGAGTATTCACTCCCTGGCCAACTAAATTGAACGGATTTATGGCAAGATTTAAATAGTAATCTTTTCTAGAATTCTTTTTGTTGACCACATGATTTGCTGCGGAGGGTTTCAGGAAGGTGGATAGATGGGAAGAATGCACGGGAAGTGTCAGCAAGAGACATCTTGTCAGGAGGCGGCAAGTGCCGCTGTGAATTTTCAAGCCATTGGTGAGTGGCTTGGTTCTCATCATCTTTATCTGAGTTTTACTTTGCTAAGTACTGTCCATCAATTTTTGAATATCTCAGTTATTTGAGGTCATTCATTCAAGGCAAAATGCTGAAAGTAAAAGCGAAATCAAGGAGAACCCCGGGGCTTTGAAGGCTTTTCTTAACTTGTGGCCATTTTCTGCCTTTAAAAGCACTGACTTGACTTTTACAAGAGCCTGTAGAATAATCTAACAGAAAATGGAAACCAGGAGCACAGTCATTCCTTTAAATATTTTATATTGCATTCGGATGTGCATTTTTCAAAGATCATTTCCTTGACATTTTCTGGGGGTATATTTCTTGGGAAATAAAATAAATATGTTTGGTTGATGCTCATACCAATTTATTTAGAGCTATAAATAAGATAAAGATGCCTCCTGTCATTTGTACTAGAAAATATAAGGATCAGAGGAATATCTTAGGAGGACAGGGCAAAAGATGAATAATACCATTCAGATTGTGCCGAGGTTGGCTGATGCGTTAAGCCATTTTAGTGAATTCTCATGTGAATTACTCCCAAGAATGGTGATGGAGATCCTATGGCCCAAGTGCAGGCGGGAGACACAATGCCCCAGGCCACATACTTCATTAGGGGCTGCTGAGTGACAGGATCCAGATTTTCTAGTCTTTCAATCAGTGCAATCGGTGAATGTTGTGTAGATTCTCTGGGGTTCCTGGATCATTCTGAGTGCTTCCCCAAGGCTGGGAATGACCCTTTATAGGTAAGAAATTTAGTCATTCCAGTTGGAGCCTGTACTTTGCAAGCAATGCTCCCAGGAAAGAATAGGAGAGGAACTCGTTGGCTGAACTCTTCTAGCAAGGAATCTGTTCTCACACTGAACTTGTTGACTCATTGCGTTGCTGCTATGGGAGGTATGATGGAAGTAGTTTCCTTGAGGGTGAAGTGGGGGCAAGATTGAATATGCAAGACCCATTGGACAAAGTATAAACTTAAGGGTAAGTAAAGGCAGATGTTGGAAGGCACATTCAGAGAAGAGACACCCAAGTTGGGTTGGACAGGGAAGGCTGTGGAGAGATGGAGGGGCCAGAGCAGGGGTCCAAAGGAAGGGAAGATGTTACATGTGTGGGCAGGGCATTGGGTAGGGTGAAGGAAAGCACTTTGAGAGACAACAGAGGGATGAGTGACTCTGTCTGGCCCTGGGGTGGAGCTGGTTGTGGGCAGGGAGGGAAGAGAAGGTTGGCAGGTGGGCTGCACCCAGGCTGTAGTCCCTGATCCCACGAGTTCAGGTTTGAAAGTAGCAGGAAGCAGTAGGTGATTTTTAAAATAAATCTAATCAGGGGCACCTGGACTGGCTCTGTCGGTAGAGTATATGACTCTTGATCTCCAAGTCATGAGTTTGAGCCCCACATTGGGCCTGAGCCTACTTAAAAGGAATAAATAAATTTTAAAAAGTTAAAAAATAAAATAAATCAGATATGAAATAACTCAGAGGAATACACTCTTCTAAAGAAGTCTTTTGTAAATCCTTTTAAAACCAAAGAATATCCTTTATCATGTAAATGAAGTGAAAACGGTAACTTTTGCATTCAATGATCCCATGAGTTCAGATTTTGTACATTGTTTTCCTGAATTAAGTTAAGTACAATCCCATTTTCTTATCTCAATCACCAAAATAATGCCATCCTGAAAGAGAAGCAAAGTATGGAGAAAAAAGGGGGAAATAAATATTCAGTAGGAGAAAGAGCACTGCTATCAAGAATGTAATTCATTTTGGATTTTGTCTCAGAACTGAAAACAAGTTCTTAATTTATTTCTTCTTTTCATTTTTATGTTAGTATATATGGAGTCCAAGTTATTTCAGAAATTTGGGACATTTTTTATTTGGAATCATTGATAATGAAGAAAGATGTAGTGGTGATGGCTTAGGACTCATGGTGAGACTCATGAGATGGCTCTCAGTGGCTTGCCAGATCCTGTCCCCTTCTCTTTCTTGCCAGAGCAATTCCTCCTTTTAATCAGAGCTCAGAGTCTGCTTCAGAAGCCTTCTTAACACATGTTCTTGGGCATTCTCAATTGAATTTGCAATCAGGTGGAACCAAGTTGCCTCCTGGCTTTGAATATAGGAGTGATCCTCATGCCTTAGCAGTCATCAGAAGCCCCTGGAAGACTTGTTCCATCACAGGAACTGGGCCCACCTCTTCTGATTTACTAGATCTGAGTAGGGCCTGAGGATTTGCTGCTGATGCTGCTGGGTGTGGAGAACACTTTCAGGACCCCGTCTTGGATTTCAGAGGGACCATCAATAGGTGGCTGCTCAGTTTTCCATTTTCACAGGGATCTGATGGATGAAAAGAGCAGCTGTTTAGGATTTCCTTATATTTTCTCTCGCTTCCTTGTTCTCTGTAGTTCTTCTCTTGATTCTTTCATTACAATGCTTTACAAACTAATGACCTTAAGAAAATGTCATAGTCCAGAATCACTTGCTTTTTGACATTCTAGTGACCATAGCACCTTAGCTGAAATAATAAGTTTTAGAATATGAAATGAGCAGTTTTTGAGTGTTAGAAGAGCTGATGGTTTGATAGAGTAGACCAAAGAAGAATGTGCTGTAAATTTATGAAAAGTCTCAATTTTTACTCCAGATCCAGGGTTTGTACCAGTGGTGATGTGGCTGGTGACTAGGAGTTGAGATAACGTTTGCAAGAGTGACAAAGGGGACTGTATCTGTTTCCTCCTGCTGCTGTAACAAAGCACTCCCAAACTCGGTACCTCCAATAGGATCAGGAGGCTGGAACGTGGAGATCAAGGGGTCAGCGTGGCTGGTTCTTCTGAGGCTGTGGAGGAGACTCTGCCCCACCTCTCCATGTTTTTTATGGTCTGCTCAGCTTGTGGAAGCATCACTACTCTGACTTAATTTTTTTCCAGTTTTATCGAAATAAAATTAACACATAAAATTGTAAGATTTTTAGTGTTCAATGCAATGACTTGCTACAATATACATAGAATTCCCCTCATTGATTTAACACATAACATCCATCACCTCCTGTATTTTTTGTGTATGAGAGAACACTCAAGTTCTCTTATAGCAAATTTCACTTGTACAGTACAGTGTTGACAACTGTAGTCACCATGTGACACATGAGATCCTCAGACCTCTTTCCTAGAGCTGAGAGTTTGTACCCTTGACCAACCTCTCTCTCTGTCCCCAGCCTCCCAACCTCTGCCAATCCCTTTTGTACTCTGTTTCTATGAGTTTGACATTTTTTAAAGATTCCACATATAAGTGATTCCATGTAGTATCTGTCTTTCTGTCTCTTTGTCTTCACATGGGATTGTCCTTGTACATCCAAATTTCCTTTTATAAGGACACTAGTCATTTTGGATTAGAGCCAATGCCTTCATCTTAACTATTTACCGGAATGGCTTCATCTTAACTATTCATATCAGTAATGACCCTCTTTCCAAATAAGGTCACATTCAGAGGCACTGGGGGTTGAATCTCAACATAGGAAATTTTGAGGAACCCCTAACAGTGACCCTGAGCTAGTTACTGCTCAAACTATCTGCAGGAGGCCTGGCACCATGAGAAGCCCTGGCCACCATGAGAAGCCCTGCAGCAAGCTCTGCTCCCCCGCCCCCCCCCCCCCGCCCCCTGCAATTGGCTCTGGTGATTGGTCAAAGATGCCACACAACGTGTCTGGGAACATGTTCATGAACAGAAAATATCCTACTATGTGGAAAACCTACTTCCCCTCATGTTCTCACTTTGTATTTGAATCATTGAATTTTGAGATGATGCCTAGAAGATCTGTTACTAAGCTTGAAGAAGGCACTGCTTTTAAAAACTAGGACCTTATAATAACTGATCCTGCAGTTAAGGGATCCTATTAACCCTCGACTCCAAGACAAAGGCTTGACTCTTCTGAGATGAGATATCTGCCAGCCGTCTGCCAAGGACAGTGCCAGCAGTAAATATGTCAGTGTCTTTGCAGCGTCTGACATGCAGTTCTGGTGCACAGCGGGCCTGCCAAGGCCGGTTCCACGGCTTGTATTTTGATCTGAGGAGCTCTTGCTTAGCTTGATGTGGGGAACATTTCTCTCTATCTGTCAGGAGTATTACCTTGTTCATTAATGTGTCACTAAAATTTAAAATGCCACCTTTCTGCCTCTCAGGTAATTCTTACAGACAGGTTTGAGGCATATTGTGAAAAGCATGTTTCTCAGCAGGACTAGACTCACAGAAGAACACTGATGGGAAGTGTGCTTGGGTTTTAACTACCTGTGATCCTTGGATAACTAATTTACGTGCAGTGGGCTTGCTTCTTTGCAGTTTCCCCTTTGTGAAGCGTTTTGCTGAATTTCTGAGTCTGGATTTCTACATACTTGTTCCTCCCATGAGTGATGATTACTGGGAGGAAAATCATGTTGCTTTTGTTATTTTAGCATCTTTTCTCTGTTGCCATGTTCCTTTGCTCTTCTCCCATTCCTGGAGTGCTGTCACTTCTGGGGGCACTAAGAGACATGGCTTGAGGTTCAGTGAGAAGTAGGGAGTTGCTGACATCTGGCTCTGGTCTTTCTTTCTCCCTCTTTCATTGGAATATTAGTTTCATATTTCTTAATAGGCTCTTTAAAAGAAATTCGGAAAATAGAATAAGGATATCTTTCGCAGTCTTTCTAATTTTTGTGATGACTTGGGGGGGTTCTAGGTTGGCCCAACATTCTTTTATAAATCTTCTTATCGTATCATTTGGAAGCACGTTGGAAGGTTTGACGTGGAGATTATACACTGTGGAAACAGTGTTTTACAGAAATGACTCCTAAACATATGTGCACTTGGGATAGATTTGGACTCAAGTCATTCTTTCAGATGAGATGGCACAGATTATGGCACTCAAGGTTGTCATGTCCCGGTGCACTAGCGACAGTCACCTCGCCTTTACCTTCTTTGCTTTACTGTTTAGCTTGTTTTTATAAGAATTCTTTTTAGAAGTGTTTGTAAAAGTGTAATATATAAGATCTATTTTGCTGGTTTTTATAAGAATTCTTTTTAGAAGTGTCCGTAGAAGTGTGTAAATGAGAACAAAAACAAGCTATCTATTCCTGATTTGCTGCAGCCAGAGAGTGAGACGCTATCACTTGTGTTTGGCAGAGACTCGAAGGCAATGTATTGAGGAGTGGGAAAGGTTTACAGGGAAAACAGGGACAGCTCAGGTGCACCCTGACTGGAGGCTGTTGGCCTGGGGAAGATGGAAGTGAGCCAGTGGGAAGCAGGGCATTCTATGTTAATGGGTAGGGATGTGTATTTGGCTGTTTTGGTTAGTCCTAAATTGAAAGTGAGGAAAAAATTAGGGAAGCTGCCAATTATTAATCAAGTCCTGGCCATTTTGGATTAATTGTTACCGAAGTCAGTGTCTGGCTTCCTGGGTTGTTATTAGAGACAGTGGTTGACTCTCTGCAAGTCTGACTTACAAAGAGCAGGCTGGCTTCCTGGGCTGGTTACACAGGTAACGGGTTAGTGTCTTGGGCTGGTTGCTGCAGATTAGGAGTGAATAGATTTATTTATATATATATGATCTGGTCATTGTCTGCTTTCAAAAGCAATCATCACGAGCAATCAACACTAGTTGTGTGTCAATTACCTTTATTAAAATACAGCTGGGCCCTATTATCCCTCCTTTTTTCACCAGACCATTTTAGATATATCTGGAGTGAAATACAATCCACAGAAATTCATATACATTCCATAAGCTGGTTACACCTTAACAGTGAGATTAGTTTTGTGCCTAGAATTTCATTATGTTAAAGAAATACATATCAATATATAGAAAGTAAAAATATTCTTAGGAATGGAATTTTTAAAGGTAAAGTAGTTTAAGTTACTAATAGACAAATAATTGTATAATGATAATTCAGTTGTAAATTAATTTTGACACTCCTTTTACTCTTTACTATGAATTTAAATACCATTTAAGTAATGTCCTCCTCAGGCACTTTGGTTTTAAGCAAAGTGTCTTACTCATGTGGCTTTAAGTATTTAGGGTTTTCCTGTAGGATACACATACACAGGATCTTGGGCAAGACCACCCCTCTCCCTGACAGTAGGTGTGCCAGTCCTCCCCTTTTTCTTCCACTCATTGGGCCATTCTCACTCTGTTTTTTGGGGGGTTATTCAATATTCAATCTTTGTAATTTCACATCACTAGCTCCTGTGCTTCCCTCAGGACCCGAAGTCCTGGCAAATATTACACTCTATGGTGTGTGTTGTGAAAAAGCAGGTGTTACTTCTTCCAGCCATCCAGTTCCATCTCTAGATTGTACCCTACTGTCTTTTTTGAACTGTACACCCTCCTCAAGCGCCCTTCTGTGAGGGTTTTGTCTCAGGCCGCTGGTCAGCCTGCCGATTGGCTGTCCTTGGGCCAGGCGTTCACTGGCTTGATTGAGTTCCGCCCAGTGGAGGAGTGTGGGAAGGTACTTTCAAGGTAATTTCTTCCCTAACTCCCTTGTCCAAAGGGAATATAGATCCAGAGACTTCTGCTAGAATCTGTAATTCAGAAGGAAGGGAGGCTCCGTCATCCTGAGGAATGCGGAAGAACAGAAGAACAGAGAGAAGGATGCATTTCAGGTATGGAAAATAAGCAGTAAAGATGCGGGCCTTGACGAGAGCTGGAATCTGGCAAAGGAAGTGATGTCTTGCACCCCCATTCCTGTCCTCTTTAAGATAATCAAAGAAGTGACTCTGGATGCTTGCAAACGGGGTGGAGGAATTCTGAAGAGTCTTAGGAGGGCACATGGGCATGTGCGTGAAATAGTAAAGAACTTTAAGATTTTATTTATTTATTCATGAGATACACACACAGAGAGAGAGAGAGAGAGAGAGAGAGCGAGAGCGAGAGAGACAGATAGAGACACAGGCAGAGAGAGAAGCAGGCTCCATGCAGGAAGCCCAACATGGGACTCGAGGCCAGGTCTCCAGGAGGCGCCCTGGGCTGAAGGCAGGTGCTAAACGACTGAGCCACCCAGGGATCCCCTGAAATAGTGAAGAACTTTAAAAGGGAAATTGCCAGCTCTTGGCCTTTACATGACGGGGCACTTGGAGCTGTAAGTGGTGGAAATTAGAATTGATGGACATTTCTCTATTTCGATAAGTGATTCCATAATCACTTAGATTTGTGTTTGCTGGGTAATCTATAGAGAGTCCTCACTTATGGACGATGACTCCTACGTTCATACTGGGCTTCCGCTTTCAACCATTCCTTCAGGGCAGAGCTTGTCTGGGTTTTAAGAGATCTGATACCCCAGCTTCAGTTCATTTGTGTGACACCTGGTCATAGATGAGATACGCAACAGAACAGTGACCCCTCTATTTTCCTGACAACCCATTCATGTTTAAGTCACTTCCTAAGATTTCCCTTGGCATCAGCCTCATTCGGTCATTGCAACACACAATTCAAATTTAAATCCAAACGGTCTTAGCTGATCATCCTCCTAAGACGCATGAGGGATAATTAGTTGCGGGATATCTTCCCATTACTTTTAGTAAATTAGGAAAATACCTTAGAACCAGCCATAGGTAAGCACAGAAATTCCCAGACAGAGTTAATACTCTATTCTCGTCGTTGTGTTCCCTCCCTGTATTTGAATTGTGCTGCTGGTGGCGCCGGCGTTGGCAGCAGAAAGAAATATGATGTTCAGCTAATGGCTTGAGAAGGGGAGGGAAGGACTCGGGGTCACCTGTGGCATATCCTATTTTGAGCCGAGCCAAAGGAGATTAATACTGTCACTTGCTTGATTAGCATTGCCACTTGCCGGGCTCTCGACTTCGAAACGTATTAATTCTGAGAGAGCAGCCGGAATCGGAGTTGTCTTGTCCACGTTTGCAGCTCACCTTGTAGGATCCCACGGCAGTGGGCTGACTGGAGGCGGAGGCTGAGCCCCGGCAAAGCCCTGCTTGTTTTTTGTTTGCTTTTATGACAAGGGCTTTCAAAATAATGCTAAATTGCTTAAGCTTGAGCCTGCAAAGTAATTGGTGTTTTGTTATCTCCAGTTAAAGCCCTTTTTAGCAAAGAGTTCTAGAGCAAGCATCCTCAAATCTATTCAGATGTGTACATGCATTTATTCATGTGAGTATCAGGAAATTTCTTGTTAAGATAACCTTCCTAAGTACATCATTGTGATGTGAATTGGTAATGTGTTCCTATAGTTGGAAGTCGTCTGTGCTTGGGTTTTAAATTCTCAACACACTGTCTCACTTGACTGGGAATTATCTGGGGTCAGGTGTTCTGCAGGTCAAAGATGGATTTCACCACTTACAGTGAAAGCATTTTTGCACCCCATCTGCTGATAGATGGAAAGCTCTGCGTGTCAAGTCTCTGTATCTCTAGTTCTGCAGATCCACTTCCCTGATTGTGGCAGGTGGAGAACCTGGCAGGTCCCTGAGCTTGGGAGCTGACAGTCCTGAGTTCCAATCCCAGCTCAGGCACTTCCCGGGAGCAATGATCTTTTATGTACAAAAAGTCTTCGGGGAGAATTGGAGTGAAGTATAAACATTGTCATTGAATAATAGAATATGAATTTTAAAGACCTTTTGATATATAACACCAAATTTTCCTTTGAAAGCTTATGCGAATTTTACACTCCCACTATGCTTGTTCTGAAATTCATCGGATATTATCAGTTAAATAATCTTATCCAGTGTATAGGAAAATTGTTTTGTTATTGTTCTAATGTGTGTTTCTTTGATGACTCCTGAGGTGAGACACATTTTTTTTCATATGTTTATTACTTTTTGCTGTTTCTTTTTTAAATTGCCTGTGAATGTGCTACCAGGTCCTCTTGTGTGTACTCTCCCCTCAATCCAATGAAATAATAATATGAATGATGAACACACCCTACTTCTTTCAGAAGTTATAACAATATTGCCGTAGTTCTTTTTTTTTTTTTTTTTTTTTTAAAGTGCTGGTTCCAAAATCTGTTCTCTGGACCTGGTGTCACACTGGTGCCACACTGTGCAAATGTTTCCTTTTGCACACTGGTGTTCTTCTCAGATGCGATTATTATCTATCTGTGTTAATTTCACAGATGATTCCTTTCTCTTCTTTTTTCTTATTTGGTCAACTTATCAAATTCTTCACTGCTTCCCATTAAAACCACCCTTTCTTGGCCTTTAACAGATTAGGGAGGTCAAGGCAATAGTTCTCTTCCCCAGACAAGATCTGGGCACTCCACATTCTCAGCCGCCACTCACTAGGGTCAGACTCAGCGTTGGTGTCACAGGGTGGATGGAGAATGGTTTCATTGGTCTGACAGGAGGTCCTGGGGGCTGGGAAACATTTATTCTTTCGACCATTCAGTTGAAGGAATAAATGTTCCTTCTTTTATTGGAATGGAATATAGTTGAAGGATTGCCATGTCCCAAACCCTGTTCTAAACGCTGTGGGTACAGCAGTGAATGGAACAGATAAAATCCTCCATCTCCACACAACTGCCACCATCTGGTGAGCCACCACTGCCAGGGTGGGGAGGAGAGTCACGACTCTGTGTGAGGTGGTCAAGGAAAGCCTGCAGGAGAAGATGAGACCACAGAGAGATGAAGGAGGCAGCCATGTAGGTAAAGGGGGAAGAATGTTCCAGATAGAGGGAGCAACAGGTGCCAAACTCTGAATGGAGATGGGGGACAGCCGAAGAAGAGTAGGGGGTGAGCAATGAGAGTGGAAGGCTGTGACATCAGAGCGGTACCAGGAAACCTGACCATGGGGAGGCCTTGTTGGCCTTTGGGTGGCCTCTGGCCTTTGTGTGGGATAAGACACCAATGGAGGGTGAGCAAAAGAGTGATGTGATTGCACTTGATTTTTAAAGAGAAGCCTTGGGTTACTGTGCTGGGAATAGATTGTTGTTGGGGAAAAGGGGTCTAGGGTGGAAGCAGGAAGACCAGGTAGGGGTTTACTACACTAATCCAGGCAAAGGATGATGGAGGCTGGGAGCAGGGTGTAACAGTGCATGTTGGGGGAATGTGGTCAGACTGCCTGGTGGTGCTCAGAGGATTTGCTGCTGGGTTGAATGAGGTGTGTAGATTAGTTTCATAGGGCTACTGTCACAAAGGACCACAAACTGAATTTATTAAACGATAAATTTATTGTCTCACAATTCCAGAGGCTAGAAGTCCAAGATCAAAGTGTCAGCAGGGTTGGTTCCTTCTGAGGGCTGTGAAGGAGGATCTGTTACCTGCTTGTTCCTAGCTCCTTGTGGTTTGTTGTCAGTGTTTGGTGTTCCTTGGCCAAAGCATCACCCCGATCTATGCCTTCATCTTTACATGGCCTTCTGTCTGTGTCCAAATTTCCCCCATTAACAAGGACAGCAACCATAAAGGATCAGGAGCCTACCCTACACCAGTACTAGCTCATCAAACTTAACTTATCACATCTATAAAGATCCAGATTCTAAGTAAGATCACATTCTGAAGGGCTGGGGGTTAGGGGTTGGGCATATCTCTTTTTGGTGGGGATACAAGTCAACCTATAACAGGGTATGAGGAAATGAGATGAGTCAAGTTTTGATCCAAGGCTTCCAGTTTGATCAGTGGGAAGAATGGAGTTGCACTCTGAGATGGAAGACCTGTGAGAGAAGCAGATCTTGGGAGGAGGATGAGGTACTGGGCCTTGGATGTTGAGTTGGAGGTGCTCATGAAATAGCTGTTCATGTGGAGCCCTCAGGTTGAGCTACTCAGTGCCTGGCCTCCCTATGGGTCTACTCAGGTCTGTAGAGTGTGCAGGTAGGGCCTGGGCTGGAGGCAGGTGCAGGCTGGTCCAGGTGGACAGCTGCTCTCCCAGTGCACCAGAAAAGCACAGCCATCGTCATGTACCACTATGTGGAACAGGTTGGAAGACACTGCCCTAAGCTAGCACTGCAACTGCCCTCACCCATGAGCTAAGCACTCAGAGAAGACCAGGAACAGATTTCTCAGAGTCTTAATTATCCAGCAATGGGCCACATGTACACAGCTATATCTGAAATCACTTTGGAGTTCGCCATCCACTTCCATTCCTTTTCTATAATCCTGTCGGGGGGCACCCGGGTGGCTCAGTCGGTTAGGCACCTGCCTTAGGCTTCGGTCATGATCCTGGGATCCTGGAATTGAGTCCCGCATCTGGCTCCCTGCTCAGCGTAGAGCCTGCTTCTCCCTCTCCCTCTGCCCTGCTGTTTCCCCTGCTTGTGCTCTCTCTGTCACATAAATCAATAGAGATATTTACAAATATATATATAATCCTGTCACCATGTCTTTGGTGTGAATCTTCCCTTTTTGCAATATTTTACCATAAAGTCATTTAACAATTGTCTGGAATTCTGACTTGTGTTTTCACTGGCAGACGAAACGAGGTAGACGAGATCTCTGAGTTTACAGTTTCTCCCGTAGTGTGTTACAAATCACTAAAAACAGACCTAAAACCCTGATTGTGTCTAGAATGATGACTCCTGGTTCCAGTTACAGCCTGAAGGGTCTGCTGACCAGAGGGTTCCCAGGAGCACTTTTGCTTTCAGTGGCATTTTGGGATTTTCCCATCAATGTTCATTAAATCCACATTCATGTTTTTTATACTCAGGAATATCTTCCAAATAAAAGCAGAATGAACTACATATCACATCAAACATAAAATTACCACCCAGCAGCTCTGTACTCTTTATCAGTAGTTTGACTGTAGTTTCGCTTACAGATTCTATTTAGCATGGATTATGTGCTACCTGACAAGCTATGTCCATGAACCTAAGTTGTTTTCTGGTGCAATACTTAGAGCTCAATCTTGAGTATATAAAATATAAAAGAAGACCTAAATTTAGTGATTTTTCTCTGCTTATTCTAACAAAGACCCAACTCACAAGGGTGTTTTTAAAATCCAGCTGTCCTGAGTACTTTATCTTGCCGGACCGTGGGAAGAACATTTTGGCTGGGAAAAGCACAAGGGCTGAATCAGAAAACACTGTAAATTGCTTAGGAACAAATGATTTCCCACATTCCAAAGAAGAAAAGATCACACTAAGTCCAAATTAACCCCTTATGCACAGATTCAAATATTAATTTTGTCCTTGGACAGTTAATTGGTGGTCATTCACTCATGCTCGTCTGTTAGAGTCCTAAAGGGGATTCTATAGGGCCAGCTCATCTTGCCAGGCATGTTATGTTGCTATAACCAATTTATTGTAGTCAGAACTTGATGGTTGCACAAAATATATTTTTCTGATCTTTGTTATTGATTTCTAACAATTGCACAGTAGTCTCTATAAGCCAACTCCTTTAAGATGTGTTCAGCTTACACAAGCTTTACAGCTCCATATATTGTTGATTTTTGTAAATCTTTCATATATGCTTGAGAATTTGTATTTCCTATTTTCTGGGTGCAATATTCTTTATAGGTAGCTTCAATGAATCTTATTAAGTATAGTTTTCAAATCTTTTGTAGTTTAATTATATGTTAGCCTTCATTAGGCTATTTCATATATATATGTTCATTATGTATATATAATGGACATACACATATGCTCATTTGACTTAATTGCTAAAAGGAGTATGTGAAAATTTCCCATATTATTGTTGATTTGAATTTTTCTCTCATAGTTCTGTCATCTTGGCTTTGTTGGTTTTTTCAGTTGTGTACAAATTTCAAATTACTGTATCTTCCTGGTGAATTAAAATGTTATTTTAACTCCACATTTAGAAGTGATTTTTACCTTGAGGTTTAAGTATCTAATAATATAAATTCACGTTTGTGTGTGTGTGTGTATCTGTATCTATGTATCTACCTATGGATCGTTTTATCTAATTTATAAAATACTTAACAAAGTGATACCAGCTTTCTTTTGTTACTATTTTCCTAGCCTATCTTCTTCCATCCTTTTTCTTTGAACCTTTCTGTATTCTTTCATTATGTACGTGACTTTTGTAAACTATATGCAGTTTGGATATTTTAATGCAATTTCACCATCTTTGCCTTTAAATTGGAACATTTAGTCCATTTACATTAATGTCGTAATATGTGCCTGGGCTCATATCTACCATATGCTTTTGCTCATATTATTTGTTTCTGCTTGTTTCTGGCTTTTCCCCTCATTCCTTTTTCCTTACCACTAGTTCAGAAGACCTATACCCTTCCAATTCTTTTAGCAGTGAACTTTGACATTTTAATTTGGCTTCTCTGGCTCCCTCTTGTCCTCCCCCCCCCCCCCCCCCGCCTTTAGAGAAGTTTAACTTTTTTCCTATTTCAGAGTACATTTAAAAGATGTTTTTGTGTTTATTCAGCAGTTTTAATTGTGTTGATGGGAGTTGGCCAGAGTCTTTTATACTGACTGAAATGCAAATCCTAAATGGATTCTGTTATTTAAAACACAATTTTTATTATTGCAAATGTGGTAAATGAACATTCTAGGAAGTTAGGAAATGCAGAAAAATAGGAAGATAAAACACTTCATTTCTATCATTCACAGATGAGCACTTTTATTTTTTATTTTTTATTTTTTTAATTTTTATTTATTTATGATAGTCACAGAGAGAGAGAGAGAGAGACAGAGGCAGAGACACAGGCAGAGGGAGAAGCAGGCTCCATGCACCGGGAGCCTGACGTGGGATTCGATCCCGGGTCTCCAGGATCGCGCCCTGGGCCAAAGGCAGGCGCCAAACCGCTGCGCCACCCAGGGATCCCATGAGCACTTTTAATACCGTGGGGTATCTTGTTTAACACGTGTGTGTTTGGCTGTATGTGCTCACGTGTGGTATCTGTGTGTGCTCTTTCATACTAAAGGAAGGTCATAGGTCAGACTGCCTGTGCTAAAGAAGATGGTTGTTTGCAATTGGTAATTGCCACCTTTCCATGTTTGTCCATTTTATTTTATCCACAGCCTCTACTCAGGTTTCTCTGATTGTCTTTAAATGTCCATTTCAGCTGGTTTGTTCAAACCCAGGACCACTCACCAAGATCCCTGTGTCTCCTTCACTCATGGATAGCTTCCTCTTTGTTTTTCATAGCTGTGATTTGTGGAGATGGCTGGCCAGCTTTCCTACAAGATGCTGGGTTTGTTGAATTTGTCTCTCATGGTGCCCTGAAAGTCAATCCTCTCTACCCTCTGTATTTTACAAAGCAGAAGCTAGTTCTCTAGAATTACTGGATCCAAGTGACACATTTTTTTTTATTAGAAAGCATGGTAGGTGATATTATGCACCTCATATTGTACTGGAGCGCTGTATCTTATACACCATTAGTGAGTTTGGCCACTAGGTTATGATGATTACAGCTTGATTCCCCTAATCAAATAATTGATTTTTCTCCTTGAAGTTCACAAATAATCTGCGCACTGCTATCTTGGCATGATAGAAATATCCAGTTTACACCAATCATACACCCAATAGTTTTTTTTTTAATATTTTATTTGTTTATTTATGAGAGACAGAGAGAGGCAGAGACACAGGCAGAGGGAGAAGAAGGCTCTTCTCAGGGAGCCCAATGGGGGACTCAATCCCAGGACCCTGGGATCACATCCTGAGCTGAAGGCAGACACTCAACCACTGAGCCACCCATGTGTCCCGCACTCAATAGTTTTAACATCTTTTGAACAGCCTTGCCTGGGCCAGTGGCTTCATAAAAGTTTTGCAGAATGCTGATTTCACAATTCCATTATTCCCTCTCACTGTTATCCAGCATTCTTCTGTAAAGCAGAGCTTCCCTCCGTCAACCAGATAATCGATTTCTTTAAAACACCCTTTTTTACTGGAAAGGCTGAATGAAGGCTTAATTCTTCCATTTTAATTACGATTTTTTTTTTTTTACGAATTTTCAAAGTAAGTCACAGCAGATCATGACATAAGAAATTTTTCTTGATCTCTCTTTTAGTATTCTTATGGACTTACTGTTTTCACTGATTCATTGTGTTTCAATCCACCATAATCAATATTTTTTGTTGTTGCTGCTCAAATTGTCATCACTTTGTATAGTGGAGGCTTCTAGGCCATGCCGGTGCTCAAAACTAGAAAGTATATTTTACAATTTCATCAAATTTGAAGGCGTCATTCTGTTTCACTCTTGTAAGGACACGTGATTGTATTTAGGGCCCACCTTGATGATCCAGGCTAATCTTCCCAACTCAAGATCCTTAACTTGATTCACCTCTGCAAAGTAAATTTTTTTTCCATTTAAGTTAACATACACAGACAGGTTCTGGGGATTATGTTGTTGATTTTGGAGGGCAGCCTTCAACCTCAAATAATCATTAACCTAGTTTCTTATTACTTAATCATACAATACAAAGTGAACAGCTTTAGGATAATTGAACCTATATGTTTACAAGTATAAAAATACTAAGTGAAGCTTACCTTTAATATGTCATGTTTTTTGTCCTTAAAATCATACCTTTAAGGATGTGGCTTCAAAGTGCTGTGTTGCAAATTCACTTGAGATCAATCCTTTCTCTGTGTTTAGGTTTGTCTCTCTAGAATGCTTAGTCATCTCAAAATTAGGTAATAAATTTCATAATTCAGGATGTCCTTCACCGAGTCACTAACTGGGGGGCAAAGTCATGTGTAAGGCACCTGGGCCTGTAACAGGAGACAGGATCTCTCTCTCCCTCTGTGGACGCAAAGGGTGCTGCACCTCTGTGCAGCTGTGGGGCTTCTTTCCTTGTTCCCCTGTAGTATGTCCACCTTCTTTATGCTGAGCACCATCTGTTTTCTTCTCTTTTCTTCCTTTCCAGTACTTTCTATTTCCTTACTTCCTTCTAAACCTTTCTGTCCATCCTCTGGCATGTATTTTCTCCCAGTCTTTTTCCAGCTCCTACTATATACCTAATTCGTATGATTTTTGCCAAAGTGCTGGGAGTGAGGTTTGATGGGGGTGAGAGATCACGTGGAACTGGGGTCTTTTACTAGGGTGCATGTGGTTTGTTCACATTCCAAGTCATCGAGCACTGAAGACTAGAAGGAATGAGACCTGTATTGTATCAGTAGCCTAAGAAAAAAACACCTTTGCTCTGTAAACATATCTCTGTCTGTGCTTTTGTATTTTCTACTGCTTTGTTTGTCCTTGTTCTATTGAATATCCATTGGAGAAATATCAAACTTGAGTTGGCTGAATCAAGGAGAAAAGAGTGAAATCATTTGATAGCTGCTTTTCTTTGATTGCCTTATTTTGCTTAGCATTATATCCTCTAGTTCCATCCATGTCATTGTAAATGGTAGGATTTCTTTATTTATTTTTTTTTAATTTGATGTCTGAGCAATACTCAAATGTGGAATTTAGGAAACAAGACAGACGATCACAGAGGAAGGGAGGGAAAAATAAAATAAGATGGAATTAGAGAGGGAGACAAACCATGTCTATAGGAAACAAACTGAGGGTTGCTTGAGGGGAGGTTGGTGGGAAAAAAGGGGTCACTGGGTGATGGGCATTAAGGAAAGCATGTGATGGGATGAGCACTGGGTGTTATATGCAACTGATGAATCACTGACCTCTACCTCTGAAACTGATTTTTAAAAAGAGGTAAAAAGACATCCTTTATTCTAGAGAGAGGTCAGGATATCCCTACAGACCATGCATGGTCCCTGACTGACCATCTTCTAGGGGCAAAACTCAGATAGTTTGTGCAGCTGGGACAAAGGAAGTAAGCAGAAATTTTGAGACTGAGTTTGGACAGGAGTAAGAATCTTTAATTTTGGTCTTTGTAACCCGGGGTGTTTCTTTGCACTGCTATTTTGCACACGTGGTACTAAATCTGTTTTCTTAAAAGCACAGGCAACTGAAGGCAACCTAGAAATGTCTGTGCATCTGAATTTGTTGACTTTGCATCTTGGTTCAACAAACCTAAGTCTTCCTGGGGGATGGAATATAATTCAAACCCTTTTTTTCTCCAGCTTGTCTTGATTGTATGACTTGGTAAAGGAAATAAGACTACTACAAGGATAGGATAAGTTATGTTATGGGAACTCTGGTTATTACAGAGACATTCTTGAAATTACACTGTTGCTGCTTTTAAATATTAATTCCGTTTCCTGAAAGAATGAGCTAAAGAATTCAAGCAATTCTAAAGCACATGGAGGGGAAACTAAGTTCCCAAGAAAAGAAATTGCTACAAGGTGAAATAAGCAATTTGACAGCATGCATACATTACATTGTTATAAATGCTTCAGACTGTTTAGCATCAAACTGTAGGATGTGTTTTGACAGAGCATAGTAGTTTTGAAGATGTGACAAGTGATTAATGTAGTACTTAGCTGGATAGTTTCTAAGACATGAATTAGATTTCTTTGATGAGGAAGTGGTGGAAGGTGTATATTAACTATTTCAGTTCATCGTGGCGCCATTTATCACATTGGAACAATGATGGAATAAGATTCATATTAATGAGGTTAGGGAGTTAAAATTCCAAGATAAGTTTATTTGATTAGAATGGTTTCAAGGAATCACCAAATTATTAGGAATGTATGGTCAAAACAGACTGGGACATCTGCCTGTGTGGCAGTAATCTTTTAGAGTCATTTCTAAGCTACTCTTTTTAAAAGTTTTTATTAAATTTCAGTTAGTTAACATATAGTGTAATATTAGTTTCAGGTGTACAATATTCAACACTTTCATACATCACTTGGCGCTCATTATGACAAGTGCCAGCCTTCATCACCATCACCTATTTCCCCCAACCCAAACCCCTCCACTCTGGTAACCATCAGTTTGTTCTCTGTAGTTAAGAATCTGTTTCTTGGTTTGTCTATCTCTCCCTTTCCCCCTTTGCTAGTTCGTTTTGTTTCTCAAAGTCCACATATGAGTGAAATTATATGTTATTTATCTTTCTCTGACTTATTTTGCTTAGCATAATATACTCTAGCTCCATCCATCTTGTTGCAAATAGCAGGGTTTCATTCTTTTTGATGGCTGAGTAATATTCCATTATATATGTATATGTACATACATATATATATACATACACACATATATAAATACAAGGAAATGGTAATATATACATATATCACCTCTTCTTTATCATTCAACAGTTGATGGACACTTGGGCTCTTTCCATAATGTGGCTATTGTAGATAATGCTGCTATAAATATCAGGGTGTATGTATCCCTTTGAATTAGTGTTCTTGTATTCTTTGGTTAAATACCTACTAGTGTAATTGCTGGATCATAAGGTAGCTTTATTTTTAACTTTTTGAGGAACCTCCATACCATTTTCCACATGGCTGCACCAGTTTGCATTCCTACCAATAGCGCAAGAAGATTCTCCTTCCTTCACGTCCTCGCCACACTTGTTGTTTTTTGTGCTGTTGATTTTAGCCATTTTGACAGTCATGAGGTGATATTTCACAGTAGTTTTGATTTGCATTCTCGTAATGATGAGTGATGATGAGCATCTTTTTTATGTGTCTGTTGGCAATCTGTATGTCTTCTTTGGAAATATGTCTATTCATGTCTTCTACCTGGTTTTTAATCAGATTATTCATTTTTGGGGTGTTGAGTTCTTTATATATTTTGGATACTAACCCTTTATTGGATATGTCATATGCAAATATCTTCTCTCATTCTCTATGTTGCCTTTTAGTTTTGTTGATTGTTCTCTTTGCTGTACAGAAGCTTTTCATTTTGATGTGGTCCCAATAGTTTATTTTTGCTTTTGTTTCTCTTGCCTCAGGAGACCTATCTAGGAAGAAGTTGCTATGGCTAATGTCAGAGAAATTACTACTTGTGCTTTCCTTTAAAGGACTTTATGGTTTTGGGTCTCACATTAAGCTCTTTAATCCATTTTAAGTTTATTTTTGTGTATGGTGTAAGAAAGTGGTCCAGTTTCATTCTTTTATCATATTGCTGTCCAGTTTTCTCAACACTACCTGTTGAAGACTGTCTTTCTCATTGCATATTCTTTCCTCCTTTGCAAAGATTGACTATAGAGGTGTGATCTATTTCTGGGTTTTATATTCTGTTCTGTTGATCTATGTGCCAGGACCATACTGTTTTGATTACTACAGTTTTGTAATATAACTTGAAGTCTAGACTTATGATGCCTTCAGCTTTGCTTTTCTTTTTCAAGGTTGCTTTGGCTATTTGGGGTCTTTCATGGTTCCACAAAATTTTAGGATTATTTTTTCTAGTTCAGTGAAAAGTGTTGTTGCTGTTTTGATGGGGATTGTATTAAATGTGTAGTGCTTTGGGTATTACAGACATTTTAACAATATTTGTTGTTCCACTCCATGAGGATGGAATGTCTTTCCATTTCTTTGTGTCATTTTCAATCTTTTCATCAGTGTTTTATAGTTTTCAGAGTACAGGTCTTTCCCTTCTTTGGTTAGGTTTATTCCTAGGTGTCTTACTACTTTTGATGCAATTGTAAATTGCATTGTTCCTTAATTTCTTTTTTTGCTGCTTCATTATTGGTGTACAGAAATGCAACAGGTTTCTGTTAATTGATTTTGTATCCTGCAACTTTACTGAGTTTGTTTCTCAGTTCTAGCAGTTTTTTTGGTGGAGTCTTTGGATTTTTTTATATAGAGTATCATGTCGTCTCCAAATAGTGGAAGTTTTACTTCTTCCTTACCAATTTGGATGTCTTTTATTTCTTTTTGTTGTCTCATTACTGTGGCTAGGACTTCTAGTACTATGTTGAATGAAAGTGGTGAGAGTGGACATCCCTGCCTTATTCCTGACCATAGAGGAAAAGCTCTGTTTTTCCTGACTTAGAATGATAATTAGCTGTGGGTTTTTCATATATGGTCTTTATTATGTTGAGGTATATTCCCTCTAAGCCTACTTTATTGAGGTTTTTTTTTTTCAGGAATGATGTCATACTTTGTCAAATGCTTTTTCTACATCTATTGAAATGATCATATGATTCCTATTCTCTTAGAAATGTGACATATCATGCTGATTGATTTGTGAATATTGAACCAATCTTGAAATGCGGGAATAAATATCACTTCATTGGGGTGAGTGATTTTTTTAATGTGTTGTTAGATTTGATTTGCTAGTATTTTGTTGAGCATTTTTCCATCTATGTTCATGAGAGATATTGGTCTATAGTTCTCTCTCTCTCTGTGGTACTTTTCTCTGGTTTTAGAATCAGGGTAATGCTGGCCTTATAGAATGAATTTGGAAGTTTTCCTTCCTTTTCCATGTTTTTGGAATAGTTTGAGAAGAATAGGTACTCTTTAAATGTTTGGTGGAGTTTGCCTGTGAAGCCATCTGGTCCTGGGCTTTTGTTTGTTGGAGGTTTTTTGATTACTGATTCCATTTCTTTGCTGGTTATTGGTCTGTTCAAATTTTCTACTTCTTCATTTCTCAATTTTAGTAATTTATGTATTTATAGGAATTTACCCATTTCTTCTAGGTTGTCCAATTTGTTGCAGAATAATTTTTCATAATATTCTCTTATAATTGTTTGTATTTGTGTGGTGTTGGCTAGTTGGTTGTTATTTTTCCTTCCATTTATGATTTTACTTATTTGAGTCCATTCTCTTTTCTTTTTGAAAAGTCTGGCTAGAGATTTATCAATTTTATTAATTTTTTTCAAAGAGCCAGCTCCTGGTTTCGTTGATCTGTTCTGTTGCTTTTTAGTTTCTGTATTATTTATTTCTGCTTTAATGTTTTTATTTCCTTCCTTCTGCTGGCTTTAGGGTCATTTTTGTTCTTTTTCTAGCTCCTTTTGGTGTAAGATTAGGTTGTTCTTGCTTCTTGAGGTAGGTCTGTATTGTTATATTCCCTCTTAGCACCACTTATACAGCATCCCAAAAGTTTTGGACTGTTGTGTTTTTATTTCAGATATTTCCATGTATTTAAAAAATTTCTTCTTTTATTTCCTGGTTGACCCACTCATCATTTAGTAGCATGTTATTTAACCTTCATGTATTTGCGGTCTTTGCAAATTTTTTTCTTATGGTTGACTTCTAGTTTCATAGCATTGTGGTCAGAAAGTGAGCCATCCATCATTCTTCTTCTTCTTCTTCTTCTTCTTCTTCTTCTTCTTCTTCTTCAAGGTTTTTTTTTTATTTATTTGGGGGAGAGAGAGAGAGAGTGTGGGGCGAGCATGAGCAGGGGGCATGCAGAGGGAGAAGGAGAAGCAGACTCCCCACTGAGCAAGGAGCTTGATGTGGGGCTCCATCCCAGGATCCTGGAATCATGATCTGAGCTGAAGTCAGCCGCTTAACTGACTGAGCCACCCAGGCGCTCCAAGCCACCCCTTCCTGCATTCCCCTCATCCCAACCTGAGGTGTGTATGGGTGCCAATTCCAACAGTGATTGATTAAAGGGTAGGCACTTGACTTGAATTAAAATGTTTGTAATTTACCTTCCTAGCTACAATAATTGGTCTGGGGGTAGCATTTAACTAGGGTTACACTTATTCTGGTTTGCTTGGATTTCTCCCATTTCAAAATTGGAAGTCCTATATATCCCGGGAACCTCCTCAGTCTCAGGAAAACTGAACAGTTGTTCATCCAACATTTAATTAAGCTGGCATAGTTTAACTAAGAGTTATTTCCTAGGGGATTTGGACTGGAAATGGAGTCTTTCTCTTTCTGGCCACAAAACTGTGAAGATGTAAGTCCAGAGTAGCTGGTAGCTCTGTTTCCAACCTTGGGACTAAGCTCATCTGTGAGAGTAAAGCCCACTTGCAGAGAGAGACAGAGTCTCAAAACCATTTGAGTTCCTGGTTCCATCTACCCACCCTTGGCAAGGAAAATGTGCCTAATAAGAGCCAATGGACCTCGCCCTTTGCTCAAACTTTTCTAATTGGGCTTCTGTTAATTGTAGCCAAAGAATCGAAATGCAATATACTTGCCCAGACAAGCTCAGGAGTTTCTAACTTTTAATACATTTTTGTTATAATTTTTCCCAGTTTTATAAAACTTAACACAAAAAGGTAGAAACATTTTATTTATTTATTTATTTATTTATTTATTTATTCATTCATTCATTTATTTATTTATTTTTAAAGATTGTATTTATTTATTCATGAGAGATACAGAGAGAGGCAGAGACACAGGCAGAGGGAGAAGCGGGCTCCACACAGGGAGCCCGATGATGGACTCGATCCCTGGACCCTGGATCACGCCCTGAGCCGAAGGGAGACACTGAACTGCTGAGCCACCTAGGTGTCCCAAGGTAGAAACATTTTAAATGATAATTAGAATTTAGGTTGGAAAGGATCTTAGAGGCTTCAAAGGCTGATCTTGCAGATAGCAGAATTCCTTTCTGTAAAATGCCTGGAACAGTTTGGTATATATCACTTTTCTTCTCCTGTTATCAAGCCCGGTTTCATCATAGCTTATAAGGCATCTCACATCCGATCCATGAATCCAGTGCCTGGTACGGGGCTTGGTACATAGAGGCATGCTACCCCTGTTAACTGACTTAGTGTTGAATGAATGCATGTTTAATTGAACTTCACTCAATTATAGTGATCCCTTAATTTTAATTTTATATTTGGAGTTTGGAAAAGACTATTAGAGAATTATAGAATCAGATTATTAAGGATAAGGGAGAAATCTTATAAACATAGTTTATCATGCATACTGTTTTATACAGATCAAATAAATTTTGGCCATTTATGTTTCACAGTTCGTCTTTTAAACGTTTGAGAATGTGGCTTTATTTTGACGTATGATCATGTAGAATGTATAATAGTGATGTCCAAAATTTCTCTTTGGAAAAGTAACTTGTGTTTTATGCTTTAGAAAAGAACTGTTTACTTTGTCAATAAAAATTGACCAACTGCCTAACCTGCATAGAAGTTTGAGGAGCTAAGAGCCTTCAATCACCTTACTGTATGTCCAGGAAATGGAAGATGTATCATTTGGACCCTTGCAGCTGCAAGTAATAAAAAGTACTATTCTAATTGTCCTAAGCAAAAGTGAGAAGTTTTTTGTTTATATAATGGAAAAGGTGGACCAGGATCTGGGGCTCTTACATTGTTACTGTGTCCTAGCTCGTCTTTCCAGTTATGAGCTTTACTTCTGTGCGAATTCTTTCTCAGAAAAGACTGCCTTTCATCCTATGGTGGTAAGATGGCTGTTCCAGCCTGAGTCTCCCTTTATTTTTGGTGGGTGTGGGGGAGGAAAGAGCATGTGTCTTTCCATGAGCAATTGCAGAAGAGTCTCCTTATTACTCTTGGTTTCGATTTTCTGTGTGGAATTTTACTTCCCAAAATCAATCACTGTAGCTTGAAGATTGCAATATTCTGATGATTACCTTAGGCTTGGGTTACACCCTCCATGCTGGAAATGGTTAGAACCTCAGAAAATGCGAGGAGGCTTCCCAAAAGGATGAAGCAGGAGGCATGGTTGGTAGATGGAAAAACAATTAACAATTACAAATGATACCTAGCTGAACAGCATTTTAGGGTGTGAAGCCTTTGTACACTTGAGTATAAGTGGTGCTGAACTTCATGAATATTAAAAAAAAGCTTTGTGTGAGTGACTTGCTTATTCCTATACTTCCGCTATTTCCATGCACTGAGAATCTTGTGGTTTTTGAAATCTACTTTAACCTGATTCTGTGGCTCCACAGGAAGCACCTCCCTGCCTTGCTACCTCTTGTTGCACAAGCTGGGCCCTCCCTGCCTGAGATCTAACAAGCTGGATTCTGGAGGAGGAGTTCGGGGAATTTAAACTAGTGCCAGGTGATTGTGAAGGGCAGGTAGAGCTGTGCATGTTGGCTCCTTTTGTCGAGGAGGTATTCCTCCTCTGATGGCCTCATCCACAGGCCATCACCAACCAGCTCACACATCACTGTCTTGGTGAAGACCTTTTTGCCTCTCTCGGGAAGACTGGTTGTCCTCTGTAATGCCACCACGTTTTGCTCACTCTTGTGTTCCAGCATTTTCATCTTGTGTTATATTTACTTTTTTTTTTTGAGAGAGAGAGAGGGCATGTGCATGTGCATGCAAGTGGAAGGAGAGGCAGAGGCAGAGGCAGAGAGAGAGAGAAAATCTTAAGCAAGCTCCATGCCCAGTGTAGAGCCTGAGGTGATGCTCCATCTCATGACCCTGACATCATGATCTGAGCCAAAACCCAGAGCTGAACGCTTAACCCCCCAACCCACCCAGGAGCCTCATATTTACATTTTAAAAATTAGTTTCCTCATCATATTTTGAGGGACTTTGTGGCAGGAATCCTGTCTTTTAAGCAGTGGATTTTGTGGTAGTGGAGAACTGCAGGGATTCTGAAAGGTGCGAGAGAGGTCATACGTATCATCTCCTGTCCAAGGGTCAGGTTATCAGAATGGGTATCAGAATGCACACAAGCAGAAAGTGTTAGAAGTAACATTTCCATTTGTTTTTCCATAGCATCTTTCATTACTATTTGTGGGTATGTTTATGAGGTATATCATATACAGTAGTAAATATATGAATATAATTGCTATGTTTATAAATACACATATATTGTGAATGCAATTTTCAAAAACTAAGGTCTGTGTGGGATTTCCTGAAATCAATGCCAAGGTGTGACCTATTTCTACTTTCCTTGTCTATGCCTCTTTTACTTTCCTTGTGATTGCCCAGAGATGGCAGAAAAAGAAGTTTCTTTGTAAGCTTCGAACAGCCACCTGATGGCTTGCTCTTCTTTCAGACCTCTTGTGCTTGGCCACTGTCTTATTTAATGGGAAATACCTGGATGCTGCAACTTTACTTTGGAAGCTGTTATAAGAAAATAGTATTCCATTTTGGGCTTAACCAGGGCTATACCTTTTCAGCAGACTTAAAAAATCACTTGGTAGTAATAATTCTTGCATGGCAAAACCATGTGTGATCTCAAGGCTTTCTGAAATGAAAAGCTTGATGTTTAAAATTGGATGCTATTGATAACCAGCCTCATAAGGCTGGCAAGAGGGTGTTTGAGCGGGGTCTTAATGCTCTAGTTTTCATTAACTAGTTACTGTGGCAAGAGTTTATTAAATCGCAAATCAGAAACTCTTAGTTAAAAGGGCTGGCTGTGATCCAATTAATATATTCATTTTTAATAGTGGGGCCCCAGGCTAGGAAAAGGCACTAACTCAGGAGTGTGTGTGTGAGTTCCATCTGGGTCCTAGCTCCTGCATTTTGAAGTTAAACTGGAACATCATTGCCATGCTTGGCCAGTGCCCTTGGGTTCACCTTTGATAGCTTCTCAGAGAAAGGCAGGGGAAGGCAGCATGGGCTTTGCTCTTTTCGTAGTCCTAAGGATTTCCACCATCCCCAGGGTGGAGAGTTTCTTTCCAGTTGACCTTCTGATCAGCCAGGGGAGGTATAAAGTAAGGGTGTATCGATTGTCTTTGACTTTTGAGAAATAAGACAAAGGTGCTTTCTGCTGATGGCTAAAACTAATTACAACACAGGCCTGCTGGGCTTTCAGCATCTTAAACAAAGCAATGCCCTGCAGTCTCCTAGGAAATCAAATAGAATCTAAGAGCAAAGGGAGAGCCAATGTGGGAGAGCTCCTGTTCATGCCCTATGCTTATCTGACTTCTGTTCAGAGGACTGATGTATTCCTTTTCATTATCTTCCTTTGGTGATATAGGTCCTGTGGGGTGACAATATTCATGCCCAAGCCCACTCCAAGCAGGGTGTGGTGTTTCTAAGGATCCCCTGAACAGATCTGATTTGACCATGCATTAGTAAGAGAGGGATATTTGGCTCTCGGTTTTCTGGAGAGATGAGAAGATCATTCACATCATTGTCTGCACAGCAAAAATGGAATCAAGTTTCTGTTGGACAGCCTGACCCCTGCCAACATTCTTCTCTGCCTTCCACCCCCAACACACCGCCTGAAGTTCCTCTCTTTCCTGGATCGGCTTTGGCTTTGGCTGGCAGCCTGCAGGCTCGCTCAGCAGAGCAGAGGCAGGGGAGCTGAGTGGCTGCCATCTGTTCGCTGCTCCTCAGCACGCCCCTGGTGTACTGGTCCGTGTCCTTGTTTGGCTGACTCTGCATCCCCAACTGCACGTCTTCTCCCACTGTCCTGTTGGTTGGGTTTCACACTCCAAGAGCTTTCAGCCTTTTAGAACACGGGGCTTATAGCCGGCTGTCTGGGCTGTTGCCTGCAAACTCTTGCCTCCTAACCTGAGGGTGGGATCTGACTTGCTAGAGTCAAGGGGGGTCGAGGACCTCCTGAGAACTGGTTCTCAGACGCATGTCAGCCTTGGTGGTGCTGCTCTGCTCCTGCCCCAGGGAGCTTGCCTGTCCCTTTTCCTTGTTCAGAGGCGAACTTTGCTCATGTACCCTGGTCTCATCAGCCAGACCCCTGTTTTGTGTCTAGGCTGCCATTTCTGCTATAATAATGCTTCATTTGACCTTCATCCTGCTTTGCTCTTGGAAAGGTATTGTAGATTCTTAAACTTCTCCCTAGTATTTGGAGTCCTGTCCCTCCTCCCTGATTCTCTCTCTCTCTTCTTTTAAGATTTTATTTATTTATTCATGAGAGACACAGAAGAAGAGAGAGGCAGAGACACAAGCAGAGGGAGAAGCAGGCTCCCTGCGGGGAGCCCGATGCAGGACTCGATCCCAGGACCCTGGGGTCACACCCTGAGCCAAAGGCAGATGCTCAACCACCCATTGTCAACACCCAGTGTCCCCCTCCTCCATGATTCTAATTTCCTCCTTGGATGTCCCAGTATGGCTTTCTCTAGATTACATGTGGTGGGCAGGATCCCCTTCCCCCTGCACAAGATGTCCTCAGTCCTCAGAACCCATAAGTGTGTCAGGTTGCATGGAAAAAGGGAATTATGGTTGCCAACCAGCAGATGCGGAGATGATTCAGGGATGAGTGGGCCCAGTGTCATCATAAGGGCCCCTAAAAGTGGAAGAGGAGGTCAGAGTGATGTGATGTCAAAAGGACTGGTCTTGCCACTTGTTACCAGCCTAGAAAATGCAAGCCAAGGAACTCAGGAGGCCCATTGATGCTGGAAAAGATGAGGAACAGGCTCTCCCCTTAGGGCCTCCAGAAAGGAACACAGCCCTGCTGACTTCCTGATTTTAGCCCAGTGAAACCCATTTCAGACTTAGGACTTTCAGAAGTGTCAGATAATAAACTTGTGTTGTCTTAAGCTCCTAAGTGTATGGTAGCTTGTTACAGCAGCAATACAAATCCCATATACATGTTCTCACTGCCCATGAGCTCATCATCCAGCATCTCTGCACCTCCCCGTGCTGACCACCTGCCTGGATCACACCTGCCACTTCACCCCAGCCTTCAGTGAACACTGAGCTAGGTGCCCAGCATGTTCCAGGGGCTGTGTGTATATTCACTTACCACTTTATTTAACCTGCCTCGTACTGACACCAGGAACCCTCTATATTGTGAGCTAGTCTGAGCCAGGCTGGGTAAGTATGGCTATGCCCGGGTGTTTTTGGTAGCTAACCAGGGAAGCAGACAGGTGTTGCCCCTTTTTCTTCTTGCAGACTGCAGACCTTGCCCTGCAGGTAAAGCTGTCAATGGGACCACGAGAGGCATGAACCTGCCTTCTTGTGGTAGCTCAGCGCATGTGACTCTGGACCAGCCAGCCACCTGCTCTTCTGGTGCAGGCTGCCAGCCCTGACTGATTCCTATCCCTCTTTCCTGTATGTGCCTACCAGCTACCAACCTTAAATGTCATTAATTTCTCTCTCACACACAAAAACACACACTGGAAAATAATTTAAAACAGGGACTTGCACATATATTTGTACCCCCATGTTCATAGCGACATTATTCACAATAGCTAAAAGGTAGAAATAACCCAATTATTCATTAATGGATGAATGGATAAACAAAATGTGATCTGTACAAACAGTGAAATATCATTCAGCCTTTTGGTGGAAGAAAATCCTGTCACATGCCATGCCATGGCTGAACCTTGAGGACATTTTGCTACATGAAATAAGCCTGTCACAGAGACAAATATTGTATAATTTCATTTATGTGAGATATTTAGAGTAGTCAAATTCATGGAAACAGAAAGTAGAATGGTAATTGCCAGGGGGTGGGGAAGGAGGAATAGGAGCTAGTGGCTAATGGGTAAAGAGTTTCAGTTTTGCAAGATGAAAGTTCTGGAAGGAGATGATGGCTAGACAACAGTGTGAATGTATTTAACCAACTGTACTACTGAAAATGGTTAAAATGGTAAATTTTACATTGTATATATTTTACCACAATAAAATATTTCTTAACAGCTTCATATTCTAATGACTGAACTCTGAGGTATTGCTTTTGATAACCAGGATGTCTTGTATGCATTTAACTAAGCACCAAGACTGTGTGTGCATATCACACAGCTAAGGTGTTCTGTAATCTTCACGTGGATCATGTGCACCTGACATTCTGGGTGGCCAGCTGACCTGAGCTTGGTGCCTTCTCTTCCCTCTCAATGATAACCTACTCTCTAGGTCAACACCTGTTCAAAGCGTGCCTTGTTCTTTCTACTGGTTACTTACTGAACTCCAAGCTTTCATTCTCAGACATTCAGTACATCTCTTTGGGGAGATAGTTGTAAATATTACCCAACTACATGAAAATGAAGTTTTCTAAGTCCTGTAATTGTGATTAATTTAGTCACCCATGGATGGAAAACATAGGCCTTGCAGAGTGTTGGGGGATCATCTAGTGCACAGTCAGTTTCAGTGAGCCCATTTCAGATGCTATGGCCTTTTCCCACTCTTTTAAAGTTTTCCAGAAGTTTCTCCAAATAAGGTAGCATTTTTGGGTTGCAGGAGGACATATCTTTTGGTGAGGGACACCATTTAACCCACTACATCATCTGAAGAAAATAGAGAACACCAGTGAAGGAGTTTGGGATAGAGTGGTGTTTTGGTTTTGGGCATGAAGAATTTGAGATGTCTGTGGAATACCTTGCTGGAGATGTGCGGAAGGTATATGAGTTGGGAACTCAGGAGAGTGGTTTGGGGTATGATTGTCTATGTTCAATAGGTGAGAGGAGGTCAGATTGTTCAAAGAGAGCATGTACCAGAAAAGCAGTGGAATGAGATTGCATTGTCCAGGAATGCCAACAGTTGAGGGGAGGTGGAAGAGTCAGGGTTGCTAAGGAGACCAAGAAGGAGTGGTCACAGAGGGAAGAGGAGAACAATGAGCCAGTCTTGTTACTGGGTTAAGGGAATAGAGAGTCTCAAGGGCAGTCCCCAAGGTCAAGTGTAGCAGTTACACTAAGACAACCGCTGGGTACTAAAGTGTCTGGGTCATCGTGTTTGTGTGGATTTGAATTAGGGAGAGCCCTGCCATTTCTCCTACCTTGCCCAATGAAGCAGAATGTTTGTTTCTGTAATGACAGTTACAATAAGTAATGGACAACACAACGACCATGACTAGGTGTGACTTGGCTGTGAGTATGATGCTCCGAATGCTGGTTGTAGCATTTAAATTTGGGGATGAGGGATCCCTGGGTGGTGCAGCGGTTTAGCGCCTGCCTTTGGCCCAGGGCGCGATCCTGGAGACCCGGGATCGAATCCCACATCAGGCTCCCGGTGCATGGAGCCTGCTTCTCCCTCTGCCTGTGTCTCTGCCTCTCTCTCTCTCTCTCTCTCTCTGTGTGTGTGACTATCATAAATAAATAAAAATTAAAAAAAAAAATTTGGGGATGATTACCTTAACTGGGTAGGGCAATATGCTGAATGGATCTAATTTCCCCTTACAAACTTCCGTCTGCTTTAAAGCTCCTAATTATCACAATTATAAGGTTGTTTGAGGGTAAAAAGTGATGGGAAACAAAATTGTAGGAAATTAGGTTAAAACAATGTGCAGTTTAAGGCAGAAAAGTGGGGCACAATTTTGTGTTACTGTTGAAATCACGACTGGGCTGCATGGGCCACTAACCTGATTGTGATGATGCTCCTCATGAAGGCAGTAGTCTGGTATGCTCTGGGTTGATTAGTCATGGTTTGTTCATGCAGCCTCAAATTAATTGGTAGAGTCTCAAGTGCTTTTGTACATTCAACTCTCTTAGAATTAAGTAAGTTCATGGTACTTTCTCTTTTCTACTTTCTAAAGAACCAGAAATTCTGTTAATTTTGAAAGGTGGCTCGAAGTATCAAAGGCTTTCTGTAAGCCTTTTTTGTTGGCCTTTAGGTCTGAGTTTGACTCACCTGGAACTTAATTGAGCAGATTGAGTGTATCAGTTAGAATAGGCTGTGTTTTGCTACAGTAGGAAACAAACCCAACATCTCAGTGGCTTAACACAAGAGTTTATTCCTACTCATACTTCATATCCAACATGGTGAGTGGATAGCTGTGCCCATGTCAGTGGTCCAGGATGTTGAAGCTCTACCATTTTTTGGCTCTGCCATTTAGAACACATGGAACTCCAGATGGCCATAGCAGGGAAAGAGACCCCGACTCTTTGCTACCTCAGATCCATGCATCCACAGGAGCTAATCTCATGGTTCCTTAGCTTCCAAATGCAAGGGCCTGAGACATGCAATCTTCCATTTGCCAGAGTGGGAGAAGAATGGGATATTGGTGATGGCTGTAATATCCATCAGGAACTGAATTGGAAAGCATCAGTGATATGCACATTTTAGCACTAGATAGTGTTTGGTCTTGTGACTAAATACCTTCATGACTGGAATACCAACTGGCCTTCCACAACATCACTGGTTTGCCAGAAAATCCTTCTTGGGGAGCTATCTAGTTTTGGATTTGTAAGTAAATGTTTGCCAGATGTGTTTGGGGTACCAAGGTGCCCATGCTTCCTCCTCTGGAAACTTCCCTCAGCAGAAGAGGTGCCTAGGTAGTTCCTCCCACCCCTGTGCCCCCTATCTAGTGGCCCTGTACCACTAGACATCTCTGATTGGGCCAAGGAGAGGTAACTGGCTGATGAATGACCAATCAGATTCTGTTTCTCATAATTGTAACAAGATGACCCAGAGGCTGTGATCAGGCTGAGTCCAGGGAACCTGCTAGGTGGGTCCAAGGTATTGATTCCCTATGCCACATGACAGCTAGCTAAGGCCAGGTAAAAGGGCGGGAGAGTGAGTGCTCCAAGCAGAAGGGCAGTGTTACAGACACAAGGCCATTTTGGGCTCTGTGGTTAATAGTCCCTATTGCAGAAATGTCTTGCTCTATTATCTACAATTCATGCGTCTATAACAAGAGTCAGTGTTCACCCTGATGCCTAGCAAAGTGGCCAGCTCAATTGTCCTTAATATTATGAACCATTCTTAATTAAATAGGTTCTTCAGATCATACCTGATGGCCATACTAATTAGGAACTTAAAAAAACATTAGTAGTGAATCACTAAAGATTTCTTTCAAGCCTGGGTTTTAGATGGACACAGTGAAGAACACAAATTAAAGCTGTTTTCCCATGTTAAATTGTCAGTCCACCAATTATGGGCATATTCCTTTGGCCTGTGTGTACTGGAAATGAGTGCTAGATACTGTCACATGCTTATGGTCCAGTGGTGTATGATTGATCAAATTTTCTTCATTGAAATACATATTTTCTTCTCAAATTCTGTTCTCTTGCTCATGAAAAAAAAAATACTATGATTCCTTCTAAAGGAAGATTTTCCTTGTCTCAGTCTCAGCCCGTCAAAGACTTTTGTCACTGCTGGTTCCATTCAGATGCATTGTCAATTATGAACCACAGAATTACTGAAGTTAGTACCTGGCCAAGGCCCACTGTGGAATGTTCTGGAATAGGCCCCAGAATCCAATTCTCCATGCTTCCTCTTTGGTCATCTCTCAGTTTTTTCTTATTCTGTTGATGCCCTCAAGGTGACCATACCCACCCATGGACCGGAGCTCATAGGGAACCTTTCTTCAGGGAGCTGGGTGACATCAGCACATATGTAATCAGACCCAAGTTTTCAGTTTTCTCAAGTGTGAAATTTAGGGATTAGACTTGATTACCTAAGAGATTTATAAACTTATTTCCAAACTTCTTCTTTTTTTAAAAAAATTTAAGTATAGTTGAGACACAATGTTGCATTGGTTTCAGGGGTACAATGTAGTGATTCAGCCTCTCTCTGCATTAGGCTGTGTTCATGGTGAAGTGTAGCTACCCTCTGTCACTGTGCAACACTGTTCATACCACTCATTGTGCAGTACCTTTTATTACTATGACTTGTTCATTCCATTATTGGAAGCCTGTATCTCCCACTACCCTTCACCCATTTTGTCCATCCCTCAACTCTCTCTTCTTTGGCAACCATCAGTTTATTCTCTGTATTTATAGGTCTGATTATCCTTTTTGTTTGTTTGTTTTTCATTTGTTTTGTTTCTTAGATTCCATATATGAGTGAAATCATTTGGTATTTGTCTTTCTTTGACTGACTTATTTCACTTAATGTAATACACTCTAGGTTCATCCATGTTGTAGCAAGTGGCAAATTGTGATATATATGTCACAACTTCTTTATCCATTCATCTACTGATGGACACTTGAGTTGCTTCTAGGGGTCAACTTAGCATTCTGAGATAGTGTTTTTGTTGTCTTTGGGTAACAAACTTTTTTGATTTTTTACAATCTGGGAGAGAGGGGTTGAGGATCTTGGCTTAGACTTACATGGCTACTAAAAAGCAGGACCCAAGCTTGGAATTATAAGTGCAAATGTTCTTTCAACATTCTAGGTTGTTAAATAGTTTAAGTCTAAGAGTAAACTCCTATCTAAGGCATTGTTTTCATTGTTATTCAAAACACAACTCAAATCAATATTTGTCAGATACAAAGGGCAACATGAGAAAAATGATTTTCTAAAAGGTCTCTGGACAAAGGCTGTATTTAGAATACTCATGGGCTCCATTTGCCATGATGACATCTCTCTTTCTCTTTTTTATAGTGACCTTCGTATTTATAATAGATATGTTTTCAATATTTTGATTTTAGTTGGTAGCACAACAATATAAATTAACCCATTGGTTCCTGAATGAAGGGCTGACATTTCATCATTGGGGAGTGAGCCAACATTACAGCTCATCTGAAATGTCTGGGGGGCATCTGAGGGGAACAGAGCTGGCAGGTGGGGGGTGGGAGGAGATTGGGGCTTTCCAGCAAGGCAGGAGCTGCGTGTATATGGCAGGGTGGGTGGGTGGGGTGCAAGGCGTTGACTAAGGGTACAATTGGGGATTTGAACTTGAGTCCAGAAAAGTTGTATTTCTCTATACAGAAAGCTGCAATGATTTGGAATATGTGAATGCGTGATGAGAGGAGATGGAGTTCAATTTTTGTTAAGGTATACTTCAGAGCACAGACTCAAAGTGTAACCAAGATTTTAGAATCGATGTTCAACCTGGGCTTAAGCACCTGGTCTGGACCCCCTGCCAGCCATGCCCCTCTCACCAGATGAAGGGTTTGTGGACAAAAAGGCAGTGGCCACCATTACCCTGCTTTCTGACCTTGTATTCGATATTGGAAGCCTTGTAATTCCTCATCCAAAATCCTGAATTCTGCTTTCCAGGTCTGTGCTGGTGTCTTCTTCAGGTTGGTTCTATGAAGAATGGCCCATTCCACTGAACTATGTCCACAGGCCCCGAGAGTGGCCGAGGTCTGACTGGTTAGTGGAACAAGGGGTCATTGGAGTTTGCATAGGACACATGAGCAACTTTGAGAAATTAAAGAAATTTTAGACTTGAACTTGGCCTTCCAGGTCATTTGAAGGTGTTTTTGACAAGGTGGTAAATAATGTAAAATTAATAGTGTGAAAGTTTGTTGGCTCGATGCATAACTTTTACACATTCGGGTACAAAGCTCACGGGCTTCCATTCTACTCTTGTCTTGGGCCCTGTGAATGATGCAGGGTTGGAGGGGTGGGGAGAGCTGATCCTCAAAATATTTAAAAGGATAAAGGATCTTCTAGTGGTTTCTTGCCCTTTTTAAATGTTTTCATCACATGTGCTATCAGCTAGTCACTAAATTGATTCTTAAAGACCTCCTGGTCAGGGCATGTTTCGTCAGCCTGTACAGTTTCTTCCAGACTTCAAAGTGACACAGCCCAGATATGACTGGATCCCCTGAGCTGCCTCTGTCTCATCCTGTCCCATTGGCAGGATATTGCAGGAGTCAGTACTGAATGCACCAGGCTGGCTCCTCTGTCAATTCCCTGCCCCCCCCCATTCCCCCCTAAATTCCAGGTTCACTACCATATCTACTTCCTGGGGATTTTCCTAAAATTCTGTGATAGATGAAGGGAGATAAAGGTAACAGCTGGCACTGACAATGGGCCAGGACTTGTTCTAAATACTTAATAAATTTGGGGACCTGTTCTGGAATTTGTGAGTTGCAGATCAAATGAAAATACTGGGGTCCATGATAAAGAGTGATGAGGAATTTCAAGACAATGACAGCAGAGCATTAAACCAAATGCGGAGAGGGGTTAAGCAAAGAGGGGGTGAGGGGTCCCTTGTTATCACCCAGGCTGCATATTAACTCATTAATGCTTATGTTCCCATTTTACAGATGGGGATGCTGAGGTACTGAAGGATAAGTGTGACCAGTCTGAGTTCTCAGGGTTAAAACAGCACTGTTGAGGTTGGAACTCTGGTATACTTGGTTGTGGATGTGCCTCACTGCTTCCCTAGGGAAGACAGTGTGGCTCCATGCCTACAAGAAACCTTTGCACAACCTCTCTGTTAGACGGCTGGACACTTCCTCCAAACTTTCTCATCTGGTGTTGCCAACTGCCCCCACCCATAGACCCTAAAAAAAAAAAATCACACCTCCATTGAGAAACTAAATCCCAAAAACCATGACTAAGCTGACCCCAACCACAGTAACTTATTGACCATTTATTCTGTTGTAATTTAAACAAAGTCTCTGGGGAGTCTCCTCCCACCACATACACATGCACAAACCAAGAGGCTTAATAAAGTTTTAAGCCAACAAAAATCAATCTTATGTGTCCTGGGAGAGATTTCACTGCTATGAAAATCAGATTTTCTCCATATTGTTATAGTAACAAAATTACATTTCCCTTAAAACATTCCACTTATTTTTGCTCATTTATTTGTTTTTATAGTGCTTTTCTTTCATAAGCCTAAATCTATGAGTTTTTATTCTAGATTGTTCCAGATTCCAAGCAATCGAGATAAGGAAAAGCCTATTTTAATCTATTTTGATTCAGTTGACATTTCAATACATGAACACACAATGAGAGGGTCACTCTGCAGGAATGTCTTTGCTTGTTTTGTGAAAATGTACTTCCTCTCCAACAAGTTTTGCCAAGAAGTTAATCTTCATGTCAAGAAATACTGTTGGGTGAATGAAAAAATCTGACGTCCTGTCCTCTGGGAGGGCACTTCAGCAACACTCTTCCCAAATACTTGAAGCCGAGCCAGACTATTATTAGAACAAACAATTGATTAATTTTTGCAACATTCATAACAGAAAACTTGTATGTTAAATGTGTCTTCTTTCTAATGAAGTTGGAGTGCTGGGTAAGTGACTCATTAGAATGATGACCAGATTGCTTGAGGTTTCTTTCCCATGACAAATTACAGGGTAATATGAGTGTCTCTTATGCTTCCAAATCTTCCCCCCAGATATCCCAGTTCCCATGCTAAAGGGTGTCTGTAAATTGGCTCGAGAGTTGAGGGAATGTAAGAAGGAGCAAGGATAGAAGGAGAAAGCAAATCTCCTTGGAAAAGTTTAAAATAAATTAAGTAGATCTGATTAGTAAAAGAAGACAGCTACATTTCAAGAAGATGTTAAATGTTCTGTATAAATCATTTTATGTTGATTAAACAGTACGCTGTAATTTCTTTTCTAAATTGAATGGGCTACAGTGAAAAATAGTATTTGGCCCACCCTGAACAATAACTTCCCTCTGAAGACCTTTACTGCTAACTGAGAATTTTAAATTAGATGAAGAATAACAATGCATGATGTTGCTTAGCAACCACTATATGTCTGTTAGTCACAGAGGATCCAAATGGATAAGTTTTGGGCCAGTTTTAGAAATAAATAAGCTAATTACCTGGGGCAAAATTAAAAGAATTTCCCAAAGCTGAACCTGTGCTGATATCATTTTATTCATATATTTGTACCAAGGAGAGAGATTCTCATGATTATGAAGGTTCATGACTTGGTTTATGGCTCTTTAATCAGTTATACCTTCAGTGTCCAGAAGTGGCTTTGGTTTGGGAGGGTGATGATGGTGACTGGTGGTCAGGCACTGGGTGGGGTCCCAGCTACATATGGTCAGTTGTGTCGTCAGTGGTTGTCTGGTGTTTTTGTGGATGTAGGTTGCCTCCAAGGGCAGAGGTGGGCAAAGGCTCTAGCTCCTGCCCTCTACAACCTCATCACAAAGTGTCCACGGTACAAGCAAGTCTGATGATGAATCCAGCCACCAAACAAGCTTTGTTTAGTAGGAGCACAAAACCCGTGCTCGGAAGCTCAGAGAAAGCTCTGCTGTTTGTCCTTAGGCTCTCTGAGGGTCAGGCCACACAACAGTATCTTTAGCAATTTCATGGAATGCAAGACTTAATAGGGTAGTAGGTGCGCTGTTAGGTAGCTGACCAGACTCTCATCCCTGCTCATACCTGAGCAGTGGTGCAGGAAAATATTCCAGCCAATTCATAGATTTGAACAACACTCATTTCACAAACAAAAATTTTTTTCTGGCAAATCTTCTAATAGAGTCTGAGTGTGGGAGTTGAAGGCTTTGTAATGTGGGCTTCTGATAAAGGTCTTTCAGATATTAAGGGACTGCCCCTGGAGCGTAGATTTCTGATTGGGGTCTTTAAAGTGTCGGTGAACCACTCCCAGGTTGTAGATTAAAATTGTTTCACACACTTGTGTATTTTACCAAATTTAAGATGCTATCTCTTCTTAAACACACTGGCATTTTATGTGTTACTAAGAAAGAAAAAAATTCTTCCAGTAAAACTGACACAATGTTTCTTATCACTTTAAAATTTTATTTTGTATTTTTCGAAAGAGCCTTTTAAGATTAGATTTAGGTTTTTGCCATGCCTTGAGCATGTTTGTACATTAAGAAGGAAAAATATAGGTGGAAAATCGCTTATGATTTTCCTAAAAAACGTCATATCTCAAGTTTGACTTTTCCCAATCACTTTTTGGACTGAACAGGTGTTTGTTTGTTTAGCCCAGTGCTGTTCTTTGTGTCACCAAAGACACTGATGGTGTGCCTTTACTTAGAATAACAAAGAAACCATGGGACTCATTCTTACCTGGCTCTGTCATCATGTGGCTGCTGCAGGGCTCAATCTAGGTGATGTGGAGTCTGAAGATTATAAAATTTAGGGAGGGAGGCTTTTTAAAAAGAGAACACAAAATTACAAATGAAATAAACATTAGGTTACAATCATGGTTGTTTATTTAGAATGAGAAAAACAAAACATGAAACCTTACAGATTTGGGAAGTCAAATTTTGCTATCAAAATCTGTCAAATCCACAAATACTACAAAATACAAAAAAATAGCATAAATACTTCCATTAATTGTCCCTACGATGCCCTCCTCCCTACATTTTTGACTGCATTGTCAGTGATCGCCATGTTGTGACAGTCATCAGATCGACCTATGCTTCCACATGAGGGGCAGTTCTGTTACTAGAAGACTTGATTCTCCGGAGCATCTCACTGCTTTGGTTTGACTTTGCATGCTATTATCACCTGAGCCGGCCAGATTGCTTCAGGATGGGGACGGGGTTCCATGGTGACACGAAAAAGCCATCTCGTGTATGAGGATGTGTTAAGACTTCACCCACCGAGAGGTTTGTAGTGCTTGCAGTTTGAGGTACTGTGACAGGTTTGTCCTCTTAAGACAGAGGGATTCTAATTGTGGTATTTTCATACAAGGATATAGTTTGTTTCTAGCTGTAAACATTTCTTTTTAAAAAAGATTTTATTTATTTATTTATTCATGAGAGACATAGACAGAGAGAGAGGCAGAGACACTGGCAGAGGGAGAAGCAGGCTCCATGCAGGGAGCCCGGTGTGAGACTCCATCCTGGGACTCCAGGATCACCTGAGCCAAAGGCAGAGGCTCAACCACTGAGACACCCAGGCGTCCCTAAACATTTCATCTTTTAAAAAGAGTTTATTTTTCGAATAATCTCTACGCTCAACGTGGGGCTTGAACTTACAACCCTGAAATCAAGAGTTACATGCTCTACTGACCGAGCCAGCCAAGCACTCCATATTTCATTCTTGAGTTTCTCTATAGAAGAGCAGATTTGGACTGGTGGTAACCGAGCTCTCTGCTTATAGTTGTTTTTCAAAATGATCTATCTATCTATCTATCTATCTATCTATCTATCTATCATCTATCATCTATCTATCTATCTATCATCTATCATCTATCTATCTAATTTGAGAGAGCGAGAGAGTGCAAGTGGAAGGGGCAGAGGGAGAGGGAGAGAGAATCTGAAGCAGACTCCTCACTGAGTGCAGAGCCTGACACTGAGCTCGATCTCACAACCCTGAAATCACGACCTGAGCCAAAATCAAGAGTCAGATGCCTACGTCCGTGCTACCCAGGTGTAGAGTTAGAGTTTTACACCTGCTTAGAGTTTTACACCTTTGGTGACTGGGAGAGATCTGCCCAGACTAGCTCTAGGCTCTGTATATTCCCAACCTTGTTTTTTTTTCTCCACTGCCCTCATGTTTGAGGTGTTGGGGATGTATTAGTCTGTTCCAGCTGACATAACAAAACACTGCAGACAGTACAGCCAAGACAGAAATGTACATTCACACAGTCCTGCAGACTGGGAGTCTAAGACCAAGGTGTTGGCAGTTTGGTTTCTCCTGTGGCCTCTCCTTGGGGTGCAGACTGCTGCCTTTTCTCTGTGGTCTCATGTAGGCTTTCCTCTGTGTATGAGCATCACTACTTTCTCTTTCTCTTCTTATAAAGACTCTGGTCCTACTGGATCAGGATCCCACACCCCATGACCTCATTTAACCTCAATTACCTCTGTAAAAGCCCTTTTTTCAAATATAGTCACATTGGGGTTTGAGGGTTCAACCTATGAACTTGGGGGAGTAAATAATTCAGTCCATAACAGGGACCATAGATAATGTTTGGGTTGGAGTATGACTTCTGGACCTACACTTTTGTGCCATGCTTGTGAGGTGACACCGTGGGTGGCAGGGAAATCCAGGCCACATTCCTGTGCTGTGATCACGTGGTTAGACTTGGAAGTGACTGTGAACCATGGGAACCTCATCAAACCTCATCCACCAATCAAACAACTTGTTTCTCCTGCTCAATTGCCCGTTAACAAGATTCCCGAGATGCTTGCGGCCACCCCATCCCCACCTGATGAGAGGAGAAACAAGGTGGAGACAAGTCAGAGTAGAAGGAGATCACAGTCCTCACCAACACTGATTGACTATCTTACTTTTGCAAATTTTACTCTCAGCAAATGCACTGCTGTGATGCACGCCGGGGCCTTGGTAGGGTCTGTGCACGTGATGGGTCCTGCAGCATCAGTTTTGTTTCATGGTAAGTCCATCTTTGAGGACTAGTTTACTTTGATGTCAACTATGGAAAATTGCAGAACACACCTGAGTCACCATTCTCCAATCTTTCCCAACAACCATTTGGCTCCAAAGGGTTAAAGTATTCTACTTTGTTCGCAGGATTTTCTTCTCAATTGCTAACATTCAACCTGATTTTTTTTTTCAAATGAAACTTTGTATTTTGAGATAACTGTAGATTCACATGCAGTTATAGGGGATAATAGTGAAAGACCCTGTGCCCCTTTGACTCAGTTTTTCCCAATGGTGTCATCTTGCAAAGCTACAGTGTGATATCAACCAGGATACAGACATGGAGACAGTCAAGACACAGAAAATTTCCATCACCATCAGAATTCCTTCACGTTGCTCCTTATGGATGCAGACACTTCCCTCTCACACTGCCATTCCTTAATCTCTGGCAGCCATTAGTCTGTCTCTAAAATTTTGTCATTTCAAGAATATTATATAAACGGGTTATACAGTATGTAACATTTTAAAGTGAGTTTTTCTTTCATTCAGCATAATTCTCTAGGTTCATCCAATTTGTCAGATTTCTCTCCATTGTTCAGTCTCCTTATGTTTGTGGTATATATAGTGTCCAGGTTTTTTTTGTAGGACTTAGTGGAAGGAGTCAGGAAATGTACATCTACTCCTCTCTTGGAAGCAGATGTTCACCCTGTGGGGTTTGATACTGGTAGTTTTGATGCTTGCTCTGGTGCAGATGACAGCAATGACATAAGGACAGTTGCCTCACCAGGAGCGAAGTCAGAGACAATAGCATGGGAAAAGATGTGTCTCAGAATGAAATAGAGTATGTTATGTAGCCTGTGATGAGTTTTCCCCTGGTAGTATAGGCCATCTAGCAGGTAACCTCCCACTTAGCCATACGTTATGGCTCACCAGAATTCAGCTACATACACTCCTGTTTCTACTCTGAAGATAATAAAATCATAAAGACATTAAACTTGGCTACCGTTTCATGAAGTGATTGAGAGGCTCATGCACATAGTTTGTGTTGTAGGTTGGGTGTCTTGAGAGCAGCCTCTGTGAAGGTGTTGGCCATCATGCAGGGTTTTGTGGGGAGTATTCTGGCCGCTAACCTCTGTGGGATAGAGCTGAAGAAAGCAGAATGGGGGAGGGGGAGAGGTCAGCTCTGAGGAAGCCCCCCCCCCGCCCCCAACACTCACCCTGTGTATGACCTACAGAGTCATCCAGAGCTGGCCCCAGCTGGCCAGGCCTTCATGGAAGAGCCTCTGGGTGGAGGCCTGTGCAGGAGGCCATGCAGTCAGCTCGGTGGCTCTGTGTAGCTGAGATGTCCCCAAAGGGCTGACCACTGAGGCTGTCTGCCCACAGCACCCAGAGCAGCCGGGCAGCCTGTCCTTTGTCAAAGGGGGCTCTAGGCAGTACCTCGTAGCATGCATCATGGCCTGTCAATCACAAGATGTATATTAAAGATATGTTCTCAAGCTAGTTTGAGGGGTGCATAGTCAAAACCCTCCTAGAACTGATTCCTTCTGTGGGAAAATAGTGTCAGTATTAAAATTAACAGTGATTCGCAAGTTCTGATTTCTTGATAGGTGTGTTTTGGCTTTTAAAATGACTTTTATTCCCTCCCTAAAAGGGATGACTCACATCTATTTGGACTTTTAGATTAATTTTCAGTTTATTCAAATAAAAAATGTAAAAGTCTTGTTTTCCTTAAGCTTCTGAATCCCACTTATAAATCTGATTGTTCTTTTTATAAATCCATTGAATTTTAACAATCCTATTCAAGAGTGCTTTTATTCGTGTTCCAGTTGAACAGACAAAACTACCTTAAATAATCAGCCCCCTTTACAACTTGGTTAATTAAATTCCTTTAAACATTTTTACTGCATTTATAAATATAACATATTTGATTTCTCCTATGTTGTTGATGTGATAAACTTATGGATATAGTAAATCTCAAGTTCTCCTAAGCATCCCAATGTTATTTACAAACCTAGCCAAACTCTCTTTGCTTAAAATCTCAAGTCTAAAATAAACTGCACATTTTAATGGAATCACACAGTGAATTCACTTGTTTTGATAGACCAAATTATTCCAAAACACTCTACATACTAGACATACATAGGTTTTTTCCCTAATGTAGCATATGAGCATTGATATTCTAACCTGCTGAGAACTGGTTTTTGCCCACAGGTGATTGGCTTGACCAGGTCACAGGGAAGAGGGTCTGAAGCCAAACCCTCCTCATGAGCATTTATCAAAACAGACTCCTATTATCAAGTCTGTGAGCTCTGTGAAGCCACAGTTCCTGTATCATGGGTGATCTGACCAGAGAAGGTTCACTGAGAAAGATACGTTACCTGAAGGCCAGACTTCTCCAAATGCAATGGCTGGACATGGGAGTCTTAACAGCATCAAATGTCAATGGTGTCATTTATGGAGTTCTTTGTCTATCCTGTTCATGAAGTGTGGAAGTTGTCACTGACATTTTACTCAATTATATACCTTGAATACCCCTAATTTTACCAACAAAAGCTCCCTTCTGACCCTCTCTGTATGAATTACAGAATCTTCACATGTGGATGGAGATTTGGGAGGCTGAAGCTCTTGCTGCAGCTGTCCTGGTTTGCTGGTGAGAACACGCACCGTGGGTTGGGGTTTGCCAGGAGGCCACTGAGTATGCTCAGGTTGTAACTTAAACCAACATATCATAGCATTGCATTGTGTATGTGAGGGTGTTTAAGATGGATTATACACACCTTAAGATCTTCCAAGGGTTAAATGATACCCAGTGAAAAAGTAGTTTTACCATTTGCTATGGGCTGAATTGTGTTGCATTCCCTCTGACCTAAATTCATATGTTGAAGCCCTCACCACGAAGGGAATCATATTAGGAAGGGGGGGGCGCCTTTGGGAGATAATTAAGTTTAGATGAGGTCATGAAGGTAGATTTCTCATGATATGATTAGTTTCCTCTCTCTTTCTCTCCCTCCTACCCTCTTTCTCTTTCCCTTCCCACCATGTGTGGACACAGTGAGAAGGCAGGGTGCTCTGCAAGCCAGAAGGAGTGCTTCCATCAGAATCTGACCATGGTGGAGTCCTGATCTTGGCCTTCCAGCCTCCATAACTGTGAGAAATACATTTCTGCTGATTAAGCCCCCAAATCTGTGGTATTTTGTTATGGTGGCCTGAGGTGAGTAATAGACTGTTCTGAGTATATTGAGGTTCTCATCCTAAGAAGAAAGATTGCTTCTCTTTAAGAGAATTTTGTGTGGGACCCACACCCTGGATACCCAGACCTTTCTGTGCTTCAGATGGACATGTGGAGCCTTTCTATAGTCTGTAGGTGGACTATAGGGTCTCCTAGTCACACCCTTCAACTGGGATGGTCTTACAGCCCATGTCCTAAGGGTTCAAATGAATTCTCACCAATTATTGAATCAACTGTGAGTTAAGCAAAGCCTTCAGCCTCCCTGAGATTGCACTAACTTCCCTCCTAGCTCTAAGTCATTGTCATGGTTTCCACTGTCTTTAGGATGAGCACATGAGTTTTTCCTTTCACTTGAGTGAAATGAGCTCTGCCCCACTGCCTAGAGAGCAAAACTCTTTTAGGAATTCTCTTTTGTTTTTGCTCTTTTCTTCTTTAATACTGATTAGGAAATATTGATCCATGTAGAAGGATGTATATAGTGTACATCTATGTTACAAAGCATAGGAGGATGGAGCCACTGGGCCTCAGGAGGATGGGATATGGTGCAGTTCTAGGGATCTTAGAAACAAGAGCTTCTGGACCACCTTTCCAGGGGGTGGCTTTCAATCTGATGATTCAGTGCTAACTCCTTTCTCTCCTGCATGTATACCTCAAGGTTGAATTCCCAGGAGGAAGTCCGTGTGGCTTAGCTTGGTCACACACTTTCCTCTGTGTTTAGAATAGGACAGGTCCCATATATGGGGGCTCCAAAGGGAGAGGTACAGTTTCCTCAAAGAAGGAAGGGAGGTAGGCAAAACAAAAACCCATCCCTCATGCTCTCCAAGCTAGGACTTGCTGGTGGCTCCCTGCCTTTATTCCCAGTTGTTCCCAAGTGGGTTTCCCTGCTTTTTACAGTAGTGGGGGCCCAGAGTAGCCTATTCTGTGGCTGGCCTCACTTCCCTATATTGCTTGGAAAGTCCTTGAATCTCATTTGAATGTTATTTTCAACCTTTCCAATTTTCCAGCATTGATACAAATTTTCTTTGGTCAGCTGGTGCTAATTTTGAGGAGGAATTAAATTTAGTATTTGAGCCATATTTTGAATTGTAGGAGATATTTCTGGGGCAGGTTGTCAGGGTTTGTGAGTGAGATGGGAGGCATGGAGCAAGAAAGAAGGTGAAAGAAGTTGGATGTACCAACTTTCACTGAATAAAGGAATACAGGAGCAGGGATGAATTTGGGGACAAGAGGCAATAAGTAGAGTTTTCAACCTTATGAGTTTGGGGATGTCCAGTAGGTCATTGCAAATGTGGGTTGGTTTGCTCGACTTCCTTTCTACTTGGGCTACAGTTTTCTTTTCATTTCCTCACTTCTGAAAGTCTGGCCTTTACCATCTACTTCATCTTTGTCCATAGTACTTTGTATCTACCTTGCTACAAGTGATTATAACTATTATTGTCAGAACTTATGCATCAGACATATTGAGCATTGATATATGTGTTTTCTTTCAATTTCAGACTACCTGGTAGAGGTTGACTAGAGAGGCAGATAGTTTCAGGCTAAGAGCCTGATTTGATCTTGGCTCCATCATTTACTAATTGTGTCACCTAGTTAGTCCCTTCACCACTCTGGGCTTCAGTTTCCCCATCTGTAAAGTGAGGATATTTCCAGAACTTACCTAATTGATTCATTATGACTGCTAAAGGAATTAATATATGTAAAGCACTTAAAACAGTGCCTGATATGGAATAAGCACAATGTAAATTCTAGTTGTTATCTGTCCATGTACAGTGTACAGAAGAGAACTTTCCTGGGAGTCAGGGCAATTTACTTGCTGTGGGATTTTGAGGCAGGTTGTTTTGCCAACAGGGATTCCATTGTCTTGACTGTGGAATTAAGAGGCAGATGAAATGTTCTCTAAGGACCTCTTAACGATTGATCAGAATGAATGAAGGGGTAAAGGCATGGTTTTGTGTGCTGTCTGATGTCCACGCCATGTCCCCTAAGAGTAAGATGCTGGGAAAGAATCCCTAAAGGGTGACTCTTGGGATGGGCCTTGCTGGGCAGAGCTTCTGCCCAGAATGTGTCTTGCTTGTGGAGGTCAAACAGTACTAACCCCATATATGCAAGCAGGGGGCTCGTAGGTTTTAGGGAGAGCCCTATGGTGGGGTTTTGAGAGCAATGGAGCCAAGCACAGGGGTCTTCAAGGATGCAGTAGCAGCAGTGACAATTCAAGGCAAGAATTCTCACCCTCCTTTATGCCCTGGGCCATCTAATGAGGCCCAGGGACCCTTTCTCCAAATAATGTTTTTAACTACAAAAAATAAAATACACAGTAAAAGCAACCAATTTTGTTAAAATATAATTAGCAAATATATGTATCAAATTGGTGATTTAGTGATATATATAGGCTTCTTTGTTACCATTGTAAATGCAAGCTCTAGCTCTCATGGCAGGTCTAACAGCTGCCTGAACTTTAAAATAGTGATGACAGTAAATATTTTGAGATATCTGTGCAACCTTAATGTGAATGAAAATATCTGTGATTTCTCTTGGTGATAAAGTCTCTGGGATGACTGTGGTTTGTTGCCTGCTTTCACATTTGAAGGAAATGCTAAATTCTAGTTAGAACTTAGTGCAAATAAAGATGTACCTTTCTCCCCATCCAAGTTTGTGGATCCTCTGAATTCATGCCACTCAGATAATGTCTATGATTCTGTGACCCAAAGGTTGATGCAGGATGATACATAGGTTGTGAGGCATGCTAGAGGCTGAGGAAGAACAATTTCTAAGCAAGAACCCGCAATATTCCCATTTGTCAGGGGAAAATCTTCCAGAGAGTGTGAAGGTTAGAAAATCTCTCTCAAAAGAGCAACATGTTCATTGTAGAAGCAACGTTTGGGGCATAAAGGATTGGGAAACAGAATGACTGTGTTCCTGTGCTCCAAAGCTAGGTGAGGCTGGGCGTGGTCAGTTTTTGGCCTAGGTTTCTTGCAGAGATTCCTGCATACAAACAGGGTGTGATTTCCTGCCAAAGTGCAGTAGGGTTAAATATATAAAAATGCCAGCTTATCACCCACAATGCAACGGACCAGTGGGATGATTTAATGCAGCTCTCAGTGGCACCGTTAAGATTTATGTGGATAATCATCTCCATGGAGAGGATGATAAGTTATCACATTTATTATTTGCATATAGAAAGGTCCTTCTTGAATTCTCTGCGTTCTCACCATTCAAGCCTATGCTTGAGAAGAAGGTAAATGGTTTTTAGATTTGATTAGAGAGTACTAGAAAGGTAAATTTACAGGGTGTAACACATCAATAGTAGACTACATATTGAGACTAAAAGATAAAATGGAGGACATTTGTTTTCTGGTATAGGCAAGTCTGGTATAGGCACAGTGAACTCTGAAATTTTAATGTGAGCTGCGAGCTTGTTCTAGAATGTCTGCATAGGGCCAGTCATTTCTGGATAATTTTATGGCTATCACAGTACAGGATCAGTGGAAACCAGCTGGTGGGACCTAGACTCTTGAGGGACTGTGGAATTAATGCAAAGACCTGTGAGCCTCTCTCCACACGTATTCTGCATATTTCCAATCATGTGGGAGTTCTTGCTAAAATTTCTTGGTATTCAAAAAAGATCATTGAAAAAGTTAGGAACCATTGCTCTAGAAGATAGGCAATTACTTCCATGGAAATGCAATTTCAAATTTATTCTCAGCAAATTTCAAGAGACATCAGCACGTTCAGTTACGTATAAAACCCATTTCAGAGGGATGGCTTTTATGAAGCAGCATACTCAGTGTCATATGCAAAACTTTATTTCCTTATCTTTTTCATTTCTTTACTAAAAAGTTCTTATTATAAAAACACTAGAATCTCAGTTTTAAAGTTCTATTTCAATATTATTTTAAAACTTACGTTCATAGATAACCTTGAGTTTGTAACTAGAAGCTGGCCATAAAAGTTTCAGGTTGCAGTAATTTCTAAGGAAACCACCACATTTAAGCTTGAGCTCAAATTAAATAAAATGGGATTTAATGGAGGCTCTTTTCTCATCTTTGAAAAATACAAGATGATGGAGAAATTTATCAAAGAAAAGTAGGCTGTATCATGTTTTTGTGAAGTGATTCATTTAAGTGGTAATACACTTTTAAAAAATTTGAACTATTGGAATTTAGGGGTCTGATGGAATTCTGGAACTTTCCTAAAGGACAAATGAGAGATACACTTTTAATTAGTTGATTCTTTTTTTCGTGCTGTGGGAGTGACTTACTTATAACTGTAGGGGAGAAAACTATCAAGTGGCCAGTTGCCAGAAGGGCCAGTTACCAGAAGGACTTTGAAGACTGGGAGGGAGCAGTCTCTAAGTCAATTTCTTCTGAAACCTGGCAGCTGCCCTGGGAGGACTCAAGAATTCAGAATGTTCCAAAGGAATTTTCTCTTCAAGGCTGGAGACCAATTTGATCTCCAGCATTAGTGGCCAGTTTGATTAACAGTTTGAGATCAACTAAGAATAAAGGATAAAGTTAATGGTTAATCTTCCTGACAGAGTTGCCTAGAAAATGGAAGCTGAGCTATCTCAAATCTGGGAACCATACCACTGAAACATGCTTGTATGCCTACGTCTTCTGGCTCTAAGCACTTCTGCCCTTCTATTGAGAAGGCAAGGGTGTCGAAAGATCCTACGAAAGAGGACTGTGACTTGGTGATAGTCATTTGGAGGAGGCTATGGAGTATGGGCTTTAGGACAATCTGTCACAGCTCAGGTCTGCTGGAGAGAGGTCTTGACAGTGCAGGAGCGTTCAGTAGGCAAGCTTCTATAGGACAAGAAATGGACTTTCATTATATGGTCTCATTCATTTGGGGAATATAATAGTGAAAGGGAATAGAGGGGAAGGGAGAAGAAATGGGTAGGAAATATCAGAAAGGGAGACAGAACATGGAAGACTCCTAACTCTGGGAAATGAACTAGGGGTGGTGGAAGGGGAGGAGGGCGGGGGGTGGGGGTGATTGGGTGGTGGGCACTTGACGGGATGAGCACTGGGTGTTATTCTGTATGTTGGCAAATTGAACACCAATAAAAAATAAATTTATTATTAAAAAAAAAAGAAATGGCCTTTCAGCATTGGGTTTCTTGAAGAATCATTCAGCAGGCTAGCCACTGTGTCGGCCTCTGTAACTTCTAAACAGAAAAAGTAGATTTAGCAGACTCCTGCCCGGTGGCTGTGTGGCTGAGGTCGGCTGTGGAGGCTGGCTCAAGGGGATCTATTGACTCAGGTTTGTTCTAATGATGTGAAAAGGTCAGCAGATTGGGAGAATGTCATGACAATAGCTTATGAAGCTGACATAATACTTTTAAGAACTAGTCAGGAAAAAAGTTTCAGCTTTTCTCACTGAGCCTCTTCCATCTTTCAGGACTAGCCTCCACTGCCTGTTCTCTGGACAACCCTGTGTCCTCAAAAGCTGTCTGGAGCAAGCCCCACTTCCCAGGATTCCGTGAGTAGACTTAACTTTCTTGAGATTGAAGGTGTCCAGGATGAAGGAACCATCAGGCCATCTGTTCATTGCCTGTCTATTCTGGTACCAGAGCAGCAGGACTCATTAGACGCGCTTTTAGTAGCAGCATTTCCAGGGAGGAACAAACAGGTTAATTAAAAGCAAATCTTATAAAAGGTAATTGTTTCTTTGATTGTAATCACTAATTTTGTGGGGAGAGTTAAATGAGGGGAGAGGCCTTAATTTAGGTAGCAGCTTGACTTTAAGCCACTTGATTCTGCTCCTCAAAACAATGAATTTGGAAGTACAAATGAGATTAAGTTCCCCAAAGGGGGAGTTCATCCTCAAAGAACAACAGACTATGAATGTCTCTCAGTGGGTCACAATGTGTGAGGCTGGAGCAAATGTTCTGGGGAAACTTATACTTAATTCTACTCACCAATTCTACTAATCACATCATCCGCATTTTTTCAGTGGGCTGCAGGCTCTCTGGGGGAAAAAGTGGATCAGTCTTGATGTTTGCTTTTTTATAGTATTCACAAATCCTTGACACTCAAATATTTGTTGAGGGGAGAAGTAAAGAAGGAAGGAGGCAAGCTAGTTTGGGTCAGTTAAGGCCAAGGATATAAGCACTTGCTAGTTCTATGCAAAATTGAGACATAAGTGGTGTTTAGTTTCCATCTCCTTTATGAAGCTGTCTATACTGCTTCAGGGAAAGGAGTGAATAGTCCTCACTGGTCCCATTGAATGTGTCATTACAGGCCCACTCTCCCATCTTACTTTCTCAGCTCACTTTCCTACTCTTACTGACTCATGAATTCAGACATAGCAAATGTGGATAAACAGAGAGTGACATGAAGTAATAATCTAGCTCACCAAACAATGTTCTCAATCTCTAGGTAATGTCTGCTCTAGGAAGGTCATTCTTCCCACTGCCCAAATTCTCCTCATGATTCAGGGGCATCCTCCCAACCTTCTAAGACATCTGGACTCCTTGATGTCTAGATATAAAAAGCAAAGCATGGGGGCACCTGGAAGGCTCAGTCAGTTAAGCGTCTGCCCTCCACTCAGGTCATGATCCCAGGGCCCTGGAATAGAGCCCTGCGTCGGGGATGGGGGGCTCTGCTCATCAGGGAGTCTGCTTTTCCCCTCCCTCTGCCTGGCATGCCACCTACTTATTCTCTCTCTTTCCTTCTCTGTCAAATAATAAATAAAAATGTTAAAAAAAAAAACCCCAAAGCATGGCAGAGATGAAGTGTCACCTCTTCTACCATCTCAGGACTCATTTATTGGGAGGCTTCCATTTTTTCCCCTAAGAGGATTCAAACATTCTCTTAAGCAACCCACACTGAAAAATATCATTCTGGAAGGAGAATTTGTCTACCAACAAAGGATAAGATAGCAGAAGAATTTCATTTATACAAGAGAAACACACGTGATGTGCATTCCCTACGATGATTTTTCCCCAAAGGAGGCAAAAATTGATTCTCAGGATGGGGAATGAAAAAACTTTTAGATATTACCTTTATTTTTTTTTTAATTTTTATTTATTTATGATAGAGAGAGAGAGAGAGGCAGAGACACAGGCAGAGGGAGAAGCAGGCTCCATGCACTGGGAGCCCGACGTGGGATTCGATCCCGGGTCTCCAGGATTGCGCCCTGGGCCAAAGGCAGGCACCAAACCGCTGCGCCACCCAGGGATCCCTAGATATTACCTTTAAAGGGTCATAGTGTGTAACGAGATACACAGATGCTAAAATGTCTTGGAGAGGGGTGATTAGGAAAAACCTAAAAAGGCTCCTCGTAGGGGAAAGGTGATGAAAAACAGAAGCACTATTGACATTAAGGGAGGTCATTTTAGTTAACCACGTTTCAAGACCCAGTTCACATTCAGATTTCTCTAGGAAGCTTTCCATTCATCTGCAGATTGTGGTGATCTCTTCTGAATTTCACTGAAGTCCCCTGAAGGAGATCAGAGGAGTGCATTCAAATGAGGGCCCGTGGTGTAGACCATGGGTCCACCAGGATGCCCATGGCCTATTGCACTGGTGTGCTCCCCAGGTGCTCTAGGACAAGTGCAGAAGTAGGAGTTAGTGGGGCCTCCAGAGAATATCAACCCAACCAGTAGGAGCGAGATCATTAAGTGAGAGCTGGAAGTTGTGATTAAGGGGTAGACAGAAGCTTGTGAGAAGCAAGGATGGCCTTCACCATGAAGCAGCTTTGGGTGTTTTCATTTCTTTCATGTTAGTCTGTTGGTTGACTTCAATAAAGAGCATGGATCATTCATTCATTTGATTAGGAGTAAAAAACAGAAAACAAAGTCTGATGCCTAATATCATCTTTACGAAATTATATTCTTCTAGGATGACTTGCCTGATGGGCTAGTCATCAGATTCCCACTATTGTCAGATTTCCATAGCACCAGCAATTTGATAAAGTTAGTTACTCAGTTCTCTGACCCCAGTAAGTAGGAATCAGTGCTAACCAAGGATGTAAAAAAGGTGAGTCTAATATGCAGAACCAAGAACTGAAAAGCTTATTTATCTTTATTAGATTCTTGTATCTGAGAAACTGACCCATCGTGGACAAAATTTCAAGACCAAGGAGAAAGAATGCCATCTGGAATTAAAGGAAGCATGGCCCAGGCTCCAGCCATGAGTGAGTGCAGCAGGAATGTCAGCTGAAGCTGCTTCTGGTGACAGCCATAATCATGCCTGATCCACCAGTCAGTTCTCAGAATTTGAAAGGAAAATGACACTATTTTGGGATTATGTGAAGGCCAGTGGAAATCTGATGGTACCACAGGTAGTAGCTCTTCTCTACTGATCCATCCCAGGGCACTCTGCTAGGAACAGTTGCTGGGATATAGTTCATTTCACATATCTGATTCTAATGGAATGCAAACAAACTTGTTATAATTACTTTCCCCTTTTAAGTGGTTAATACAATATCTGTGTATGGTTAAAAATCATTTAAAAATACAGTATTTTAATAATGGGAGGGTGGACAAAATTAGTGAAGGAGAGTGAGAGATCCAGGCTTCTAGTTATGGAATGAATGAGTCACAGGATGAAAGGTACAATTGAGGAAGTATAGTCAGTGCTATTGTCATAGTGTTGTATGGTGACAGGTGGTAGCTACACTTGCAGGAAACAGAGCGTAACACAAGAAAATATAAAAAATTAAAATATATTATTTAATTTCTAAGACATGGAGCATTCTTAAGAACAAAAAATAGATTTGACTTACAAATGTCCTTGAGTATTTATGAAACTAAACTAATAAAAATCACTAGTGAGGATGAGAGGCTGTAAGCCTAAATCAACATGTGTGCATGTGTGTGCATGCACACACATGCACACACACACACAGAGAAGATAAAACATCATTCAGTACAATAGCAACCAAATTATTCCCTTAAAGAAAATTTCTAAAGTTCACCAAGAACAATGGAATCTTCGTGGTTTTGAAATAAATCAAGTTTCTTAGCACAATGCTAATTTGCATAAATGTGCCCCCCTGCCCCCCTGCCCCCGTCCCAGGCCAACTCCAAGAAGGAAACTTGGATTTGTGAATGGGCTAAACAAATCTATTGCATATTTCCTATTTGCTATGTATGTCCTTTCTTAAATATTTGATTTCTAAATAATCTATTTTATACAGACTCACAGTAGGAATGATGAGACCATAGTTGAAGGCTGCAGGTCATTGCCTGGTTGGCTCACAGTGACTGAAGCCGTCCTCTGTGCTGTTGCAGCCCTTGGTTCTTGGCACATCAGCTCAAAAACGAGTCATGATGCATAATGTATGTATATTAATAAAGACTGTATGCAGAAACTTCAAGACCAACATTAATAAATGTGACACACTGGAACCTACTTCTCAGTGGAATCCTACAAAGACCTATTCCAGAACTGACCAAATCATCCTGAGATCCCGTTGTCCCCCTTCAGATATGATGGCCAGGTGCTATTGTGATTCCTGCCAAAGCAGCCAGCCAACAACATCCACAGCCTGGAGGAGAGAAGGTTGTGATAAGGGGATGCCCATCCCAGGAGAGAAGGCCATGCTTGGCCCTGGTGTAGGATAAGCCATCAGGGCCTGGGAATTGGGAGGCTGAACTCTAGGGAGCTCACCTAGAATTAGCTCTCTGATCTTGGGCAAGCCATTTAATTTCTTTGGATCTCATTTTCTTGGAGCAAACTGAGACATTTTGATTAGATCATCTCTAAAACTGAACCTTAGCTATTCCTGTAATTCCTCTTATTTGTTCCAAGAAACCAAAACACCAGCAGCCAGTTGCCCATTTGGGGGGCTGTAGGTGCCCCTTGACATAGCTGCCAGATGCATAGCCATCTTTGTTGTTCAGATCATCCTGGGGGCCCAGTGCTTCTTCCTTCTAATTGTTCCTTCAAGATAAAAGGTGAGACCTCTAGCCATTGGCATGACCCGGTGCTTTCTTTCTGATGCCATGTGTATTTATAGGAATGTGTATAATTATTTAATCATGTGATATATTTAAAACTATGCCAGGATCAAGATATATTTTACCTGAGCAAGAGTTAGTCTTTAGAGAATTAATTTTTTTGTGATATTCCTATGCTGCATTTAATAATCTCTGCATCCTTTGACAGTGCTTCTGGATTAGTAAACCACTCCATTTTTATGTATGTTGGGTTGGAAATTTGGAAACTGCTACTTATTTAGTTGGTCTCTAAAAGAAGTCCATTGTGAAAGGAGAAACAAGGAACAAAAGTCTCCTGTACTATAATTGAATTTTCTCTAAGTTTTCTAACACCATTATGGGATTGAACACTATAAAAACTTCTAAATTTTAGCTATGCTGCAGTTAAACCAATAGACTAAGACCTAGTTTGAATTATAGCTGTGAAATTGCATTATTCTAGAAATAATTCTAATACAAATGCCATAAAATATGATGATTTTTTTTAAGGGAGGATTTAGGCTTTTCCCCCCTAAGTTTTGCCTCAGATGGTCTTATGACATCTTATAGCAGTTCAAAGCTGATTTACAACTGATAAGATGCATTAGTCAAACGCTTATTCAACTGCCAAATCTGGTATTGATTCAAAGTGTTTTACATTTCCTATCTGTTTTGTCAATAGTTTTAGGTTCCTGGCATGGGCTTCTGGGCTGTGCTCCTGCTTTATTACTGTTTATCACCTCAATTGATCGATCAAGTATTAGTTCCAGTTGATTGTTACTCATTAAGTCTTCCTGTAAAATTGTTCAGAGAAAGCTAACTCCTATCTGTTTCAGATGCTCTGTTTGAATCCTGTGAAACCCAGAAATGAAGCTTAATTATTTTAAGTGAGAAAAGTGGATCTCAAACACATGACCTGAAGCCATCCAAAAAGCAAAGAACACCTGCTAACTTGAAAAGGGACAAAATGTAAGATAAGTCAGACATTGGATTGCATAATATAGAGACTCCACAAAATTTCTTGATCTTATAATAGCACTCTGCTAAATGTAGTATGCAAATGTTGTGTGTTTTACAGAGCTGAGACCCTGCCCTATGGGTGTTACAGTAAAAACCCATCTCCTAATAACTTACCGTAGCTGAAATTCAGTGCAAGGCTCAGGGAAACAATTCTTGAGAAGTGATCCAATCCAAACATCTGGAGATGATCATCTCTACATGAAAGATATTGAATCATTTTCTTGCCAATTAGGTAGAGGTATGTTCTTTTGAATATAAAATTCTGTGGGGTACAGGTTTAATGCACTTGTGTTGCTGATATATGTATGTATGTTGATGATAAGAACCTTCTTCCCTTGTTTGGGTTTCCAGAGAGATCCTCTCAAAGGGTGTGTGTGTTGAGGAAGTAGTCTGGATCCTCTTTCCCAGCTGATGGGCTCCTAGGTAGGAGGCATCACCTAGGATGGGAACTGGATAGCTATTGTCAATGTCTGCCATTTGGGGAGGGCAGAGTTCAAGGGCTCTGCTTGTATCTGAAAAGTTCTCTGGCTCTGGTGCAGTGGCTGGTACCAGCTCTCCTGCTTCCTGTTTCCTACTGCTCAGAGTTTGCCTAGGAGGAATTGCCTTCTCTCTCATTCTCATACTGTCTCTGTGCAATGATGAGCATCTGGGGTAGGCCTGTGGTCCTGCACCTCCTTGAGTAAGTCTCAGGGTCTAGCATGGGAGAGAGAAGCCTCACTGGAGCTTTAGCTCAAATTGTTCTTCAATCCTGTTTTATGTGAGGAGCTGATTCCTTGATCCCCATTGTGGCCATTTCCCCCTCTGCTTTTAATCTACAGGTAAGAAGGAGCAAGCATTAGGACCCTCACTCCATCCCAGGATCCAAAGTATCACTTTATTGTCTGGAGATCGTAGGAGGGCCAGCATCTGTGCTTGGCTATTCTGAGTAACCCCCTCTCTGGGTGATATGCTGAGCAAGGGGTCTTCATTGAAGCAGTACTTTTGAGAGAACCTGAATGAGTTCCAATACTCAGGGGGATTCCAAGCAGGGTTGTGGAATCAGAGATGGCTCAGAGATGAGGACAGCATCATCATACAGATGTACAACAATTGTCCAGTGATAAACACTCATATGCTTCTGGATCATGTCAATGTTTGGCCTTCCTTTGGTTCTCAAAACCGACCCAGGCCAGGTTCCTGGTGACCCCCAATCTTTCATCTGATGCTTCCCTCTCTCCCTTTCCACTTACCTTTCTCCTCTTTGAAATGAGGGCTTGGCCATTTGCAGTAAGAACAGTGGGTTAAGACATATCTTGATAATTTTTTAAAAACCACATGAATTTGAAACTGCTTATCTATTGATCACAGTGAGCACTTAAAGGGGGTATATACATAAATGCATGTATATAGGTATGTATATGCATATCTACTACACATGACAGATGAAATATGCAAATGTATGCATGTGAAATATATATATATACATATGTGTGTATAATCCTTTTTTAAGCAAAAAGGATTTTTTTAAGCAAAAACTTGAAGATACCCATTCTTTGCTATTTATGGCACCTGTCAAATTTTAAACTCATCTGAAATTTTAGTAGAATATGTACCATCTCTTTGGAAAGTTCCTTTTTTTTTTTTGTAATTTTTCTTTATTTATTATAGTCACACACACAGAGAGAGAGAGAGAGGCAGAGACACAGGCAGAGGGAGAAGCAGGCTCCATGCACCGGGAGCCTGACGTGGGATTTGATCCCGGGTCTCCAGGATCGCGCCCTGGGCCAAAGGGCAGGCAGGCGCCAAACCGCTGCACCACTCAGGGATCCCTCTTTGGAAAGTTCCTGATACTTATTTGTTCATTCATCCTTTCAATCATTCATTCATTTATTTTCTGGTGGAACAAAGCAGATTTACTGAGTAGTTTGAAGCCAACAACTGAGGCAACAATCTGCAGGATTTCAAAGAAATCCAATCTTTTGGAATGTCTGGATTTGCACAATGAAATCACAAATCTTTCCCTAGGTGATACACCTTAGCATGTTATACAGTATTTTCCATGGAAAACTCCCTTAGTACCTGTAGTCAGATAACTTTGGGAAATATTGTGTTAAAGTTAAATAGGTTTCTTTACAGTAGGACTGTCAGAGCCTTTAATAAAGTAGAATATATATGAATTTATAACATGGGATAACAGTGGTAGAATGGAAATCATCATTCCCAAAAAATATTTTGCACTTTTCTTCAAGTGCATCTCATCGGGTTAAAGTTTCATAGGATGAACTTTGGGAAATGCATACTTAAATGCATCTGAAAAATCCCTATCTTCCCCTTAATTAAATATTACCTTACCCATGTTTTAGCCATCTTTTCTTTTTCTTATGGCATATTTTGCTGTTTAGATGCGTGTTTGTCTTCTCTTCCTTGCTTGATCCCCTTCCTTTATGTCCCATCTGAACTGTACACTCAGTGGGGACAGGGTTGTGGCTCACTTCTCTGGGTGTCTTCCTCCCTTGCACCCTCCCACAGCATAATGTTTTTCTTGAAAGAGCCATTGAATACACATTTGTTGAATTGACATACGCCTTTCCATTTGATTTCTCTTAGTTTATTTTTTGCTGAAACCCCTGTCTCCCAAGACTTCCCAAATTAACTTTCTTAAAAAAGAAAGAGTTTTTGTGCTTGTTATGAGATTTCAAGGAGAGTTGCCACAAATAAATTAATAAATGTCAGAGAGGAGAGTTGCCACAAATAAATTAATAAATGTCAGAGAGGGAAATGTAGCAATTATCTTATTAATAGCGAGATTGTGAGAAACTAGCCTCCAGATACCATGAGCCATGGTTCATGTACCAGGAACTTCTGCTATGGGGACCATCTTTCTTTATGTGACCAGGTCAGATCCTGATGATAAGCCAACACCTTCTTGATTCTCCACAGATTTCAGGCCCCTGGACAACAGTGACAGAGAAGGCCATTGGGTGGCCAGTGACTCGAATGTCCAGACACAGAGCACATATCCTATTCACCAACACCATCACTAGGAACTCTTGCCTCCTTAGAACTTGGTTTAAGAAATATCAGTGAGAGAGACAGAACATGAGAGACTCCTAACTCTGGGAAATGAACAGGGGGTGGTGGAAGAGGAGGTGGGTGAGGAGTTGGGGTGACTGGGTGACAGGCACTGAGGGGGGCACTTGACGAGATGAGCATTGGGTGTTATGCTATGTGTTGGCATATCGAACTCAAATAAAAAATATATACAAAAAATAAAAAATAAAAAAATAAAAAATGCCTTTTGAGATAATTTATGTCCAATTGATGCTTGTCCTCTTGTATCTTAACATTCCTAGAACACCAATAAAACAAGATAAAAATAAAAATAAAAACAAAATATGAAAAAAGTAAAATCTTTGTATTTACTTACTACATGCATTCAAGCTTAGCTGACAACCCAAGCTTCAAAAGGTGTCATCTTTAAAAATACAAGATTTGCCTATGCAATAGTGTGACATTATATAATAAAAAAGTATATACTTGGTCTTTGCTCCTAGTTCTTGGCACAGACCTCCTAAGACCCCTGTAGAACTAAAAGGAGCATCTTTTGTTATTCATCATAAAGTCCTTTCAACCATATTTGGTTTTATGCTAATCAGGTGACTGTGGAGGATGGGGCTGGTTGCCAGAAAAGTCAGCCCTGTGATTAGAGGGGTGAGATTTTCAGCCTCACTCCTGACCCCCAGGGAACAAAGAGGGGCCGGAGAGTAAACTAACTACCAATGTCTAATAATTTCATCAACCATACCTACATAATGGAACCCCCATAAAACCACTGGACAACAGGGTTCAGAAAGCTTCTGGGTTAGTGAACACATCGAAGTGCCCGGAGGGTGGTCTGTCCAGAGAGGCTGTGAACATCTCTCTCCCTGCCTCCCCCTTATCTGTCACCCTGTTCATCTCTATCATTTGGCTATTCCTGAGTTGTATCCTTTATAATAAACTCCCAAATAGTGAATAAAACACTCCTTAGTTCTGTCAGCTGTTCCTAGCAAATTATTGAACCTGAGAAGGGGGTCATGGGAACACTTCATTTATAGCCGATCAGTTGGTGATAAATACCAGAGGCCAAGACTTTCAGTTGATGTCTAAAGTGGAGGTGGTCTTGTGGGACTCAGCCCTTGATCTGTGGGGTCTGTGCTAATGCCAGATAGTTAGTATCAGCTTTTCTTGGTATGTAAAACCTACACATTTGGTGTCAGAAGTGTTGTGGGTAGCAGAAACAGGAGTTTTGTTTTAGCCTAGGTACACGTTATAGTTTTTAACTCAGGATCTGTGTGAAGCTATTTTGAGCTATAAGTGACAGAAACAGAACTCAAATTAACTTTTGTTTCCTATATCTATGGGTGCCTAGGTTTGAGGGGCACATGCAGTCACATTAGGATGCTGCCTCTCCACTTTGAATTTCTTCCTCCTCACGTAGGTTCTCTATGTGTTGTCAGAGATGGCTGCCAGCACACCTGGGCTCACGTCTTCCCAGTGAGGAAGCTAGCAATGCAAGGAGAGTCTCCTTTCTGATGATTCCAACAAAGTCCCTGTGCGGAGAGGTGGACTGACTTCTCTGACCTAAGTGTGGGTCTGTTCCTTAAGTAATTAATCACTGTGGTCAGGGGCTTGTGTTTCTTAGATGGACCAAGCTTGAGTCATGAGTCTTAAATACATTGATTGGAAAGAGTTTCCCCACAAGGAATCCTGTTACTGGAAGAAACTGGGAGGAAGGGGAAGTGGGGGGATAAAGCTGTAATTACAGCAGTCCATCCCAGCAACCTTCTAGAATGAAGTGAGAGGCAGCCTCAAGTATCCCTATCATTGGATTTCTTTACTTAAGCTGCTAGACTCAATGGTTTCCTGCCTTCCAATATTTTCTGCGATGAAAAACATGATCAAGAGGGTGCCCCTCACCAACATCTAAGTGACTCTTTTACACATTTTTATCCAGGAGACGTTTTTCGTGATGTAGTTGAGGCTCAATACTTACATTACTCATGTTTGACCCATTTAAAGTAGAACAGCAAGCCCTTGCAAGACCTAGGGTTTAGCGCGAGTGGTGCTTTGTAGATAATGTCACCACAAGCCAGGAGTCATTGCAGGGTGTGCAGTGTCACTGCACCTGGTAATTGAATGTTATGTTGTGTTGGAGCCATTCTGTTACTAAGAAACAGATACTCTTCAGCCAAATTGCATGGAGAAACAAAAATTGATTGTCAACAAATTTGTGGCTTGGATGTTATTACTCAGAATAAATTGCAAGGGGGAAAATGGCCTTTATGAGGGTGTTGATATATTTTTAATAGGAAATCTCCATCTCTGATAGAGTAGATTACAAATGTTTCTAAGGAAAAATGGTACAGTAGGTTTATCATATAAGCGCTTTCTGCTGGTTTTAGTAAATTGAGTTCCTTCAGTGCCAGGAAACTGATGGCATTTATAAACAAGAGACACAAACACCCTCTCTATCACTGAGATTTTAGGCCATTTACATACAGTGCCATCATTTTTAATTACTAGGAAAAATTACGTGCAAGGAAAACTACTATTAGAGCTCTGCTGTAGAGACAGAGAGGAAGAAATCATTCTCTTGAAATTTGTGTTTTTAATTCTTCACTTTGAGTGTTGACCTAGCCATGAAGTGGTTTGTGTGGGCACAGTGGTCTTTGGTCTTGTTCTTCCTTTCACTGGAGATTGGTTTAGGTCCAATAATTGCCGTAGGATATAGTTATGCAGGCTGGAGGGCCAGCAGAGCAAGCGGAAGGCAGTCAGGTGTTCCTGGGGTGAAGGCAGACAGCACTCTATTGCCCCGACTGTCCCCACTGTGGCACCACTTATCCTGTGTGTGCACTCCTCAGAGGAAATGGATGGAGAAGATAAGGTCCTAGTGGGGCAGTGAGGAGGCATCCCTGTCTCATCTTATGCCCCAGGGCTTGTCTGAACTGGAGCAAGAAAGAAAAGTCAAATGTGATGAAGGGTTGGAGAAACCCTTCTGGAAAGTGAGCAGAGTGAGCAGGACCTTCCAGATCACTACTTGACTTGTCTGGACAAATACTGAAGGGAATTTAGGAACTTCCAACTCAGAAATGGCACTGAAGCTATGAGGTTCTTTCCCACTTCTGGGTACAGAGCAGGGAGTCACATCACATATCCAGGCTGATGTAAATCTCATGACACCATGTCTGCCAGGCACACTCAGGACCTCTCTCTATAGTAGTTGAATAGGGCCTCCCATATAGAACTTTATGAAGATGGATGAAGGGGTGTGTGTTGAGAGCAATTAGGGCTGCATTCTGGAGTGAGACACATAGATAGAGATGGAGACATATGTACACACACACACACTTATAAATATATATAAATAATTTATGAGATAGAATAATATATGCAGTATAGGTAATTTATTAATATGCATGCAATACATGTTTACATGTAATATGTATTACTTCTTACATATATAATGTATGCAGTGTGTAATATATTAACATCACACATTATATTCATACATAAGACACAATACAGTACTAATAATACAGCTCTATCATCAATACTATATTACATAAGATGTATGTGTTGCTCATGTATTTATTGAGACACACAAACAGATGTGCTGTCCAGTTGTGTCCCTTCTCAGGCAGTGAGTTCATGGCCCCATGGTTTGGGAGGAGCTCCTCTTCTGGCCCTGTCTGGACTGGGGGGCTTCTCTCAGGTTCTGCTGACCCTCCTCTGTGCTCCATGGCCATCTAGGCTGCAATCTACTTCCTCTGTAAGGCACTAATGACTAAATGCAGGATAGTACAGTCTCTGCTTAGGTGATTTGTATTTACGAATAGTCTTTGGTGATAGATTTTTCCCGAAACTCTGCTTCTAGAAGGCAGATGGGATGGTGCCAGCCCATGGAATGTGGAGACTTATGCTCAGAGGTGGTGCTGGTTCTTCTATTTGTGTATGGTTACTTAAACTCAGGTCTTTGTCATTTTATTGTGTTCACTTGGGGCTACTCTTGAATGTCCTCTAGAGATAAGTTCATTTTTTTCCAAAATGAGTCCCATGATCAACCCAGGACCTGCCTAGTCCCATATGTCATGTTCTCTGGGGGGCCATGAGATCCAGGTATCCCTGACTGGTGAGTGTGGGGAGTGCTGATGGGTTTGGACGAGGACTGTCTCCAGACAGCATTCATGATGGCAGGGTGGCTTTGGTGCAGATGGGTTTAGTTTCCTCTGTTCCTGCCCTCTGGCCTGTTTGTCTCCTGCTGTCTTCACCAGGCATGGCCACCTCTGAGCTCTCTGAAGGCTCTGTAGGCCCTCCTCCTCTTCTCTGTGGTGGTCACACCGCTCTCTCTGTGTTCGGTTCCATCAGTGGCTGGTATTTCTCTGGCTTCTCAGCTCCACTGGACCTTGTTTCACCCTCAGAGAGGCAGGTTGTATGCCAGAGTCTACTTTGGGAGCAGTGGGGCCTAGCTGGGGGTCTACCAGCTGGGGCATCTCCTGTCTCCATCCTTGTGTGGTTTCACGGTTCTTTGCCTGTATGCAAAATGTTAGGAATATAATTTATTCAATAGGTAAAATTGCTCCTCAATGGAACATATTTTTATTAGCTATTGAAACAATGTTCCACAAATTCTCTATGTAATGTAATATTATTTCACTGGAAGCATGTTAATTTTAGGGTAAGAGACTGCAGAAGGATGACTGGTATTAATTTGTGATTTATCCATTTCTGGGAAAAATTAGGAAAATGGCCTTGTCTGTAGATTAGTTTAGGCTTATTTAATCTTTAGTCAAACAATCTCCCTGTATTAGTTTCCTGGGGCTGCCTTGACAAGTTAACACAGACTCGGGAGCTTGAAACGAGAGACATTTACTCTGTCACAGTGTCAACAGGGTCACACCTCCTCTGAGGCCTCCAAACACAAGGTGCAAGGGGGCAGCCTTCCTTTCCACCCCCAGCTTTTGGGGGCTCCTCCCATTCCTTGGCTTGTGGTAGTGCCACACCACTCTCTGCCTCCATCATCTGGGTCTGGGTCTTCTTCTGTCTCTTATAGGGACATGTGTCATTGGATTTAAAGCCACCTGGTTAATCCAGGATGATCTTACCTTGGATCCTTAATGACCTTTGCAGAACCCCTTTTTCCCAATCAGCTCTTAGCCCCAGGCTCCTGGTGAGCTTGTCTTTGGGGGAGACCACCCCTCTACCCACTGTAGTCCCTCTTCTTCTGGAGTTTTTTCCAAGGAGGTGCATTTTTTGTTTATTTTTAAACCTGCTCTGATTTCAATAATGTGTCTTTCAAGACAGGGGTTCTCAAATGATAGTGCATGACCAGTAGCATCAGCCTCACCAGGGAACTTGTTAGAAATGCCATTCCCCAGGCCTCATGCCAAACCTATTGAATAAGAAACTGGCCCTGTGGCTCCGGCATCTGTTTCAACAGGCCAGCCAGGGGATCCTGCTGCATCTCAAGGTGGAGAATCTCCACTGGGAACCAGTGCCTTCAGAGGGGACTCCCATTCTTCTTTAGTACCCTGACTTGCTGGGCTAATGGGGAGCTCACAGGCTATGGGGGCTGGAGAGGCTCAGCTCTGCTCTCCCCCTCCCTTCATCTCTGGTGCAGAAGAGCTGTGAGCCCAGGGAAGTTCCTGATACCACACCCCTACCCCATCTTTTGGTGATAGCTAAAGGGCTGCTACTCTGGCCCGAGAAAGGGGAGTAGCTGCCCCCTTTGGTCCTTCTGGCAGAAGCAGTGTTTTCAATATTCTGCTCACAGGGCACTTTGGGGGTGTTATGGTTGAAGTATGTCCTTCACCCCCCAAATTCATATACTGAACCATTACCTCAGAATGTGACTTCATTTGGAGCTAAGGTGGTTGCAGATATAATTAGTTAACATGAGGCCGTGCTGGAGCAGGGTGGACTCCTCATCTGGTATGACTGCTGTCCTATAAAAAAGGGAAATTTGGACATATATACACCCAGGGAGAACGCCATGTGAAGATGAAGGCAGAAATGGGATGCCGAAGATTGCCAGCAACCCCCTGGAAGCTAGGCAAGAGGCACAGAGCAGACTCTTCCTCAAGCCCTCAGTGAGGAACCCACTTGGCAACACCTCAGTCTTGGCCCTCCAGCCTCCAGAAAGGTGAGACAGTACCTTCCTGAGTTGAAGTCCCCCTGGTCTGTGGTACTTGGTATGATAGCCTGAGGAAACTAAAACAAGGAACATTTAGGGTTAATTTTCTTTTGTGAGTTGGCCTGAGTTCTGAACAATTAACTTCAAAAGAACTTTTCGAGCACAACTCATTTGTCAGTTGGGAACTGCCTTACAGCAAAGCAAAAGCTCTCTGTCATGTTGACAATAATTTGGGACACGCAGTTCTCGGTTCCCAAGAGTGTTCGAGATGATATTTTTAGTGAGTTTTAAGTGATTGTAGTATCTTAAAACAGGTTGTCAAAAGAAAAATATGTTAGATTTTATAGCACTTTTGACCTTCTTCTTCTTCTTTATCTTTATTTTCCTTTGGAATTACCCTTTATAAACGTTTTTCCCTTAGAATTTTTCATTTATTCAGAACTACAAATCAACACAATTAGATACGAAGGATTCAGCTGAAAATAAAAGCAAATTAATGTATATGTTGAAGGAACATTTTGTGCAATTTTTCTCTTCCAATTAGTCCAATTAGTCAGTGACATCTAGGACTGGTCTTCCAGAAAGAATTACGGGCTTAAAGTCCAGTTCCCCACTTTAATGAGTTGTTCTGAGAAGGCCAGTCATCCTGCATAAATTGATAAGTACGAGATGTTCTGGGTAATAATTCTGAGTGTTTATGTTGCTCTTCCATTGTTCATTAACTTTTGTGAATTAAACTTAAGACTTTAAAAATTTGAAAGAAGTAACAATTCATTGGTTATATGAAACTGCCAGAAAAGGTTATAATACTCTAAAGTAGTACATTTTTCCTCCTATACCTCTTATTGTAGACTGTAATGCGTGTATGCACATGCATATATGCACAGTTCATGCATGCACACACACATGCACGCTTCTTCCTTTTAATTCATAAGTGGGTGGGCAAGATTAACGAAAGCCAACAGAAGAGTCGTAGTCTCTGCAGTTGGCATTTGTTCAGCATACACCACGCTGCCTAGATTCTCCTCCTGAGAATAAGAATATATCTGTTTCACTACCAGGAGAACTTGGAACTAAGAAATGATGATTATGCTCTTCTACGACCTGGTAGTTGGAGCTTGCCTTAATGAGTGGAAAAATACAAGGAAGCATCAAAGAACTACTTTGAAATGGTAACCAGGTGTCCAGCTCTTATTCACTCCTAGGTTCAAATTGAAGTCACATTGTCTCTTAGAGTGACATGACTTCAAACTTCCCCCCTGCAGTTGTCTGCCCCCCCTTTAAATAGTCTCTTGCATATTTGGGGGACTTCTGTGGATTTGGGATCAAGCTCTTTTATGACCTTCCTCTCCAGTCTCATCTTCTTGGACTACTCCACAGTCCCTGCTGCCAATGGCCCTCATGGGGAGTGCCCTCTGGTGGACACAGCCCCCCATCTTTTGGTGAAGGCTAAAGGGCCACTACTCAGTCTGAGAAAGGGGCATTACTGACCCCTTTTGCCTCTCTGCCTCCAACATAAATAAGCCCTTCTATTTAGAGCCCACAACACAGTTGAAATCAGTCTGCTTTGGTAAGGTTCTACTGAGTGTGTAAGGATAAAAGACAATTCAAACTGAATCATATATAATCTGGTTTTGCATCAGGTCACTTCATAGTTTTCCCTTGAAATAATGGGCGGGCACTCACTCCACATCTAAGGAACCAAAAGGATGTATTTAAGACTTTCCCCCAAACAAATGAGCTATCCCCTAGCTTTCACCTCTTGAGAAAATTCTACAGTTCCAGAAATCTTAGAGACTAGTTTCAAATGGGCACCTTCTGACACCAATATCAAGAGCTGTATTTCACAGTCTGTGATCTTAACATAAATCTTGCTAGATAGGTTAAAGGTCAATTTATAATTTCCTGAAGCTAATCTGAATAAGAGAACATTTAAAGTTTTAGTTAGCCAGCCTATAAGTCAGGAATTTCAGGATGTATGTTCTAGGCTTGGTTGGTGCTCTTCTCCATGACACCTCCTGGGCATTTTAATGTTCAAAAGTCCTACATCCGGAAGAGGAGGAGTGGTATACAAATTCTGCATGTGGGTGCTGCTTTGCATTTCATAACAAAGCCATGTTATTCTCCCAATAATATGTACATGCTTCTTCCCTGGAAGAGTTCTGTTCCCTTCAGGAATAATCATGAGTCATTGTGTTAATGATGGTAACAGGCTCAAGAGGCTTCAGAGATGAGAGCCACAGTCCCTGCAATGACTCATGAAGTGACGGGGAAGGCAGATTTACAAACAAATGAGCATGACACAGAATAAACACTGTAATAGTGGGATTTGTGCAGTGCAATGGGAACACAGCATATGGTGGCATTCTGCCTGGCGAAGGGAAGACATTTTTTCTGTGTTTTAAATTAGGAAGATGAGTAGATTTTACTAAAGTAAATTAGAGGGAAGACTTCCCTAACATGGAGAATATGAGCAAAAGCCTAGAAATATCTGACAAAGCAGACCGCTCAGACGAGATTGGAAAGTAGAGAAAATGGAGCTGAGGCTGGAAAGATAAGCTAGGGCTATTTTCTGAGGGTCTTGAATGCCACGTTCAGGAAGGTTTGGCTTATTCTACAGGTGGTTCAAATTCTTGGGTATTTTTTTTTTAATGGGAGTTCAATTTCTCAACATATAGCATAACACCCAGTGCTCATCCCGCCAAGTGCCCCCCTCATTGCCCATCACCCAGTCACCGCCCCCCCCCCGCCCACTTCCCCTTTCACTACCCCTTGTTCATTTCCCAGAGTTAGGAGTCTCTCATGTTTTGTCACCTTCACTGACATTTCACTCATTTTCTCTCCTTTCCCTTTATTCCCTTTCACTAATTTTTATATTCCCCAAATGAATGAGACCATATAATGTTTGTCTTTTCCGATTGACTTATTTCACTCAGCACAATACCCTCCAGGTCCATCCACGTCGAAGCAAATAGTGGGTATTTGTCGTTTCTAATGGCTGAGGAATATTCCATTGTATACATAAACCACATCTTCTTTATCCATTCATCTTTCGATGGACATCGAGGCTCCTTCCCAGTTTGGCTATTGTGAACATTGCTGCTAGAAACATTGGGGTGCAGGTGTCCCGGCATTTCACTGCATCTGTATCTTTTGGGTAAATCCCCAGCAGTGCAATTGCTGAGTCATAGGGCAGATCTATTTTGAACTCTTTGAGGAACCTCCACACAGTTTTCCAGAGTGGCTGCACCAGTTCATATTCCCACCAACAGTGCAAGAGGGTTCCCCTTTCTCCACATCCTCTCCAACATTTGTAGTTTCCTGCCTTGTTAAATTTTCCCCATTCTCACTGGTGTGAGGTGGTATCTCATCGTGGTTTTGATTTGTATTTCCCTGATGGCCAGTGATGCGGAGTATTTTCTCATGTGCTTGTTGGCCATGTCCATGTCTTCCTCTGTGAGATTTCTGTTCATGTCTTTTGCCCATTTCATGATTGGATTGTTTGTTTCTTTGCTGTTGAGTTTAATAAGTTCTTTATAGATCTTGGATACTAGCCCTTTATCTGATAAGTCATTTACAAATATCTTCTCCCATTCTATAGGTTGCCTTTTAGTTTTGTTGACTGTTTCTTTTGCTGTGCAGAAGCTTCTTATCTCGGTGAAGTCCCAATAATTCATTTTTGCTTTTGTTTCTCTTGCCTTCATGGATGTATCTTGCAAGAAGTTGCTGTGGCCAAGTTCAAAAAGGGTGTTGCCTGTGTTCTCTATGATTTTGATGGAATCTTGTCTCACATTTAGATCTTTCATCCATTTTGAGTTTATCTTTGTGTATGGTGTAAGAGAATGGTCTAGTTTCATTCTTCTCCACGTGGATGTCCAATTTTCCCAGCACCATTTATTGAAGAGACTGTCTTTTTTCTAGTGGATAGTCTTTCCTCCTTTGTCAAATATTAGTTGACCATAAAGTTGAGGGTCCACTTCTGGATTCTTATTCTGTTCCATTGATCTATGTGTCTGTTTTTGTGCCAGTACCACACTGTCTTGATGACCACAGCTTTGCAGTACAACCTGAAATCTGGCATTGTGATGCCCCCAGCTCTGCTTTTCTTTTTTAATATTCCCCTGGATATTCAGGGTCTTTTCTGATTCCACACAAATCTTAAGATGATTTGTTTTAACTCTCTGAAGAAAGTCCATGGTATTTTGATAGGGATTGCATTAAATGTGTAAATTGCCCTGGGTAACAATGACATTTTCACAATATTAATTCTTCCAATCCATGAGCATGGAATATTTTTCCATCTTTTTGTGTCTTTATCAAGTTCTTTCAGAAGTGTTCTGTAGTTTTTAGGGTATAGATCCTTTACCTCTTTGGTTAGGTTTATTCCTAGGTATCTTATGCTTTTGGGTGCAATTGTAAATGGGATTGACTTCTTAATTTCTCTTTCTTCAGTCTTATTGTTAGTGTATAGAAATGCCACTGATTTCCGGGCATTGATTTTGTATCCTGCCACACTGCCGAATTGCTAGCAATTGCTAGCAAGATTCTAGCAATCTTGGGGTGGAGTCTTTTGGGTTTTATATGTACAGTATCATGTCATCTGTGAAGAGGGAGAGTTTGACTTAAATTCTTGGGTATTTGCACAAGGTATGTGCTTCCTCTTTCAGGATGTAGAGACATAGCTGAGAAGGGGCAGCAGGAAGGGCCACATGGATTGTTCTCTCTAGTGCAGTAGGAATGGAAATAAAATTGGGTTTCCTCATCAGAAAGCTGGATGTGTGGTACACTGCTGAAGGCAATGGGGAGAAGCTAGTTCTTGCGTAGATCTGCGTCATCAGTGTAGAAATGATAGATAAACGTATGTGTTGTTACAAGTGGGTTGGCATAAATTCAAGGAGTAGTAATATATATATGAAGTTTCAAGAGGGAAACTATCATGGCAGAGCTCAGGAGGGGGTGGTCAGAGATGGAGGGGTCAACTAACTGTGATGTGATAAGATGGGGTACAGTGTGGGGGTTTCAACAAAGAAGAAAGAATCAAATGTAGGAGAGGTCCAGAAATATAGTAGTAGAAAACCATGCACTGATTAAGAACCAGAGGAAGTCTCTTTCTTGGTGGAATGATTTTGGGAGAGCGAGAATTGCAGGGGTTGAGAACAAAAGGGCAGAGGAATGTTGAGGCTTCAATTGGAGACAATTATTTCATGAATATTTAATAGTGTGAATGAATATGTACTCAGGACTTGTGTCTATACTCATCAATTACTCTGAGCTAATTATGTGATCTGGACAACACAAGGATCCCTGCTCTGCCTCTTAAAATAACTTCCCTCCTTCAGTCTCTGACAGTAGGCATATCTCTGCTCATTAGCTGGGGTGTAGGCAGTAATTTTTAGTGTTTGAAATGGCAGTGGAATGTAGGAGAATTGTAAAAAACCTTATCCTCGGAGAGTGAAAAATCCACATGTAACTCTGATGTACTCCATATATTAGTTTGCTGGGGCGGCCATAACAAACTACCCAGAGTGGGTGGCTTAAACAACAGAGATTTAATTTCTCACCGTTTCAGAGGCCAGAATTCTGAAATTGAGGTGTCCTTGGGGTTGGTTCCTTCTGAGGAATGTAGGAAGCTCTTGTAGGTTCTCTCCTTGGCCTGTAGATAGCCGTCTTCTTCCTGTGCTTTGCATGGCTGCCCCCTATTTGCTTGTGTATCTGTATCCAAATTTCTGCTTTGAAATAAGGACACCAGTCGCATAGGATTAGAATCACATTTGAAATAATCTCATTTTAATTTACTCTTTAAAGACACCATCTCCAAATACAGTCACACTCTGAGGTGCTGGGGTAGGACTGCATCATGAATTTGGGGGTCCATAATTCAGCCCATGGCACCCATCCCCTACAGTAATCTGTAATGTATTTGGGGGAGTTTGAGAAGCACTTAGAACCAGAGGCAGGGGATCCCTGGGTGGCGCAGTGGTTTAGCGCCTGCCTTTGGCCCAGGGCGCGATCCTGGAGACCCGGGATCGAATCCCACATCGGGCTCCCCGTGCATGGAGCCTGCTTCTCCCTCTGCCTGTGTCTCTGCCTCTCTCTCTCTCTCTCTCTGTGACTATCATAAATAAATAAAAATTAAAAAAAAAAAAGAACCAGAGGCAAATTATCCACATGGGCCCAGAGAATGAGAGTGGAAGAAGAGGGTGTTTCTGGTGTGGGAACTTCACCGTCTGCTGGACAGGATATCCTGAGCAGCACGCATGATTTCATCTCTTTGAAAAGTTTTCTGTGTCCCTATGACTTGATGTTACTCTCCACAAAATCATTCTACCATCTTTTCTTGTTTTTCACTGCATGCTCATCAGTCTTTCGTTTATAACCTAACTGTCCCTGTTGGAATTTTCGAAGAGGTGAGAATATGTTGACCAGAAGAGATAAGTCTCATGGTGAATAGAGTTCTTTTTTTTTTTTTTTTAAGGTTTTATTTTTAGGTAATCTCTATACCCAACATGGGGCTCAAACCAACAACCCTGAGATCAAGAGTCACACTGTCTACTGACTGAGCCATCTAGGTGCCTCAGTAAAGAGTTCTTTTGATGTGAATTAAGAAACCATCATTCTTATTTATAGAGGAGCCTCTCAAGGACAGCGAGAGCCAGTCCCTGGGACATCTCTGATGCCTGGCAAAGCTGGGCATCAGGCACCTTCCTCAGTTCTTTTCTCCCAGGAAATTGGGCTCTACTTGGGCTTCTCAGGCAGCTTCTGTGGCTCTCTTTACTAAAAATGCAACACTTGTCAATCCTTTTCATAAAGGATCTTGTGGGAAGACTTTGAACTGTTTGCTAAAATTAGATTTTTGGCTTGCTGTTGGCTTTTTGTTACCCATAATCTGTCTCCTATTACCACAGGTAATTGAAATGCAAAAGTAACTTGGCAATGTTACATTCCCCCATCAATCATTGTATATTTCCATGGTCTTTTGTGGTTTTGTTACTTTATGGTGGCATCTCATCAGGCCAAGACCTCTCCCAAGAAATCATTTGTCATTAGAAAAAAAAAGTCATTGTTATAGCCGCAGGGTGTCTGTGTGTACAGTGTGGCTATCACTGGAAATGCCTACATCCAGCATGGCCTTTCTTACCCTTCTCCAGAAGTGTTGATCGTAGGCTTCTTCTGCCCTGAGCAAGTGCAGTTTCCCTCACTCTCACTCATGCTTCCCTTTCTCATTTGCCTTAAGGGGTTCTTGTACCCTGAATGTGATATTTTTGTTCAATAAGCCTGACTCATAAATCCACTAGGAGTTATTAATGTTCTTATGACTTTTGCACCAGACAGTGGCTGTATCTTTGACCTGTGATTCAGTAGATATGTTCTGAAGAGTGGAAAACTGGAATTGCAGAGGTGAAATATTTATATACTTTCCCTCATCCAAGATTTCAAGGACAAATAAGAAAATAAATACGTCCTGAAAAAAAGTCTAAAGGACAATGGATGTGAGCTACTTAAAGAGAATAAAGAAGCTAATAGGATGTCATTAATGATTAATTTGAAGAACTATAGGTACATGATTGTTTACATGCAATATATTAGTAAATTTTTGGATTTTTCATATTAAAATACTTTGGATTGCATCAGGCAGGGTTTTCTAGGGATGTGTGTGTGTGTGTGTGTGTGTGTGTGTGTGTATTGGAAGATTGTATTCAAAATCTGTAGTTCAAGTCTGAAGGCCATCAGGCTGGAGACCCACAAAAGAGCCGAGTTAAGTTAGGAGTCTGAAGACTGTCATACTGCTAGAGAAGAGTGGATGTCACAATTCAAGTCTGAAGGTTATCTGCTGGAAGAATCCTTTCTTGTTCCAAGAGGTCAGTCTTCTGCTCTGTTAAGGCTTCCACTGGTTGGATAAGGCCCACCTACATTATGGAGGGCAATCTGCTTTATTTGAAGTCCACCAATTTAAGTGGAAATGTAATAAAAAAGCAAAAACAAAAACAAAAACCAAGAGCTCCACAGAAACATCTAAAATAATATTTGATCACATATCTGGGCATCATGTTAGAGCCAAGTTGACAAATAAAATTAACCATCATAGGAATATTCTCCAAAAGTATAAAAGTGTTTTGATTACATTTATATGGATAGTACCTTTTTAACTTTTGTTAGGGTGGTTGACTTCTCATGTATAAATAACAAAGAAGAGGAAGTCACAGGAGCCCATGGTCAAGTAGGATGGAGTCAGGGGGAATAATTCCCTTATAGTTAGTGATGTTTGAATCTTAGAACTCTTTTGAATCTGTATGTCCAGTATAAGTCCATGAAGCTTACACTGCTACATTTGTATGTGTGTTCAGCTTCAGCTAAGCCTTTAGAAAATTTTGGGTTGGATGCAAGGACACTTACTGGAAAGAATAACCAGTTGAGAGATGATACCATCTTATATCAGTTTGAACTGGAAAAAATGACATCATTCTAGAATCTGTAAGCCTCAACATTTTTATCAGTAATTTGAATGAAGATAGGCAGGTGTGATTATTATAATTCTTTGATGTGATAAATCTGGACTGCACAGTAGATAAATAAGATAATAAATAAGGGCCCACGATAATGTGGAGAGATTCAAACATAGAACTGAATCTAAGGAGAAACTTGCAGGAGCACATTTGTGATCCTCTTCCTGGCTTCTTAAGCACTTCAGCAAACTGCAGGAAAGTGGGGTTGTGTCTTGGTAATGTGAGAAGTGTGAAAAACAGTTGGAGACTTGAGGTGAGAGTGGATTTGATGAATTTGCCAGAGCAAACTGGATGCATTGAAGGCTTGAGCTGAGTTTGCCTGTCAAGTCAGCATTGCCTACTGGGACAGTGCATGTGCTCACCAGAAAGTCACAAAACAATTGGCCCCTTTGTTTAGTCATTAAATACTTAAATGACTTTGCTAAAAGGGGCCTCCATTTAAAAATTGCTAGAAAGTAGAGTGCTTGGTGAGATATTTCCCTATGCCCTTTCTCATTACTGCCACATTATTTAGAAAACCAGCACTCAGAATTTGCTTCCACAGTGGAAGTCTTTATAGTATAAATCCATTTGTTATGGCAAATGGATCTCTATTAGTATATTTTAGCTTAAATCAATTATATAAGTGCTTCGTAAGAACATTTATTTTGCCCAGTGTTTCACCAACATCAAGGATTTTAGAAAGTGTTTGATCTTTCCTTTCATGACACTTTTTTATAAGAGTGATGGGTTTACTAAAATTTACAGTGAAGCTAACCTGATTACTCTGAGCTATTTTTAAGAGGATTAGACTATTCGAGGGCGGATGGATTCTAATCCCATGACTAATGTTTTGGACAACATAGTACAATGCTTTTTGATTATGAAAATTGGTTAGTAACCATGTCAGTATGCTCCATCCTTTGCTGCTTATTACAAACTATACTAAAATGTTTCTGTTGGAACTTGGTTATAGATCAGCTCCATAGCCCTGAATTAATCACTGTGTAGTAGGGCAACCTGCCATGTTGCAGAAGGGATGTAGGGGTAAAGTTCTTTGGCTGTTGACAATTGTGGGTGACTCATTATAGCCAAGTGTTTCCCATTATTTAATCAAGGTTGAATGCAGAAAATGGAGTGGGGTGGTGGTGGTAATAATCATCCCAAAGGGATCTGGTCTTTGCCAGAATAGAATTAAGTGTCCAGGTTGAAGTTTCCAAATGGTTTTTTGCCTAAAACAAAACAGCTTACTTGAGTTTATTACCATCATTGTGCTAAAATTTACAATGGTTACAAGCTTTAATAAAGTGGTTAATTAACATCACTTCCCAAGCACAAGGGGTATCTCATGGATTTGGTAACCATGTCTGTGGACCCAAAGGCCTTTAGTCTGATAAAAGAAAATTTGGGGATATATTTGTACCAAAGGAAATCTAGAAATGTGGTTTCATTGCCAAAAGAGATTTTTCTGAGAGATGCTGAGGGAAGGCAGAAGGCAAGAGAATCAAATATTTGAAATTGGGACTATATTGGTGGAAATAAGTTCATGCTCTGTCCCGACCCTTCCCTTCCCCTACTTGTTCCCCAAACCTGGTGGTTCCTTCACCATTATTTGCTAGTTTGGAGCACCACCAGGTAGCTCAAGCTGCACCATCAGAACATAAGGCATCATTCTTTATACCTTCATCTTGCATAGAATTTCTCTATGCCAACAACTGCTAAGTCCTACTGATTATATTTCTTAATAGCCACTGTAGGAGTTCAGAATGAATTCCCCCAATATGTGCCACTTCAGCACGCAGATTATTTTGAACTGAAACAATCAAGGCCCAAAAGACTCAGGAAGAAACTTTGAGCTTCTCCCTGACTGCCTAAAAGAATTTAAATAGAAGACCAGCTCCAGGAAGAAAAAACTGTTGCCAAAGAGAACTACATTATAATATGAACCAGGGATGGTAAATAAGGAGGAACTTAGCTAGGCCTGTTTGGTCAAAGTCTTGTCTATGTCCCTTTGCTCTGTAGGGCCTAGCAAAGGTTTGCTTACTAAACATTTACTCTTCTTTCCCTTTAAAGTTCCAGACCCCTGCCCCCTTCTCCTTAGTTCAGGATGACATATATACCTCATTTGGCCTCACTGTCTTTGGAATCGCTCATGTTTATGTGGATTACAAAATTCCATTTGATTTTTTTTCTCCCTGTTAACCTGTCTCATGTCAACTTAATTCATAGACCAGCTAGAAGAAAAGTTTCCCTACCCAGAGTCATCTACTTCTCTCCACCTCCACACTACAATTTTGGGTGAAGCCACCATCATATAGAAACAGCAATCAGATCTGCCTCTCCAAATTCCCCTTAGATCCCTCAGTCTGTTCTTGATACTGCAGCAGAATTGTGTTTTATTTGACAGAGAGAGAGAGAGAGTGATAGAGCACAAGAGCAGAGTGGTAGGTTGAGGGAAGGGAGAAACAGACTCTTAGCTGAGCAGGGAGCCTGCTGTGGTGCTCCATTCCAGACCCTGGGATCATGACCCAAATGGAAGGCAGATACTTAGCCAACTGAGCTACCTGGGCACCCCCCAGAGTTATGTTTTTAAGATGCAAATTTGATCATATCCCACCTCCCCCCCCCCAAACCACTTGATGGCTCCCCATTGCTGTTAAGATGAAATCCCAAATCCTGACTGCGACCTGATGTGGAAAACAAAGGCAGAAGAAAAATTATTAAGTTTTCTTCCTACCTATAGCCCATTGACAAGTCCTTGAAACAGGCAGAGTGGCCTTCCTCTGGAGACTTTGCCCTCTTTGGTAAGGGCAAAAGGCAATCTTAGTCCAACCCCCAGGATCCTGTGAGTCTCCTTTAACATATAAACATTCCTTTGGAAACATCCTTTATCTTTACCCTACCAAGGTACAGTGTTGGCAATCATCCCCTTAGCAGATGGCTCACCGATATACATCTGAAGGGTCTCATAACTGAGAGTTTACTAAATAAATGACCTTTTCAAACAATACCTACACCCCCCAGGATCCTGGAAACTTTGCTTCCAAAATATCTGGGAGGCTTACGCTCTCTCTAATCCCTTCTAATGGGTCAATCCTTATGACCCCGGTGCAACTCTTTCTGCCCACAGGTCTTGTCCCTGTGCTTTAATAAAACCACCTTTTTGCACCGAAGATATTTCAAGAATTCTTTCTTGGCTGTTGGCTTCGAACCCTGACGTCTTTCCTACATTGTGTGCCATGGACCCCCTGTTACCTAGGCCAGTTTACTCCTGTAGCTTCTACCTCCTTTGCTCTTATTCTCTGTGCTTCATGCTACCCTTCCTTGGGTTTCTTGAACTGAGGCCTTCCAGCTCAGAGCTTCCATGAACATGGCCTCTGGTTGAATTATCCTCCTCCTGCTTCCACCTTCTGAACTTTTACTGTGCTGACACTTACTCATGTCTCAGCTCTCTCGGTGACTGTAGCTGCCCAAACTAGCCTTTCCCAACACTGCGGGTTTGGGTTGGATCTCCCAGCCATCTGCCCACATAGCATCCAGTACTTTTCCTTTGTGCATCATTGTGATGAAATCAGTATTTAACTACCTGTTTGGGGGTGTGATCCCTGTCTGGGGATGGAGTCCCACATCGGGTTCCCCGCAGGGAGCCTGCTTCTCCCTCTGTCTCTGCCTCTCTGTGTGTGTCTCTCATGAATAAATAAACAACAACAACAACAAAATCTTTAACTACCTGTTTGGTGTCTCTCATCAGCAAAACTATAAGTTCCCTGGAGACAGGTACTGTATCTGCTACATCTTCTCTATACCAGAGGTTTGCTTGGTGCCCACCACATTGCAGGAATTTACTAGCTATTTTGCTGTATAGAGAAATAAATGAAAATCAGGGATGTGTGGTTACTATGCCAGGGGGAGCTGTCATATGAGCTAGAAGGTTAGGAACCAAGAACATATATGTACAATAGTTTATGCCTGCATGGCAGCATGATGTGAGTGAATGTGAACCCAGCGCATTTCTTCTCTTCAGGTATGCACTATCCTTTTGGTACATTTCTGCCACACTGCAATCGCTCCCTAAGGAAATGGGTGTCAAGAGCAAAGAGTATAGAGAAGCAAGTGGGGTCCTTTTCTGGCTTGTTCATTGTGAAACTGAGTGTGGCCCAATAAAGAATATATCTGGTCTTTTCCCCCAGTTCCTTGCATAGGAATTTAAAACATTTGGAATTTCCTGAGTGATGAGAGTGTCTCTTCTTATTCTTTTTTTTTTAAATTAATTTTTATTGGTGTTCAATTTACCAACATACAGAAAAACACCCAGTGCTCATCCCGTCAAGTGTCCACCTCAGTGCCCATCACCCATTCCCCTCCAACACCCGCCCTCCTCCCCTTCCACCACCCCTAGTTCGTTTCCCCGAGTTAGGAGTCTTTATGTTCTGTCTCCCTTCCTGATATTTCCCAACATTTATTTTCCCTTCCTTTATATTCCCTTTCACTATTATTCATATTCCCCAAATGAATGAGAACATACACTGTTTGTCCTTCTCTGATTGACTTATTTCACTCAGCATAATACCTTCCAGTTCCATCCACGTTGAAGCAAATGGTGGGTATTTGTCGTTTCTAATGGCTGAGTAATATTCCATTGTATACATAAACCACATCTTCTTTATCCATTCATCTTTCGATGGACACCGAGGCTCCTTCCACAGTTTGGCTATTGTGGCCATTGCTGCTAGAAACATCGGGGTGCAGGTGTCCCGACGTTTCATTGCATCTGAATCTTTGGGGTAAATCCCCAACAGTGCAATTGCTGGGTCGTAGGGCAGATCTATTTTTAACTCTTTGAGGAACCTCCACACAGTTTTCCAGAGTGGCTGCACTAGTTCACATTCCCACCAACAGTGTAAGAGGGTTCCCTTTTCTCCGCATCCTCTCCAACATTTGTGGTTTCCTGCCTTGTTAATTTTCCCCATTCTCACTGGTGTGAGGTGGTATCTCATTGTGGTTTTGATTTGTATTTCCCTGATGGCAAGTGATGCAGAGCATTTTCTCATGTGCTTGTTGGCCATGTCCATGTCTTCCTCTGTGAGATTTCTCTTCATGTCTTTTGCCCATTTCATGATTGGATTGTTTGTTTCTTTGGTGTTGAGTTTCATAAGTTCTTTATAGATTTTTGAAACTAGCCCTTTATCTGATATGTCATTTGCAAATATCTTCTCCCATTCTGTAGGTTGTCTTTTAGTTTTGCTGACTGTATCCTTTGCTGTGCAAAAGCTTCTTATCTTGATGAAGTCCCAATAGTTCATTTTTGCTTTTGTTTCTTTTGCCTTTGTGGATGTATCTTGCAAGAAGTTACTGTGGCCGAGTTCAAAAAGGGTGTTGCCTGTGTTCTCCTCTAGGATTTTGGTGGAATCTTGTCTCACATTTAGATCTCTCATCCATTTTGAGTTTATCTTTGTGTATGGTGAAAGAGAGTGGTCCAGTTTCATTCTTCTGCATGTGGATGTCCAATTTTCCCAGCACCATTTATTGAAGAGACTGTCTTTCTTCCAATGGATAGTCTTTCCTCCTTTATCAAATATTAGATGACCGTACATTTCAGGGTCCACTTCTGGGTTCTCTATTCTGTTCCATTGATCTATGTGTCTGTTTTTGTGCCAGTACCACACTGTCTTGATGACCACAGCTTTGTAGTACAACCTGAAATCTGGCATTGTGATGCCCCCAGCTATGGTTTTCTTTTTTAAAATTCCCCTGGCTATTCGGGGTCTTTTCTGATTCCACACAAATCTTAAAATAATTTGTTCTAACTCTCTGAAGAAAGTCCATGGTATTTTGATAGGGATTGCATTAAACGTATAAATTGCCCTGGGTAACATTGACATTTTTACAATATTAATTCTGCCAATCCATGAGCATGGAATATTTTTCCATCTCTTTGTGTCTTCCTCAATTTCTTTCAGAAGTGTTCTATAGTTTTTAGGGTATAGATCTTTTACCTCTTTGGTTAGGTTTATTCCTAGGTATCTTATGCTTTTGGGTGCAATTGTAAATGGGATTGACTCCTTAATTTCTCTTTCTTCAGTCTCATTGTTAGTGTATAGAAATGCCATTGATTTCTGGGCATTGATTTTGTATCCTGCCACGCTACCAAATTGCTGTATGAGTTCTAGCAATCTTGGGGTGGAGGCTTTTGGGTTTTCTATGTAGAGTATCATGTCATCGGCGAAGAGGGAGAGTTTGACTTCTTCTTTGCCAATTTGAATGCCTTTAATGTCTTTTTGTTGTCTGATTGCTGAGGCGAGGACTTCCAGAACTATGTTGAACAGCAGTGGTGAGAGTGGACATCCCTGTCTTGTTCCTGATCTTAGGGGAAAGGCTCCCAGTGCTTCCCCATTGAGAATGATATTTGCTGTGGGCTTTTCGTAAATGGCTTTTAAGATGTCGAGGAAAGTTCCCTCTATCCCAACACTCTGAAGGGTTTTGATCAGGAATGGATGCTGTATTTTGTCAAATGCTTTCTCTGCATCTAATGAGAGTATCATATGGTTCTTGGTTTTTCTCTTGCTGATATGATGAATCACATTGATGGTTTTACGAGTGTTGAACCAGCCTTGTGTCCCAGGGATAAATCCCTACTTGGTCATGGTGAATAATTTTCTTAATGTGTTGTTGGATCCTATTGGCTAGTATCTTGTTGAGAATTTTTGCATCCATGTTCATCAGGGATATTGGTCTGTAATTCTCCTTTTTGATGGGGTCTTTGTCTGGTTTCGGAATTAAGGTGATGCTGGCCTCATAGAACGAATTTGGAAGTACTCCATCTCTTTCTATCTTTCCAAACAGCTTTAGTAGAATAGGTATGATTTCTTCTTTAAACGTTTGATAGAATTCCCCTGGGAAGCCATCTGGCCCTGGACTCTTGTGTCTTGGGAGGTTTTTGATGACTGCTTCAATTTCCTCCCTGGTTATTGGCCTGTTCAGGTTTTCTATTTCTTCCTGCTCCAGTTTTGGTAGTTTGTGGCTTTCCAGGAATGCGTCCATTTCTTCTAGATTTCCTAATTTATTGGCGTAGAGCTGTTCATAATATGTTTTTAAAATCGTTTGTATTTCCTTGGTGTTGGTAGTGATGTCCCCTTTCTCATTCATGATTTTATTAATTAGAGTCTTCTCTCTCTTCTTTTTAATAAGGTTGGCTAATGGTTTATCTATCTTATTAATTCTTTCAAAGAACCAACTCCTGGTTCTGTTGATCTGTTCCACAGTTCTTTTGGTCTCGATTTCATTGAGTTCTGCTCGAATTTTAATTAACTGTCTTCTTCTGCTGGAGGTGGGGTCTATTTGTTGCTTTTTCTCTAGTTCCTTTATGTGTAAGGTGAGCTTTTGAATTTGAGATCTTTCCAGTTTTTGAATGGATGCTTGTATTGCGATGTATTTCCCCCTCAGGACTGCTTTTGCTGCATCCCAAAGATTTTGAACGGTTGTATCTTCATTCTCATTAGTTTCCATGAATCTTTTTAATTCTTCCTTAATTTCCTGGTTGACCTTTTCATCTTTTAGCAGGATGGTCCTTAACCTCCACGTGTTTGTGGTCCTTCCAAACTTCTTGTTGTGATTTAGTTCTAATTTCAAGGCACTATGGTCTGAGAATATACAGGGGACTATCCCGATCTTTTGGTATCGGTTCAGACCCGATTTGTGACCCAGTATGTGGTCTATTCTGGAGAAAGTTCCATGTGCACTTGAGAAGAAAGTGTATTCAGTTGAGTTTGGATGTAAAGTTCTGTAGATATCTGTGAAATCCGTCTGGTCCAGTGTATCATTTAAAGCTCTCGTTTCTAGTATAGAGAGAGCTAGATTGAAGTCACCAAGTATAAGTGTATTATTATCAAAGTATTTCTTCAGTTTGGTTATTAATTGGTTTAAATATTTGGCAGCTCCCACATTCGGGGCATATATATTGAGGATTGTTAAGTCCTCTTGTTGGATAGATCCTTTGAGTATGAGATAGTGTCCCTCTTCATCTCTCACTATAGTCTTCGGGGTAAATTTTAATTTATCTGATATGAGGATGGCTACCCCTGCTTTCTTTTGAGGACCATTTGAATGGTAAATGGTTCTCCAACCTTTTATTTTCAGGCTGTAGGTGTCCTTCTGTCTAAAATGAGTCTCTTGTAGACAGCAAATAGATGGGTCCTGCTTTTTTATCCAGTCTGACACTCTGAGCCTTTTGATGGGGTCATTAAGCCCGTTCACGTTCAGAGTTACTATTGAGAGATATGAGTTTAGTGTCATCATATCTATTCAGTCCTTGTTTTTGTGGATTGTTCCACTGAACTTCTTCTTAAAGGGGAATTTTAAGAGTCCCCCTTAAAATTTCTTGCAGAGCTGGTTTGGAGGTTACATATTCTTTCAGTTCCTGCCTGTCTTGGAAGCTCTTTATCTCTCCTTCCATTTTGAATGAAAGCCTTGCTGGATAAAGTATTCTTGGTTGCATGTTCTTCTCATTTAGGACCCTGAATATATCCTGCCAGCCCTTTCTGGCCTGCCAGGTCTCTGTGGAGAGGTCTGCTGTTACCCTAATATTCCTCCCCATAAAAGTCAGGGACTTTTTTTCTCTTGCTGCTTTAAGGATCTTCTCCTTATCTTTGGAATTTGCAAGCTTCACTATTAAATGTCGAGGTGTTGACGGTTTTTGTTGATTTTAGGGGGGGAATCTCTCTATTTCCTGGATCTGAATGCCTGTTTCCCTTCCCAGATTAGGAAAGTTTTCAGCTAGGATTTGTTCAAATACATATTCTGGCCCTCTGTCTCTTTCGGCGCCCTCGGGAACCCCAATTAAACGTAGGTTTTTCTTCCTCAGGCTGTCATTTATTTCCCTTAATCTATCCTCATGGTCTTTTAATTTGCCTGTCTCTTTTTTCCTCAGTTTCCCTCTTTGCCATCAACTTGTCTTCTATGTCACTCACTCGTTCTTCCACCTCGTTAAGCCTCGTCGTTAGGACTTCTAGCTTGGATTGCATCTCATTTAATTGATTTTTAATTTCTGCCTGATTGGATCTAAATTCTGCAGTCATGAAGTCTCTTGAGTCCTTTATGGTTTTTTCTAGAGCCACCAGTAGCTGTATAATAGTGCTTCTGAATTGGCTTTCTGACATTGAATTGTAATCCAGATTTTGTAACTCTGTGGGAGAGACGGCTGTTTCTGATTCTTTTTTTTGAGGTGAGGTTTTCCTTCTAGTCATTTTGCTCAGTGCAGAGTGGCCAAAAACAAGTTGTATTGGGAAAAGGAGAAAAAGAGAGAGAAGGAAAGAAAAGAGAAAAGAGAAAGAAGAAAAAAAGGGGCGGGGGGAGAGAAGAAAAAGAGAAAGAAAAAGAAAGGAGAAAAAAAGAAAAAAAAGGTGGGGTGGGGTGGGGAAAGCAATCAGAAATCAAGAAGAAAGAAAAAAAAAAGCACAAAACAAAAACAACAGCAAAAAAAAAAAAAAAACAAAAAAAAAAAAAAACAAAAAAAAACACGGGGGAGTATCTTCGGATTCCGTATACTTTAAGTCCCTTGACTTCCCTTGGAACTGGTCCGTGTCGCTGGTCTTCTGGGGGAGGGGCCTGCTGTGCTGATTCTCAGGTGTTAGCACTTGGGGGAGCTGCTCTGCCCCTGCCTGGTGCAGGGCTCAGTGGGGGTTGTTCACCCCGTGAGGCCCCGGGAGGAAGCCACAGTGGCGGGGGCAGCTCTGGGACCCTGGAGTCAGCCCCCGCAGTAGCTCCGGGGCTCTCCGTCTGCAGGGCCTGGGGGCTCCCGGGCGGGGCCGCTGATCTGCTCAGTTCCAGGCAGGAGCGTCCTCGCTGTCCTGGGCCCTCCCGGCCTCTGCCTGTCCCGGGGGAGGCCGGATCCTGGGCTGTGTCCCGGCGCCCTGTGCTCCGGGGCCTGCGCTGTTGGATTCGCGCTCCCGCCCCGCAGCCCCCTCCGCGGAGCCGCCGCCCGAGCCCCTCCGAGCTGCTCCGGGTCCCGCCGAGCGCTGCAGCCCTTAGGGAGCTCGGCGCACTCTCCGGGGCGCAGTTCCTCTGTTACTGTCCCAGGGAGCCCGAGGGCATCCCCGCCTTTCTGGGGATCCTGCTCCAATTCCCCGGGAGGCCTTTCCGCTGGGAAGGTCGGTGCAGCTCCTGCTCCTCCGGGATGGGGCTCTCCTGTCCTGGGGACACTCGCCCCGGCCTCAGCCCGGCTCCTCGCGGGGCCCCTCCCCCTTGGAGGCCTTTTGTGTCTTTATTTCTTTTTCCCGTCTTCCTACTTTGAGAGAAGCGCGAACTCTTCTCACTGTAGCGTTCCAGCTGGTCTCTCTTTAAATCTCAGGCCGAATTCGTAGATTTTCAGGATGATTTGAAAGTTTTCTAGGTAATTTGTTGAGGACAGGTGACTTGGAGACCCTGCTCTTCCGCCGTCTTGCCCCTCCCCCTCTGAATCGCTCTTCTTATTCTTAATGAGCTCTTTTCAACCACACCTGGCTTTATGCTAGCACGATGACTCAAGGTGGGCCCTTAAACATAAGATTGGGGCTGGCCATGACCAGAAAGAGCAGGGTCTGGGAAAGAAGCGAGGGGCTAGAGATAGCTCTGGCACATGGCCAGTGATGTAGTAAGACCCCAGTAAGACTCTGGACACCCAAAGCAGGAGGAGCTTCCTGTTTGCTGAACCAACTGATATGCTGTGGTGGGGGAGCATGCCTTGACTCCACAGGGAGAGGGCACGGGAGCTCTGCATCTGGGACCCTCTCAGATTTTGCCCTATGCGTCCCCATCATCTGGGTGTCTCCAACTTTTGTCCCTTAATAAAACTTAAATAGTAAGTGCAGTGTTCTCAGTGAGTTCCTTGACTTGTTTTAACAAGTTATTGAACCTGAGGGGGTTATGGGATCCTCCAAACTTATACCCTATTAGGGTAAGCATCCCTGAAACTTGCAACTGTCATCTGAAGTAGGGGAGGTCTTGTGGAGGTCTTGGCCCTTAGCTCTTGGGGTCTGCCCCAACTCTGAGGAGTCAGTGTTGACTCAGGGTCAGTCAGAAGTGAACTATATGGCAAGAGATCCAGTTGGTGTCAGAGAATTGGTATCAGGACAATAAGAGAGAAGATTTAGGGCAACAATCCCAGCAGAGTTCCCTTCCTTTATGGCTGGTACAGCTGTCCCAGGGAAGCAGTGGGGCATAGATGTTGTGGGACCCCTGAAAGAGGAGCTCCAGTGCCCTACCTTCCTAATAAGGCAGGTACTATCAGAGTCAGAACCCTCGGCTAGGTTAGTAGAACAGGAATGCAGAGCAACCCTGTGCCTCTAGATAACAAGATCCCAGAAAAGAGCTGCCTGTCCCACGAGATCCTGATGAAAGTTCTCAGGTGTTACTGTAGGCAGCAGCAACTGCCTGACCCTGGGGCTGCTGGGATGGTACAGAAGAAGCAGGAAAGAAGCAATGCGCATACGAGGCAGAAAGTCAGATCAGAGGAGCTTCGGGGAATTGGCAGGTGTGGGTGGCTGTAGGGAATGCACATTTCAACAGCCAAGCCATGTGATCAAGTGTTTGTGTTTGCACATGTGAACGTATGTAAACCCTACATCTCCTATCATTCTCTTGTTAAAGTCTCTCAGAGCCTAACATTTATATAATTTTTGTCAAAAAGCAGAGAAGTGGAATCACATCTACCTACATACATTATTGCTTTGCAATATGATCTTTTATGGCAGGCAGAATTATGGTTCCCCAAAGATGTCCATGTCTGAGTCCTTGTAGTACCTTATACAACAAAAGGAACTTTGCAGATGTGATTTAGTTAAGGATTCTGAGATAGGAGATTATCCTGGAATATTTGGGTGCGTCCAATGTAATCATGTGGATCCTCATAAGAGGGAGGCAGGAGGGCCAGATTCAGAGAATATGTGAGGACAGAAGCAGAGGTCAAAGTCAGAGAGAGATTTGAAGATGCCACGTGCATGGCTTTGAAGATGGAGGGAGGGAACATGAGCCAAGGAATACAGGTGGCATCTAGAAGGTAAGCAAGGAAAAAAAAAAAAAAAGAAAAGAAAAGAAAAAGAAAGAAAGAAAGAAAGAAAAAGAAAAAGAAATACTTTTCTGGAGTTTCCAGAAAGAATATAGCTTGTGATATCTTGATTTTAACCCAGAGAGACCCATTGTAACTTCTGGCCTCTAGAATTGCAAGATAATACATTTATCTTTGTTGTTTTAAACTGCTAAGATTGCAGTCATTTGTTAGAGCAGACATAGGAAGCTAAAGCAAACTTCTACTTAAAATACGTAACAAGCATTTTCCATGTCCATAGATATATTCCTTTAGCCTCATTTTTAATAACTCCCATGGTTTTCCATTATAAAGCTATATCATAATTTACTGATCTCATATGGCTGGACATTTTAGGTTGCTCTCAGTTTTTATTCTTTTTGCTAAACACCAGTACAATTAATATCCTTGATATATGTCCTGTGCTTTTCTGATATTTCCCTAGGATTGATCTCTAGAAGTGCAGTTCTAGGAAATGCACATTTTAAAGGTTTGTGACACACATCTGACATTTGATTTTGGGGTATAGAGACTTTCCATGTCCATTTGTTGGCAACTGAGTCCTTAGGTTTCATTTATAAAAGTAGGCCTGTTGAAAGGGAACACCCCTTTATGTTTGGATCAATCCTTTCTTCTTCCTTCTGTTCTCCATCTGCAAAGAGGAGAAAAGGAAGATGCTAACATAGTGCCAGGGAGATCTGATTTACTGACAGCCAGTGGGGAGGGTCTTGCCTTGGAGTACCTCGTAGGCAATGGAATACAACATCTTGCAAGAGTTGAACCCATGAGTCACTTGGACTTAAATATGTCAATGGATTCTCTACAATGTTTGCCTTTGTGTGGACATGGATTTGACTACTGGTGACTGGGGGTATGTTCTGGGACCTATGTGATTTTCTGTGGGCACACGGTGGTGGCCACTGAATACTGAGTTGAGAGAGGTCTGCCGTGAATTCCCAAGAGCATCTGTCATGCATGTTAATCACATCTCTACACTCTATTATTTGAAAATAAAGACACCACTAGAGTTAATGAAGGACAAAGGATTAATATGATGAGGGTATTGCACTGGGAAAAGTGGTAATCAATATAGAATTTGAACAGTTGGAGCTTTTAATTTGTAAATAAATGCAATAGAGATACCTTTCTTTGCTTCTAAAATACTAAGGTTAACTCAGAAATGACCAGAATGCAAAGTAAAAGAGGGCAAGATAAGGAAGAGGGGAGAGAGTAGTTCCATGGAGTGGGGGAATGCATGAAGACGGTAATTTGCCAAATCTTAAATTGGCAACTATGAATTACAGTTCCTCAGGTAGCACATCCTGGCCTGTAATGCCTGTTACGCCTGGCCCTCTCCTGCATATTTCCCTGATGCTGTGGACAAGCTCTTCTATATTTATTATTAATTACTTACCTTACACCTACTTACCTTACACCATTATGGTGTTAGCTGCTGTGCATGTTTAAGGAAATAGCCACAGATTTACCTTCAAAGGACTGTTGACCACATACCAAAGAAAGTCTATATTTATGACAAGCCAAACATCTGGAAAGAAGTCAAAATAAATCTCGATATTTATCTTCATGTTATGAAATATAAAATTACTTCGGAATACCCCAATTTTGAATTTTTCAGTTTTCTCCTGCCTATTTTGGTTATTTGCAACAAGTATAGGAAGCACCCTGTTCCTTATGTCTCCTCCTCAGGCAAAGCAGGCCTGGAAGAAGGGGATTATAATGCCCGTGCATGCTGGAACCCCTGTGTTAGGGCTGCCGTAATAAACTACCACAAACTTTATAGCTGAAAACAACATAAATTTATTCTCTCATAGTTCTGGAGGCCAAACGTACAAAGTCAAGGTGTCAGTGGTGTCATACCTTCTGCTGGCTTTAGGGAAGGATCTTCTTCACCTCTTCCAGACTATGGTAGCTCCAGAAGTTCCTTGGCTTATGGCCATGTCCTTCCAGTCTCTGCCTCTGTCCTCACATAGCTTCTTCCTCCTCTCTTGGTCTTCTCTTTTATCTCCTTTAGGGACACTGTCACTGAATGAAGAACCCACCTGGGTAATCTAGGATGATCTGCTCTCTGGATCCTTAACTTAATCATCCCTACAAAGATCCCTTTTCCAAATGAGGTCACATCACAGGTAATGGGTATTAGAACATAGACATAATTTTTGGGGCACCATCATTCAACTCATTGCTCTCTTCTGTCCACTGGGGACGGATGTGGACAGAGTCAATAGTGGCTGCTTGGTTTACTTGCCTGGGGAACTGAATATACAGGTGGACAATGGCCAGACCATATATATAAAAATAGAACTCTGACCCATAACCTGTAGCAACTTACTCAGGAAACCAACCCATTATCTCCATAACCAGCCCAGGAAGCCAGCCTGCTGTTAAGTCAGATTTGTGGGACGTCAGACCACTATCTCTAGGAGTAATCCAGGAAGCTAAGCAACAATCCTATAATAGTCAGCCCCAAATGGCCAGGACTTGATTAATGGCCAGCCCCAAATGGCCAGGACCTCCTGACAGCTTCCCTAATTTTTGTCCTCACTCTGACTTAGGACTAGCTGGAGAAGCCACATGTGTAATTTGACCGATCATACAGGATGCCCACTTCTACCCAGCTCGCCTCCAGCTCCCCCAAACCAGCTACCTCCAATCAGGGCACACCCAATCCTCCCCAGTTTCCACTCTGAAGCTTTCTTGCTCCTCTGCCTGCCTTTGTATCTCTGCCAAATCTCGAGTGAGGATGGCCAACTCCCTAGCTCTAGCAAGGTCAGGATAAATAGCCTGTGCTTCTCTCAGTTGATTGGCTTTCATCTCTTTCCACATGCCTGTGCTATTCTTCTAACTGTATCAGGCAAACGTTCTCAGCTGGGGGGTGTTTTGTCTTTAATATCCCCTTCCACACCTCAATGTCTATCTGCTGCTGGGAAAGAGCCATGTCACTCTGTGGCGGTGGAGGGCAGGGCGGAGAGGTGTAACGAGCAAAGGGCTAAGTGGTAGCAGAGCCACCAGGGTATAGAAACAATAGGAGCTATGACAAGATGATAGGATGCACCACAGAAACCACTCAAACACCACTCACAACCCGCAAGTACTAAAAGCTACTTGTGTATGCAACCCAAGCATTTTATAAATTGTGTTATTTTTCAGATTCCCTTTTCTTGTTCTCTGGCCTTTCCTCAGTTAACAAATGGTGCTGCACTTGGGATTTATGATCATTTAGTTTCTCCTACCCTGCAATTGTGGACAATGGACTGGAAGGCACACAGGAGGAAGAGATTTTCTTAGGCGTGCCTGACTGTATGAAGCCGAGTGTGACAGAAGGAGGGAAGCAGAGCCAGAAGAGCTAACCTCTAAAGAGGTGAATCAGGGATGCAAAGAGAAGAAAATGTGCAGTAGTGTGAGAAGGTGTGAGGGGCCGTGTGGTTTAATATAAATAGCACAGGACTGCAAGTCAGGTGTTAGGGGGGCGTGAAACAAGGGGTGGATTTATAGGATGCTTGTAGTTCCCTTTGCTCCATAATTCACGTCCCAGTACTAGTCTGACATTGGCCCGATGAGACAATAATTCTAGGCCTCTGTTTTTTCACCTGAAAGGTCCTGGTTTTCAGGAAAAACATCCTGGACTTGGTGGGACCACTGACTCTCACATCCGTGAGGACAAATGGGAACAGTGGTTTTGTAGCTCAACCCCCCTGAGTCTTACAAAGGTTTTCCGGAGAGTTGAGCCTCCAGGGGGGACCGGCCAGGTGAGATCCGTTCCTCCCGCCAACCCACACAACAGCACATTGGTCAGTTTTACCCATGGAGCTTCTACCTGCATTTCACTTTAAGGTATATTCTCTTAGCTAAACACTTAGAAAATGTTGCAGCTGAGTGTAGTGGGGAGGTAAGCTACCCAGCCAGTGACTGGATGTTCTCTCTTACCCAGGATGGTCTTGCCTTTCCATCTTCTGCTCCACCCCTGGCTAGGTGTCAGGAGATGTGTGATGACCGTACCACTCTCTCACCTGGCTCAAAGGCGTCTGCAGCCCTCATCTATCAGGCTGTGCTCAAATCACTGGCTGTTATGGTGTGAAAATTAGCACACACTTTATTTAAAGTTTTGTAGCATCCCTGGAGAGAAGGCATAATTAATCCCGATCCTACAGATGAAAAGCTGGAAACACACTATTTAAAGGGCGCCCAGCACGACATGGATGGGTCATGAGGAAGGCCGGGGTGGAACTGAGGCCTGTGACACCCAAGCCCAAGGTCACCGGGCTCCCATGATGCTTTTTTGTGCAACTGCCTTTTGAATTTTGGTCACTGCCTCCAACTGAGGAGATAGTAGCTGCAAATTGCTAATTCTTTTCACCAACAGAATTTAACACTTGACTTCTTTATAATGAGGATAGGATTGCAGCCCTGGAATCCCGCCCCAGAAGTGAGTAGAATCAAAAGGAAGACATGCTCAGTCCCTTCTGTTGAGGCAGACCCTGCGGGCACATGAGCTGACTGGGCAGCTTGAAGGACCAGGGCCATGACCCCTGGGCAGCCCTGCAGCCTTGTAGCAGGCAGGAGCTTGGGGAAGACTCTACCCATTACCCCACCAGGACAGAGGGCACGGAGAGGTGGGGCTTCCCTCTGGCTTTAAGTCAGGCGGACTTTTCCCCTTTGGCTGCTGTAGCAAATTACCACAAACTTAGTGATTTAAAACAGCACATATTTATTCTGTTAGAGTTTCAGGGATTTCAGAAAACTGAAATGTGTCTCACCGGACTAAAGTCAAGATGTCGACAGGGTGGATTCCTTCTGGAGGCTCCAGGGGAGAATCTGTTCCTTGGCTCCTCCATCATCTAAGGCTGCTTATTCTTTGGCTGGGTCCACTCTGTTCACATGTCTAGGCCCACCTGGATAACCCAGGATCATCTCTCCATCTCAAGATCTGCCCTCACATCTGCAGTGTTCTTTTGATGTATAAGGTAACATATTCATATGGTCTGAGGGCTGGTACATGGACATCTGGGGGGGCTACTCTTTAGCTACCATACCAGGCAGCTCTCAGACTCGTAGGGGTGTGGTTGAGAACAGATCCAGTTCTGAGACTCAACCAAGGCCTCTGAGGGTACGGTAGGCTTTTGGAAGCCTCCCATCCTCTGGAAGTGGAGCATGGAGGTGGAAAGGGTGGAGAGGCTCTGGGCTGGCGACAGCCTTGAGAATCAGCTCTTGGACTGGGTGCCAGAGCAACCTAGAGATGCTAGGTGCCTTCTGCCATATGCCCTGACCCCTGGAGACCATATGAAGGAGGGTGAAGACCTGGCTTGTTCCTGACCCTCTAGACTTGCAGGCAGGTGCCTTGGCAATGGTCTTCTTGGTTGTGACAGAAGTGTAATTCAAAATGCCAATACATGCAAAAGCCTTATTTTAATAATTTTATTTTACTTTGATTGTTCATTCTTTTTAAAAAGTCTATCTATTATTTCTTTCTAACAATAATCACAATACATGTCAAGGGTAGAGTGTTTGAATAATTTAGTAATCCATAAGTTAATCAGAATCTGCTGCCTGGTTATCTACTCTCCAAAGGCAATGCCTCCTGTTCTCTAGGCAAATACACACATGCACATATGTACGCAACTCGGACCAACTGTTCTATAAGCATATAAGGTATTTTTGCAGTAGTTATTCAACTACTGTTATGGAAAATATTTTGATTTATTAACCGGTGTAGTATACCTCCAGGCACCCACACTTTGTGCTTTTCACACCTACTTTTCCTTACTCTCAGGCTTCCATGGAGTGGGGACTTCCACATTCTTTTTTCATGAAAGCCATGGGCTGTGAACTCTCACATATCTTACTACTCGAGTTTTTAGGTAGCTTTTAGAATTTATGAAGAGACAATAGTCTTCTGATTGAAGGCTATTGATTTGCAAGAACTGGCCCTTTTGAAAGAGAAAAAAGTGTTTGAGATTCAATGACATGTCTTTGGCTATATCAAAAGCCAAGTGAGTCCCTGTGTATAGATTTATAATGGTTATACTAAAAAAAAGGGATCTGGGGGAAATGGGGAAAAAGCCATATTGCCTTGTCATCCTGCTGGATAGAGATTCAGTGCTTTGTGCAGGTGCATGCTTGGGGACTGGAGAGGAGAGAGGGTGGGGGCAGAAAGAGATGTCCATGCTCTAGGGAGTGAGGGACTGGGTCCCGGGGCCAGAGATCTGCCTCTTCACTGGAGAGGCCGCCATATTGATCATACCTTGGGGGACATGCAGCCCTTGCTCTATGTCTGCATTGGAGTGGTCAGGGGTTTCTGTAGAATTTTGGGCAATTTGGCTGATTCCATTCACTTCAAGTTCATGGTTTCAAACTTCTGTAGAGTTCCCGAGTCTTCCCACCAAACCTATCCACCCCCACCTCTCTGCTGGGATATTTGTACTCCATTCTCTAGGATAGCTATTTCATGCCTCAATTTTTCTTCTTAAAGCTCCAAACCCCTTTTCCTTCCCATCACTTCCACGACCAGGTCATCAGTTAGGTGTTAGTTAGCTATGAAAATGGAATGAGATGGAAACATTTACTTTAGCACCATCACATATGGAGACCTCCAAGCCCTGGAAGCATTTCTTCTTTCCCCATGCCCAGGCCTCTGCTGTCTGGAGGCCCCCATTCCTAATATTTTGTCAAGGATTTAGCTCCTGCATGTTCCTTTCCCTCCTTCTTATGTCATCAGTTTCTCTCTGCTGGATCATTTTTCATAGCATGCCAACAGGCCGTGGTTTTTCCGACCCACTTAAGTCTTCTTTGACTCTCTCCTGCTCCAGTTACTGGTGTATTGTTCTGCTCCACAGCAGAAATCCTCAGTCTCGTAAGAATTGTATGCGTATACTCTCTCCATTTGTTTCCAATTTCAGACCCTTGCGATCTGGTTTTTACCCACTTTTTTGTTGACTGGCTCTCTTGGAGGCCACCAGTGGTCTCCACATTCCAATCAGGACAGAGGATAACTATTCTTCTGGAAGATGCTCTCTCTTCCAGAACCTCATGCTCCAGAATTTCTTCTGACTTGGTCTTTTTTCTTCCTCTTTCACATTGCTCACTCCACTGCTTCTCCCGAGCTACAACTATCTGAGGGCCTTTGGGATCACCTTTCCTCCCTCCTCTCTCTCTTCCCCTGAGAGGTTGGTTTTGTTCACATGGCCCCCGTGTGTAAAACCCCAGTCTGAATGTGTGCTGTGAACCTGAGACCTCCACCTCTGACCATAGGCTTGATGCTGCTGGTCTGTCGGCTCCCAGGCATCTCAGAGTTGCCATGTCTTTCTCCTTCTGTCTTCCTTCCTTTCCATAATCGGTAAATGATACCCCCACCAGCCAGCCAGCCAGCCAGCCAGTCAGCCACTGAGGCTTCCTTCTCCCCCTCCCCATGCAAGCCATCCATACATCCTGCCATATCCTGTGCCGAAGTACAGTTCCAGTGCATTTGCTTTTCTCTACCTGTGCTATCATTCCTTGTTCCAACCTTCTTGAATCTCACCTGGGCCACCACAGCAGCCTTATGACTCTGACCTCTTTTCTGTTCTATTTTCTATAGCAATTGCCAGCGCCTATTTTGCTCCCTTTTACATTTAAAATAAAATCCCAGCTCCCACCATCACTTACAAGGGTCTTCTTGTGCACCCCTGCCTACCTTGCTGACTTGTTCTACTCCGTCTAATGAAAACATTGCTAGCTGTGCTGGGCCTCTCCCGCCCTAGGAACATTGTATACATTCTTTCCTTTCTCCCAGGACTTTTCAACCTCAGTACTATTGACGTTTGGGACTACATGATTCTTTGTTGTGGGGCTCTGACATATGTGTGATAGTGTTTGGGAGTGTCCCTGGCTTCTACCAAGTAGATGTCAGTAGCATCCCCCATGCCAAGTTGTGACAACTAAAAATGTCTCCAGATGTTGTCAGAGGCCTCTTAATTGGCAGAATCACCCCCAAGTGAGAGCCACTGCTCTACCTGAAATTACACCTACCAGTCATTCCCTAGCCTAGGGCCAGCATTAAAAAGACTACAACTGGTCTAGCATAGGCTTCAAACAATCAGAACATATGCTGGCCCCAAGCATCCTTGACTTCGTCTGTAAAATGGAGATACTGATAATCCCCACCTTGTAGGCTTGTTGTGAAAGCAAATGAGTTTAAGTGGATCAAGTGCTTATCCCAGGGCCTGCCATGGAAGGAATGCTCATGATCAACCAATGTCCCCCTTGCCAACCTTAATATAATTGGCTTTTTACCAGCCAAGTTCAAAGCAGCCCCTCCAACCCAATTATTATTTATTGCTATACTCTGGTTGTTTCTGTAGAACGCTCACAGGTTGTAATTAATTTGTAATCATATCCATCTTGTTTGTGTATTGACCCGATTTCCCTTGTAAATCCCACCAAGGCAAGTGCATCGAGGTAGTCCAACTGTTGTAACAAATCACTTTGACATTTCTGTGATCTCACACAATGGAGGATTACTTACTTTTTATCAAATTGGGGTTCCATGTAAGTGTTTGGTGCACAAGCAAGGCTTCCAGGTACCTTTTGTGGCTCCTCCTTCCTCTGCAGGGACTTGCTGTGGGAGTCTACCTCTGTTTGGCAGACAGGGGAGGGAGAGAGATGGAGGATTTGACACAGAATGTTTTCAATGGACCTGGGCTGGAAACACCCAACATCACCCCTGGTTAGTACTCAGTCACATGACCACATAGCTGCAAGGTGGGCTGGGAAATGTATCCTGGTTGTGCCCAGGAGAGGCAGGAAAGGGTATGCGGAGCATCTGGTCAGTCTATTTCCTGTCAGGCATTGCCTCTGTGGGCTCAGCATCGACAACAAGGCTGGGCACAGGGTTGATAATGCATAAATATTGTTGAATGAACTAGTGAATAAACGAATATTTTTATTTAAGATTTTATTTATTCATGAGAGACACACAGAATGAGAGGCAGAGACATAGGCAGAGGGAGAAGCAGGCTCCATGCAAGGAGCCCGACGTGGGACTCAATCCTGGGTCTCTAGGATCAGGCTCTGGGCTGAAGGCGATGCTAAACTGCCGAGCCACCCGGGCTGCCCCAAAACGAATATGTTTTAACTTATATAAATCTTTCCTGAGCATCCACATTGGAAGGGATTAATTTTTTTTCAGAGTGGCAGTAACATTTATAAACTATTAGATATTGAAAAACTTGTGGAAGGATAATTTATAGTAGTTGAACACTACTCTTAGCTCTGCCAGTAAGGTTTGAGCCACTCAAACCTTGGGAAGACCACTTAACTTCTCCATATAGGGCCTCAGTTTCTCTATCTGCCCAGGGTCTCTCCTGGAGTACACAGGGACCATCTGGCTTAGTTTCAGATGTGAGCAATACCACAGGTTTGTTTACAAAAGAGACCTGAAATAAATGCTTTTAGATTGATTTTCTGACCAGCGTAGTTCCCTCTGACTGTCATGTTCCTCCAGGTCTGATCTGTTCTGAGGAAGACACATTAAAAAGAAGAGCTCCTGACCACAGATTGGAAAGACAAGAATGTTAAAACATAGGTTTTCTCTCCTCACCCCCTCCAAGTGCGATTCAGGTGATTGTTCAACGATAATTGTGGTTTACATTGGAATTACAGCAGACTCCCTGGCAAGCCTTTTGTTACAGCTCTCAGATGGTTCATGCAGAGGGTTGCCAAATTTAGGGGAAAAAAATGCAGGATGTCTATTGCATGGGACGTACTATAAGTATGCAAAGAATTACTGTTGTTCATCTGAGATTCTAAGCACACTGGGAACTCTAACTTTTATCTGGTAACCTTATTCATGTTGGCCCTCAGTCTTTAGCACTGGCTTTGCTAAGACTGTCCTGTCTTCATTTCTGATTAGTTTGAACAGTGGCAGAGCTGACTGGGATTTCCAAGACATGTAAGCTGTCAGAGTAGGTCCCTCTCTTTCCTTACCACATGTAAGTTGGTTACTTGATGATTGACTTGGGTCTTCATCCATTAGCTCTCTACTTCCATTTCAGGGGCTGGCTGGGCAGGTCGCCCTATCTTTTTGTATGTTCCAGCCGGTGGGTCATTTACTTTCCAACCTAAAGTAGAAGGGACTGTCTTGGGCTCCCATTCATCTTGTTTTCCACCTGACCAAAATTAGTCAGCCAAGCCTCTAATGATTGTATTTCCTTCTCCTTTATTAAAATTGGGGTCAACCTTAACATCTGTGAGCCATGTTCAGATTTAATTAAGATACACTTGGTTTGGTCCACAACCACTTATAAATTTTAATTAAACTGGATATATATTATACTGAATTATTTTACAGGAACCAGTGCATTTGATAAGAAATGTAATTATCTGTGTTTGAAATGCTACAGTCTTATATTTTGAAATACTGATTTTAGAAGAAAAGTCATTTTAGGTCACCTTTAGTCTTGAATAAGCATTGATGAATGAGGCCATTTCTGGCTTTGATTTTAATTTGTATTGGTCTCCTTCCGTTATTGGAAAATATTCATTTGTTCAGCATTGAGGGTCTATTTAGTACCAGGAACTATACCAGTCATACTGAAAACTCAAATTTGCAGATTCATAATGGTTTTCTTTTGATCTTGCTTTTTGTCTTCATAGCCTTCATGAGTTGAGTTAGTTATCCACTTAGGTATAAGTGAATTATCTTTTCATTACTCATGTATATGTTTAACTCTAATAGTGTCCAGAAAAATGTGTCTAAATTGTCTGGCTCAAAGAAGAAAAGATAGCCTCTTTCTTCTTTCTTTCTTTCTTTCTTTCTTTCTTTCTTTCTTTCTTTCTTTCTTTCTTTCTTCTTTCTTTTTTAAAGTGAACTGTGTCTATTCGGGAAGTGAAAGAAGGCTGTATAAAGGAAGTAAGAGCTATGGACTGAGTTGCGTTTCCCCGCCCCTCCCCTACCACCAATTCATATGTTGAAGCCCTAATTCCCAGTCTGATTGCATTTAGAGACAGGGCCTTTGGGAGGAAATTAAAGATAAATGAAGTCAAAGGGTAGGGTCTTAGTCTGATCAGATTGATGGTTTTATTTTATTTTATTTTTTAAAGGGATTTTTTATTTATTCCTGAGAGACACAGAGAGAGAGAGGCAGAGACACAGGCAGAGGGAGAAGCAGGCTCCATGTAGGGAGTCTGACATGAGACCTGATCTTGGGTCTCCAGAATCACACCCTGGGCTGAAGATGGTGCTAAACCTCTGAGCCACCTGGGCTGCCCAGATTGGTGGTTTTCTAAGAAGAGGAGAGGCATCAGAGACCTCTCTCTGCCCATGCATGCACCAAGGGAAGGTCAGGTGAACACATAGTGAACAAACATCTCTGTGCCAGGAATGGATCTCTTACCAGAGCCTGCCCATGCTGGCACCCTGATCTTCTAGCCTCCAGAACGGTGACAAATAAATTTCTGTTACTTAAACCACCTGGTTTGTGGAACTGTATTATAGTAGCCTGATCTGACTCATAGAGTAAGCCTGGGTCTAACTTTTTGGAGTGTGTAGGGTTTCTGTGGGCTTTGGCATTTCAGCCTGGGAGGTGGGCGGCTCAGTCTCCAGAGAAGTTTTCCCCTTTGCTGTCATAAATTTCGTGAAGTCAGCTATCCTCTGTTCTGAGAACTGCACAGACTCCATCATTAGAGTTCCCGGGACAACTCTTGATGATAGAGCAAAGGTAACCAGCTTGTCCTTCGAGTGACTCCTGACCTTGACTTATTAACATAGCATCTTGACTGATTGAATTTTTCAACCTAGACACTTGTGATTTACAACGTTACAGTCCTCCCCGAGAAAAGATAAATGCAGAATTCAATTTATCAGTTCCTGCAGCTTGCTTCCATTCCATCAGGGGGAGTTTTTCCATTAGAAAAGGTAATAATCCTTTCCTTTTGTGTGTCCCATTGAATCTCATATGTCAACAGATTTCAGAACATTAAAAAAAATCTCAAGCTCAGCTTAATATTTGATGTGACTTTTACACTGCTGAGCTGTGTCCCGCCCTAAAAGCATGGTTCCTGTCTTTCCCTTGGAGGCTCACCTTCTGTACCTCTTTGATGCACTAAAAATGCTCTCTGTGGATCAATGGTGAGTACCAGCCCTCCAGACATAGAGCTGTGACAGAAAATCAATGTGCGGTGTGGACAGTTGAGGAGAACATTAAATAATGTCTTAGAAGAATCTGTACTCCTCAGCCCTTGCTCCTCATGCCTGTGGAGACTGCTGGTAGGGGTCATACCTGCTAATGGGTGCATTCTTTCTTAGTGTGCAAGAGTTTAATGATACCCGCAAATGAGAACTACAGTCAAACCACAATTAAAAAGCATTTGGATTCATAGATTATTCTGACACTTTCTCCCCCTCCTGTCCCTATGGTGAGAATATTTAAAAAATACTGAACTTGGCATTTCCCTTAAGCCATGCTGAGATCTAACGCATGCATCTCATTTTCTTTCTAAAAGCAACACTTAGCAACTTTACTTGCTGGCATCATCTCATGCCAAGAACGATGAGGATGCTCTGGGGAGAACCAGAGGCTACTCTTCTGGTGTCAGTTGAGAAGGGAAGGAGTAAGAGTGTCCATTTATTAGCTTCTTGTTATAGAATAAACATAAAACAACCATGTGTAAAAGGACCTATGAAGGAGCTACAAGCCAAATGTCTGCACTTCCCAACATACTCCGTGATACTGGCAACAGCCATGGATGCTGATTTTTGCCAGATTTGGATTTCTTCTGGTAGAGTACACCTTGGATAACATCCTCTGAGGCTTTTCTGGCATAAAATTTATGCTCAGAAAACTTTTTAGGCCAGTAATTAAACAACAATAAGCAGGCCTTAGACGGTGTGTTTTTCACCATAGTTTTTGTTGCTGTGTTTGTTAAAACAACAACAAAAACTGTAAGACAGACAAGAAACTCAAAGGACATGGCTGTGTTACTGAAACACTGTAGCAATGAGAACGTCCCTGCTTGGACTGCTTTGCTTGCAGCTGTTGAGTGATGTTATAAAACTGCCTGTGCTTTGCAGCAATGTGCTATCATGATTCAGCTTATAGGTAGGTGTTCAGTAGTGAGAACTAGGTGTCAGATGTGCCTGGAGGTGCTGTGCCTATTCAAAATGTGAGAGGGACAGGGAAGATGGCAGGGCAGAGGAGGAGATGCAGGCCTTTTGCCACAAGAAGGAGAGAAAGTATGGCTTATGATAGGGAGAGCAGGATCTGGGAGCAGGTCGTTCTTTGTTAGCATTAGTTGAAAAGAGACAAGAGCTGTCAAGAAATATTTTTCCAGTTGAGAAATTACCATCAGCCACAAACATTATGACTCATAGTCATTTAGGGAAGGAAGAGCCTCAGGTTACACTAGGCTTTGAAGACAGACCTTCTTCTTCTTCCTTTTCTGTTTTTTTTTTTTTTTGAATATTTATTTATTTGAGAGAGAGCGTGAGAGAGTGCAAGTGGGGGGGGAGGGGCAGAAGGACAAGCAGACTTTTCACTGAGCAAGAAGCCCAACGCAAAGCTCTATCCCAGGGCCCTGAGATCATGAACTGAGCCAAAGTTAGACACTCAACCAACTGAGCCACCCAGGTGCCCCTGATGACAGACCTTCTGATGTCTTTTTCTTGGACATCATGGCCCCATTTATATTCTGGAACTGCTCTGATCAATATGGCAGCCACTGGCCATATGTGGCTGATCTGAATTGTGTCAAATCCACAGATTTCAAAGACGTAATAAGAAAAAAGTATTGAATTTCTCAATACTCAGTTTTTAAAAAAATATTGATTACATGTTGTCATGACATTTTGGATATTGGGTTGATAAAATACATAATTGAAATTAATTTTAATACAGCCTTCTAGTTATAAAATGAGTAAGTCATGGGATATAATGTGCAGTATGGTGACTAGTTAATAATACTGTGTTGCATATTTGGAAGTTGCTAAGAGAGTACGTCTTGTAAATTCTTATCATAAGAAAAACAGTTGTAACTATGCATGGTGATGGATGTTAAGATTTACTGTGATGGTCATTTCACAATATATATGAATACCAAATCATTATGTTGTTAACCTGAAACTAACATAATATTCTCAGTAAGAAAGTTAATTTCACCATTGTTTTTTTTTTTTATTATACATGTGCTTTACATTATATTTTTTTCTGGGCAGCCATGCTCCAGGTTATATAAATAGATAAGTTGAATCTCTCTTATGCATGATTACACTTTAAAACATTTTAAGTTCCCCAGTTTAAAAAACAAATATCCCCAATTCTGTGAATTTCTCTTTAAGTCATCTGGTTCCAGAGGGCTCAACAAACATGGCACCCCACTGACCAACCTCCCATTTGTCAACGTCCCCCTTGAAATATGGTGTCGGGAATCATTGGTAATAACGGCTGATTGTGGTTGAAAAAGGGCAGGGATCCCTGGGTGGCGCAGCGGTTTGGCGCCTGCCTTTGGCCCAGGGCGCGATCCTGGAGACCCGGGATCGAATCCCACGTCGGGCTCCCGGTGCATGGAGCCTGCTTCTCCCTCTGCCTGTGTCTCTGCCTCTCTCTCTCTCTCTGTGTGACTATCATAAGTAAATAAAAATTAAAAAAAAAAAAAAAAGAAAAAGGGCTCAGGGGAAGTGAAAAGTATGAAGGCCTGGAATCTTCATGAGACAGACCAAGATTGCTTCCAGTCTAATACTAACAGTTCATGATCTTTTCAGGGTAACTTCACTGTGAGGTGGGCTGAGGTCTGACTTGGATCTGACTATCTAGTAATAGGATGGCCCCCAGGTAGATGGAAGCAACAATCATAGCCCTCAAACCCCAATACTCGTACCCCCCATGCTTCTGGAGATCCAGTTATTCCCTCATCCTAATAGCAATCTGACTTGTAGACTAAGTTGGATCCTCTCCCATCTACCCCTGGGAGAGATGATTAGTGTAAATAATTGCCCTGGTTATATAAGTAAGAGACACTGTATTTTTAACCGCTGAGCATTGGGGATTTGTAACTCAGGTGTCTCTAAAGCCAAGGAAGGCAAGTTCCATAGTCCCTGTTCTCTGGGCTTTTGATCACTTGACATCCCATGTAAGCAGGCTGTTTGCTCCCGACTCACACTAAGCCATACTTGATCTGTAGTAGGTGATGTCAGTGTGTTTTAGGCAGGTAGAAAATCCAAAATATTCCAGAGGCTTGTGTTTGCTTACTTGAGGTGAAGGGGTGATGAGCAGGACTAGAGAACTGGTTCTTCTTTTAAAATATTTTATTTATTCATGAGAGACACACACAGAGAGAGGCAGGTTCCCCACAGGAACCCTGGTGTGGGACTCGATTCCAGGACCCTGAGATCACTATCTGAGCTGAAGGCAGACGCTCAACCACTGAGCCACTCAGGTGCCCCAGAGAACTGGTTCTTAGTGCATGAAAATCTAGGTGTGCCTCACTCTAATTGCGTCCAACACCCTCTATTGACTGACATAAGGATGGGAGCAGGGGAGGCAGTAGGGGTAGGGGTGTGGTGAGGGGGTGGGGAAGAAAGAAGGGAAGTTTTCTTCTAAAGGAGGGGTTTAAAGAACAATGTTCTCTCCATTCTCCCTGGGACCACTTCTCACCGACTCACCTGTTCAACCTTGGGAATTATTCTCAAAACTGAAAAGTTTCATTTGGCCAATTGAAGAGTTGTGTGTGTGTGTGTGTGTGTGTGTGTGTGTTCATCATTTTAATAAGATAAAGCTAATCTCTTTAAACCATTATTTAGACAAAAACCTTGAAATCTGGTATATACATGCTTTAAATCTTACCCCAAGGAAATAATACCCTAATCTTTCATGAGTCATCATGCAGAACCCAGCAAATATTCTCCTGGTTGAACTCTCAGATGAGTGTCTGAAAGATATCTCTATTTGGTGTTTCACCTTGGGGTTTTCCTTCTCCCTTGAGCGTCACCTCTTCCTCATCTGGGGCCACAGTTGAGCAGATTACACTTCACCGAGGCATTGTGGGAGCCTTATGGTGAAAGGTGCTTTGTAAAAAATAACACTACATAAATGGAAGATCATTATTACTAGATTAGCTTCTCTCTTCCAGACTAATTATTTCAGTCTTGCAAAATGAACTGCATTTGCCATCTGCTGGCCCAATTACTTAAATGATTCAAATTCTTTGAAACCTGGTCACACAGCTCCTCGTTCTTCCCAACTCCCATCTTAGTGCTGCCAGCAGATTTTAGAACCCCAGGGTTCAAGTCCTTGTTGGAGCCACAACAAGGCTTAGCTTTATGGTACATGAGCCCACTCCTCAAGATAGCCTGGTGGCCCTGGCAGCTGCAGGCAGTGGCCGTCTTACTTCAGTTTCTAATCTACCACTTAACCTCGTTTGTATCATCTACTATTTTGTTCTGTATCATCTCGCTCTTAGAAGTGAACAAGGAGTCTTTTGGGAAAATTGAAGAAAACTGCATGATGCCTGCTTTCTATATATTTCTTTATTAACTTGGTTGAAGATGGATAATTTTTGGCCTGTTGGCCATATTATCTAAAAATGAAATTCCAGAGAGTTAGTTGAGGATGATCTGTTTTATGTTTGAACTCTTGGTTAACCTGTTTTTTTTCCATGTTATTTATTGTACCATCTTTAAAAACTATTCTCTTTCCAGATTACCCCTGCAACCAAACTTTAAATTTGTGTTAAATGTTCATGACTTGTTTAATTTACTGGTTTGTATATATATGTTGTTTAAATCAATCTGAGTTAAGCTCAAAATTGGAAGTTGATGTGTGGAATCATGGTGTAACCAAAGCAACCTCTGCTGTTAGCACAGGGCATAGGGAGATGCGAGTGGCACCAAACACATGGGTATTGGCTTTTCAGACAACTTATTAATTTCAAACATAGACGTTGCCAGGGACTCTCTTTTTCTTGAAGCTATTCCATTCCTTACTCTGCCTTACTTGTTAATATAAAATAGTGATTTAAAATCAAAGTAAATCGAATCATTTATGATCTCATGTTATAAGCCTGTTAAAGGTTTGATACCTATGGAAGATCCAAGCACACTTACATACATACAACTCCATATTCTACTTCCATTGTCAAATAACAGTGAAACACTTAAAGATAAGTTCAAGATATCAAGACACTTTATAACAAATTGGAGTATTAGTTGTGCTAACAGTAATTACTGCAGGAAATCTGAGAAAAGAGAGCTCAATTTATTTATTTAATTAAAAAATATTTTATCTATTTATTTGAGGGAGAGGCAAAAACATGGGCAGAAGGAGAAGAAGGACTGATTCAGGACTCGATTTCAGGATCCTGGGATCATGCCCTGAGCCAAAGGCAGATGTTCAACCACTGAGCCACCCAGGTGCCCCAAGAGAGAGCTCAATTTAAAGAATTAATTTTTCAAAATGAAACTTTTCAAAATTTTCAAAATGTTTTTAAAATTTTTTTCTATGCTCATAGACATAATACATCCTCATAAACAGGATATAAAGATAAAAGTCATCTATAATCTCTGTAGAAATTACTGCTATTGACAATTTAGAATATAGACTTCTAGATTTTTTGTGCCATTGTAATTTATTAGTTATTGTTTGCTTTGTAAGAAAACATCCCAAAACTTAGCAGCTTGAAATAGCAAGCGTTTATTTAGCTCATGATTCTTCAGGTTTGCAATATGTACTGGGTTCAGTTGGGCAGTTCTGGCACAGTCAAGCCTCACATGATATCACCATCAGCTGGTGGGTTGACCTTGACCAGCTAGGGTAGGACATCTGGGGCCTGTCTTCACTGGATTCTCCTTACTCCAACAGCCTCCCTTGGGCAGGATCACACAGCAGCCTCAGGTTTCAGAAGCAGCAGAAAGACAAACTCCAACATGCAAATATGTCTCCAGTCTTTGCTTCTATCATATCTGCTATTGTTTCACTGGTAAAAATCAAGTTAAATGGCTAAGCATACCTAGAGCCAGTGTGAGAAGGATTCTGGAAGAGCATGGAAACAGGGAGGCATGCACAAATTGAGACACTGCAATCAACCCATTGCAACTAAATCTACCTAGTTATAATATTTTAACAGAAGTGAGATTCTATTATATATTCTGTATTAGTCAAGGTTGGTTGGAGAAACAGAGCCAGTAGGATGTATCCATATCCATCTCTGTCTGTATAGAGAGATTTAGCTATGGATACATCCATATAGAAAGATACATAGAATGAGATTTATTATAAAGAATTATCTCATGCAGTTATGGAGTTTGGCAGGTCTTAAGATCCGCAGGATGAGTTGGCAAGCTGGAGACCCAGGAGAGCTGATGGTTTAGTTCTAGTGTGAGTCTGAAGGCTTGAGAATCAGGAGGGCCAGTAGCTCAAAATCAGGGAGCGCTGATGTTTCAATTTGAGTGAGAAGGCAGGAAAAAAGTCAATGTCTTAGTTTGAAGGCAGTCATGTGGGAAGGATTTTCACTTACCAGGGGAAGTTCAGCCTTTTTGTGCTACTCAGGTGTTCATCTGATTGAATAGGCTCACCCACGTTAGGGAGGGCAATCGGCTTTATTAGGTCTATTGATTTAAATGTTATTCTCATCTGAAATAAAATAAAACAACAAAAAACACTCTCACAGACTCAGAAACATGCAAAATAAGATTTGACCAAATATTCAGGCACCCTGTGGCCCAGTTAAATTGACACATACATAGAATTAACCATTACACATGTTATGAATCCTGGGGTTTTTTTTGGCGGGGGTGGTGGTGGTTTGTTTTGTTTTTGTTTAAATATATGGCATGGACATTTCTTCATGTCAGTAAATATAGATGAACATCATCATTTTTGATGGCTGCATAGAATATTATTATTTGATATACACCATTTATTTACATTCTCTTGACAAACACTTGGGTTGTGTCTTACATTTCACTACTATATTTGCATACTGAAGTTTTATTCATATTGCTAAGTTGTCCTCCCTATAATCTGTACAATCTCACCAGCAAGCATAGGACTGACTGTAATACCTTCAGCAACACTAAATGTTTATTTATTTGGCAAATATCTATTCAGCACCTACCATATGCTAGACTCTGTGCAAGGAGATTTGCAGTAGTAGCAGAGCAGTTAGGTCTTTGCCCTCAAGAGGTGTCCATTCTATGGGGAGAGAGAGACACACAGTAAACATGTAAAAACAGAGCTCGGAGAAGTAACCACAGCTTATGATAGGTGAGTGAAGGAGTAAATGATGTAATATGATGTAAGCATAAATAGGTAGAGGTGAGTACTGTAGAATGGGCTGTTTCACTTCTGCCAGCCTTATAGATAGAAGGAAAACTCACATTAGGTTTGAGAGTGAAAGAAGATATTATGAACATGGGACTTGAATCAGATCTTGAAGTACACAAAATGGATTTGGGTCGGATAATTGGAATGAAGCATTCTGGAAGCTTTGCATGACCAAAATTGTCAGGGTGGAAAAACTCAGGAATCACTGGGGATAATGGGCCAATCAGTTCCTTAAAATCAATTTCGGAGAACTCAAGTGGGTGTGGTCCATGCTGAATATCAATATCAATAATAATATCAATATTATTATTGTCATTCTAGTGAAGGAAAAGCTGTGTAGGTTGAATTAACAGCACCTGATTATACCACATCTTTCTTTTTTTCAAAGCTGTTTAATAATGTGGTTTGATTAGTTCAAACTTGTGTATTAATAAAGCCAAATTTTCTAGGTGGTAATTTTATTTCTTAGTTCAGCACTAAGCTCACAGTAGGCTCTCTCGAAGGATAGTGATAGGTGTTTGGTCACCACTCTTGCACCAAAGGCATCAGGGGTACCTTGCTAAACATCATGGTGTTTGTAATCACCTGATGATTCATTTTTCAAAGAACAACTGTCAAAACACGGTTCCGGTAATTAAGCTAAGGTACCACCAGGAGGCAGTATTGAGATGCACAGACTGACCGGAACACCTATAAATCAACGTATGGTGAGTAGGAGAAATTGGTAGGTCATTATTTTATAAAAGCTAATCTTACTTCTTAAATTTGAATTTAATATTAACCTGCCAAATGTGTAATTACTTTGGAGTGTCTTTGTAAAATAAATTAAAATCGAAGCTGAAATTTGGTGGGTATTTTTTTTTAAAGGTTTATTTATTTACTTATTTATGACATATATATATATATATATATATATATAGAGAGAGAGAGAGAGAGAGAGGCAGAAGAAGCAGGCTCCATGCCGGGAGCCCGACGCGGGACTCGATCTTGGGACCCCAGGATCGCACCCTGGGCCAAAGGCAGGCGCCAAACCGCTGAGCCATCCAGGGATCCCCTGCTGGGTATTTTTCTTATTATCAATATGTTTTATAGAGATTGTGATTAAAATGTTCTTTCATAATTCACCACAAATATCTCATATTTAAAGCCCAACGAGAGCTCATAGCAGACCTGCATTTCAAATTGTCGATGGCCTCAGGCTGGCCAAGGCTGGTGTCGATGAGGATGCTCAGGACACATCTGCTCATCTGCATCAACAAGTTTGAATTTTCCAAAGAGCAAAGCCCAGAAGGAAAAATAAATCTGTAGTACACTTTGCCTGTACAAGTCCTTAGAGATTTCTCAGTTGTGAATTTTCTGACTTTACCTCTTTATTTTGTTCTTAGATGGGCTCATGAGTCATTTCAGCTTCTGGTGTCCCTCCCTTTGGTTATTTCTGTTCTTTAACTACAGCCACGCATAATCTGATTTGCACTGATGCATGTTTCCTTCTCCAATAAGCTGCAGCAAGAGCTTAATGTGGAAGCATAGGGTGTCAGAAAGATTACCTTCCAAAACTGTTTTGTTCAGAGATTATTATATCTCTTATGTAGAGCAGACCATTTGAACAAAATTAAAGTATGGTTTTGAGAAAGAGTAACCTCTTTCTGGATTTTATTACAATCATTTTGAAGAGCCACCCTCCTGAACTTTCAGTGTGTTCTGAGCTGATGGCAAGAAACTGGGGATCAAAGACAGTCTTGGCAGCAAGAAGAGGGTTTGTTACAATGATGAGAAGGATGAAGCTGGGCTGTTAGTGCCAGTGGCATCACGGCAGGAGCGCTGGGATGGGGCCAAGCGGAGCGAAGACAGAGGGTGCCCCTGGGGCTGGTTGGGTGTGAGCTGTTGTGTGACTCAGTTTCCCCCAGGTACGCAGCTTTCATTCCTACACACACAGGTTTACCTGGGCCACTGCCTGGGTCACTTTGGTCTCAGGTGGGATGCTGCGATCCGATCAGAGCTGATTTACAAAAGCAGGTGGTGGGCCAGATTTGGCACAGGAGCCCGTCTGCCACCACTGGATGACACACAGACCCCTCGGCCTGCCACGAAGGACTCTGCCCGTCGGCCCCACACCCCTACCCAGTTTCCTGTCCTCCTGTGGCGCGGCCCTGCCCACTCTGCGTGTCTGCTCGGATCCGTTTCTCGCCTTCGTCCGCTTCTGCTGTCCCTGCTCATCCAAGCTGCAGCCTCCTTCCTGGAGGAGCCACCCCGGCCTCCTTCGGAGTACAGAGGCAGAACAAACTCAGACCCTCTGTTTCCACTGCTCAGATGGGACAACACCCCCGCCTTTTTTTTTTTTTTTAATCCATTCTCCCGACTTGTGAAGTCCCTACTCCGTCCTGTCCCCAGAGCCGGTGCTGGCGCTCGGGGCGGGGCACCTGCCGAGGAGCGCTGCCCGGTGGGCGTCCTGTCCGCGTCCCGGGGCGGGGCGGGGGCGGCCCTGACCTGCGCGAGAAGCCGGGCCACAGACGCCGACCCGCAGGCAGGAAGGTCAGCAAGTCATTTCTTTCCGCCGTGAGCTCCACGGGTGGCAAGGACAGTACCCACCCCGGCTGCGGGGGGGCATGCCTGGAGCGGAAGGCAGCTCGCGGGGCTGGCCCTGCACCGGCGGACCTGGCGGGGCGGGGCGGGGCGGACCTGGAGGGGCGGGGAGGACCTGGAGGGGCGGGGCGGGGCGGGGCGGACCTGGAGGGGCGGGGCGGACCTGGAGGGGCGGGGCGGACCTGGAGGGGCGGGGCGGGGCGGGGCGGACCTGGAGGGGCGGGGCGGACCTGGAGGGGCGGGGCGGACCTGGAGGGGCGGGGCGGGGCGGGGCGGACCTGGAGGGGCGGGGCGGACCTGGAGGGGCGGGGCGGGGCGGGGCGGACCTGGAGGGGCGGGGCGGACCTGGAGGGGCGGGGCGGGGCGGACCTGGAGGGGCGGGGCGGGGCGGGGCGGACCTGGCGGGGCGGGGCGGACCTGGAGGGGCGGGGCGGACCTGGAGGGGGGGGGGGCGGACCTGGCGGGGCGGGGCGGACCTGGCGGGGCGGGGCGGGGCGGGGCGGACCTGGAGGGGCGGGGCGGACCTGGAGGGGCGGGGCGGACCTGGCGGGGCGGGGCGGGGCGGGGCGGGGCGGACCTGGCGGGGCGGGGCGGGGCGGACCTGGAGGGGCGGGGCGGGGCGGGGCGGACCTGGAGGGGCGGGGCGGGGCGGGGCGGGGCGGGGCGGACCTGGAGGGGCGGGGCGGACCTGGTGGACCTGGCGGACCTGGCGGGGCGGGGCGGACCTGGAGGGGCGGGGCGGACCTGGAGGGGGGGGGGGCGGACCTGGCGGGGCGGGGCGGGGCGGGGCGGGGCGGGGCGGGGCGGCCGCAGCTCTATTTACCCACAGCAACGCGGAATACTTTTCAGGGTGGGGGTGAGGCTCGAGGCGGCCTCGCGGTGGTCCGGCCCGGAGGGCGCCCCACAGAGGCGGCAAGGCGGTGATGCGGCTGAGCGCAGACGGAAGAGAATCCCCCGGAGCGGTCGGCCCCTCCGCGCCTCCCGAGCGGCCACGGCCACGGCCCCGGCCCCGGCGCGGAGCCGACTCTGCGCAGCTTGAGAAACAGCAGCGACACCGCGTCAAAGAAGCTTCGTGGTTTGGCGGCTGATAATGCTTGTTTCTTTGGTGCTTTCTGAAATAAGTATCGCACACAAAGCTCTTCATTCTGCCCGCGCAGCGAGCGGGAGGCTGGTCCGCGCTAAACGGTTCCCGATCCTTTGGCTGGACCTTCTCCGAGATGCACCTGCCCCGGCACCGCGCGGGCACGCCCCACCCCTGCCGCGGAAAGTCCACGCGCGACTCGGACGCCCTCCGCACTTAACTCCGATAGCCTGCTGTTGGCCGGAAGCCTTACCCGTGGCACATTTATGCATATTCTGTGTATTGTTTACTGTGTCCTCATAATAAAGTAAGCTAGAGAAAAGCCAATATTATTGAGAAAAATCATAAGGAAGAGGGGCGCCTGGGTGGCTCAGTCGGTTAAGCCCCTGCTTTCAGCTCAGCTCATGATCTCAGGGTCCGGGCCGGAGCCCTCCGTTGCGCTCCCCACTCATGGGGAATCTGCTTCTCCCTCCGTCTTTCCCCCCTGCTCATGTTCTCTCTCTCAGATAAATAAATAAATAAATAAATAAATAAATAAATAAATAAATAGTAAATCTAAAAAAAAGAGACAGGAAATCATAAGAAAGAGAAAATACATTTATTGTCCTGTTCTGTAGTTATCAGATAAAAGCCACTTCCAAGTGGACCTGGGCAGTTCAAACCCCTGTTGTTTCAGAGGGAGCCGTAAATGCACCTAAGTGCCTCAAACATTTTTGACATTAGTAGATGTTGTTTTTTGAGGCAGGGCAGCCAACTTGTTCTCCTTCTGACTTGCCTTTTGCAGGAGGTGATGGTATGCAGATGTCACAATATTGCCAATTATATCAAGATGATAAAGCAACAGAAAGGTTCTAGAAACAACTGTTAATCCATTAATAGAATTAATGGTCCCATTATGTCACCTAACAAGTTTTATTTCCTTTTTGTGCTGAGAAGCATGAAATTATCATGTAAATAATGTCACATCTGTGCAAACAATTTGCAAGGTGCTCTCCAAATTCAAATTTAAGCTGTCATTTCTCTTTGTTTGTTAACTGTTGAATTCCCTGACGTTTTTTCCCACCTCACATGAGAACCATAAGTTGATATTTCATTTAACCCTCATGCTTATGTGTCAGGAATCTGTGTGTTTTGAAGGATCGGGCGAGGGCCCACCAACACCGTTCGGAATTAACGTTCTTGAGCAAAGACTGGCTTCAGCAAGAGGTTTATATGAATATCCTTAGCCTTTCTAGCTGGCTTCATAAACCTTTTAAAGGTAACCTCATTTTTCTTTTTGCATTTGCTAAGTTTGTTTTTATGTCTTCATGCTTGTGTGATAAGACCCTGTGGTCTTATAGCTTCTGGGTTATTCTCTGTAAACCTCCCTTTAGATAACTGCATGCAGAGGCTGGCAGTGATGGAAAGTGATCGCTATGGAATCATGGCCTCCTGGTGGAACAAGGAGGCCATGATTCCGTAAGCTGCCTCTTAATTCTCGTGCTTGCATCCAAATCTTATGTGCCGGATGTTACAACTTAATGGTATTCATTTTTAGTGAGGTGCGGTTTCTGGCATTGTGTGTTTTGGTGTAGGCATTTGCTAGAGTACACCACACAGATACACACACACACACACACACACAACTTCAGTGGGAACTTGTATTAATTAGTAATGCAAACCCGAACTATTCCAAAGAGAATGGAGTACATTCCAAGCCTTCTAGACATTCCAAGCACACATTTTACATCATTTCATTAAATTCAGACCTACCCACTCAGGGATGTAGTTTTGTTAGCTGGACGGTTATTTCTAAGGTACCTTTTGTTCTGCATTCAAATCGTCTTAAGTAAGTGTGCTATTTATGGTTTTGCACAGTAGAATCATCGGTCTTGCTCAGTGACATTCCATCGGGCACTTGTATTCAGCACCAAACTAATTGCAAATCAAGTTTTAGCGTCTCAAGGATGTGAGGGTTGGGAAATATTTTCTCCTGTCACTTGGATTCAGGCAGAACAAGATAATTTCTAGTCCTCTGCTCCATGCTGCATTATTAAGGGGCTGATGTCAGCGGAGGCTTTTGAGAGAGTGAATAGGGGTGTGAGTGTGTGCGGGGTGGGGGAGGAGGTGCAAAGGGACACAACAGGCTCAGAGACAAGGGCTGACCACTGCGTAAAGTTGCTGAGTCTTGCAACTTAGTTCCATATCTTTGTCGAATGAAGATATGACTGGTATTCTGCTTCCGTAATTGTTGGGTGTTTGGGTATTTGCTCGGTTTCCTTCGGTGTGACTTGACTCTCATGGAAATGATCGGACTACTTACTGGCTGTTCAAGGGCAGTGGTTTCCAGGTGACGGGGGCAGCCAATTTGACACAGTGGAGTGTGTTAAACATGTATTTTACGTCGTGGGTAATGAGACCTGCCCAGATAACCAATTTCATGCCTTTCACTCCGGCTGACCAGAACAAAGAGGTGTCAGGGCTGTTGTGGGGGGTGAGCTGGCGGTGACTTCTCACTCAGGGCTTTTCCCCGCCCTGATGGACACTCTGGGAGGAACCCTGCCACCCAGGGAACGTTGACTGCAGCCCCGCCGTGGAAGGCTACCGTAGCTCCTAGTAAAAGCAGGCTTCTTGGGATGACCTACGTTACTGATACATCCCAGATTGCTGGGTGTTGACACAACCATCCGAGCATGGAGTGATCTCAAAGGCCACCGTAACGGATCACATTTGTTTTTTTATGACAGGTTGTCAGGAGAATGAAAGACTGTGGTGTAGTGTCATTCCCCATCACCTCTGAATCATTTACAAATATGCTCTAGGCAGGAGTCTTGGGAACTGTATGAGAAATCACAATTGCATGCATGCGGCACACGAAGGTCCCTTGGAGTCCCAGGTCTCAGGGGCAAGGTGTTTGCGGAGTGGGGCATCACTGGGGGCGAGGGGACTTGGGAAAGAACGGCTCTCAGGGGAGTGCCTCATCCGTGGCAAGGTCACAAAGAGAAATTAAGGCCTGTTTCCTCTTCCTTAATCTCTCAGGAGTCATCCTGTCATTCTCGGATTACTGTTTCATGAACAGTAGTGAGTTACGACGGGGACACAAGAAGGCTGTTTTCTGGGAACCCACCAGAGAATTTTTTTACTACGGCCTCTGCAACCGGAACAGTATGTGCATTTGGGCGGAGACTGTATCATTAGTTCATTCCAGCGGTGTTCATTGAGCATGTTCTATGTATCAGGTTCTCTTTTAGGTACTGAGATCAGAGCCATGAACACAAGAGAGTCGCGTCCTACCCACATTCTGCTAACATTCTAGAGGGGGAGAGACAGTAAAGAAACAGATGGATCACCCTTAGCACAGACACCAGGAAGCAACGTACAGGAGGAGTAGCTGAGAGCGAGGGGCCCAGGGCCCAGCTCCCTAACACGGAGATGCGAGCGCACCTGAGTGTCCTGAGGGGGAAGCATGGCAGTGCGGACCGAGGACCCCCCAGGGCCCCGCGACTGCACGGCTGTCTGTCTGCCCTCTCGGGTCCCCCCTGCATGTAAGCTTCTTCTGTACATCCTCCTCTTGAATCTCCTGTGCGGGGCTACTTCTATGTCTGCTCCCAGGTCTTCTCTCCACACGAGCCCATGTGTCCTCCTCTGTTATGAGATTCTGGCACTTTCCTCCTGCAGGCCTGTGCAGATTCTTACCTTGCAAATCTTGGCCTGCAGGAAGCCCGAGGTGTGCACTGCCTTTGACAATGGTTTTCCTCTGGGATTTTCTTTCTTTCTTTTTTTTAAATAAATTTATTTTTTATTGGTGTTCAATTTACCAACATACAGAATAATACCCAGTGCTCATCCCGTCAAGTGCCCCCCTCAGTGCCCGTCACCCATTCACCCCCACCCCCCGCCCTCCTCCCCTTCCACCACCCCTAGTTCGTTTCCCAGAGTTATGTTCTGTCTCCCTTTCTGATATTTCCCACACATTTCTTCTCCCTTCCCTTATATTCCCTTTCACTATTATTTATATTCCCCAAATGAATGAAAACATATAATGTTTGTCCTTTGGGATTTTCATCGGAGTAAGATAGCCCAGGGCCTGGAGACCAGAGATTGACCATGGGGCTCACCTATGGACAGTGCATGCCTGGACCCTCTCCTGGGTCTTCTCCTGGGCCCTCAGTGGGGTGTGGCAGCCAGAGAAGTTCCCACTGGCTCCTTTTGGAAACTGCGGCATAGGTGTTTGTCCAGGTCCTACTGCAGGCGTCCTGCCCAGGTCCACGAGGCCATGTGACCATTGACTACAGAAGAGGGAACCTACTTCAGGAGGGAAGGTTGGTCCTGTGGTCCATCTCTGTGTCCCCTGACTTGGCACATAGTGGCGTTCACTAAATTTTGCTGTCGAGAATTGCCCCGCATTTGCTGTATCAGACATAGCTTGCAGATGCTCTTTACTGGAAAAAAGGTATCTGGTCAACAGTTAGACGTGGCTGAGGATTAGTTATGCTCCCCAAACTTCCCTACTTAGTTTGTAGTGGAAGCAAGTCTCCCCCTAGATTTGCTACCTACAGAAAACAGCCAAGAACAGTTCACACAGTGTCTAGTGTGAGTTTGATAAAATCTCTGCTCTCTATCCTTCCAGGTGATTCTTGCACATCTTGCAGGGAAGGCTCAGTGACGCATATGTGACGGGTTTCCTGTGACAGAGCACTGCCATCCTACTAGGCTTCAGGGCCCCAGAGGCCTCTGACTCAGCTGTTGCAAACAAGACCTTTAGGAGTCAGCCTTGGTGCTGTCTCGATGGGTGGGGGTCATTTTGCAGGTGTGAGAGATGATTAGGAATCTGTCTCCCTTTACATATGCACAGATGTTAACATTTCAGTGACTCAAAAGAAGTCTCATTTTCTCATTGACAACTTTCTTTTCAAAAAGATAAGGCCGTATAAGTTGCAAGACTATGCTTTCCCGTCACCCTCCCACTCTCCCTGCAGACTCTCTAAAGTTTTTTTTTCCTTTTGATTGAAATGTGTTATGATTGAAAATGTTACTCATCCTAACTGGAGTCCCCTTTTTGGATTTTATCTGGAGGAAAGTGGATGGTGGGCTGCTGTGGGAAGGATGATGGAGAAGAATGTACGTGAGAAACTGTGGCCAGGGAAGGGGGATGCCTTAGAGCCAGTGAGCATGCTTTGTGGAACTGGAGGCGCGGCTGGGCTGGAGGTCCCAAGCTTGATGTGCTACCCATCTACCTTTCCCCTGTGGTGCTCCCCACTCAAAGATGGTGGGCCGTGCAGAGCTTGCACAGTAGAAGAGGAGGTACTGCTTATATTAAATACACAAATGGCCCCAGGTAGAGATAGCAGTAAGGATCTGAGACTTCCAGGGGAGCCTGCCTACCCCACACCTCGGTTCTGACAGGCCAGGGCAGGCCCTTGGTGAGTCTTATTCTTTAAAATTTTTTTTTAATTTTTATTTATTTATGATAGTCACAGAGAGATAGAGAGAGAGGCAGAGACACAGGCAGAGGGAGAAGCAGGCTCCATGCACTGGGAGCCCGACGTGGGATTCGATCCCGGGTCTCCAGGATCGCGCCCTGGGCCAAAGGCAGGCGCCAAACCGCTGCGCCACCCAGGGATCCCCGGTGACTCTTATTCTTAAACAAGAACTCTAATCTGTTCCCTGGAAGTGGTATTTGTGCAGGGACCCTGCCCAGATCCCCAGGGTGGTGTGGCATGCAGTGGTGCCCAGTTCTTAGTCTCTCATGGAGTGAGAGCCAACACCCAATGGGAACCTGGGCAGCCTCTAGAAGCTGGAAAGGGCAAGAAAACCGGAAGGAAGGTGGCCCTGCCATCACCTTGATTTTAGCCCAGCGTGGTTTGGACACAACTACAGGAAAATGAATTTGTGTTGTCTTAAGCCACTGTGTTTGTGGCAATTTGTTACAGCAGCAACAGGAATAAGAATAGACACCATCATAAGAACTGAAGACACGCCCGGAGGAGTAGTCATTTCCTCCACTCAGGGTAGAAGAGGCAGAGCAGAGCCTGGTCTCCAGGTCCTGAGGGCCAAGGAGGCAGGGCCCCTGGGGAGATGGCCAGGCTCTAGAGGTTAGCAGCTGTGGGGTGGGCTGTGGGCAGTGGGACCCTGGGCTACCCAGGCTCATGGGTCTGAGACCTAAGACCAAAAAGGTGTCTCAGCCACACCCTGTACTTGAAAAGTCCTACGCTAGATCCAGAGCTGTCTTCTCGAACCCCAGTTGGTGGTATCCTCTCCATCTCGTGGCCCAAAACAGAAATCTAGAAACCATTCTCGCTATGGCCCCCTCCCCACGTCCCCATGACAAATCCATCCAAATATATTTATCCAGTCTGATTCTGACCTTCCTCTTTGAGTTCATCTACTGGTGTCCTCACAGTCCCTTCTGTTTGTCACGAAGACCAAATGGATGTTCACATTAGAGCTTTTATTTTCCTTATTCTTGGGGGCTTCTTCCCCTTGGCTTGCTCCTGCTTGGTTTCTTGGGTTTAAACTTAAATGTCACTCTGTAGGGGGAGCTTCCCGGACCCCAGGACCCTTGCAAACCCTTGCTCTCTATCATATCTCCTGCTTTTCATGTAAGTCATAGTTTGTTAACCTTTATCTGAAATCATCTTGTTTGTTGAGTTTTGTGCTTACTGCCACTCTTTCTGGAGAATGGGCAATGACTGTCCTATTCACTGCCGAGTCCTCCATGGCTAGAGTGGCATCTGGCATATAGTAGGTGCTTTATATCCTAAGCATCTCCACAATCTTTGTAGTACTCTATCTCCAGCCCCATAACCCTCTCACTTGGATTGGCAGTGGGAGACACTTCATAAAGTAACAAACTTTGAATTGTGTGTGGTCTTAAATCTTCCAGAGTCCTTTTTTCAAACTGGACTGGAGTAGAGAGAAATCCCAGAGAGTCTGAAGCTTTCCAAATATAGAAGAACCCCCGTGACTTATACAGTGTGGGACGATTAATACAAGGCTGAGGAACTAATTCGTAAATTAAATTAACAAATTCCACATCCTATAATAAACATTTCTATAGATTTAATGAACAATATACTATTTCACATTAGTTGAGTCCTTGCCTGCTTTCAAATCAGACTGCATTCCTAGGAAGTTGAGTAAGAAATATGTAGTTAGGGACTGAGTTATTTTGGGAAGCTTCTTACTTCTTCTTAGTAAATATAATAAGAGACAGATCCAACATAGATTTAAATTTAAATGAAACATCTCCCCTTCACCTTAACATGGTTCCTTCTTCGATGTGTGCCAATGATGTGGAATGCAAATATTTCCTATCAAGTAGTACTACTGCCTACTATTACTACTATTACCGCCTACTGCCTACTATCACTAGTACTTCTGCCCATTATTATTACTACTGCTGCCCACTAATACTACTACTGTCTACTATTACTACTGCCTACTGTTACTATTACTGTTGCCTACTACTGCTACTACCACTTCAAAGACTACTACTACTACGACCACTACTACTACAAGCACAATTACTACTACAACTACTTGTAGAGTTACCACTGTTGCTACAGTTAATACTACTGCTACAATTGCTACTGTTTTTTTTAGAAGATTTTATTTATTTATTCATGACAGACACAGAAAGAGAGGAATGACATAGGCAGGGTGAGAAGCAGGTTCCCTGATGGAAGCCTAATGTGGGACTTGATCCCGGGACCCTGGGATCATGCCCTGAGCCAAAGACAACCACTGCACCCTGTCCCCTACAAATGCTACTATTACTGCTGCTACCATTACTATTATTACTAAAACTACTGCTACTACTATTCCTACTACCACTACTGCTATTATTACTGCTGCTATACCAATTACTCTTACTACTCTACTTGCCACTCAATTGCTACTCTATTGCAATTATTACAATGATGATGACTACAAGTACTGTATTAAAGTTACTATGATTACAACTACTACAGCAGTTACTACTACTACTACGACTACTATTACAATTATCAAGACTACTGCTGTTAACACTTACCCCTCCTCCTCTCTACTGCTTGTGATGATCCACATAGTTCTTCCATAGTTCATAGGCTTCTTCCCTTCTACTGTCTCACTTCATTTATTTTTCTGTTTCTTTTTTTAAAGGTTTATAAATTTATTTGAGAAACACACAGAGAGAGAGAGAGAGAGAGAGAGAAGGGGAGGGGCAGAGGGAGAGGGAGAGGGAGAGGGAGAGAGAGAATCCTAAGCAGATCATGTGCTGAGGATGGAACATTACACGGAGCTTGATCTTACGATCCTGAGATCATGACCTGAGCTGAAATTAAGAGCCCAGCACTTAACCGACTGAGCCATCTAGGTGCCCCCCACTTCATTTCTTTTGTGAATAGAGCGTTTTTCCTTTCTGGTATCTGTCTTAAACTTTTAGAATAATTATGGGTTCACAGGAAGTTGGTAAAAAAAAAGGTGCAAGGAGGTCCCATGTCCCCTTCACCCAGTTTTCCCTAATGGTAACACCCCACATTACTCTAGCACAGCAGCAAAACCAGGAAATCAACATTGGGGTTTCTTTTAATTTTAATAAAGGCCAAATCAATCAAATAATCATATATATATATATATATATATATATATATATATATATATATTTCTCACTAATGGAAACTAAAACATCAACATGATAGAAGTGTGGAGTCTTTGGGCTGGACTATCATTTCTTTGTTCTTTGTGCTTTGTTTTTAGTTGTTTCTAGGTGTTATTTATAATATCAGATGTTGTATTAGCTCATGCCATTTTCTAACGTAAAGCCTTGAAATCATGCATTGTAATGGAACAAACTTTTTAATATGGCAATATTTTATTAATATGAAGAAAACTAAAGTAAAATACACTTTGTCTACCTGGAGGTGTATTGCTGCTGGCTGTAAAGTGATTGGGGATTAGGGCTGGTCTCTTTCTCTCTCAGCAAGAAACAGCACCACAGCCTGGGGAGAGGGTCTCAAGTGGAGGAATTTCTAGGCAGCAGCAATGTGATACTCTGGAGCCACTTAGTTGGAATTTCTTGTGGGGTCTTCCTCTGGAAATCAGCAGAGTTAGGCTTATCTTCATCGGTGCAGAATGGCCATAGACAAAGGGGCCTCACAAGACCCCTTTCCAAGCTTCATGAATTTCTTACTGCAGTTTTCTTGGCATAAAGCTAGTTCTGAAACATTGCTTTGGTCATTCTGATTGCTCTAGTGATCTGGTCAGTTACTTTAATAGGGAGCACTGTCCTTTCTTTATTATTCATATTTTTTCTCCTTCTTGTGTTGCTTCACTCTGGGGAGCAGGTGTGGGGAACAGGAAGCATGTACCCTTAACATATAAGTTTATCATTTGGGAGCAAGTGATCTAGTGAACAAAAACTAGAGGGGTGCTGGAAGGGGCCCTTCTAACACAGGGCTCATGAGGGGGCCAGAGGATTAGAAAGAGTTGAACTAGTTAATTCACTACTCAGTTGTTCTTACTTATAGCTGCAATTCACAGCAAAAATGCCAATACTCCAGTCCCACCAAGACCAATGACATCTAACATCTGGGAGGTGGGGCATAGGCATCAACACCAAAAAAAAAAAAAAAAAAAAAAAAAAAAAAAAAAATCAGGCTCATAGTCAGTGTTGGCACCCCTGACCAAAATGCTGAAAACAACTATCCCAGATGAAATAAATTGTGTTAAGTTGTGTTTGTTTGGATTCTTTTATTAAAGGATGGAACTGTGTCAATTGTGTGATGTCCAGTGTGAAGGAGAGATCAGGGATGGAGAAGACACATCTTTTCCTTGGGATGTCAGTCAAAGGGAGCAACAGAATTCATTCTGGCAGGCAGTGCAGGACAAGTAGCAAAGTCAATGTGGTGGGCAGTGCTCACAGGCAGAGTTGCAGTTCCAACTAGCCTGTGCTTCCCAAACTAGGCCCTTGTCAGTGGATGGAGGTTTAGGAATAGGACTTTCTCTGTCAGGAGGCTTGGCATAGTCTCCAGGTGAGCTGGATTCAGGAAGTGGAGTGTCAAGTTAGGGATGGAAGACATGTCATATGGATGACCTCCTGCTTCCCATGCAGCATGGCACTTTCCCTGCGAAGCTTGAATGGAAGTGCAGATGTCTTCAGTCTCTTGGAAGCCACTCTCAAGTGATCATGAAGGATGAAGAAAGAGGGATGAGAGTCAGCAGCCCCCAGATCTTGGGCTTCATCTGATAGGAGGCAAGGCTGCATTTTGGCTGCCCAGTAAGGCTAAGAGTACTTCTTGGAATTTCCCACTATGACTGCCCCCTGGGGTGGACTTGGTGTGTGGGAAGAGACCATTGGGGAATCCTGCTCTGAAGAGTCAGAGAAGGGCATGAGGATGATGCTGGCAACCCCCTATTCCCAGTACTTCCTTGGAAACCCCACACTACTGTGAGTGGTGGCATTCATGCTTTGTGATTGGCTTTAGTGATATAAACCGTAATCTTATCATTAGTCTCTTCTGTCTTCTTTCTAATCAAGTTTCACACTATCATGACAAAAAAAAAAATTAAAGACTGTGAAACCCCATAATGCAAAAGTGAGAATGCTGAGACCCAGGCGGGTTTAAAGTGGCCTCTAGGAGACTTGACACCACTCAAGTGAACTGGTCTCCTGTAATCACAATTCTCTCCTCTCCCCAACCCTGCTAGAAGCCGCTCATTAATTATAGATAGAAAATATAAAGGTTGGTTTTCCTGTCTTGCATTCATCACAGAGATGTATAGTAAATGCAGCGAGATTGCATTGCTAAACTTGAACTCATCTTAAATCAAAGCGACCTTTAAAGTACCTTCAAACTTTCCCCCCCAATATTCATTCCCAAATAACTATTGGTACATAGACTTTTATTAATGACATATTAAATTAGATTAACTTTACTTGAGTTCAAGCTGAAAGGTTGGAAAATAGCTTTTATTGCATGCTGTAGGTGAAATCTTATGTAATGCATTATATTAATATGCTATTTGATTCTCCAACTGGGATAAGGAAACAGAATTATGGTGGAGAATGGAAATAACAGTGTAATCTCAGGGTGGACTAAGTCATCAAAACTAAAGGATAAATTTCAAAAATACAAAACCAAAGAAGAAGAAATGTCATAGACAGAAGCCACAATTCTCATGTTTCCTGGGAATGTCTCCTATGGTTTGGTCTTCAGAGGCAGTGATCTTCCCCATTGTTGTTCTTCCTCAGCGGCTCTCTTTCAGACCATCTCACAGTCTCTGGGTCCCTATGTTTTGGCCATTCACCTTTGCTGTGTTTCTGGTCTTTGAGCTGGAAAAGCAGGTACAGAATCATGGGATGATCCAGCTCCTGAACCCTCCTAAATCTGAGCTAATTTAGGATTCTAGGACCACCACACGACAGGCTACTGCAACTCCTTGTAATATGGAGATTATGAAAGCTTTTTTTCCCCTTGTCCTCCCAGCCAGTCTCTGCAGGTCTCCTCCTCTGGGGTTCAATAATTTGGAAGAATAATTTCTGGTAGGATACATCCACCTGTGTGAGACTACAAGAATCCTGAGAAATACTGTCAGAGATGATAGAGTTCACTGTTTATCCTCTGGAAAAGTGACCAGGTAAAGGGTATTCCAGAAGGCCCTATGTACACAAAACAAACCTCAGAAAATATTAGCCAATAGTTACTCAGCCCTGAGAAGTTGTTATAGAGCTGTGTATTTAAGACAAGTAAGACTTTCATATTTGCAAATTGAATAGATGAATTAGGAGAATGATCCACATATTCTATGTTTTATATATTTGTTATGGATTGAATTGAGTCATAATTGTCAGTGAATTGAAAAATGCATATGTTGAAGTTCTAATGTCTAGTACCTTAGAATATGACTTCATTTGGAAGTTAGGTCATTGCAGATGTAATTGGTTACATTAACAAGAAGTCACTAGGTGGGGTCCAACATGACTGGTGTTCTTATAAAAAGGGAAACTTGGACACAGAGGCACATACAAGGAGAATACCATGTGAACATGAAGATGGCCATCTGAATGACCATATGAACTTGAAGATGACCCAAGAAGAGAGATCTGGAACATATTTTCCTTCACAACCCTCAAAAGGAAGCAATCCTACTAACATCTTGATCTTGGACTTTCCAGCTTCCAGATCTATGAGACAATAAATTTCTGTTAAGCCACCAAGACTCTGGTACTTTGTTATAGCAGTCCTGGAAGACAAATATAATATTATATGGAGAAGAAGAAAAAAAGGAAGGAAATTTAAAAAAAAGGGGGGAAATAGTGGAAAGAAATAAGGAAGTAAACATTTATAGCACATACCAGTTCTCATGTCTTTTGAAAAAGTACTATGGCAAGGCAAATATTTAATTCTAATTTCACAGGAAAAAAATTCCAAGGCTTAGACTGTACATAAAATGGTCAAGTTTGCGTCACTTGGAAGCTGTAGAACCAAAATCCAAACTATTTGCCATATGACACATCCTATATGAGGAATAAATACTTTCTAGTTAACTTCAGAAAAGACCAGTACATTTGTCCCACAATAGGAAGGTTTCAATCAGTTCTAGTTATGGAAATGGATTCTAAGAAGCAGAAACCCACCCTGGCTCATCAGAAAGAATGGCGTTGGGCTTTTCTTTGCTTATTGCAAATCTCAGGGAAAATCTTGTGAAAACCAAGGAAGGAAATACCCTGGGGTCAGCTGAGCCTGAAGGGGGAACTGAAGACTTCAGTCACCCCCTCCCCAGCCCATCCCTCAGGGCTGCGTGTTTTCTCTTTTCTCAGATTCTGTCCATCATGGCTTCTCTGGTGGCTAGAGTCCAGTGTGGCCTCTATGATCCCTGCCTCTTTGTGTTCACATTCTTATGCAACCCCTTCCCCTGTGTGAGATAATAAATATAGACCTTTTAAGCCACTGAATTTGTGGCACTTTGTTATCCGGAATCTCTGTTTTCAGCATCTTCCATTTTTTTTTGTCATAAACTTGATTCTACATAGCTGCTTAGTACTAATAACTTGGCTGTTAGCTCAAGCACCTACTGGAGGTTCTAACTTCACTCTGTCCCACTTCATATTTGCAAATAGCCTCAAAATTCTTAGAAAAATAATTTAATTCTTAGAGAAAGTTTAGGTTTGCAGCAAAATTGAGCAGAAAATGATGAGTTCTGATATGCCCTTAGCCCCTACAAACGCATAGCTTCCCTTACATCAACATCCCACAGCAGTGTGACATGTTTGTTACAACTGATGAACCTATCTGACACATCACTATCACTCAAAGTTCATAGTTTGCATTAGGATTAACTCTTGGCATTGTATAATTTGACATTTGACATTGTATATTGTACATTTGACAAATGTATAATGAATGACCTGTATTTAGCATTATAGTGTCATATGGAGGTTTTTCACTACTGTAAAAATCTTTTTTGCTTCTCTTAGGCATCTTTATCTCCCTCCCTAACCCCTAGAAGACACCTATCTTTTTACTGTCTCCATAGTTTTGCCTTTTTCAGAATGTAATAGGGCTGGAATCATTCAGTATGTAGCCTTTTCAGATTGGTCTTTCACTTAGTACTATATATTTCCTCCACATCTTTTCATGGCTTGATAGCTCATTTCTTTTTAGTGCTGAATTATATTTCATTGTCTGGATGGACCATAGTTAATCAGTTCACTTACTGAAGGCATCTTGATTGCCGTTTGCTTTCAAGTTTTGGCAGTTATGAATAAAGATGCTATAAATATCCATGTGCACATAAATGTGGACATAAGTTTTCAGCTCATTTGGTTAAAATACCTAGGAGTGTGGTTGTTAGATTATTTTGCATTTCCACCGGCAGTGAATGAGAGTTCCTGTTGCTACACATCCTTACCAGCATTTGGTGGTATCAGTATTCTGGATTCTGGACATTCTAATAGGTGTATAGTCATATCTTATTATTGTTTTAATTTTCAATTCTTTAAAGAAATGCTTGTTTGAAATTTGTATATCTTTGGTGAAGTGCCTAGGTTTTTTGTCCATTTATAAATCTGGTTGTTCATTTTATTGTTGAATTTTAAGAGTTCTTTGTGTATTTTGGATGATAGTTCTTTATCAGATTGTCTTTTACAAATATCTCCTCAGCCTGTGGCTTTTCTTCTCATTCTGTTGACTATGGTTTTCACAGTGAAGAAGATTTTTTTTTAATTTGTCAAAAAAGATTTATTTATTTATTTGAGAGAGAAAGAGAGCACCAACATGGAGAGGAGGGGCAGAGGGAGAAGGAGAGAAGCAGACTCCTCACTGAGAGCAGAGCCTGATGCAGGGCTCAATCCCATGACCCTCAGATTACAACCTGAACCAAAACCAAGAGTCAGATCTTCAACCAACTGAGCCACCCAGGCACCCTAAATTTTTTTAAAATTTAATTTTAATGAAGTCCAGCTTATTAATAAATTCTTTCATGGATTGTGTCTTTGGTGTTGTATCAAAAAAGTCATCGCTATGCTCAAGGTCATCTAGATTTTGTCTTATTATCTCCTAGGAGTCTTATAGTTTTGCATTTTATATTTAGATATATCATTAATTCTGAGTTAATTTTTGTGAAAAGTGTAAGGTCTATGTCTAGATTCCTGGGTTTGTTTGTTTGTTTGTTTGTTTTTTGGCATGTGGTTTCCCAGTTGTTCCAGCGCCATTTGTTGAAAAGACCATCTGTTTTCCATTATATTGCCTAGGCTGCTTTGTCAAAGATTAATTGACTATATTTATATGGGTCTATTTTTGATCTCTCTATTCTGTTCTATTGATCTGCCTATTTTGCCAATGCAACACTGTCTTGATTACTGTAGCTTTATAGAGATTCTGAAAGTTGAATATTGTCACTCCTCTGACCTTGCTCTCTTCAATATTGTGTTGACTATTCTGAGTCTTTCCACTTTTCATGGAAACTTTAGAATAAGTTTGTCAATACCTACAAAACAAATTGCTGGGATTTTGGTGGGGATCACATTGAATCTCCAGATCAAGCTGGGAAAAACTGATATCTTTACAATATTGAGCTTTCCTGTACATGAAAATGGAAAATTTCCCCATTTGTTTAGTTCTTTTATTTCTTTTTTCAGAGTTTTATGACTGTCTTCATGTAGATCTTGTAAACACATGTCATGTTATCCACAAACAAAGACAGTTTTATTTATTCTTTCATCAATTATCTTTTAGTTCCCCTTTTTAAAAAAAAATTATTTATTTATTCATGAGAGAGAGAGAGAGAGAGAGAGAGAGAGAGAGAGGCAGAGACACAGGCAGAGGGAGAAGCAGGCTTCACTCAGGGAGCCTGATGTGGGATTCAATCCTGGGACTCCAGGATCACGCTCTGGGCCGAAGGCAGGCACTAAACCCGAGCCACCCAGAGATCCCCATTTTAGTTCCCTTTTTGTCCAATTACATTAGCTACAACTTTCATGTGATACTGAAAAGGTGTGTGTGTGGGGGGACATCCTTGCCTATTCATGATTTTGTGGGAAAGCTAATTTCTCACTATTAGGTATGATGTTAGCTGTAGGTTTTTTATAGATGTTATTTATTCAGTTGATGAATTTGCCCTCTATTCCCAGTATCCTGAAGTTCTTATCATGAGTGGGTGTTTGATTTTGTCAAGTCCTTTTCCTGCATGTATTGATACAAGTATGTGATTGTTTTTCTTTAGCCTGTTGATATGATAGATTATATTAATTGATTTTCAAATGTTAAGCCAGGCTTTTATGCTTGGGATAAATTCCACTTTGCCATGGTGTATAATTATTTTTTATAAATTATTATATTTTATTTGCTCATATTTTGTTGAGGATTTTTGCTTCTATGTTCATGAGAGATACAGTCTTTAGTTTTTAAAAAAAATTATGACTTTGACAATTTTGGTATTAAGGTAATGCTGTCTTCACAGAATGAGTTAAGAGATGTTTATCTTTTTCTATGTTCTGAAAGAGATTGGCGAGAATTAGTACAATTTCTCCCTAAATGTTTGCTAGAAACTGCCAGTGAACCTATCTGAGCCTTGTGCTTTCTGTTTGGAAGGTTATCTAATTATTGATTCAATTTATTTAATAGATATATGTCTTTTTTGATTGTCAATTTTTCCTTGTGTGAGTTTTTAAAAAAGATTTTATTTATTTATTTATGAAGATAGAGAGGCAGGACACAGGCAGAGGGAGGAGCAGACTCCTCATAGGGAGCCGGATGCGGGACTCCAAGCCTGGTCACCGGGATCATGCCCTGAGCCAAAGACAGATGCTTAACCACTGAGCTACCCAGGTGTCCCTTCTTGTGTGAGTTTTGGCAGATTATGTCTTTCAAGAAATTGGTCCTTTCATGTAGGTTATCAAATTTGTGGACACAGTTGTTCATAGCACCTCTTTATTATCCTTTTAATGTCCATGTGATCCATGTGTCCATGTGTGTACTATTCCTTCTTTCATTTCTGATATTAGTGATTTGTGTCTTCTCTATTTTTTTCTTAGCCTGGCTAGAGAATTATTGGTTTGTTTTTTTTTTTTTTTGGATCTTTTTCGAAGAACCAGCTTTTGGTTCCATTACCTTTTTTATTGATTTCCAATTTTCAGTTTTATTGATTTCTGCTCCAATTTTTATTATTTCTTTTGCTTACTTGGATTTTTTTTTTTTTTTTTGCTTTCCTAAAGTGAAAGGTTAGATGATCGATTTTAGGTCTTTCTTCTTTTCGAATATATACTTTCAATGCTACAAATTTCCCTCTAAGCACTGCTTTTACTAAATCCCACAGATTTTGACAAGTTGTATTTTAATTTTCAAAATACTTTAAAATTTCTCTTGCCATGTCTTCTTTAACCCATGGGCTATTTAGAAGTGTGTTGTCTCATCTCCAAATGTTTGAAGATTTTCCAACTATCAGTGACTTCTAGTTTAGTTCTATTGTGGTTTGAGAGAAAGCACTGTGTAATTTCCACTCTTTTAAAGTTAAGGTGTGTCTAATGGCTCTGAATGTGGTTGATTTTTTTTGTTCAGCTTTTTACTTTACTTGTTGTTGGAATGGAGTGGTGGCTTCCATGTTCCTCCTTCATGTTGAGTTAGAAACCAGAAGTTGCAATTTTATAAGAAAGCATCGTATATTGGTTTCTGGCCAGCCAAGCAGTAACATGTCAGACAGTAAATGTCTAGTACATACCCGTAGGACAACAGTTGCTACACTTAGTTCATATATGCCTAAGTAGCATCCAGTTACATAATAAACTTATGATTAAGAAATTCATAATAGAAATTTTGCAACCTCACAGATCCTTGGTAAGTCTAAAGAGTAGAGCATGGTATTCAATGACATGCCAAATGTAAGAGCTATTCAATTATGTTGGGGGCAGCCCAGGTGTCGGCTGTGATGTCTTAGTATACATTTCTGGTGATATTTGGGAGACAGCAGTAACCCCAGAGAGCAATGGAAGAGTAGCAGGAATGAAATCTCGCAGTCCTGTGAGTCCACCAGTTCTGAAATCCTTTCATTCAGTTCAGGTCTGCTGGGTTGGAGTTGGGAGGATGATAAATAGGCTGGTGCCAGCGCAATTATTTGGTGGTCAGTTAAAGCAAAAAAAAAAAAAAACAAACAAAAAAAAACAAAACAAAAAAAACCCCCCCAAAAAAAAAAACCACTGGTGAAATCAGTGAAGGACAATCTATTATATGAGGCACCTGTCAAAGCTATTTTTTTAGGCTAGTTGTACTTTTCTTTTATTCTCCAGAAATTGAATAGAACAGTTTGATTTCCAGTCTCACTGCCTCACTGTGGTCTATACCTGCATCACTTCATGCTTGCATAATTGAAATTGTTTTCCCATGATTGCCCAGCTTTCTGTCTTTCTCCCATCCAATTCATTCCTACCACAGGAAAATTTATTTGCTAAAATACCCCATTTATCATGTACACTGCCTTTTAAAAAGTTTTCACTGGTCCCCATTACATACAGGACCAAGTATCAACTCCACCTAATATTCCAGATGTTTTGTGTTCAGACTGGAGATTATCGATAATTTTTTCTCACTATTTCCTGGCCCCTACTTTCATCTCTGACCATATTGCTCTCCATATAAGCAAATGCCTTTTTCTGTGTCTGTGTCTTTACTTGTGTCCTGTCTTTATTCAAGCAGATTCTCTCCTTTCTGCCTAAACAAATTCTTGCCAGCTTCAAGTCCTACCAGAACTGTCTTCTCTAAGAAGCATTTTTTAGGACCATTCCAATTCTCAGTGTTTTTGTGAAATAATAAGGTCTATCTATCTATCTATCTATCATCTATCATCTATCTATCTATCTATCTATCTATCTATCTATCTATCTATCCCTACTCCTGGTTCTTGACACAGAGCTCCTAAAACCCTTGTAAATAGAGGTGCCAGAAGAATCTTTTGTTCTATCTAGTCTTTGACCCCCCAGTTCCTGGCACAGAGGACCTATATAAGACCTAAGACCTTATAATTTCCTGAGTGATAAGAGGGTTGACACTGAGCTTTTAAAACCCTTGAAAATCCTTGGGTGATTCATTCTAATGAATTGACTCTTGGTGGGCTCCTGCAGGGGGGCTGGTCACCAGAGAGATTAAGCCATATTTAGAAGCTTGGAACTTTTAGCCTTTCTCTCTAATTGTCTATGAGGGGAGAGGCACAGGAAATAGAATTCATAATCAGTCATGCCTACAAGATGGAGCCTCTGTAAAAATCCCAATAATATGGGGTTTTGGAAGCTTCCAGGGTGGTGAACACATACACGTACCAGAAGGGTAGTACACCCCAGCTCTATGGGGATGGAAACTCCTGCATTCAGGATGCCCCCAGACCTATGTATGTCTTCATATGGCTGGTCATCTGTATCCTTTATTACATCATTTATTATGTAATAAACTGGAAAACGTAAGTAAGTGTTTCCCTGAGTACTGTGAAAGCTGTTCTAGCAAAAGATTGAATTCATGGATGGGATGTGAGAACCTCTGATTTGTAGCCAAGTTGGACTGAGATTGTGGAAAACTGGGGGACCCTTTATGTATGATTCACATCTGAAGTGGGGCTGTCTCATGGAACCTGCGGGGTCTACCTTAACTGCTGTCCCTATCAGAATCAAGGTGAATGGTAGGCCCCCCCACGCCGGTGTTGGAAGATTTCTCGGTGTGTGGAAAACTCATACACTTGCTGTCAGAGGTGAAGTGTGCTGGTTGCATGAGAGGAAGGAGAAACTTTCCTTACACAGTCTCTGCTTTCAGCTCCCGCATCATTTCTGGGCTGTGACGTTTGTTTGTACTGAGTCATTCACCACCTTTCACAGCCATTTGTTCTGATTTAAAAAATCAAATTCAGAATCAGACTTCCTGAGACCTACTCCCATGTCCTCTCCTTCTTTGTGGTCCTCTTGGTAAATATCTGATGAACGAGTGAATGGTACAGAGCAAAACAGCAATGAATTTGAGTCAAAGTGTCATGCCCTCCTGAGGGCAAGAGGAAATGAGTTCTTAACAGACATGTTCCTCAAACAGGGTCTGTCCCTGATAAATAGTTCTGTTGAGGCTAAGCACAGCCAGCACTGTTCTTTCTGATGCAAGTTAAAATCCCTTGAGGAAGTGTATCTTAAATTATCAAGTGATGGGGCACCTGGCTGGCTCAGTGGTTGAGCGTCTGCCTTCAGCTCAGGTCGTGATCCTGGGGTCCTGGGATCGAGTCCTGCATCAGGCTCCCTGCGGGGATCCTGCTTCTCCCTCTGCCTATGTCTCTAAGTATTCTAAAAAAATTTAAAAATATATCAAGTGATAACTGATCCACCATGAAACATAACCTTCCTTTTGTGTAAATCCCCTTATTCTACCCTGGGGGTGGGCTGTGTTTTCTTGGATGTGGTGCTGTGTTTGATACTGAGGCAGAGCGAAATCCACTGATGTATTTGGAATTGGACTTCAGGCTGAGGACTCCCTTCCCATGATGTCCTGACCACCTGGGCTCCATCCAGGGACACATCTCAGCTTCAACTGTTGCTTGCATAGAAGCCTTATGTGGTTATAAGGTAATTAGGCGAATCTTTTCTAGAACATCATTCAGAGAAAAGCACTTATAATGCACATTGTTTCCCTAACTATTTACTTAGACCCTGGTTTTTATCTTTTGTAAGGTTACTGCTTATTTAAAATTTTCATCTTTAGCTATTTTACTATTCTACGATAAGGAAAAAAATCCCTCCTGGTGCTCTAATTCAGAGCCACATGAAAGGGAGCGGGATAGAGAAATTACCAGAATGGTCACACCTGTCCCTCTGAATGCTTCCATTGGTTGTACATCCTATAATTTTCCTTTAAAACACTTCAGCACAAACGGTATGAAATATTTACGTGTGGAGCCAGTTAGTTTCACTATTTATCCTATGGGTGGTTAGTTAGCATTTACAGGGTCCTAAAGAGGAACGTGTCCTCCAACGGTGGCATGGTTAGCATCTAAAGATGCTAAACAGGAATTCACAGTTCAGCTCTCTCTGCCCCAAATCTTCACCCAATTTCATCTGCAAATCTCTGCACTGGAGGTTTGTTAATTAGGGAAGGGTTTTTGGAGATAACTTTTACTGAGGGAAAAAAGTGGTGCTTACAATAATTGGAATGTGTGCATTGGCTAAACTCTGCCCTTCCTTGGACAGGGGTGCAGGAGTTTGGAAGGACCAGCAGGATATGCGTGTGCCTTTGGAGTGTTGCCCTTGGTCTGGTGCTCTGTAGCATTTTGTTTCCTGCCTCTTAATTGGAATTCTGTGTCCAGATCATACAGTGTACTCAAGGAGGGCCTTGGTGGCTGAGCTTCCAGGAACAGCATTCCATGCCTGCTTCCCAAGAAACATCCATGCGTGTGGCAGCATCGTGTTGGAAACCTGCTTTCATGGTGACATGCCATCTGGTGGTGGCAAGGCCATGTGGAAGGGGCCCCTTTGCTCTTTCTCATCTCCAGAGGCGATCAACAGCAAGCAAGAGTTAAGCTTGAGTTTAGGAGGGTTGTCAAAACCACACACACATACAGTTTTTACCTTGCTTCTCTCACTTAAAGAATTCTCTCCTATCCCAGAGCCAAGAACTGAGGATAAGATTAGATTATTGTGTCACAAAATGAGAGACTCCCCTGTGAGTGTCTGACTTGGTAATCCATTCCCACATTTTCCCATTGGTAATAAGGGATATTATGATGGTTAATTTTATGTGTCAACTTGACCGGCCTAAGGGATGTCTAGATAGTTGGTAAAACATGATTCCTGGGTGTGTCTGTGAAGTTGTTTCTGAAAGAGATTGGCATTTGAATCAATAAACTGAGTGACGATCCCCCTCAGATCATTCAATCTGTCAGGAGCCCAAATAAAAGGAAATGGTTGAGAAAGGGAGAGTTTTCTCTCTCCCTCCTGTATCTGAGATGTTCGCCTTCTTCTACTTCTGACACTGGGGTTCCTGGTTCTCAAGCTTCAGACTCCACTGGCTTTCTTCGGTCTATAGTTGCACTTGGTGGATTGTGGGACTTCTCAGCCTCCAGTATCACGTGAGTCAAATCCTAAATAATCCCCTCTTATATATATCTATATAACCTATTGATTCTGTTCCTTTGGAGAACCCTGACTAATACAGATACACTTAGGTTGAGGATGTATATTTTTTATAAGTGGTTGTTTTAGAGTTTAAAAAAATCAGGGGCTTCTGGGTAGCATAGTCTGTTAAGTGTTGGACTCTTGGTTTTGGCTCAGGTCCTGATCTCAGGGTCCTGACATCGAGCCTTGTGTTGGGCTCTGTACTCAGCGGGGAATCTGCTTGAGAGTCTCTCTTCCTCTGCCCCTTCTGCTCATGCTGTCTCTCTCTCATAAATAAATATTTTAAAAAATCAGATTATTATGAATAATTGTTAGGATAGGAAAATTAGCCTATGTAATTAACCTATGATGAGATATGTATTGATTGTTCAAAACTTAGTCATTGGAAACACAAGGACAACTGAATGGTAACAGTCCTACTTGGAATTCTGAAGCAAGTCCCTGTGTAATTATAAAATACATTGTTATAAAATTCAGATAATTAATCAAAGTTTAAATCTGAAGCATTACATTGAAGATATGTCCTTCACCCACATTTTGTCTCCAACTGTTGTGTTCATATGTCAATCTAAAACAGAAAATGGGTTCTTTAATCTGCAGGCTCCTGGTGATTTTATCTTTCCTTCCCTTCAGATAAATTGTTTCCTTGCTTTCATCATCTTCCTGGCAGATTTTGAGCTGCGTGGGCTACTAAAGTGGAAGAAACATGCTTAATAAAGTCAAATGACTTCTTTCTAATGTTAATTCAGTAAAAAATGTACCCTCCCCAGAATGGGAATGTATGATCTCATAAAACTTGTCTGTAGGCAAAGATGTAATACATGCCCACTTTATCATTCCAAGAAAGTTATTGCAGTTACAAACAGCAAACGCCTCTCCGTGCTCTGGAGATGGAAGTGCAGTTTGCATCCTAACACACAAAATGAGACCAGGTCGGTCTGCTTGAAGGTAGCTGAGGTCAACAATGTTGCTTTAGAACTTCGCACTCCCCAAATTACCCAGGCTGCTAACAGAAAGAAACTGTGTATTGCTTCTAATTGATTACCTCTACCCTCCTTTGAAAAAGAAATGAAAAAGCCTCAGATGTAAGATAGCAAGTCTGTGAAAAATTCTGTATTTACTATCTATTTTAATAAACAAAAGTCTTTCTGAAATGCAGCATTTTTAACTCAAGGAGGGATTTTTAAAAATAAGGTCTTTTTCTTTTTATCTAAAGTTTCTAATAGTTTATTTGGGAAAGTTCAATGAACTTTTCTGACTGAAAGGAGTATTTTCAAGACTATCTTGGTGTCAAAAGAAGTGAATACTTGAAAATAACAAAGCCTTTACACTCATATAGCATTCTAGAATATACAGAGCACCTTACTATTCAATCCTCACAATGATCCTTTTAGATAAACAGTATTTTCATTATAAATATATTGAGCCTATATATATATGTATATACACATATATGATATATACATATATCATACATATATACATATACATATATCATACATACATACATATATACATATATACATATATATGATATATATGTGTATATACATATAGGCTCAAAGAAATTAAATAATTTGTCTAAAGTTACATGTATGGTAATGGATTATTAACTTGAACCCACCAATTGCAAATCTTTAGAAAACACATTTGTTCCCTTTGAAGAATTAACTGAAGGAAAAATTCAGACCATCCTTCACCTTCTGGGGAAGTAGTCACCTTTTTTCATGTTTCAGAAATTCAATAATGCAGATGTTTTCATTGTAAAATGAATACATGCAAAGCCTCACTAAGGAATCTGTCTTTTCAAAGAAAGACAAATGCCATATGATTTCACTCATGTGAAATCTGAAAAATAAAACAAATGCACAAACAAATAAAAAAGCAGAAACATATATATAAATACAGGGAACAAACTGCTGGTTGTCAAAGGAGAGGGGATGGTAAAAATGGGTGAAGGGGAGTGGGAGATCCAGGCTTCCAGTTAGGGAGTGATTTCAGTCACAAGGATGAGAGGCACAGCATAAGGAATATAGTCAACAATATTCTAATAGCATTGTATGGTGACAGATGGTAGCTACACTTATGGGGAGCACAGCATAACATACAGAGTTGTCAAATCACTATGTTGTATACCTGAAACTAGGTAGCACTGTGCTCAACTACTACACTTCAATAAAAGAGAGAGACTGACTTGTCTTTTTTAAACCTGTGTCCATGCTTTTTCTGGATCATTTCTTGGGAATCAGAGCCAAGCTGTGGTCTCCCTTCTTTGCCCTGAAGTTATCATGCACACAGTAGGCACATAAGCATTGGGTGTATTTGGCATGCACTTCTGCATTCATGTAATTGGGTTCATTGTTTAAGTATATGCAAAATAATTAACAAGTGTAGAAAATGAGGCCCTTGCCTTCAAAATACTTAGAAGATCAGCTTGAAGTGCTTAGACCTGGAATGTGTTTCCAAACAGGTCATGGCAAGATGACAAGAGTCCAGCATAATTTCTTTAGCCCTTGTTTTCTGGGAGTAAAGTAAGACGTTAGGTGAGGAAGACTATCTGTAGAAAGGGGCTGAAGCAAACTCTAGATTTGGATCAGTAGCTAGAGAAGGGAGGGCAAATAATATCAAAGGGCTTGGAGAGTCCCAACAGCTTTGGGCAGCTTTGGGGAATAATAATATAATATAATATAATATATAATAATCAACATGTTTGCAAATGTCAATTTGGTTTTTTTTTTGATGGTGGGAGTGGGTGGATAATGTAGCCTTCAAAAAGTTAAAGGTGACTGAAGGTTAGCTATTCCTTAAAGCCCCAATTAAGCCTCTCTTAAACCAGGCTCTCATGAATACGGGTCTTAGCCTAGATGCTCCTTGATCTTGTGTGGGTATTTACTAGATGAATGCCTATTAGTAAGAGACCCGAGACCTAATCTATTCTGTAAGATCCATTAAGTCTTAGTTCCCTGTGCCATAGGTGTTCAGTATAAGTAGAAGATGACACAATGACTGGTCAGAGGCAGGCTCTACCTTTATAATCACCTCTGACAGCCGGAAACACCCGACTCTGGTGGCTACACCCAAGGTGCTGAGGGATCCAGTCCTTTCCCTGTTCCTGAGGGGAGTAACAATGGACCACTCTGGATTCGTATATTCTGTATAAGAGTGGGGATAGTTCTGAAATATTTTCACTAGTGCACATATCTTGAAGACCTTTAATTTTGCCAAAGAAAGCCTAATTCTGACATTCATCATGGAGGTTCCAGAGGTCACTACCTTTACCAATGAAGGCCCACTGGGTATGCTGATATGCACAGTTCAGGTTGGTGATTGAGATCCAGATAGCAGACACCCTCATAGCAGTCCTTCTGGAGTGCTGGCTTCCTGACTGTAACTCCATCAACCACTGCTGGGCTCTCTATTTTTTATTGGGTCAACTGATGCCTCTAGAGTTGTAATTTAAATGGGCTGGCAATATACAATATTACACTATCTCTGATGAAATATTTTAGGAGCGTTCCAGACAGTGTAATAAAAGTTTGGTGGGTTGGGGCAGCCCTGTTAGCAAATGCCCGGAAGGACATGTTGCATATATTGGATTTTCAAGAGAACAGATCTGTAATAGTTATTTACCTCCAAGAGTTCTTGGGAAAAAAATTTAAGTTGACTATTGCCCTGATTCCAAAGAAAACTTTGCCTTTTGCAGGCTTTTCAAGGCAGTGCTATTCCTTTAACCAGCCAGACTGCCCTCCGCCTGGCTCATCCTCAATGGTGCACGTGGACTACAGCCCCTCCATCACTGCAGGGGGTATTGACTTTCAAAGGCTATGGCAGTGCCTTCATCTTGTGCCATTTCCTCTGAAACAGAAGTTATTTTCTCTCACAACTGTGCATCATATTTATAATAGCTTATTGATCAAAGCCAGGTCTACTTTCAGAGTAGAGAGGAACCATGCACCTCTTCCTTGTGAGTTAGTTTTCTTCCAAAATACACCAGCTTTGCAGTAGTCCCAGCTCTTCTGCAGGAGCCATACACCACCCATGTCCACCCCTCCCCACGCCATGCACTGGATCATGCGTAAGCAAAGCATACATAAGAAACCGAAGGGCTTTGGTCTACAGGTGGAGAGAGGACACGAATTGTCCTTGGGCTACTCAGTCTCAACTGTACTTCTGCGCATCAAGAAGCATCCCCACCATTCTATGGTCTTCTTTATCATGTTAGCTATTTATGGGGACCACTTTTTGGCATTCATGTTTTAAATTCTAGAAAAATGCTGAACCTCATGCAGCAAGCCCAAAAACTTTATTCTCATGTTTATGGATGGAAATCAGCACGAGGCAACTTGGCTTTGTATCTTGGGCAAACATGTACTAAGTGAACCACACAGAGAAACCTGCTATGAAGTGGTCACCTACAAGGGGGTCTTTTGGCATGGGGGCCGATGACATCATTTTAGGGGTCTGTATGGTCCAGCAACTGTGCCAAGCTTTAGAATCTCCATGTGATCAGAGTGGAATGAAGACAACATCCTTGTACTAATGTGCTAGGGTTAGCACACTAGTACCAAATACTATAGACTAGGTGGCTTAAACAATGGAAATTTATTTCTCTCAATACTGGAGACTTGAAGTCTAAGTAAGACTAAGGTGTCAGTAGGTTTGGTTTCTTCTGAGATTTTCTCTGCAGTTTGCAGATGCTGCCTTCCTTTGTGTCCTCACACGGCTGCCCCCTGTCTGTGAATCGCTTTTGTCCCTTCTTGTGTGTTCACATTTTCTCTTATAAAGACGTCGATCAGATTGTCTTAGGGTCATTGCCATAGACCTCATTTTAATTACTTTTTGAAAGACCCCACCTCCAAATGTAGTCACATTCTGAGGTTATGGGGCTTAGGGCTTCAGTGTATGAATTTGCCAGTGAGTGTGGGGGAAATTCAGTCTGTTATGCCTACTCCAGTGAAGATATTAATAATGATCATCCCCACTTCCTTCCAGCTTTTCAGAACTGTCTTGTCACTTTTTATTATATGTCAAATCTCCTTAAGTGCTTGAAGACCATGTGAGGGGTGGCTGCCAGCGGCACCTCTCAGACCCACCTGATCTTTGACCCCTCAGCAGTTTTTAAAGACATAGATTCATGGGATCCTTCTTTTCTCCCTCTTAGATTCTTAGGCAGAAGACAGGTGTCAGAAATCTATATTGTTTTTATCAAATAGAAAAAATCCCCCAGGGCACAGATGTACAAATTGGAACATGCATTTGTCTAGAAGTCCTTCCTTTTGGGAAGGGCCTGGGGAACCAGAGTGGGAAGTGAATGGTATCATTGTTACACACTTTTAGGCTGTTTGGATTTCTTATTATGGTGCATTTTTAGTTGTTCAATAAGAAGTATTTACAATTTAAAATAAATACTTTTTTCAATTGGCTTTTTTGAGAGATCCAATTGGAAAACCATGGGTGGATAAGCCTTGGGATCTAAGAGCTTATAGTTAAAGATCAACACTCATCTCAGTTACAGAGCCTGGAGATGGGGCCTTAGCTGGGTTTGAGATGAGGCAGGACAAACTAATGGACTCATAGACAAAAGCACGGGTGGCTCAGGTAACCTATGAGATGATGGGCAGGGGAAAGCATGAAAGGGAAAGGCAGGCCAGCCAAGGCAACATGATATTTATAGCAGGAGGCAGGAGATGGGAACTGCCAAGATTCCCTGACACACTAGGTGCAGTGGGTCTTGTTCTCAGTGCACACCACAATTATCTGGAAATATTAAAAATACTACTCTCCAGACTCCTTTCCAGAAAGTCTGGTGGGTTTGGTCTAGGGACAGGTGCAAGCATTAGCAGTTTCTAAAAGCTGGCCAGATGATTCTGATGTGGGGCACATTGCCTTGACTGGGGCCCGTCAGTGGTCATGTCTACCTCGCACTCTCCTGGGATTGATCACAAGACAAATCAGTTCAGGGCTCCATGAACACTTTATTCCTTATCAATGAAGTGATAAGGAAATAGAAATGGGCCTTAGTCTTCTGGAGAAGGTCTGTCTTCTTGACAGACCTGTACCTGGCCCAAAGCCAGCTTCCACTGGCCCAGCCATCCAGAGGGGGAGGTTCCGAAGGAAAGTATGGGCAAAGAAGATGCTTTTCTCCAGGATATTTTAGAGATGGGGTAGAGGAGTGCAAAAGCATGGGAAATCAAGGAGAAGACATGCAGTAAATATCTAGCCTAGACCATTGGTCCTCAACCTCACCCATACACCAACATCTCAGAGAAGCTTTAAGCACTGATGATACCTGGGTTTCTTCCTGAGGTTGACATAAAGTATATGGGGCTCTTCCTGGGCACCAGCATTTTCTGAAATTCCCCAAGTGATTCTAATGTGTAGCAGAGTTTAGAACTGCTGACTTATCAATGATGTAATTGGAAAGGAGGGAACCACAGCAATGTCTGGGAATTGTTGCAGGGAAGAGTTCTCCAAAGCTTGAAAAACAAGTAGTAAGGTTGTTGGGCTATGAGGTGTGAGGAAGAATGCATTAGAGTCCTCAGTACATTTGAAATTCATTTAACATTTCAGAGACTGATCCTGGTAGTCCCGGATCAGAATGCCTTCCACAGCCTGCTCATAAGGCTGGCCCTTCTGCTTTGAAACCTAAGCCAAGGGCTGGCTGTCTCAGAATAGGAAGACAAGATGAAGCAGTGGAAGAAAAATCCTGAAATCTGCCTTTTCTGGGCCAGAAGATTGTGAGGAGAGGGATGGAGAGAGAGTATAGAAGGGGGAGTGTATTGGGACCCCTTAGATTCTGGTGGGGTGGGGATACAAATATACAATAACCAGTACAGAACCTGGGTGACCTACCAGGGCAGGCAGCCTGGGGGGTCCTGGGGAAGCCAGAGGAGGAAAGGTGAGATGCTTGGAGCAGGGTGCTTTGGGGTCAGATTGTCAGGCTCTACCCCTTTCACTGGCAGATAGTGGGGGTATGCCTCTGGGGCTCTGGGGGAGATGTGAGGTGAGGGCATTGGGACGATCTGGGGCGCAGCTGTTCTTCCATATTGTAACAACTGGTCCAGCTGTACTCAGTGCTGGCTGAGGTATGAGCCCTGGTCTAATATCTGTCCTCTGGGTCTGCAGAAGAGGACATGCATGCTGACATGCCAGAGGAATCAAAGCAGGCACGCTGTGAGCTGGGGGATTTTACTCTGTTTGGCTCTGGAATTCTGGAAGCACATTAGCTGCATGGAGGTAAGCACACTCAGTGGGTTAGCATGGCCTGGCAGAGGCAGGGCGAGAGCAAAGCTGAGCCCTCTCTAGCCGCCTTTGGGACTCATACCTGTGGGTGGGACCTAATGTCCTCAAATGTCCCTGGCCCCAAAGAGCTTTGTGTATATGGGGTATATTTAGAAAAATCAGAATATTAGAAATTAATTTTTAAAGAATATTCAATCATTTATTAAGAATAACACTTATCGGGATCCCTGGGTGGCGCAGGGGTTTGGCGCCTGCCTTTGTCCCAGGGCGTGATCCTGGAGACCCGGGATTGAATCCCAAGTCAGGCTCCCGGTGCATGGAGCCTGCTTCTCCCTCTGCCTGTGTCTCTGCCTCTCTCTCTCTCTCTCTCTCTGTGTGACTATCATAAATAAATAAAAATTTTAAAAAAAGAATAACACATCAATCTACTACGTGGCAATATAAATAACTGAATTCTATGAAAAGTAACAGTACTCTCCAGAACAAAAAAATATTTGGTGAAAGATTGGCATGGGTTTAACTTTTTTTTTTTTAATCTCTCTTTAATGGAAGACAGCTACATTCTCATCCATGCTTCTATATTCGGTCTTGCCTATTTGTTGTTTTCCAGATACATATGACTGTAAAAGAGAATATTTAATGCTTTTTTCCCAGATAATTGTGGGTATTCTTGTTTGATATTGCATAAAAACTTTGCTGCAGATTAGTGAGAGAATGAGATTTTAAAAGCCAAACAATGACTTACTATTAATACAGAAATAGCTCTGTGGCATCTTGAGAGGGTCATAGGATCCCAAGGAGCCCCCAGGTGACACTGAGGGTGGTTGAAGCAGCAGAAGAAGGACCCCAGAGAGGACGAGTTCCAAGAGAACTGCGTATAATCAACTTCCTGTGGCTTGACCTGCACATTTCCTTGCTCCGTGGGATGCTTTCTCCTGTTTTCAGAATCCTTGTTAAACTAATATGTGGGTGTAAGTAGGTCACAGTGGCCTTTAAAACCAGAGCCAGTCAACTTCACCAGGTCAGTAATTTAAACTTTGAATTGTTAAGAGAAAAAAACAAGGTGGTAATTTGGTGTTCATTTCTGGAACTCTGATTTGTGTCCATTCCTCCAGTCAGACTGTAGTAGGCTAGGGAGATCTGGGGCCATTTGGGGTTGGGGTGGGGGGTGACGTTGCACTATTTTCTCACCACTGAAAGATTATTTAAAGAAGTGACCAAACACTCCCGAATATTGAAAGAAAATAGGCATCCAGATCCCAGAAGAACGCAAGACCCCAAATAGGTTGAACATACAGTGGATTGATTAATTTTTAAAATAATTCAAGAGAGTGTGGAAGGTTTAGGATAGTAGAAGCCTTTTCCTATTTCTTAGAAGCTCTAGAATTAGCAGAGTACCTAGACTCTCTCAGGCTTTGGGAAAGCAACTCAACAGAGAAAATGTAGGCAGGGTTGGATAAGTTTTTTTCTGGCGATTCACTCGTTGTGCCTGTTAACGTTTTTATCAGCAGAGCTAGAGCAAGGGGAGAAAAGGAAGTATTTCAGGTGGCCGTTGTGGATGGGAAGGATGGGTGGGAGGAGACAGGGGCACTGGAGCAGGAAGGGTGGCCTGGGTAGAAGGGACGTCTTGGTGGGGATGTAGAGTAGAAGACTTAGTGTTACGAGTCAGGCCTGTCCATTCAGCTCCTTCTAAGCCCCAGCTGTGCTGGTCTACTTGTGGCTGGCCCACTTCCTAGGGCACTTTCTACCCTTCAGCCTCTACTTGTGGTCCTTGCCATGTTGTTTGGCCTCTCGCCCTTTTCCTGGAGTATTCCTAGCTTTTGAGATTCCACTCAAACTTCCATCTTTGCCTTTCCTTTTCAGGCAAACTGACCCTTTCTTGTTTATGCCTGTGTTGTATCCACATATAATTCTATTCTTCTAGTTGTGTCTATTATAACTCATTGTGCTGGTTTATTTTCCAGGTTTTCCCCTGCTGCTAGACTGTAAACTCCTCTGGATAGCTCCAGGTTTTATTTACCTTTTGTCCCTAGTACTAGCTCAATGACAAGCACACAGTAAAGGTTGCAGAAATGGTTATGGTTGGAACACATGAATCAATGAGGAACAGATGGTCAGGTGTGGCTTAGGTGGCTGGAACACCACCATTGATGTAAAAAGGGTGGAGAAGGCTTATGTGATGCATGGTAGGGATGACAAGCTATCACATAGCTATCAAATGTCAATGGAATGAATGCAGTAATGAAGGGAGGATAAAGAAGATTTGACTTCCTCTGTGGTCAGGGCGCTGATGGAGCAGAGAAAGATTGGATGGGATTTGTTAAGAGATAAAATGTGAGGCATATTTGAAAATCATTTGAAATCTTTGTACTGGAACAAAAAACTCCTATTCAGCGACTTTGCACTAATATGATCGTGAATGTTGTTACGATATGAACAAGTTTCAGACCAATTGGCTGATAGATAGTGTAAAGAATAAATATAATTGATATCTGCATGTAATGATCAGTATGTGGTGTGACCAAGTTACCATTCAGTGAAAATCAAAGCGATGGCTGGGTACAGAAGGTAGAGACTCTCCAATCCTGCTGATAGAGTGTAAATTGGTTCCATTACTTTGGAAGACAGTTTGGCAGTATCTATTCAAGTGAGCACACATATATTTTATGCCTCAGCAATTTCACTCCCAACAGTAAAGTGTGCATGTGGGCACCAAGGGATGTATATGAGAATGTTCGCAGTGGCGTTAGTCATAATGGTCCTATAAACTTGAAGCAATTCGAATGTCCATCACTAGTAGAATGGATACATTTTGGTAAATTTATGAAATGGACTTCTACATAGTCATGAAGACCAGTGAAATACTGCAGCACGAAACAACACAGATAAATCTCACAAATGTAATGTCAAAAGAAAGCAGCCAGACAGAAAAGAACATCATACTGGGAGATTCACCATTTATATGAAGCATAAAACAAGGGAAACTCCAGTGAATTTAAAGTCCACAAGTTATATTTGGGGGGACATTGGGGGCAGTTACTGGGATGAGGCTTGAAGGGGCTTCTGGGGCTTGGAGTTGTTCTATTTCTTGACTCAAGTGACAGTTACGTGGATGTCTTACTTTTTTGACAGTTCATTAAAATGTACACATGGGCCTTGTAAGGTCTCTATATGTGTGTTGAGCTGCAATGAAAGAGCTTATCTTAAAAATATAAATGACATTTTGTATTTTAGTATGAAGATAGGTACCATCCTCAGGTTTCTTAATATTATTTCTTTGTGATGAACCAGTTCTTTGATGTTGTTCATAATTTTATTGACTTTTCTTCCCCATATTCCTTTTCCTTATTTATTTGCAAATGGGTTTTCAAATGACTACTTTGATAATTCTAACCTGTGTTTTATACTTTTTATACGTTTATCACACAAAGGTTCTCCTTCCTTCAAAGATTAATTTGCTACAATGTATTCATCCTCCCACCCCCAGCTTTTCTGACTCAATGGCACATATTTTTCTCCAAAATTAATTTTCAGTTGATCAACCTATTCTTTTTCTCTTAAAGGATAAATTTACATTTTAATTGAATGCTGGTATAGACCAATTGATGGAATCGTACCTTTTCATACTCTAGCTTATTTTCCCCTCTGACTTAGACCATTTTTAGTTCAATTTCTTAAAACACCCAAATGGAACACCACCACATAACTGAAAAAATGTTTGATCAGAGTCAATTAGAGCAGTGTTGCAGAAACAAAGTTATGGTATATTATAGCAAGAGATTGGATTCTACTACACTAAATAATTTGTGTTGCGCCTACAGTGATATCTACATAAAGCAAATGAAAGGAATTAATATTCTCTCTAGTTAGCCAAGTCAGCAGCCTTTGAATTTCAAAGTGATCACAAATCTTGTGTTTTTAACCAAATGGCTGCATTTATATTTAACTTTCCTTTAAAAGAGAAATCATAACTTCATAATGATTGTCAAAAAAATCAAAATCTCTTTGAATATCTATAATGTATTGAACATTGGCGAGGGAGTATAGGGCACTAATAAGAACATAGGCTTGGGATCACCCTGCTGATGTTTGAATTCCAGCCCATCGCTGAGTGACCTTGGGCAAGTCACTTACCCTTTTGATAGTTTAGATTCTCTGTCTGGAAAAATGGTTCCCTGGTCTGTAAAAGATGAAAAGAGTTATCCATGCATAGCCCCTAGAAGAGTGCCTTGAATGCAACGGGCACTCAGGAATGCACGTTGTCTTGTTGGTTTAGTTGCTATTGTTATATCTGTGTTATGACTGGTGCACTATTATTTAGGACAGAGAGTGACTGTCAATTTAAAATGTAAAGCCACTTTAATTTGTGTGTAGTAAGAGTCCATGTAACAATAAAAAGGACAACTTGAATGATAGGGAGTGTATAAAAAATTTTTTGACGTACAGCTACTTCTTAGAAAAAGGTCAGTTATTTTGGAGCTAGCATTTAAATAAGGGTTATTAGCTGAAAGAAGGAAATTAGTGTTGGCAAGTAATGACTACTGATTGTCATTCTGACAGCATAATAACAGTTGGGTGACAGGACAGACGACATCTATCCATTAGGATTTCTGCGGATGGTACCTTAGTAATCGATAATAGCAATTTATGTTTCATCATGTAACAGTTAAGATCAAAAGGTATCAAGTTGCATATTCCATTATATTTACCCTAAGCACAGGAGAAAGTCTGGCTAAGAGCCTCAGAGTTGCCTCCCTAACCCACAGCTGACCATAGATGCATGTGTAAGCCCAGGCAAAGCCAGAAGAACTCGTAGCTGACTTGCAGACTCAGGGGAAATTAAACGCTTCTTGTTTAAGGCCCTCCTTACAAAGCCATGGCTCACTGATATAATCGATTTCCCAGGGCTGAGGAGCTTTGCCTTAAGATATTGGTGATATGTCCTGAAAGTCTTTGAATTCTCCAGTTTCTGTGATCATGTACATGATGTCTATGGCATCAGTGCAAAGAATGCTCCTGGATCCCCCAGGTGGGCCTTCTAGTTTGTGCCTCTTTTGAGCTCTTACCTGACATATGGTATCTCTGATGATCAACTCGGTGTTAGCCTCTCCTTGTCAACAGGTATGCCTTTGTTTTGTAAGCCAGACATCCCTTATCTGCCTTGGAATTCTCAAGATCTAGTTTTGGGCTAGCCCTTGATTTTAACTTTGCTACCCCAACATTGGCACTGGTAGCTGGACGGAGTCGGTGTTGTTGTCCACACCACTGGTTCATATCCAGGGGTAGTTTGGCCACTCAGCAGACATTTGGAAGTGTCGAGAGACATTTTTGGTTGTCACAGCTGGGGGAGATGGTGTCATTGGCATCAAGCAGACAGAAGCTATGGATGCCGCTCAACATTCTACAATTCCTAGGAGAGCCTCTGTACAACAAAGAATTACCCTGCAAACGTATCAGTAGTGCTGAGATCAAGAAACGCTAGTGTAGATCTAGCACAGAGAATGGTCCCCTCAGCAGTGAAGCCTTTAATCTCCCACAGCTGTGAGGTTGAGGCTTCCACCTCTGTGGCCCTGCTATTCCCATAGCAAGGCTCAGGAGCAAAGGTTCGCGCTTTCTGGTAAGTTGTGCATCATCCAAACTGAGCCAAAACTCTTCACAAAGCAGGTGTCCTCCCCAGAGACCGTGAAAGTCTTTTCATGATCCCATCTCCTACTCCAGCTTAGTTCAGCTCCACGACTCATCATCATACCAAAATTACTCAGAGACTAATCCGTAATTCCACAGCCTGGGCCTCTGGAAAGATCCTTACAGACGCTAAACATTTTACCTCTTGAATTATATTTTAAATATGACTGAGCTTAACAACTGGTTTAAAACACAACAATCATAGCTTCCTTCAATGGGGTTCAGGTTTGTGGAGTTTGAGTTTATTAATCCTTTTTCAGAGACGATAACTTTGTTTGTATTGCTGATAAAGGAAAAACTACACCAAACTCTGAAGAGGAACATCTCTGTCCCATTAGAGAGGTAGGGACATTCTGAGGATCTGTTTTTAATCAGTTATAAACAGTAGGTTCCACTGATACAGAGCCTCTGGTTATCTAGTGAGAGAATGCACATCTTGACCCCGTCAGAGAGATGGCTCCCACAGGCAGAGAGAAAGCTGCAGGCTTTCACCACACGATTTTACCTTCCTGCTCCTGCAACTGGTGTTGTATGCGTCACTGACATGCGTGGATGCGGCCGGAGTCATCTGTGCCCATTGCTGCCACCGCGTCTGGTTTCTGCAGGGATGGCTGAGCATGAGGCCACTGTAGGTCCACCAGGATGACAGTGGGAAAGGACCGCTGGATGCAGACAGGAATTGGAGGAACTCAAGAGAGGCAAAGTGAAGCTTGCTCATGTCCCTCCCCAGCTCCATCCACACCAAGGGGGGACCTGCATGAGAAGCAGATGCCCTCCGCCATGAAGCTACATGTGTGCCTGGTCTAGGCTTTGGACAAGCTGAAGAAATCTGCAATAATTTTTATTTTTTTCTTACTTTTACTATTATTTTTAAAATATTTTATTCATTTATTTGGGAGAGAGAGAGAGAGAATTTGACAGCGAACATGAGCAGAGAGAAGGGGCAGAGGGAGAAGCAGATTCTCACTGAGCAGGAAGCCTGACGCAGGGCTCAATCTCAGGACCCTGAGATCATGACCTGGGCTGAAAGTAGTTGCTTCACCAACTGAGCCACCAAGCCCCCCAATTTTTATTAAAAAACAGTTTCACATTAATATATTATTTATATTGATTACTGAGTTTTGGTTCCTCAGTAAATTTTGCACCCTGGGACAAATGCCTCACTCTGCTGATGAACACTGGGGAGCTACCATCAAGGTGAGCCAGCAGGTCAGTGATAATGTTCATGTGCAGTCGCTGTGCCTGGACCCCAGCGTGGACTCTCAGAGTGTAAAAAGATATAGCTGCTACTTCTCTTTTGCATTCATTCCAAGGCTCATGCAAAAATGTCTCTGTGGCCAACACTAGCCCAGAACCACACGGGGAAGAGAACACTGGGAAACGTGCTCTTAGCTTAGCTTAGCTGATGCAGTTCAAAGGCACTACCACATCCTGTTTTGCCCAATTTTATTTGCCTGTGTGAAAGATGCTGATGGGTGTCTCCAGGCTCCAAAAGTTTCTCTGAAAGCACATTCGCAGGATATTGAGTTGCTCCCTGTATTCCAAGCCTTACACAGCCGCTATGTTTGGAACCTATTGTAACTAACACTTTTATAGCTATGAACCAAGAAAGATGATGTAGTCACATGACCTACACAAAAATGACCTCAAACTAAAGACAGATAGGTAGGTTCGAAAGGCTCATCTCATCTAAATGATTGACAGCTGCTGCTTAGATGCAAGTGTTCTTGGATCACGTCCACAGGCTGGGATTCCATGTTATTTGTCCAGTTCTGTTTAGATGCTCATGCATGTGGAGTCTGGTTAAGTAGCTCAAGGAGCTAATGTGCAAAAAGCAATCTAATGATCAGTCTTCCAGGGACCATGTTCAATGATGTATCCTATAGGTGCTGGTTCTGGCTGTGGAGTAGAGTATCGAAAGGGAAACCTTCCAGCAAAGTGGAGAAATATTTGAAAACCTCTTGGTGTTTTACCAGCTTAACAGCCTGGATGTAGTTCAAGATGAACCATTTTATAATGCATGCTACTCTCTGCTGAATTGTGCGATGTGGAGGTGATTGTATTTGTTTTCTGAACCCATGAATTGAGTGAGAGCCCCCAAATGACTCATGTTCCCCACACATGGCAGTCACAATGCTTCCCATTATTGGCTTTCATTGGAGCCAGTTTTTGTGGATTATGCCTAATTCTGGGGGAAGAAAATGACAGCCACATGCTGTAATGTGCCCTCTTCCTCTGGTTCCTTCCTGTGGCAAGATTTTGATCCATTTCTCTGTTAGGAGGTGAACAACAGCTGAATTTAGGGCTCCTTCCTTTCCCCTCAACCTCTCAACCTATGATAGGAACTTGAAAGATGTGATACTCTATTGATGTTCAATTTGGGGGATAGAAAGGAGATGCCTTACCAAAAAAAAAAAAAAGAGGAAAAAGAAAGAACAACTTTTACACTTTTATCTCAGTGGGAATTTCATGCTGAGTTCTGATACATTAAGCGGTCCCTAGACAGAAATTTGAAAATACTTCCAGCTGTTTAATTTCAGTTGGCTCTGTGGAGATGAGAGCTGCCCAGAGCACATGCAAGTCAGCCATTCACCCAGAGGAGAGCAGTTAACACGCCAGATAGCCCTGAGCAGCATGTCAGGGAACACTGTCACTGCCAATGACAGAATTAGTTCTGGGATGTACCCCTAAATGTATTAATCAGGAGACTGCATGTGTGTATTCTAATACCTATAGTTATGGCTATTCAAAGAGTACAAAGAACCGAAAGGTAGAGAGGGGTATATTTTGCATATATATTGAATTTTATTCACAGAGACAGTACTAAAATTTACTGGAAAGTTGGAAATATTTCTAAAATTTCTTTTATATCCAGAAAGACGGAAGAAGAAGAATTAATCAATAGTTGGAAGTATGGTTTAGTGAGAAACCCAACTACATCCTACAACAATCAGAACATGCCTAAGTGTTCATTCCTCATGAACAGTAGATTTCAAGAGAGGCCAGTTATGAAAATATAGACCTCTGTGTTAAATTCCCATTTCAGGAGGAGTCTAACATCTGAGTAATTATATTTGAATCAGCAGCATTTGCAGACCGTGGTTTCCTATTCCTGTCTGAGGGGTTGTGCACAAAATATGGAAGAGAGACATTAAATGTGTATCTCTAGGACTCTATTCCTCATGGCATGTGTTGATGCATTTGGGAATAATTTGTATCCTGAGTATGCATCGTGCTTTTGTTCCTTTCCTTTACCTGAGTAAACGCTTCAGAACTGAACATGTGTGAGTGCTCAGTGCACTGCATTTGAACATGAGGAATATTATTTAAGATCTCTGCAGCTCTACGGCCTCCCTTTAGTTTCTGGTTCCTTCCTACTTCTGATGCATCTTCCACAGCTGTTGTCACTGTCTTTTTTAGTCCCTCCTGGGAAGTGGTACCCATAACTTTTAAAATTAAGAAGTCATTAGGATGTTATGATTTGCATTTTTAGGTTAGCTCCTTCCATCTGTTTTCCATAAAAGATAATTCTGCAAAGCAAATTTGGCAAGATTTTATTTAATAATAATATATTTTAAAACCCACTAGCAAAGGCAATGATCATCACAAATAGAATGGGAGAAAGACGGTTCTGCTGGAATGTGACAGATTTTGCTTTAGGACTAGATGGAATGTTCCATGTGGCTTCAGTGAAGGATGGATTTCCTAGCCAAATTTGCAAGAGAATGATTATGGACATCAACAGTCATCACTACAGGGGAAGGAGACTGTCAGATCTGGAATTCCCATTTTAAGGATAATATAAAGAAATAAATACAGGGACGATCTCATTTGCTCTACCTGGGCGTCCCCACATCTTCTGAGTGCAGCAAGTCCACTGGTTCACTGTCTCAGAATATTGGCTGAATGTTTAAAACTTTCAAACATCCTTGAGTGTCATCCTTTCCCCCTATGCTTTGCAGGGGTTAGCTTCCCCAAGCACATGGACAGTTTCCATGAGTTCCAGGTTCCTTGTTCTTCTGGAGTGTCTAGGCAGGATCTTTTCTTACCCTGTCCACTCTTCCCTGGATGTAGGGTTTCTGATCAGCACTGGGGGCTCTAGGTGCCTGGAGAGGGTGCTGCTCTCTCTGTGGGTCTCATAAGACAGCTGGAGTGGGGCTGGGTCCCTTTCTTTTTTCAACCTGGTTTCTTAAGTGCTCCAGGAGCCACCACACTGGTTATATAATGTCTTCCCTGAAGAGCTGGGGGCAATTTAAGATGAGAATTACAATGCAAGAATGGAGAGGTTAAATGTAGGTTCACCGTAGAGCAGTTGCCAGAGATCTACAGAGAGAGCATGTAAAGGGTTAAACCTTCTCCAAAAAAGTTCACCATAACCATCCTGTCCTCACCCCAGGGCTCACCTGTCATCCTGTCCAGTATGTAACAATAAATAAAAATCTCTTTCTTCTAAGGGTGTCTGGGTGGCTCAGTCAGTTAAGCAACTGACTCTTGATTTTGGCCCAGGTTGTGACCTAGGGTCTTGAGATGGAGCCCTGTATCAGGCACCATGCTCAGCGGGGACTCTACTTGAGATTCTCTTTCTCCCTCTGCCTCTCCCACCCCGTCTCGCACATGCACACACTCTCTCCCTCTTAAACAACAACAACAACAACAACAAAAACCCGCTTTTTTCTAGCCTACCACAAAAGAATTGCTATTCCCTTTTGAGGAACAGTCATACTCCTTGTTCCTATGCATCCCCCCTCCCCTCCCAGCAGCCCTCATGTCTGAGACACTGGGTCATGGCTAACACCAGAGTTTTGGCAAGATGGTCAGTGCTGGCACTAAATTCCCCTTCTTCCCCACAAAGCCCAAAACAGTTTTCAGAGGGAGACTAGGTAATCTCATGCTACATAATGGACTTTGTGGCTCCCACAGCCCTGTGAAGCCCCACATGTGAATCCTTTCCTCGTGCAGGGATTGGATCAAGCTAACTAAAGAATGTGTCTCCCAAGGACCAACAACACTCTCAGTGACCTAACAGTCTAGATATGAAGTTGCAAGTTGGCAGCAGGGGGCTGAATTCAGGTGATAGAATGAAATTGTAAAAATATCTGAATTTGGCTTTCTGTTGGCAGGTTGTCCCCTTTCCAGTTCACTATGGTCCACACCACTCCCTGATGACTCCTGCTTGCTTCCCTGTTGATTTTACCTACTCAGGTCCTAAAGTCATTTCAGTGTGTGATCAAATGGAAGAGGAAGATGATGTCTAACTGCCTCCCCCTTCCACGAAGCCTGTGAAGGCAATGTGCACAGTAGGTTTTCTTACTCCTATTTGGACTTCGCAGACCCAGAAAAGAGCCACCTCCCCCTTCGTGGTGTCTCTCTTAGAACAAGATATTTCAGAAGGGTGGTTATTGTCTGAACACCAAAAATCCCAGGTCTCAGGGGTAAGGGTCTTATGCTTAATGGACTGATTTGGGTTCAAGACGAAAAGTTGACAGAATCATATAAAAGGTGAGATCAAAGTAAGATCTTTAAAAATCTTTCACCTGGACTTAGAAATGGAAACAGAGAAGATGAGGGAGATTGATCGCTCAGACAGAGTGGAGATTTCATGTAGGACTCCAAGTCCAGGGCTTTCACTTGTGTATCAGTAAATCTCCTGGCATGGGGACTCAGACACAACGTGAGCCCAAGTAAAATTTGGACCAGGAATAAAAAATAATTAAAAAAAAAAAAAAGGGAAACTATCTGGCAGCGAGCTCTTGGTAGGACTTTGAGATTCCACTCTGGCCCTGATGGTCTCTGAGCACAAAACACAACCTGAGTGTCAGCCTGAGAAGTGGATACAAGGAAGCCAGTGAAGAAAAATGCAGTAGTCCTAGAGGTCTAGACTTCTAGATTTTGCAAATTTGTTTGAAGACAATCACAACAGTAGTTCTTCCTGATGGGTATAGCATTGTCAATAACTTACTTTGCCATATAGGCAAAGTTAAAAACAAAACAAAACTAGTGCCACCTACTAGCTCCATGATTTCCTAAGAGAAACGACTTTTAAAACCAAAGAAGTAGGGTTGACATAATCTGAAAGTGAGAACAATTCTTCCACAGAAAAATAATTGTCCAACTTATACCAATAAGGTAAGAAAAATGAAGGACACAGTTTAAAATATCAAATGTAAAAAAAATATCAAATGCAGAGAAGATGCATTACATGAGTTTATGTTGTGTATTTTGCTTTTACAATAATTTTGTCTGGGAAGATATTGTAGATGCTATAAAATAAGGTGACCCTCAATTACCCAACTTGTTCCATGTTTTTATCACAGTCACTATTGAGGATGCAGTTAGTATGAGAGTTTTGATAGTATTTGCATATTTGGAATATTCTTGCAACCTGAGGGGAGGTCAAACAAACAAACGAAACAGTAGTCCTTTTCCTCCAGTGGCTTCTCTGGCTCTCCCTGTGCAGAGCAAGAAAAAAAGAGGCTAGATACTTAGGGTTATTACATAGAATCCAAGAGGAGCCTTTTAGGATTGCCAGTCTGGAGTCCTGAGGGCCCTTTGGAGACAAAGTAAATATGCCAGCGAGATATGTTGGGAAAGGACTGTTTGGGGTAGCAGAATGATTTGCAGAGGCATCTGCCATATTGACTTCAGGACTGCCACTCATTAGTTTCAAACTCAAGACAAGTTATGTAGCCTTCCAAATTCTTTGTTTCCTCAAGTATAAAGTGAAATTCCGAATAGTCCTACCTCATTGGGTTGCTGTGAGGATTATCTGAACAGTGAAGTCTTTGAAGTTCTTAGGGGTGGTCCTGATGGTTGCATTTATAATTAGGCCAAGTGTTATCTGACAGATTAATGATTAATAGAATTAATGGATGACTTAACGATAATAGGGCATCAGTGAATTTTAGGATTAGACTCGCTATTTCTGCAAGTCAACATGGGTGTGCCTTGACAGGTAATGTGATTATGTCCTTTGCCTGCATTTATTAGTCCCTCAACTTAATTAACAAATTATTTCTTCATGTGCCAGAATTAGACTAATTAATCTACCTAACTAAACTTTGATTAGTTGTCTGAGAGTGGGATACATGTACAGGTGAAATTTATTTCCAGACATATCTGCCTTTCTTTACATTCATGTATCATATTTCAGTTTTATTTTTATTATTATTTTTTAATAATAAATTTATTTTTTATTGGTGTTCAATTTGCCAACATACAGAATAACACCCAATGCTCATCCCGTCAAGTGCCCCCCTCAGTGCCCGTCATCCATTCACCGCCCCCCCCCCCCCCCCCCCCCCGCCCTCCACACCTTCCACCACCCCTAGTTCATTTCCCAGAGTTAGGAGTCTTCATGTTCTGTCTCCCTTTCTGATATTTCCTACCCATTTCTTACCCCTTCCCTTCTATTCCCTTTCACTCTTATTTATATTCCCCAAATGAATGAGACCATATAATGTTTGTCCTTCTCCGATTGACTTATTTCACTCAGCATATTTCAGTTTTAGATAGAAAATCTCAAAGTTGTTGTAAAGGCAGTAGGAAATAAAAAGGGTGAGGACTATTTGAATATACCGAATTGAATGCCTAATTCTAGCCCATTTATTCTGCTTTCCAGGTTATAATAAGGATTTTGATTTTTAAATTATTACAATTATTACACTGGCTTCAGAAGAAGACTTTTTCAAAGGGGAAAATGATTATGAAAATTAGAACCTGTGGCCATATATATGATTCTGTCTTTGTTGATGCGAACTGCTCTGGGGGAATTCATCCTTCAATCTAGTTCATGGTAACAGTCTAGAAAGTAAAAAGTTACATAGTGGGGTGTGAATTACATTGCCATGTCTGTATGCTGATTGCTAAGTTCTCTGAATTACGTGGAAACTTTTGGGAAAAATTGCAGGAAATATTTTCATGTTTTTTGAGAGCACAATACTATAAGAAGTGTCCGTAAGCCTGGAAACAAAGATAAGTATACGTAAAGTTATTTTTGTTGATCTAGAGAAAAAGACTATGTACTATATTAGTATATTTAGATACACACACACACATACATATATAACTTTATTGTATTTTTTTACATTTGTCTTTATTTAAGTTAGACTTACCAAAATATAGTATAACACCCAGTGCTCATCCCGTCAAGTGCCCTCCTCAGTGCCCATCACACAGTTACCCCATCCCCACCCACCCACCTCCCCTTCTGCAACCCTTTGTTCATTTCCCAGAGTTAGGAGTCTTTCATGGTTTGTCTCCCTCTCTAATTTTTCCCACTCATTTTCTCTCCTTTCCCCTATAGTCCCTTTCACTATTTCTTATATTCCCCATATGAGTGAAACCATATGATGATTGTCCTTCTCCGACTGACATATTTCACTTGACATAATACCCTCTAGTTCCATTCACGTCAAAGCAAATGGTGGGCATTTGTCCTTTCTGATAGCTGAGTAATATTCCATTGTGTGTACAGACCACATTTTCTTTTTTTTTTTTTTTTATGATAGTCACACAGAGAGAGAGAGAGAGAAGCAGAGACACAGGCAGAGGGAGAAGCAGGCTCCATGCACCGGGAGCCCGACGTGGGACTCGATCCCAGGTCTCCAGGATCGCGCCCTGGGCCAAAGGCAGGCGCGAAACCGCTGCGCCACCCAGGGATCCCCACATTTTCTTTATCCATTCATCTTTCGATGGACTCTGAGGATCCTTCCACAGTTTGGCTATTGTGGACATTGCTGCTGTGAACATTGGGATGCAGGTGTCCTGTCGTTTCACTGCATCTGTATTTTTGGGGTGAATCCCCAGCAATGCAATTGCTGGACTGTAGGACAGGTCTATTTTGAACTCTTTGAGGAACCTCCACACAGTTTTCCAGAGTGGCTGCACTAGTTCACATCCCCGCCAACAGTGCAAGAGGTTCCCCTTTCTCCGCATCCTCTCCAACATTTGTGGTTTCCTGCCTTGTTAATGTTCCCCATTCTCACTGGTGTGAGGTGTTATCTCATTGTGGTTTTGATCTGTATTTCCCTGACGGCCAGTGATGTGGAGCATTTTCTCATGTGCTTGTTGGCCATGTGTAAGACTTCTTTGGTGAAATTTCTGTTCATGTCTTCTGCCCATTTCATGATTGGATTGTTTGTTTCTTAGGTATTGAGTTTGATAATTTCTTTATAAATTTGGGAGACTAGCCCTTTATCTGATATAACTTTATTATATAATAAAAATCTACATTTTTAAAGTCAGCAATGAGTCAAGATTATCTGCAGTCACTTTATTTCTATTCATTTTTTTTCTGCCCTGAACATATGTCCATATTGGAGATTTACTGTTTAATCCTTGTGTTTGTTAACAGTAGATTAATTATAATACTTTGGTTGAATTGCTCATTTCCAAGGATGTGGGCAGGGATCATGTCTTAGACATATTAAAATACTCAAGGCATTTTAGTGTGGTCATTTACCCATAGAAAATGCTTGACAAGAGTGCCTGGATGGCTCAGTGGTTGGGCATCTGCCTTGGGCTCAGGACATGATCCCAGAGTCCCGGGATTGAGTCCCACATCAGGCTCCCCAGAGGGGGCCTGCTTCTCCCCCTCCCTGTGTCTCTGCCTCTCTCTCTGTATTTCTCATGAATAAATAAATAAAATCTTTTAAAAAAGAAAATACTGGGATCCCTGGGTGGCGCAGCAGTTTGGCGCCTGCCTTTGGCCCAGGGCGCGATCCTGGAGACCCGGGATCGAATCCCACGTCGGGCTCCCGGTGCATGGAGCCTGCTTCTCCCTCTGCCTGTGTCTCTGCCTCTCTCTCTATCTCTCTGTGACTATCATAAATAAATAAAAATTAAAAAAAAATTTAAAAAAGAAAATACACAACAGTGGTTAAACTGAACAGCCACTATCAAGCAAGAGTTCTCCTCTGGGCACCATTTTGGACAAAGAAAGAATTTTAGGTGACACTTTTTCACACATGAAGAGACAAAACTTGTGAGGCAAAATTCCTCCCATAGAATGTGCTGAGTCTGAGCAGGGAAGGGAGGACTAGAAAGAGGGATTCTGTTGTTGCTATGGGGAATTAGAACACAGGATCGCTATATCTGTGTCCAGGAATGCAGTTGAGTCAGGCAAAGTGGACACCGTGGCATGATTTGAGGGCTGTGGGAAAAGTCATTCATCATCCACACCTTGCTGTGAGTAATAACTGTGACATTGGCTACAGGAAAACATGATGTTGATATGAAGGCAGCCAACCTCTGAAATGACAACTGTTCTTTATCAGCCTTGGAAAGGGCATGGTCAAACAGAGGCACTGCTCAAGTGCCTCTCCTTCCAACCCATAATCATCAAGAATTGTCCTAGGAAGAGATCTTACCTCTCCAGTTGGGATCTTTGGTTGGCTTCCTTATCTTAATTCTCCCCTTTTTAGGATTTCCTCTGACAGTCCTTTTTGCTCTCATTCCCTTAGTTGTCTCCTAGAGCTTGAGTCTGACTTTTATCTTTTACTCTCATGGAAGGGAGGGTGCATACTGGCTGCTCTCATGAGATCTGACAGAGATAGACTTGTCCAGGGACTTAAATCACTCAAACCCTGCATCATTCAGCAAAACTCTAGGAAACTATTTCCTGCTTTTTTCCTTATATTCTTCTGATACTTGGGTTTTCAAATTAGTTCTGTTTAAAGAAAATTAATAGCCTGAATTTTAAATTTGTTTAGTTCCTGCGATATTTTCTGTCATGGCTTTCCATAGGAATGGTGACTTTAACATGTCCCTTTCTGTCCATGGTGCATTCCATCCTCTCATCCATCCTATCTTTATGGAGAAGAGCCACTGAACTTTCAAAGTGTAGCTCAAGCAACTTTTCCTCCGTCTTTTGGGAAATCTGATCACTTCCCCGTTTGTGGGCTCACAGTAATCCTGACTTTGTTCTGTAATCACATGTATCATACTTCATGGTACTTATTCACTTGTATGTCTGCTGTTATTATTAATCCATAAAGTCCTGAAGATTAAGTGAGTCCATATATTAATCATTTTCATATTCCTAGTGTCTAGCAGAATGTGTATAGTAGACACTCAGTAAAGTCTTATTGTCTGAACCTAGAAAGCACCATTTGATAGATAACACTCAGGAGACCAAGGATGCAGACCTGTTGAGGAACAGAAGGCAGGGAAAAGTGGAAAAAGGAGGTGCACTGGGGAGAAGCATTTGGTTTGGTCTTTTCTGAGAATGCTGGCATGATCTGGCATTGGTAGTAACTGAGATTCCTGAGAGAGGCAAGCTGGTGTGGATCCTGATAGAGTCTGAATGGGAGAAAGAGAGATCAAGGCCAGAGCTGTAAATATGAAAATACTTTTCCATAAGAGGTGTTTGAAGACATAGGTGTGGATGAGATTGCCCAGGTAGAGAGGATAGAGTGAGAAGAGATGAGGAACCGGGAATCTAAAGCCATGTGCTTGCAGGTTTGTCAGAGGAAGAGAGCAAGGAGTAAAGCTGGTGGTAACTATGCTACAAAAAGGAAAGATAGTCATGTTTCTGCAAGAATGGATGGTCAATGATGTTGGTGATCCAATGAGAACCAGAGGAGTACTTGGTAAAACAATGAATACTCTTTCTTGGGGGCACCGGGATGGCTGAGTTGGTGAAGCCTGAAGCCCTTCTATCCAGGTCATGATCTCAGTGTCCTGGAATCAAGCCCCATATCGGGCTCCTTGCTCAAAGCTCCCTGCAATGAGCTTGCTTCTCCCTCTCTTTCTGCCCCTCTCCAGCTTGCTCTCTCTTCCTCTCTCTCAAATAAGTAAGTAAAATCTTTTTAAAAAATGAATAAATAACAGGTCAAGTAAGAAAAAGAGTACCTTGAATTCAATGTATCCAAATCTGAAATCATTATTTTCCGCAATAGATTTGGTCTGTGCTGAAAGGTCCTCAAGAGTAGTGATGAACTAGAAAGACTAAGGGGCTAGCATGTAGTCATACCCATGGCTATGATCAATTATAGAGAAAGAATATCAATCATAAGTAGCAAAGGAAAAGGCACATGGCATGAAGTCTAGGGGAAACCAGGTGCCAGCTTTCAAGAGTTCTCTCCCAGTGGATGCACACAAGATGCACTTAATGTCTCCCAGCAATGAGTTATGACAACACATGTGGAATGTTGCCATCCAGGGAAGCTCATTAGAACTTTAATGCCCAGGGTTTTATTGGGAGCTGATCACAATGTACTCTGTGTCTGGCATATACTCCAATTCCAGACTCCAAGATGGAAGGCAGATGTTCGGCATAAACCAATTGTTATTAAAACAGTTTGGGCACAGTGAGTTACTCTTATCAGTTAATGGCAGGAATCTGCCTGAAATCAAGTTCCCAGATGACAGCCAAGGGCCAGCCTTGTAAACAGGCCTTCCAAAGGGCAGCATTCAGACCTGCTATGTTAACTCTTCTCTGTACAGAGTTTTTATCTAGAATTCCCTGTTGTAGTGAATGAAATTATCATTAATTCTACTAAGCAAGTCAGAAACCTAAGCATCATCCTTTGCCATGATCTTCTTTTAGCTGACTGGGTGGTTTTGAATTTATGAGGAATAATGAAACAAAGCTAGAACACACATGCCCATATACATAGGCAGACCTACATTTGAAGGCTTCAAAGAGCTACCAAGGCAGTGAGCATTTCTAGGACTAAGATACAGAAAAAATGAAAAATGAAGAGAGGTGTGGGTGCATTGCCCACAAGGCAAATGCAAAATCGGGAAAAAAAAAGTGGCATCTGAGAGGTTAACGTTCTGAGCAAAGTTTTTGGTAATGTCACAAGGCTGGACGATGAACAACTATAGTGTAGGACCTTCTCAGAAGTAGTCAATTACTCCAGATTTTTTTGTTGTTATGCTAATGGCTGCACCCTCAGAATAAAGCTGGACTGGAAACATTGCACAAGCTGCAAAGATTAAAAACCAACTTCCAACCAGCTTAATCCCCAAACAGAGATGATCTGTTAGAGGAAAAATTAAATCCACTCTGGAGGGTGAAAACCTTGTCCAAAGCCTTGAATGTCTACATAATTTTTTGTACACAGCATTGGTGCTCAATTAAAAAAAATTCTCCAGATAAACAAAAAGGTAAGATCTGACCAAAAACAAGAGAAAAATGGAGTTCTTGTACAGGAACATTAAATACACATATATGTATTCATATGTTCATTAGGTATATATATAACATGTTCAAGAAATGTAATTGCAAGATGAAGAATTTCCCCAGATAACTCAGAACTATGAAAAAGAGGCAGTGGAATCATATAATGGAAAAATAAAAATAAATGAAATTCATCTCAATCAGTGGGCATAATATTATACTGAGGTACTGTAGAAAGAATTGTTGAGCCAGAAATAAGTCTGTGAAACATATCCAGACTGGAGTATGTAAAGACAAAAGACCAGACAGAAAGAAAAGAAAGTAAGGGATACACGGAACATAATGAAAAGATGTAATTATAGCTCCAAAAAGAGTGGAGAGAGAAGCAATCATGGCCAATAATTCCACAAAATTTTCAAAAACTGTTGAACAACATCAATCCTCAAAATCATGCCTGTGGGCCCCAAGAGGAAAAATATAAGGAAAGCTATGCCTTGGACACATCATGGTAATTCCCACAGACCAAAGATAAAAGGAAATCTTAAAAGTGTTGGAGGTGTTGAAAAGACAGCTCTTTGAAACAGCAAGAATGACCACTGACTTCTTATGGGAAATCATGAGAATCATGATGCAATTGAAAGATTTCCTCAAAATGATGAAAGAAAATAGCTATGAGCCTGAAATTCTTTACTCATCACAATATTCTTCAAAAATGAAGGTGAAATAAAAACACTTTTAGAGAAGCAAAAATTAATATGACTTGCCAGGAGTATATCTGACCTAAAGGAGGCAAAACAGGGAGTTTTTATTCAAGAGGAAAGTGATCCTGGATGGAGACATGGAATGCTGAAAGGAAGACCAACATAAATCGGAATGGGTATTGACAAAAATCAACAAAAATAATGTATTGAGATGTTTAACATACATGCTAATTACAAACATGAGAAGAACAGCATAAATCTTGGGAGGTAAGTAAGTGGGGTGGAAGTGTATCAAGGTCCTTGATTGTGAATCCACAAGCTGAGTGGGAAATTCGATCCTCCACAATGCATGACCTTGTTTTCTTGGTCTCCCATCCTGTATGTCTCTTGAATCTGTGTCCTCTTCTCCGTTCTTTCACCCATCCCAGTCCTGGCAGCCATGTTTCCTGAAAGACTGCAGCCAGTCCACCAGCTTCCTGCTTCCCCTGGGCACCTCACAGTGTTGTTCACCCTGCAGCTGGACCAATCCTGCAGAATTGCTTCTCTCAGTCCAGCCCCTGCTCTTCCTTCATCCCCCTAGAGGTGGTCACCCCTGCAGAGTCCCCTGACCTGAGGACAGGAGAAGAAACATAGAGGCCAACCATCCTCCTCCTTTGCTGAGTCACCACAAGGTTGCACCTTGCTGGTGCCCTTGTGATCACAGCCCAAGTGGGCAACTTGGCCACAGGGCAGTTTGCTTTCCCTCTCTCCACTTCTAGCAGGCCCTCTGTGGGTCTTGTTCCTCCACCTGTGCCCTGTGACTTGCCATTTTTCTGGAATACCTCATGGTTTCTGGTGTAACAAGAGTCCTTTCTTCTTTGCAATTATTATGTTAATGGGTTTAGTCTTTTCAACATGTAGAAACTGGGTCAGATGGTGTGCAGGCTGTAAGGCATGTCACCTCTGGGAGGGAAGGGAAACTTCTGTAGAAGCTACCTCTTCCCGCAGGGTGGGAAAGGTGGCATAAATATTGCCTCTCCCTTTTGGCGTGGGTGGTGGGCCACTCACTGACAGAGCAAGGCCCCCTGGTTGCACCCTCATGTGTGTGTTCAAGTACAACTGGTGGTCTGAGTCTTCTGCCCAGAGGAAAGCATGGCAGGATGGGGTTTACTCTTCCCACCCATAGGGGAAGTTGCCCTTAGCTTATTGTGCTGCAGCTCAGTCTCGTGAGACCAGTTGTCTTCAACTGGGTGGGGGTCAGAAAACTAGAGTTCAGATTAGAAAATCCCTATTGGCCTCACCATTAGGCTCTAGCTTTGGCCAGAGAACCCAGTCCTCTCTGCCAGTTGCTGGGGACTTGCTCAGCCATTCATGAAAACCAGACCCTGGGCCCTATTAGGTTGACTGTCCTATGAGTGTGTTCTTTATTGACCAGAACTTTCTGAAGGCAAGGAGTGTGTTCATACGGGCCCTTGCATACCAGCGTCACCACCAAGGTGATGCCAACAGAGTGATTATTGTTTATATGAATATCTCCACAGTTTTCTCTCATTCCTGGGCTTCCAGGTTTGAAGCCATGTGTTTAAGAAAACAGAGTATTGAGGATTGAGTACTGAGAGAGCAATCCTCAGGAAACTGAGTCAGAAAACACAGGGGTAGTTCCCAGAAGTAGGGAGAAAAGGTTAGTGACTGTCTTTGGGCCTCAGCAGCTCTCTGTGCAATGAGAGAGGCTGAACTAGGTCAGCAGCACCTGCATCAGACTCTTATTTGGCGAAACATGTTTAGTTTAAAAAGTCTACTTAATATTGCAGTAGATTTTTAATTTAGGAGAAAACTGTTCCTTGCTTCCGTTATACACTCTATAGAATATAAAGCTCTAAAATCTATTGGCTGCTGTGGATATACAGTCAAAAGACTCTTTCAAGACAGAGATGGGGTAGAGCAAGGAGACATGTTGGGATCTTTTGAAGATGTGCACTTTTTTCTTATTAAAAGGTGATATGGTTTTAAAATAGGTCAAAGAGAAAGATGGTCTATCCAACTGCTAAGATTCCTTCTGTTTTAAAGTTGTGGGTTCTTTTAAATGAAATTAAATTAAATAATTTAATTTGGAAAGAACAATTCACATGAGATCTACCGTCTTAACAAATCTTTCAGTGTACATTATTGATGACTGTGGGTACAGTGTCACATGGCCAATCTCTAGAGCTCTTAATCTTGCTTGACTGAAGCTTTATGACCACTGATTAGCAACTCTCCACCACCTGCTCCTGGCAGCCACCATTCTGCACTTTATTCTATGAGCTCGACTATTTCAGATACCTCATGTAAGTGGCATCATGCATTATTGTCTTTCTGTGATTGGTTCTTCTCATGTAGTATAACATCCTCAATTTTTGTCCATATTGCGTATTGCAGAATTCCTTTCTTTTAAATGGCTGAATAGTATTCCATTGTATGTATAGACAGAATTTCTTTTATTTTTTAGGCAAGGCATTGGAAGGGGCACAGGGAGAGGGAGAGAGAGAATCTTAAGCAGGCTCCATGCCTGACATGGAGCCCCATGCAGGGCTTGATCTTGAGACACTGAGATCATGACCTGAGCCGAAATCAAAAGATGCTTAACTAACTGAGCCACCCAGGTATCCCTGTATATACAGAGCTTCTTTATCCATTCATCTGTCGATGGACATTGAGGTTGTTTCCATATCTTGGCTATTGTGGATAATGCTGCAATGAACATGGGCGTGCAGGTATCTCTTTGACATTTTTTTTAAAACATAAGGTATAATTGACATATAACATTATATCAATTTCAGGTGTACAACATAATAATTCAATATTTGTATGCTGTGAAATCCTCACACAATAAGTCTAGCTAACATTTACCGCCACACGTAGTTATTTTGTTTTGAAGAGAACTTTTAAGATTTACTCTCTTAGCAACATTCAAATGTACAGCACAGTATTGTTAACTGTAGTCACTATGCCGTACATCATATCCTTAGGACTTATTTATTTTATAACTAGAAGTTTGTACCTTTTTGATTCCCTTCATCTATTTGGCCCATCCTCCAACCTCCTCCCCTGTGGCAACCACCACACCTCTGTTCCTTGTATCTGTGATCTTTGTTGTTTTATTTTCGATTCCACATGTAAATGAGATCATATTGTATTTACCTCTCTCTTTCTGACTTATTTCACTTTGTGTAATGCCCTCAAGGTCCATTCGTGTTGTCATGAGTGGCACGATTTCATTCTTTGTTATGGCTGAACAGTATTCCATTGTATATATATACCACATCTTCTTTATCCATTCACCCATCAATGGACACTTAAGTTGTTTCCATATCTTGGCTTCTCTGAATAATGCTGTAGTGAACATAGGGGTGCATATATCTTTTCAAATTAGCATTTTCGTTGTTTTTGGATAAATATCCAGAAGTGGAATTGCTGGATCATAGGATATTTTAAATTTTTGAAGAACCTGCATACTGTTTTCCACAGTGGCTACACCAGTTTGCATTTCAACAGTGCACGAGGGTTCTCTTTCATCCCACATCCTTGCCAACACTTATTTCTTGTCTTTTTGGTAATGGCCTTTCTGACAGGTGTGAGGTGAGATCTCACTGTGGTTTTGATTTGCATTTCCTTGATGATAAGTGATGTTGAGCATCTTTCCATGTACCTGTTGGGCATCTGCATGTTTTCTTTAAAACTAGGTCTATTTTGATCTTCTGCCCATTTTTAATTGGATTGTTTGACTTTTTTTGCTATTGAGTTTGAGTTCCTCTATGTTTTGGATATTAAGCCCATATCAGACAGATGGTTTGCAGATATTTTTTCCCCATTTAGAAGGTTGTCTTTGAGATCTTGATTTCAGTTCCTCCAGGTAAATGTCCAGTGGTGGACTTGCTGGATCATTTGGGAGTTCTATTTTTTATTTTTTGAGTTCCCCTGATACTATTTTCCATAACAACTGCGCTATTTTGCATTCTAGTGGATTCCTTATAAATCTCCTTAACTGTTGAACAGGAATATGTGACAAAACATATGCAAAGGCCTCTGTAGTCAGACACTTTGAAGGTGTTCTGTCAGAGTTACTGCCCTCTCTCCCTGACTGATTTTCTACAGATGAGGCCCACAGAGCAAGTTATCCAGAAACAGAAGGTTCTACCTCTCTGCTTAGATCCAATGTTGATTTTTAATAGCAGCAAAGTGGGGTCTCAAAGCACAAACCTCTACTCATTTAGCTGGAAATGGATGCAGCAAATATAAGTGAGAAATAAGATGAAAAATGGACTCATTTTAAAAAATTTAACATTGCTTGTTTTTAGCAAGTAAAATGGACTTGAAGGAGCCCTATTTGCTCCTAATGAATTTGCCAGTCCCTCCCGCTATTCAGATGTATGGGCCTGCTGGCCTTTGTCATCTGTTAGTCATTTTTCAGAACCTAGTGAGACACCACGGGGGACTTGCCTCTGGCAGGCAGTTCTGCCCTGATTTCCACCATTTGTCCATGTGCCGTTTTATGCCATTGAGGCCCGCACATCACATCATCACAGAGCTTGAGTCTTTGCATTACACTTAAGAGTGCGTTAGCTCTGCGGTGAAGACCCCTCACACCCAGCTGCCCTGGAATGTGGCCCACTAAGTATTTTCTAGCTATGATTCAGGCTGTGTAGGGGCCAAGGAAGGAGTGGAGATGAGCATGGTCTCCCTGTGCAAACCAACTCCTTCCTCCTCATCATGGGAGAGAAAGAAAAAATTCCTGCATGAGAGGACAGGATGTGCAAGGGTAGAGCTGTTGCTGTGGCTCATACACCCTTTCTGCTCCATCCAGGGCTCCACATGTTCCTGAGAACAAGAATACTCCACTGCCGTGTCGGGGCTCTCATCTTCCCTAGCTGCCAGCTTGGTCGCGGGTATGTTGAACAAGGTCATGTCCTGACAAAACTTGTAAACAAGTGCTTTTTCTTCACCACTGCCAACCCAAACATTTCTTCCAATGCTCAGTGATGGTAGCACAACACGCCATTGGACAAATACTTACTTAGCAGCTACTATGTGCCTGGCATTGTTCCAAATCATTGATTGACATCAGTGATCCAATGGACAAAAGTATGCCCCAGAAATGCTTCTGTTCTGACAGTGACACAGTCACAAATGCAGGCAAGTCATAAGTTCAAGTGACCACCGTGAAGTGAATGGGCGGCATGGGCTAGAGTAAGCATCCAGGAGTGGCAGGGGTGGTGGCCTGCTGGACAGTGAAAGTACACCCAAGGGGACACTGATTTTTGGCTAACACAAGGGAATGTCAGCCTATGCATTTCATTTCAAGAAAAGTCTGGATATCTGGATTTTTAACATGCAAAAATCTCTTGCTTTTAAAATGTTGATAAGTAGCTCAGAAGTTTTAAAGAACATCATTCAATCCTCAGATCCAAAACCAGACAAATGGCAAAAAATAAAAACTGTTTTTCCCAGATTCTGCTCATTGCTGTCAGTTTGTGACCTCAGTGCTATGGTTTAAGCAATAAACATGGGCTTTGTAATGTCAGGTTACTAATAGATAAAGGAACATCTTTCTTTTTTTTAATTTTTAAAAAAGATTTTATTTATTTATTCATGAGAGATACACACAGAGAGGCAGAGACGCAGGCAGAGGTTGAAGCAAGCTCCCCAAGGGGATCCAGATGCTAGACTTGATCCCAGGACCCCAGGATCACACCCTGAGCCGAAGGCAGAGTTCAATCACTGAGCCACCCGGTGTCCCAGGAACATGTTTTTTGAGAGGCGGCTCCCTGCTCAGACCTCCTCCTGCTGCAGGCAGAAGCAGCACTGAGTAGCGCCGGTCTGCTGCCCCTCCGAGTCTCCCCCCATTTGCACCACAGCCGACTTGGGGAGGGCGCGTTGAGAGGGCCGGTGACCCGGCATGACCCGGGGCTCCTCCGGAGGCGACATTGGCCCCAGACTGCCCGTAGTCCTGGCCGAACCATCTTTCCTGCAGCCTGAGACCCCTGTTCGAGTTGTCCTTCTCCCCTGACCTCCCCCCCACCCAGCTGCCCTGCCCTGCGGTGTCAGGCCTCCCGCTGCCTCCTCCCGCGCTCCCCACCACCCCTTGCACCCCCATCCTCAGCAGCCCCAAGTGAACCCAGGCAGCAGGAGCTCTGGTTGCAAGGGAGCTTTCTTCCTAGCCTGGGTTCCGTAGCTTGTTATTTCCTATTCGTTTTCCTATCGGGCTTGTCATTTGTGCCCTCGGAGTTTCCAAGGCACCCGGAGCCTGGGGAGATGGTGCGGGGCAAGCAGAGGGGCGCTGGGAAGGAAAGGGGGAGGTCAGACCGGCCAGCCTCCCGGGGTGGGGGGCTGGGCCAAGAGGGCGGGGAGGCCAGACCTGGACCCGGGGGGCCGATGACCGGTGGTGCCTCTACTAGCCCAGGGCAGCGAAGCCTTTTCCCCAATACCCAGCCTTGGCACGGGATTCCTCTGTTCAACGGAGTGTTTGCTTCCTTAGTCAAAGGGTAGTTAGATCATGGTTTCTCCTTTATGTGTTTCTTCTTTGGATTCCTTTCCTGCCTTTCCTGCCCCTTCCACCCCCAGGGCCACTTCCTTCACTTAAAACTGAACACACACACACACACACACACACACACTCCTGGATTAGGTCTCTGGGAGTGCTCAGCCTGCCGGACAATGTGTTAGACTCCTAGAGTGGGCAATACACTACGGGATTGTTGACTTCATATTCCACAACAATGCATGTGGTCCTTTTAGCTTCTTTTTTTTACTACTGTTTTCAACTCATTTTTACTTATTCAGTTTTTCAGTGAATCCTGTGAGAGGAATGGATTACCGTCCTTGTCGTTCTAATTGTGACCCAGATGTCCACCCACTCGCTTGGGTTCTCAGGGCCAGGCATGCAGACAGTGAGAAGACTGTTGTCCATATATGTTTGTTGACAATAGCTGGATAAATACATTCAATTTTGTGGAAGACATAAGCAGCAACTGAGGTTTCTAATGGCCAGCTTTTATCCGGTCCCTCGGCATTTTGCTGCTGTTGTGTGTGACTCAGGACAGAATTGCTTTCAAACCAAAACAACACACACTCCCCAGTCAGTTAGATTCCAATAGATCTATGCTTGCAGGGAGCAGAGCACGATAATCAATGGGATGCTGTCCCAAAGCATCTGGGGCCCTTACATCAACTTGAAAATAATGCACCTGAGAAAGAAAGCTGAATTTTCAGTTCTTAAATGTGGGTGAACACACGGTCTGAAGAGCAAAACACAGTTTGCAAATGGAAGAGTATCTTGGCTGTAGAAAGTTCTTTTTGTTGCCGTCACTTCCTGAAGCTTTCTTTTCGTGACATCTCCTATGGCTCCATATCTTTGCTTTTGTTTGATTGTTGTCGAGGCTTTCTTTCTCGACTACTTTGACCATGTGCTGATTCCAGCTCCAGTTGGATAGGCCTGGAGGTCTATGCCAGGGGCCCAAGGGAGGGGCTGATGGAAGACCTTGGCTGCTGCTAGTGGGGGGGGGGGGGGGTTAATTATCTCTGATAGATAGGAAAATAGACCATTATAATGAAAATGTTCTCCAGTTTGGAGAGAATTGGTAACAAGTAAGATTATTACAGTTCTTGCATCTGACACTTTAAACACAGCTATTAAATCTGTCTCCCTCCTGGTGTCTGGGACGAGAAAACCAGCAGCCGACACTACGTCAGACACCCAATTAGGCAAGATTACACAGATTACCTGCTACCTACAAATTCTTGCTTTCATTTTTGAAGTCCAAGGCTTCCCAGACACGTTCTTCTTATGTCTAATTATTTTTCCTTGTTTTATTTTGAAATATAGCATATAGGAAGTGCATACAATCCAGATGAATTCTTGTTTGATGAACCCTTGTAAAGCAGGCATCCCCGTAACAGCCACAGAGTCTGAGAACATAGAGACTTACCAGGCTTCTAATTTCCTCTTCAAATCTATTGCTCCCTCAGAGGCTACCCCCTGTCCTGGTATTTTCAATAATCACATCCTTGCTTTTTAAAGGGGTTTTTGTCTCTTATAAATGCATCCCTAAACAATCTAGTTGAGATTATCCTGTTCTTAAATTAAACATAAATGGAATCATAGTGAATGTATCCTTTTGTCTGATTTCATTTATTCAAAATTGTTTGCAAGCTGCATGAAGATGCTATGTGTGACTGTTGTTCACATATTCTCATTACTATAAATTAATATTCTATCAAGTTAATATAGCACTTTTATTTTTTATTTTTATTTTTAAAATTTAAATTCAATTAGCCAACGTTAGTTTCAAATGCAGTGTTCAATAATTTATCAGTTGCGTATAACACCCAGTGCTCATCACATCACGTGCCCTCCTTGATGCCCATCACCCAGTTGCCCCATCCCCCCACCCACCTCCCCTCCAGGTACCCTCTGTTTGTTTCCCAGAATTAAGAGCACCATTTAAAAAAATCTGGCTGAGTTTTGTTGGACTTTTAAGTTGCTTCCACTTCTACCTATATGGATATATATATTCTAGAAGTTTCTCTGGGCTTATGCCTAAGAAAAAAGCTACCCAGTCACAGGATATGTTTATCTTCAATTGTATTAGATGATACAAAATTGTTTCACAAAGTAATTGTACCATGTACACTCTCTTCAGCATGGTCTGGGATGCTTCTTCACTGTACATCCTCATCAGTACTTGGTGTTGTCAGGCTTCAAGTCTTGCCAATGTCATTTGCATTCCCTGATTAGGAAGGAGCTGGAGCACCTTTCACTGTGTATTTTGGACATTTGATTTTCTTCTTTTTGAAGTTCTTGTTCTGGTCTGTCGCTCTGTTTTCCCCTTTTGAGTTGCAGAGATCTTATATGTTTGTGGGTTTTTTTCTTTATTTTTTTCTTCTTTTTCTTATTGATTTGTAAAAATTCTTTATGTATTCTGTATAGCTGTTCTGGGGTATAAATGTAGCAAAAATCTTCTACTTTGTCTTTTTATGAGCCTTATAACAAAAATTCTTAAGTGTAAATCAAGTACTTTTATCAGTCTTTTTATGGTTTTTGCATTTTATGTCTTGTTTAAGCAATCCTTATTTACCTCAAGGGATCTGTTATGGGCTGAATTATGCCCCCGTCTCCAAACTTATACCTTGAAGTCTTAATCCCCAGAACTTCAGAATGTTGTATTTTGAAATAGGGCCTTTACAGAGGTAATTAAGGCTAAATGAGATCTTATGGGTGGGCCCTAATCCAACCTGGCTTGTGTCCTTAGTAGAAGAGGAAATGTGGGCAGACACCAGGATACCAGAGATGCACACTGATAGATCTGATGAAGACGCAACAAGAGGATGGTCGCCTGCAAGCTAGAGAAAGATTTTGGAGGAAACCAACCTGTTGGCACTTTGGCTTCAACTTCCAGCCTCCAGAACTGCAAGAAAAAAAATTCTGTTGTTTAAATCATCCAGTCTGTGGTATTTTGTTACTGCAGCCTGACCCGACTAATGTCATAAAAAATATGCATACATTATCAACTAAAAGCTTCCTATTTTGGGTGTTGGCACTTAGCATTTAAATTAGACTGGAATTTGTTTTCTGTTTGTGGTATGAAGCAAGGGTTCCATTTCATTTTCCCCTATGGATATCTAATTCTCTCTGCATGGTTTGCCGAAGAGTTCATCTTCTCCTACTTATTTGCAATGCTATGCCTGCCATTTATCTGTCCACATGAGCATGTGTATGTTTTCAGGTTATATATTCCATTCCATTTGTCATTTTGTCTGTGTCCACAATCAGCACTGGTGGTTTCGTTACCTGAGATTTATAACCAGTCTTGATATCTATAGAGCACATCTTAACATCTTGTTCTTCTTTATCAGTGTCTTAGCTATCCTTGGTCCTTTGCATTTTCATCTGTGTTCTAGAATCAGCTCGTCAACTTCCACTCATTCTCAGACCCCGATTAACCTGCTAATGTGTTGATTGGGGTTGCATTTTGTCTATCATTTATTTAAGGAATTGACATCTTTGAAATTCTGTAAAATATTGAAGTTTTTATTCCATGAACATGATAATTCCCTTATTTAAGTCTTTCAATGTCTTTTGATAAAGTTTAATGATTTTTCTCTAAAGAAGTCTTATACATGTTTTGTTCTGTGCATTCTTTATATTTTTTGATGTTATTATCCATGGCACCATTTTTAAAAAGTTTTATTTTTCGTTTATTGTGACATATGTGTAAGACTATTTCATATGTATGTAAAATAGATGTTTTACAACTGAAGTAAAATAACCATATGTATTTGAAGTCTACAACCTGTGGGCGCCTGGGTGGCTAAGTCAGTGAAATGTCCGACTCTTGATTTTGGCTCAGGTCATGATCTCAGGGTTGAGATCGAGCCCCGTATTGGGCTCCATGCTCAGCAGGGAGTCGGCTTCAGGTTTTTCACTCTCCCCTCCCTCTGCCCCTCCCACTCATGCTCTCTCTCTCTCTCACTAAAATAGATAAATGAATCTTTAAAACAAAACAAAACAAAAACCAAACAAGACCTTCTGGAGTTTGATTGGAAGTGCATTAGATCTTTGCACTAATCTGGAAGAATTGGCATTGAACTATACTGACTCCGTTGACATTATTGGGTTTAAATAATTTATTTAAAACATTTATCTAATGTTTAAGAACATGGCATATCTCTCCGTTAATTTATTTCTTTGATTTCTCTCAGCTATGTTTATAGTTTTTATTGTAGTGATCATCCTGCTTTTTAAAAAAATAGTTATTCTTGGTAATACTATATTTTTTGATCCTACTATAAGTGAAATTTTTAAAGAATTCAATTCATTTTTCAAATGTTTGATGCTGATACAACATACTAATTATATTAGTACAATAGAGGTTAGGTGGTTTTGATTTTTATATATCCTTTTATTTTATATTCATTTTATTTTTATATGGCCCTCATTGAGCAAACTTGCTAAACTCATTCATAATTTCTAATTAGCATCTTTAGTGTATTTTGTGTTTTCTACAAATTCAATCATACTCTCTTTAAAGAAAGAAACTTCTTTTTAAATTTTTATACATTTTTTATAGTATCACGAATAGCACCTAGAATATAACTTTAAGCAGATATAGTGCTAAGAAGCATTATTTTTCTATTCCTGATTATAAAGCAAAAAATGTCATCATTTTACTTCCCAGTAGGAAGTGGATTTTAGATTCCTCTTATCAAATTTAGGAAACTCTCTCTTATGCTTTGTTTATACACGTGATTTTTTTCTTTTTCTTTTTTCTTTATGATAGTCACACACACAGAGAGAGAGAGAGAGGCAGAGACATAGGCAGAGGGAGAAGCAGGCTCCATGCACTGGGAGCCTGACGTGGGATTCGATCCTGGGTCTCCAGGATCGTGCCCTGGGCCAAAGGCAGGCGCTAAACCGCTGCGCCACCCAGGAATCCCCACGTGATTTTTTTCCATGATTAGATGTTGAATTTTGTCAGCAGCATTTATTGGGATAAGCTGTTGAAGATGAGGTGCCTGCATTAATTTCTAATATTAAATCAAGGTTGCTTTCTTAGAATAAACACACTAAAGGGACACCTGGGTGGCTCAGTCGGTTAAGTGTCTGACTCTTGCCTTCATCTTAGGTTATGATCTCATGGGTCATAAGATCAAGCCCCACATAGGGCTCCTCCATGCATAGTGGGGAGTGTGCTTGAAGACTGTCTCCCTCTGCCCCTCCCCGTTCTTCACAAATAAATAAATAAATCTTTTTTTTCTTTTTAAGAACAATCCCAGTGGGTTTATTCTTGAACATTAGGTACTCTATTTAAAAAAATAAATCACTGGATCAGTGTGCTGACATTTGTTCAGGATTTTTAAGTCTTATAGTAAGACTTTGGGTTTTCTTGATTTTAACGATTTTTATTCATCCTCAGGAGAAGTTTTCCAAATAAGGTAGTATTTACCAGTTCTTGACATTATGATGGGGCAATATCTTTTTAGGAGCTATCATTCAGCCTACTATAGGCACATATGAATTAAAGTATTTATGTCTTCCTGATGAATTAAATCCTTTATAAGAGAACCTCTTTATCTGTAGAAATATTTATTGCCTTAAAGTGTATTTTACTTGGTGTTATAAGAGCTGTAGATTTTCTTTTTTGGTTATAACTACATGGTATATATTTTTTAATCCCTTTATCCAATCTTTTTGGATCCTTATTTTGGATGGATCTATTATGCACAACATACAGAGGGATTTTAGAGCTCTGTTGCATGATCTTTGCTTTCTCCTGGAATGTTGAATACATTTAACTTATATTTAATGTATGATAGAATTTAGATACATCATTGATTTGTTGTACTTTCAATTTGTCCTTTCTTTTTCTCTTATTTATTGTCTTTCGTGTGATTGAATATTTCTTATCAATATATTTTTGTATCTTCTTGTTTTGAAGTGAAATATTATCGTTTTAAAGAGATTTCATAGAAATCACAACCTACATACTAATTGCAGTATGAACTTAGTATCTATCTTTTCTTTTAAGAGTCAGTGTTTGAGGATTTGAGAATATACAGCCCAACTCCTGTTATGTAGGGTTCTTAACCGTGGTTGAGATAACCTGGATATCCATCCATAAAAGCATAAATTGCCCTTTGGAGTGAGAAAATGCCAAAACTTTAGTTTGATAATTACACTTCATTTATTTACCCTTCCCTGCTTTTTGTATATTTATGTTGAATCCAATTTTACAACTTCCTTTATTCTTAACTTTGATACTTGTTCCTGGTCCTTTTGGCTTGGTAATACATCAGACTTTCTTTTTTTGCTAGTGGGTTTCTGATTTCCTTTTTGCTTCTGCAGTTTGAGCATGTCCCTGAATCTGTGGTCTTATATTACATCAAACAGCCTCTATCCTTTATTATAACTCTGATTAAAAAGACCCTGATCCCCTGGCCTGAGAAGGAAGATACAGACTGTTATTATTGTTAGTTTTTTAGGGAGAGTTATGAGTTGAATAGCACCCTCTTCAAATTTATATACTGAAGTCCTAACCCTCAATACTTCAGAATATGACCTTGGAAATAGGGTTATTGCATATATAATTGGTTAAGATGAGATCATAATGAACAGAGTCAGCTGCTAATTCAATATGATTGCTATCCTTATTGAAAATTTACACACAAAGACACACACACAGCGAGAATGACATGTGAACATGAAGACAGAAATCAGAGCAATGTTTCTTTGGTCAAAGAACACCAGAGATTCCATCTAGCTGACCTCCAGTAGCCAGGAGAGTGGTCTGGTGCAGATTCTCCCTCATAGCCTCAGAAGGAGCCAACCCTGCTAACATTTTGATCTTGGATTTCTGTTCTCCGGTGTTGTGAGATGACAAATTTCAGTTGTTTAAACCACCAAGTATGTGATACTTTGTTGCAGAAGCTCTAGCAAACTAATATTGGGAGATTGTGTGAGTTATACTGAAATGAAGGGCGATTAAAAATAGGGAGAACCCTTTCAATTTAGGCCAATAGAAATTATAGGGACATGGATTTGGGATTCAATACTTGTCAGTACCTTTCACCTCATCGCTCTCAAGCATTGTTTCCTATTGTAGCCCTCCATTATTGGTCACTCTGCCTCCATTCTTCTGCCTCAAATACTTTTACACACCCACTTGCATCCGGTCAGGAGCCTCTGTTACCCCAACAAAGTTACATTCCTGCGATGCCACCACTACTTTCCCAGTTTGAGGATCTAGAGACCGCTGATGGTTTTATGTGTATCCAGGGATGCAACAAATTTTCCATTCTAGAATATCAAAGATTATGTGGACCAGGAAAGGCAGAGCTATTTTGTCTTAAATGCCCTACCTTCCCTCCAGGCACAAAGTAAAAGAATGATTTTATTACATTTTTTCCAATGCAACACATTTTCTGCACTAACTAACTCAGAAAACTTTGAGATGGTTACTTGGGAGAAGTGTCATCCTCATTCATTGACTGGGAATGATGCCAATGGAATAAATGAAGCATATTTTTGTTGTTGTTGTTTGCCTTCAAGAAGGAAGCCAGAGATAGAAGCCACCAGTTCAAGTCAAGTCAAGGCTGATAATCAGTGTCATCTGTCATCATCTGAAGCCGTGCAGGGGTGTCAGTGCTGTGGGTGAACCCACCAATCCTCATGGGCTATTCCCTAGCTGTCTCATTTTAGATAGGATTTATATTTTGGAGTCTTACTAGAGATTACTTCTGAGACAGATGAAAGGAAACAATTTATAATTGTTTAACATGTGTGCACAGGTCAACATATCTGCCCAAATTATCTGCCTTCTTAGGAATCACAGTTGTCTGGAGATTTATGGAAGGCACAGGGTTTCAATCACAGTATTAAATTTAGTGACCTTCAAGGGAAATGGGGAGCAAATTATAGCTTCTTCAACTTGTACATGCCAGGAGTTGGCCATTCATCCTGCTACCAGACAAATGAACATTGTAGTGACTTCCTTCCAGAGAGAGTAGAGGATGAAAAAAACATTTTGGGCAGCAAAGTTGAGTTTGGAGACACTTATGATCTACAATTAAGTCATCCAAAGATCCTAATGTCAACCCCTTTGGACTAATTCTAACTGAAAAACGAATGAGTTCTGAATACTTTTGAAGATCTAAAAATGCATGTATATCAGTAAATAAGATTAGAAGTAAATTTCTTCAAAATCTTTTAAGTAAAACATCCCAGAGGTTAAGACTTGACTCATTATTAAAAATAATTCTTTTTCTTGCAGAAAAAGCTTTCAAATATGACGATGATGCACTGTAGGGCTGTATATTACTCTCCATTGTTTAAGAAATGCAGTATCTCAAGCTGTCACAGTGAGATATTCCTTCTACAGTGGGTGTTAAAAACTTTTCTTCCTTTCTCTCTTATTCTTTCTTAATATCTCTGAACTGCATTCACAATGGATACTTAATCCCCAGTTTAGCCTCTGTCTGGTGCTGCCTAGAAACAAAGAATGACTTTTAAAAAGCAGACAGTAAGTAGACTGGATGGATTTTATCTACAGAGAAGCACCTGACACCCCTAGCGTGACCAGCAAAGCCAAGGTCTTTAAGGCTCTCAGTTTCCAAATGGTATGGCTCCGAATGAACATTTATAGCCCATTTCTGGGATTGAGCACCTTCCAGTACTGGGCAGCATAGTGGTCCAGCAACTGGGTCACCTGCTGACCATTGGACAGTTGTTTTGCCAGATGATCTGTTTTCCATTATGTGGCTTCCCCATGGTCCTGTAGCTATTTGGCGCATTCTGCAGATGACCGACTGGGAGACTCAAGCTGCACTTCTTGTGTTCCAAATGAGTCACGGGTACATTAGAGTTTGGAAAGTAAAAGCAAAAATACAAATCCCAGTGGAAGAAATTACTTTGAGATCTGCCCACTAAGTAGATCGATACTGTTCCTATCTGTCTTTATCGTCTCAAAAAAACCACACAACAAATCAAAACCGAAAAACAGAATTAAAGTGCTTTAGAGTTGTAGGTGGTATTATTTCTTTGTCAATTGCAAGCTTTTAAAATTGTAATATCCTCCAAAGGCCACATTGGCTGCTCTCGCCGCTGACTGTTTTGTCTAGCCAGCTCAGGCCATCAGACAATTAAGATAATCTCTGCGTTAATAAAGGTTTTCAGCTTGAGTTTGGCCATTACTGTAACCAGGTTCTCAGAATACGGTGGGCTATAGAATGCACTCTTCTCTCTAAAACTACACTGTTGGAATGTGGTTTACAGATCTTGGCTCAGATGGAAAGAGTTTAAACTTTTATTCACCCCTGTGTGAGGATACGCATCAGTCCCTGAGAGAAGTGTCTGGTGTCCCGCTGCCTTGCTGGCAGCCACAGGAGCCCCAGTCATGGATTTAGCTGCTGCTTAAAGTTGTGTCTTAAATCTGAACTCCACCTGGAAGAAGAAAGCATCTCTGAGCTCCACAGATGCCACCAATTCACACTTTAAAGGGAGATGGTATTTTCTTTCAGCTCTTTCTCATCCTTTCTCCCACTTCCAGGCCTGGGACTCTTTAATTAATGGACTCCAAAATTAGAATTCGAGAGTAATTCCTTTACAACACCTCATGTGACACAGCAGTATGCTTTTCTGCGTGGATGGGGTGATGTCATGTATGAGAGACAAATCTTTTATTGGGAGCTCCAACCTGATGTGCACTCTTGCTACTCGGCACACTTACATTTGTGCCCATCTGTTTGGGTGGCAGGAGGCCTTTGGAGAGTGGCACAAGCCAGTTCTGAGGAGGCTCATTTGCCAACGGAGGTGCTGGCTCAGGGGTGCAGCCTGCAGAACACAGAGTGTGCCAACACTCCTGCCAAGAGAACCTTCTGTTTGGCAACGGTACCTGAACAGGACCACGTGCTGCTCTACAATGGGCAACATCTGCTGATGGGAAGCTGGCGTTGATGTGCCCTCAGTGATTGATCCTGCTGCACGCTGTCACTCAACTCCCTTTAGAACAAGCTAACAGTGAATACCTCATTTAAGCAGGCGAGTTTTAACATCACTTATTCATGGTGGAAATATTTATCAAATGCCTACTATTTGCAAGTCATTGCGCTAGCTGCTTCTGGATGGTATAGATGAATTTGACATGGATCCCAGCTTTAAGAGGCTGCGAGCAGCAACAGAACAGGCATACATGTAAAACATTGGTTGACTTGAGAGGAATGCCATGAGCTAAACACAAACACACCAGAGTCAGAGATGTGCTGTTGAAGCCCAGAAGGGGGAAGAAGATTCTCAGCGGAGGAGAGGAGGCTGAAGGACACATGTGTGGACAGTGCTTTCAGGGTGGGAAGCATCTGCACCTGTGGTTAGAGTGGGACGGGCCACTTGAGCTGAAGGAAACTGCATGTTCTGGAGAGAACGTTGTGCTTGAGTGGGACATGGAGTGTTTAAAAAAGTCTAAAATAGATCCACTTGCCATGTATAATGTTTGATGTAAGATTAGATGTGGGGCGAAGGAAAAGATGTACAGATGTTTTCAGGTGGTTGAAACTTGATGTTTGTGAATATGGTAAGCCTCTTTGTAATAATGAGTGATTTGAAAAGGTTGTTTTGAGAGAGGAAGATCAACTTGGATTTCAGCTTATGAGGTTTGTGTGTTTTGGGGAAATCCATGAAGTTTCCTAAAGGGACCTACATAAATGGAATCTGAGAGAGGGTGAGTGGTCATGGCTAGGCTGTGGCTTTGGGAATCATTTGTAGTTAGACATTGGGGTTAATGACGCTATTGGGACATTGAGCAGCAAAAAGCAGAGGATCTGGGACAGAAATTTTGAGGCTGCCCTCAGTTATACCTGAGGCAAGCCAACTTTAGGAGAAAATAGATAGACTCTAAGTAAGATGGAAGGTTGGTGAGGCAGAAAAATGTGGCCCCAGTTTTGTCTTCAGTTGACCAGCTTAGTCTGGCACATATTGAAATATTGGTGTTATGAAGTTCTGAGCCCTCAAGAAATGTTAGGCTCTGTATGCGGTGTTCATTTTTATTTGTTTGTCTTTGCACACACATGTGTGTGTAGTGACTAATTCAGACTTGAGCAAACATTTTTTCTTAAATGCAGTTTCCCAGCAGAATGAATAAATGTATTCGGAGAAGGTAAACGCTGATCACTTTTGCCGAGAAGATAGACATGCTTGGATGGAAAGGTGTGGGAAGGTGATGTGATGGTCTTTATTCTGGCCACTTCACCTTATTCCAAGAAGGAGGGGAGGCACACAACAAGGCAAATCCACAGAAGGGCAGTGTCGAGGAGGCACAGAGAGCATGGCTCGGGGTTTGTTGGACATGAATTGTGTGTGGGGCACTGTGCCAGCCTCTGAGAGAGAGTCCAGGATGCATAAGGCATGCTCATTGCCCTCCACGAACTTGGTTTCTTGACCCAGAGTGACAGAGTCCTGTGCATGGAGACCACATCCTGGGGGTCGGTACTAAGTGTTCATAGTTTCAGGACTTTGTCAACTCTGCATCCTGTTGATCTCCCCTCACCATGCCCATTTTCCACATTCAAAGACCGACTTTTGTTCTCTTGCCTTTCATTTGGAAATCTTGGTTCATATAAAACTCATCTAATTATATTTATGTCCCCCCACCTTTTTTTTTCTCTTTTAAAAAATAGTTTATTGCTTCCATTTTCTCACTCCTTCCTTGCAGTAATTGGTCCCAGAGTGAAACATTATCTTTGAGCTTATGCTAATACATGAATAATATTTTTTCATTTCTTCTTTTAGATTTTATTTAGCATCTGACATTGCCTCTCATGTCTCCGTTTGGTTTGGTTTTATTTTTGTTCTTGTTTTGGATTGTTTTCCCAGAATGTGCCTCTTTATTTCCCAGGAAATGCTCGGCGCTGTTATCGATAATGATTAAGTCCGTTAGTAAGCCAAATTAAAAAGAATAACAGTAATAATCCGTTGCATTTGGAGGACACTCTCTAAGCATTTTCTCATTTCATCACTTGCTCTGGACTTTAATTGAGGCTGAATTTGCAAATGTGCTCATTTTATTTTGGCTTCAGCATCTCTTCTTCCTCTTCTCTTTTTTGCTCTCCTGTCTGGTGTCTAGTGCCTGTCTGTCACATTTCTGAGGTACTTGAGGCCTACTTCTACCTCAATTAATGCACCATCTTTGGCACCTTGTGTCTCTGTCAAATTTGACAGCTAAGACACAATGAATGTCTTATTCCTGGAGATGAATAACGTTACTTCTGCCTTCAACTGGGGGTCTCCAGATACTGATTTCACTTGCAACTAATTTCTTCAACAAATATTATTAAATGTGCACTGGATAGGAAGCATGAGTCTAGGTTCTGTGGGGGAGATAAGGCAAAGTGGACTGAGACTTTGATGTAATAACACATAAAAACCTGGCAGAAACATGTGTCCATGATACTGGGAACAAGGCTGTATGGGTCAAGGCTCTATGAAAGGTACAAACTCCATGACATTGATTGCTGAACAAAAGAAATTGGTGGAATTCATTGATGGTGATTGTTTCTTCGCAAACAATGGAGGTATTCAGCTTTGTTGTCTTTTGGGTCAGCCGACCCAGCCCATTTATATCTCAGTGTAGACAGTGGTGTGTTGGTAAATGTTGGCTCTCTGGAGTGTGTGGGAGTTCTTGTTGTGGCATTTGTCCATTTCCATGGTGTAAATTCTTCCAGTATGGCTGACTTCAAGCTACCCGTGGGGTGTTACTAAATATGCAGTTGGGAAGAAATGCACAGAAGTGCCTTTTCTGAGCTAGTGGGAAGTGGCTCCAGTGCACCACGGGATGTGGGCCAGAAGTAGCCACTAATAGAATATTTTGAATTATCTTACAACTTTCTAAGTTCTCCTTTGGTTCCCTGTAGGAACCAGGGAGTTAAACAAGGAAAAAGAATGCCATGGCTTTTGTAGAAGCAGGGGCGTTGTTGACCACTTTGTATCCTGAGAAGTGGCCTGCATGCAAACAGGGGAATAAGTGAGGGCAGTGGACCTAATCTGGAGGCCACTGGGACTCCGGGAAGAAAAACTGATGCAATGTATGACACTTGTGATGGGAGTGAGCTTTGGGGTTTCATCAGGCTCTAGATCACATTTGATGTTGGCCACTAAAAATGGATAAGATTTATTATTGTCAATTGTAAACAATTTTATTCTGTATTTAACAGTGGGGGAAAAACCAAGGTTCCATATAAAATGTAAAATCCCCCCTCTGAATATCTTATGATAGTCTTTTTTGACTTTTATTTCTATATAATATACTTTAATGGTGGTGACATTCACAGAGAATATAATATTTGTGTGTGTGTGTGTGTGTGTTTTAAATCAATTGCTGTTACTTTGCTTCAACATTCCCAAGCATCCTCACAGTTTGCATTCCCTTCTTAAGGATTAATGTAGGTCAGTATGAGCTAAATAGTGAGAAAAATTCTTATGACATGGACACAAGTTGATAGACATGAGAATGAGCAAAGGCATCAAAATGGAAACGCCTAGTCTGTGTGTGAGGAGCAGCAAAGTGCCCAGGAGAGCCTGGAATTTAGAGGAGTGTGTCTTATTCAGCTGGGGCTGCTTTATCAAAAGACCAAAAGACCATTGACTGGGTCATGTAAAAGGCAGAATGTCATTTCCCACAGCTCTGGAACCTGGGAAGTCCAAGTTCGGAGTGTCCGCAGATTCGGGCCTTGCCTTATAGACAGCCACCTCCTTGCTGTGTGGTCACATGGCCTTTCCTCAGAGTGTGGGGAGAGACGGAGACAGAGACAGAGTGAGCAAGCAAGCACATAATGACAATTAAGGATTTAGAATTCCAGGGGAACACAGATGTTCAGTCTGTAGCAGAATGTAATAGGAGATAAGTTTGGAAAAACTGGTTGGATCTCAATTAAAGAGGCCTTTTCAAGTCCAGTAGGGAATGTAGAAAAAATCTTAAGATTATCAATGCTATTGAAGCCCTTGATCATGATGGTATCATGATCAGACCTCAGCTGTGGGAAAGTTTCCTGGCAGACATTTTCTTCTCAGACTCCGTTTCATCCTGGCTCTGGTCTCAGGAACCAGAGGGCTTGGGAAGTACTCTGACGAGATTCTTTTTCTTGTGGAAAAATGTATCTGCTGCAAAAGGCCTCAGGGATACACTGGACAGTTCCACAGAGAATACAGAATTCAAAGCCACTGAGGAAGCAGACCATGGTGCCAGTCAGATCTGTGCTGATCTACAAACTGTCTGCTACTGGTCTATAGTGACATAAGTATACTAATTGAGAGTAAGCATTTAGAACTGTTTGGGATTTTAAAAAATATTTTAATTATTTATTCATGAGAGGCACAGAGAGAGAGGCAGAGACACATGCAGAGGGAGAAGCAGGCTCCTTGTGGGGAGCCTGATGCGGGACTCGATCCCAGGACCCTGGGATCATGCCCTGAGCTGAAGACAGACACTCAACCACTGAGCCACCCAGGTGCCCCACATTTAGAAACTTTTATATTAATTTGAGAGAACAATTTTATGTTTGCTGAATCTAAAAAAATTCATATTTAGTATTATTTTATTTACCCTAATAGTTTATTTTTGTTGTACTTTACAAAGATTTTGGTCCATGGTTTCTTGGAAATTGGGAAGGATCAATTGGACCTTTACTACTGAGAGTTTGAGAAGCACTGACCCAATGGATCCATTAAGAGCAGACACCAGTGACTCGTGGGTGGCTCACTTGGTTAAGTGTTGGACTCTTGGTTTTGCCGCAGTTCATGATCTGAGGTCATGATCTCAGGGTTGTGAGATGGAGCCCTTTTTTGGGCTCTGCACTCAGCACCAGGCCCTGTGCTTAGCACAGAGTCTGCTTGAGATTCTGTTGCTCCCTCTTCCTCTGTCCCTGCCCCCACTAGCATTGTGTACTCTAAATAAACAAACAAACAAACAAATAAATAAAATCTTAAAGGGGAAAAAAAAGCAAACACCAGCATTCTTTCTATTTGTGTTCAAATCCTCATGCTGTCACTTGCTATCTGCTTAACCTTAGTCAAATTATTTAATTTCTCTGACTCATAATTCTTAGATAATAGTACCCATTTCATAGGATAGGGTTAATGTGAGGGTTAATTGAGATTATCTAACATTGTCACTCCAATGTTAGGTGTTTAGCATCTATTCTCTAATAGGTATTGTCTCAAGTACATGCCTGAATAGTGAAAAGAAATTTAGCAGAACCTGGATATTTTTAGAGGTGAGGTTTTCATCACAGAAATGCTCAAGTCTTTCCCTGATAATTATACCTTCTCCTTATTAGGTTCCTGTGAAAGTAACATCTGGAAATATAGTTAATTAGTAGTTAAAACACCACTTTATTAATAGGTGCACATACCTGATGCAGATAAGGTAAAAGCCCGAGTTCATCTGTTGACCAATTATTCAGTAAATGCAAATGAATCCTGAGGGTCTCCAGTATGCAAGATACAATGGACCGAACCAAGGACAGCATCTGAGTTTTATGGAGTTGAGTCACTAGAGGAGGCAGATGAAATGAAACCATGGTAAATAAGTGGATGCTATATCAGAAGTCACAAAGGAGGTATATTTGGGAGTATGTAACATGGGATTTTTTTTTTCCAGACTAGGAATGTCAGGGAAACCTGCTAGAGGAAGTTAGGCTTAAATGAAAACTTTAAGAACAACTGGCACTTCCTAAGTAAAAATTACAGGCCTACGCAAAGGTCCTGTGATAAGAAGGAATAGGGCAAACATAAAGGACTTAAAATATGGCTGGAGTACTGGTAATAAGGGGTGGCACAGCAGAAGATGAAAATAGAGGGCTAGGTTTAGATCACATGGGTCTTTATAAGTCATTCTAAGGAGTTTTTTTCCTAATAGCAATAGGAAGCCATTGGAGAGGTTTTTTTTTTTTTTTTTTTTTTTTTTTTTTTTTTTTTTTTTTTTTTTTTTTTTAGTAGACTCCATACCCAGCATGAAGCCCATTGGGAGGTTTAAACTCATAACCTTAAGATCAAGACATGAGCTGAGATCAAGAGTCAGATGGGTAGCCAACTAAGCCACCCAGGAGCCCCAGGAGAGTTTTAATCTGAAGAGGCCAATGTCATATAATTTGTGATTGGCAGACTTCCAAAATTATCTCTGCCCTGTGGTGTTACACCCAGCATAGTCTCCCTCCTTGAGTGTAAGTGGAACCTGTGACTGGCATCTAGTCAATAGAATATGGAAAAAGTGATAAGATGTCACTCTTATGGGGATCCCTAGGTGGCGCAGCGGTTTGGCGCCTGCCTTTGGCCCAGGGCGCAATCCTGGAGACCCGGGATCGAATCCCACGTCGGGCTCCCGGTGGATGGAGCCTGCTTCTCCCTCTGCCTGTGTCTCTGCCTCTCTCTCTCTCTCTCTGTGTGTGTGACTATCATAAATAAATAAAAAAAATTAAAAAAAGAGTCTGTTAAAAAAAAAAAAGATGTCACTCTTATGATAACATTGCATCATATAAGACTCCAACTTAATGAACTAGAGCAAGAAATTGTCCTTACTGGCTTGATGAAGTATGTAGGCATGTTGAAGAAGGCCACATGGCAACAGACAGAGTGAGACTCCAGAACCCTAGGGCAGCTTCTAGTGATCAGCTAGCAAAAACATGGGGCCCCCTCTCATCCAACTTCAAGGGAACAAATCTCACCAACAACTCGAATGATCCTGGAAATGGATTCTTACCCAGTCAAGCCTTCTGATAAAAACACAGCCCATGTGACATTTATATGGTACTGTGGTGAGACCCAGAGCAGAGAACATATCTGAGCTGTGTTTGAACTTCTGACTCAGGGTAACTGTGTATTGTATTGTGATGCAATGTATTGTGATGCAGTATATTGTGATGCAGTATATTGTGATGCATTGTATTGATGATGCATTATATACATTGTATTGCTTAAAGGCCCTAACTTTGTGGCAATTTGTTACACAGCAGAGAAAACTAGTACTTTGTTTCAATGTAAATCCCTATGGTTGCTCTTAGGGAACAGATTAAAAGAAAAAATAATGGTAGGGGACACACCAGTAGCATAGGTAAGAGACAAAATGGTAATGCTACAGGAGATGGAGAGAAGTGGAATGACTGGAGAAACATTAAGGAAGTACTGCACATGGAAGATAAAGGAGAAGTGATATCAGAAGTGACTCATTGGTTTCTGTCCTGTGGTAGATCAATGGTTTCCTGAAAAATTGAGAAAAGATAGACTGGATATTTTTTTTTAAATCTGATTAAAGACATTTAAGAAATGCTAAAGCAACTAAGACTTGAAGGCAAATAATTCAGAGGTAAGGGATGTAACTGAGAAATAAGTTAACACTTTATTAGCCACTTCTCTACTCAGAGCATTTACAGTGGGTGAGGAGTTGAGAAACCAGAACAGAGCCCTAGATAAGAGGCAGAAAAAGCAGCTGAACTTTCAGTGTGAGGCTGGAGAACCAAAATTTGTAATTCAAAGTTGCCAATAAAGGTAGAATGAAAGATACCAAGGTCCTGGAACTAAGCACAGCATGGAGAGGTTAAGTCCAACCTTTAGTGGTTTCCCTCTTTAGGTATTTACCTGATTATTAAGCCATACTGGGTAGATCTAAGAAGCAGAGTAGAAAGCTACTGAAAGCAGAGAGGAGGTTTTGGCAGGCTCAAGAGTACTCAAGGTACTCTTACTCAGGAGGTTATGGCAGGCTCAAGGTACACAAAAATTGGAGGTCAAGACTTATCAAGGAGGAGAGGCCCAGGTACACAAGCTTCCATTCAACCCATGGAAACCTATAGCCCAGAAGCAGAGATGAACCAGAGATGACAGGGACTTAGAAAAACAGCAACCTTGCCTCAAATGAGTTTAGTGTCTAGTTGAATTTAGGTGGTCTGCTTCCACACACAGTGCCTACCAGAATATAGGAAAACTTTCCCTGGAGGAAGAGAATGTGTTCTAGAACCCTTGCTATTTTTAATAGATAATGTCTGACTTTCAAGAAAAAATTACCAGACATATCAAGAAATAGGGTCAAGTAAAGAAAGAAAATAGAAACATACCCACAGATGATAGAGTTTTCTCACATGGACGTTAAAATGCCTATGCTTGATTGTCTGGTCTCAAATTTGATTTTACCTTACTAACGAGCTCCTGTAATCTGCTATGTTTCGTGGATGCTGGAAGAAGACATGAGACTCCCAGGTCAGAGAAAGAGCTTTACTGCACTCGGCTCAGCAGGCAGCCTGGGAATTGCATATTTGCATTGCTTCTCCAGGCCCAAGTTCCACAGGGCAAGGTGACACGATTCAGAGGAATGCTACATGCTCAGTGGCCTTGCACAGCTGGCTGAGGGACACTGAACCTAGGGATCCACCACTGTATAGCTGGCAGTAAGAAAACCTGCTCTCTGTCCTGGAGAGAGCCACTAGGTCATCCCTGAAAATTATTGGCTGAAAACACAATCTTGAGAAATAGCCCGGGTAAAGGTTGGCCAGTGCCTTTTGTTTTTGGCATCCCCAGCAAGAACAGAAGGTCATGCTTACAACCCATGAGAGATTGTCCCAACATGTTATGTTCTGGAAAATTGATAAGAGTGGAGAATGTTGTTAAGAACCAAAACTGATAGAATGGAATTATGTGGAGATTCTAGAACTGAAGTATTCAACAAATAAATTATAAGCTCATTTGATGAGTTTAATAGCAATTAGAAGCAATTAGAAAAGGGAAGCAGCAAACTCTGACTAAGAGAGCAGAAAATATCCAGTCTAAATCACAGAAAAGCAAAAAGTTGAACGTACATAAATAAAGTCAGAAACGTATGAAATACTGTGGAAAGCACTAATTAGTAGGTCACTGTTGTCCTGGAAGAAGAGATTAGGAAAGCGTCACCAACAATATTTCAGGAGGAAATGACAGGTGACGCAAGTTCAGATTGTATTCGAGAAGCTCTGTGATTCTCAATCTAGACAAGTTTGAAGTAAAATTTCAGAAACCAAAAGACAAGGGGAAAATCCTTGAAAACCTCCAGAGGGAAAAATTGTACACATTATGCTCAAAAGAGCAAAAATAAGGCAGCAACTGGCTTCTCAACGAACATGGTAAGATTCAGATGGTAAGAAAAAAATGACATCTCTAAAAGGCCAACCTAGATTTCTGTGTCTTGTGGAAATGTCTTTTAAAAGTCTATGTGAAATAAAAACATTTTAAGATAAATTAAAGCTGAGGGATTTTGTCACTAGCAGAACTTCACTGAAGAAATTCTAAAGGGAGTTCTTCGGGTAAAAGAAGACGAATCCCATCAGAAACAAAATACAGTAAGAAATGAAGACCAATAGAAGTGATAAATATAAGTGAATATTGACTAAAGAGAACAATAGCAATGTCTTGGGGTCTAACGTGTGTAGAATACATAGAGTTAAAATGCAAAAAAAAAAAAATAATAAAAATAAAAAAATAAAAAATAAAAAAAATGCATGACAACAATTATTCAAAGACATTAAGCAACAAATGGAGTTCATGTGCTGTAATGGTATTGGATACTGGCAAAAAATTGTAATTCATGATAAACTTTAAAAAGTCAAGGGGGCATGCACTAATTCTTAGAATCACCGCTAAAAGATAATGAGGTAGCTAAAGGGGATAGAAGAAATTCGAAAAACAGAATGAATATTGGTGCCATTCATTGGGTGGTGAATTCTGGAAAGTTTTAAGAAGAGGGGTAAACTTGCTGGTTGGATAAATTCACTTGGATCTCAGAAGAGATGTCAGAGCTAGAGACAAAATCTTTTGAGGCATCTGCTTTCCAGGGAAAATTGAAGAAGAGTAAGGAATATTCCATTTGTTCAGGGCAGTCTTTATTTTATCTCACTTTCTCTGTTGCTTGCATCGAAGTGATGAATGGAAGAGGAAGAGGTAGCAGATCCCCAGGAGGGAATTGGATGCAGCTGAAATACAAGGCAGTAAAGGACACAAGAGTCTACAGCTTTTACTGCATACTCATCTCGTTTGCTGATAAACTTGGTCCATCCAAAGGTGAGCAGAACTCACCTGATAGGGGACAAATATCATAGCACATAGTATATCACATTAAATATTCCGTATTAAAATGGCCAGGGTATGGATGCTTAATTGTTAAATATTCAAAAGCAAGAATAACAATTATGGTTTTAAATATATAATCACTTATAATGGCCTGCCTTTTTTTTTTTTTTAAGATAGATATGTTTATCTTTATTCCCTCTGACAGCACTGTACATAAAAAAACGTACCCATCTCTGGTTCAGCCTTACAAAATGCTCAGTACCTCTGATGTTAAGCCCATGAAGAATTTTGCTCATTCATTCTTTATTGACGTCTGGGATCGAGCTTCTAGTCATTTTGGATGTATTGGGTTCCTTGAGCACAATTTGTCATGTTTCAACATAGAAAAACACCCTCCCCATCGTGAGACTGTCATAAGTGTTGTGATAGTAATTTTAAGGAGTTTCATCACTTCCCCGAAAGCTTCTCTTCTTTATTTTGTCTTTAAAAAAAAAAAAGAGTAATGGAATAGATTTCACTCACTCACAAGATCTGCTAGGATTTATAAATGACTAAGGCTGGTCTTCAGTGTATTGCCTTGTTTTATAAAAAATAGGACGTTAGTTTTTTGCTGGCATTATGTCTAAATTCTTACCCCTTGCCTCCTCATGGCTGCTAGGGTGTCACCAACTTGAGAATTCAGCCTAAATTATTTTTCCTTTGTGGGTGTCTGTGCTGGGTTTCCCTGGTCTTCTCCCACGTTCTCCGCTGCCCCCTGCTGCTGTGGCAAGACCCGGCTGTGTCCATCTGCTGGGACTCTGCAGGTGGCACACAGCCGCTGTGGGCCACTGCTGAGCAGCTCAGGTTCCAGCACGGTGGTGGTGACCCTGGCTGTCTGACGTTGCCCGTGCAGCAGACCTGAGCTCAGGAGTTCAGTGTGACACGTTAGGTCTTTGCACTGGTTCCTGTAGTCAGCGCCCCAGCCCACTCTTTTCTATCCAGTAAGTCCAGATCTGAAACCCGAGCCTCTCGAGCTCCCACTGTGGACCGTGGGGTTAGCCTGTGGCTGATGCTTACAAGCACAGCAGAGAGAATGCTGAAGGTAAGTGTTCTCAATGTGAATCGTTTCCAGCTCTGCAAATGACCTCGAGGGACTGAGCTTCCTTCACGATGAGATCACTGAACCTTCCTCTCATCCTAAAATATTCATATCCAAGAGTCTCTTCCCTGGGCTTGATATGATGCGATGCAGAGGACAGCAATGCTTTCAGGATGAAACTCTTATTCAGCTCTTAAAGCTCTCAGAACCTCTGATTGATTCCATCTTGGGAACTGTGGATGGGAAAATTGGAGGCAAATGTCAGTAATGACTCCAAGTTGCTGAAAAACAGGAACCTCTGCATCTCGAGGTGTCACATCACTTCTGCACAACTGTCACACCTGCAAGTGCTAGTTGCAGCTTTTTCTTTGCATATTTGGGGGTGAAAACGAAAGCCACGGCTCAAGAGCTATCTCAGCGGGCACGATGGGTAGACTTCTCCAGGCACACTTAGATTAGTTATGCTTCTACGGTTGAGGAATACTCTGTCCTCTTCTCCAGTCTGTTTTGTTCCCACACACTCTTGGTGCTTCTCAGACTTGGGCTCTGGGGAAGAAGAGGGAGTCCATGGACGCTCCTAGGAAAGAGCAAGGATAGAGTGAGGATGCCAAGTGTGGATGGGCTGGTGCTCTGCTCTGGGCCCTTTGACAGATTCCTGGGCCCCACCCCAGACAGAGAGAATTAGAACGTCAGAGAGCTGTACCCCAGGATCTGGGCTCTTTCAAGCTCCCCTAAGTGATTCTGATCATTGTCCTGATTTGGAAACAACTTTCCAGGGTCACTTGTCCCTGTATAGTTGCCCATGGTCTTGACAGCAATGCTCACCATAACCAAGGCTTGGTCAGTGGTATGATCAGAGTGAGGAAGGAATCTGGGACTCAAAGATGTTGGTGCAAAAGGGAAACCACGAGAGACAGACTCTTCTCAGCCACAAGCAGATGATCTAGTCATTCATTCAACACTTAGTTACTGTGCATCTGCTAATATACCAGGTGCTTTTCTTTTTTTCTTTTTTAAAAGATTTTATTTATTTATTCATGAAAGACACAGAGAGAGAGGAACAGACACAGGCAGAGGGAGAAGCAGGGTCCTCACAGGGAGCCTGTGGGACTCGATCCAGGGGGCTCTGGGATCACGCCCTGGGCTGAAGGAGGCGCTAAACTGCTGAGCCACCCGGGCGGCCCACCAGGTGCTTTTCAAGACACTGAGGATGTAGCAGTGAACACAACAGACAAAATCCCTGCTCTCCAGGACTATACAATCAGGGAGATACATAATAACCAGCCAAATACAGGGCTGCTCTGCAAGGGGGGGATTCCGTTTTGTTCACTTATAGAATCCCCCAAACTAGACAGTGCATAGAAGGCTGTTGCTGAATAAAGGAAGAAAGTATTTCAGATAAAGATAATGCTCCAGAGGATAACAGAACAAAGAGGGAGGCTAGGAGTTGGGGGTGAGAGGGTGGGAGGAGCCAAGTTTCTAGGTAGAGCTTCTGGTCAGGTCCTGAGCTCGGAAACTGGGTGAGGAGCTAACTCTCCATTTCGGCCACCATTTGCTCCATTTATAAAGCTCAAGGGTCAATTTAGGGCACCACTCATCTGTTTTCTTGTAAGAGATACTCCGATCAATTAGCCACCACCTTAGATTCCTCTGGGTCAGACATTCTGACGACCACCTTATTCCTGCTTCAGGCATGTGAATATGTCTTCTAGCGAAGTGCTACCACTTGGCCTCTGCCGTTCTGGGATCCCATCATGCCCATCTGAGTCACCCTGCCTGGCCTACAGAGAACAGCCACTGCAAAACTTTTTGAGGACATTGGTGCTCTTCTCATTTCTCAGTGACTCAGAGTCTTTGGGCATTCTCTGTGGATGCAGTGATGTGTGTGTGTGGTGTGTGTGTGTGCTTGTGTCTGTGTGTGCATGCGATGCCCTCCAATATTCTATTTTCCTAGGCCTTTGGATTTGTCCTCTACAGCTTTCCAGGGGAGTTCTGATAACTCAGCCTCATTAAGAGTAGTCCATGGTTGAGTTTAATTTTAGCCAACATACAAAGTAAACTGTTAGAGCCACATTCATCTGCATGAATTAACACATTAAATTTGGAATCACTCATCAGTACACCCTGATTGATAAATTAGGACTAACCCAGTGTTGTGTTCCATGCTCCCTAGCCGCCTGCCATCAGAACCTGTTCTCATGTACATTCTGCAGGTTTCTGATGTAAATGGGCAAAATCTTGCAATTCTTTTTGAGTGTAAGTCATTTCCTCCTGGCCAGACTTTGCTTTTGTCTCTGGAACATGCTGAGGCCTGACCCCAGTTACGGGTCCAGGGGCAAGCAGTGGCTTTCTTATTTATTTGTTTGTTTGTTTTTTATTTGAATTCCAGAATAGTTAATGTGCCATGTTATATTAGTTTCCGGTGTACAATACAGTGAGTCAACAATCATATGCATCACTCAGTACTCAGAAGGATAAGGGTACTCTTTAATCCCCATCACCCGGAAAAGTTACTATTAACTATCAAGAAAAGGCAATTTCTTGATTCTACTGTTATCTCAGTGTGTTTAATATGCAGTCTTTGGGAGTAAAGAATATTTTTTGCTGTCAACTTCCTAGCATCCCATGATAATATAAGGTGGTGGTTCTCAGCTGGGAGCAATTTTGCCCCATAGGGAACATATGGGGCAATGTCTGGAGACATTTTTTGTTTGTCACAACTTGGGGACGGGCATGGCACTGGCATCTAGTGGGTAGAGGTCAGGGATATTGCTGTACCTCCTATAATCATGGAACAGCCCTTCACAGCACAGGATTATTCAGCTCCACTTGTCAATATTGCTGGGGTTGGGAAACTGAGTATAAAGGGATTTAATGATAATAGAATTTAGTCACTGTTCAAGCTCCAAATGACACACAAAAAACTGGCTTTATCAGGGCTCTGATGATGAATTTATCCTAGAATCGGCTTGAACTAACATTTGCTGGCTTCCTACTGGATGATCCTTCCTGCATAATCATCCTGCAACATGAGCATCTTTTTATAAAAAAGAACCGTAACTGAGAGAGGGTCTCGCCCAATGTCAGAGTGTCAGCAGGGAGGGGGGAGGGTGGCAAGGATTCTTTGAACTCAGGATCTTTGCTCCCGAGACCCGGCTCAGTGGGCAATAGCCATGGTGGTGGCACCGCAGTCCTTACTTGGCAGTGTTCATTCACGAATCCTCGTTGGTGCTCAGGGTCTGGCTATGTGATGTCATTCGTGGTGTCAACACCCTTCTGAGAACTAGGGCTGAATTCCTTTCTTTCCAAATAGGCTCTGTTAGAGAGTGAATGGGTGACAGCAAGCAATTATTTCTTTCCCTCTTTTGCCTGTGTTCTCTGGTCTGATTCAGAGGCACAAAGGGAAACATTCTATAGGCATGGAGTGCCGGCGGGTTGCTGCCAATGGGTCTAGGCCACATGACATGGAATGAATAGGGAACGGGCCGTTGCGAGGCATTTCTCACGTGAGGCTCTGTCCACTTGCTCCACTTCAAGAGGATGATGGCTGAGGGGCTCCTCCTGGTCGCAGGGGATGGACACTCAGGGGCCCTGGCTTGGCCAGATCTTGGGCCCCAGAACATCACAGATCCTTGTGTGCACGTGTGTCTCCATCCCTGGGCTGAATGTGGCCCGCTGCTGCTCTGCGCGGACTCCTTGAACCTTGCCACTGCCTTGGGAAAGGAAACTTTTCATTCCTTGGGCATTGATGAGCTTCTGAAAGGGGCGCAGATGTTTCTCGGAGCTACAGCCCTGCCCTAGGAGCAGGCAGGCAATCAGCGTCTCACCTGTTGCCAGGCAGCTCAGGCATCGCGAGGGAGACTTAATCTCCAACGATTAAACATTAAGTGCTTTCGAACATTTAAGCATTAGGCTCGTTTTATGATTGTGAGAGCAGCAGTAAAGCAAGAGGGAGAGAAGTTTACTGCTTCTTAACTTGAGCAGCAAATTGAATTTCTATCGATGAGGAGAAGTGCTTCTCCCTCTGGATGGAGAAGATGGGCAGAGGTTTGTGGGTTTAGAAAAAAATACAGTAATAACATTTATAGAGATGAAACTGTCAACACTACCCCTAATACCGCAGATTAATTTTGACAGTCATGTTTATAATGCAGGGGAGAGAGGGATCACCTATGCCCCTGAGGAATGTCTAGAGATGAAACTAGAAAACACAAGTATTTGCTGTGGTTGCTTTGCTGTATTTAATCTTTAATTTTTTTCTCATTGTACAGACTTTCGTCCATAGGTGTGAACATATTAACATAAATAACTCTGTACTCTGGGCGTATTTTTGTATCTGTTCTTACCAGGCACAGTTTTCTTTTCTGGAACTGCACATTCGCAGAAACGGCTAGCGTTTCTGGGTTTCTTCGTGTGCCAGGCACTGTTTGGTTGAGGGGCTCTGTATGTGCCGACTCCACCAGGACTCCCGTAACCCTCTGAGGCAGGCTTTCTGTGGTTCCGTTTTCCAGGAAAGGAAGTGCAAGCAGGTTGTTGTAGAAATGCTGGGTAGCAAGCCGGGGACTTGAACCCTGGCACTCTGGCTCTTGGGTCTGCTCTCTGAGGGCCTTAAATTGGGCCCTGCTCTACTTGCTTCCCTCTTTCTACGTGCGAGGGGACTCTGCTCCTACAGATTTGTGGGCTCCAGGCCAGAGGGTGGAGATGCGGTGGAGATTAGGGGTCATTGGTTGGGATCCAAGTAATATTCACATTGAACAATGGAATCACCATCCAGGAATCACTCACTTAAGATGCCCTGCTTTGCTGCTTTACTTTTTTGGGGCCAAGCTTGTACGTTGGCTTCACCCCAGGGAGTTTTGCACTATAGCAAAAGGCTCACCTTGAAGGATCTCAAAGGAAGTGTATACACCTCATATATTAATTTATTTGATTATATCTTTTGTAATCCTGCTTTATCGTCTTATAATTAACAGAGTTTGTGAGTTTGTCTTGTCACAACTTGCAAAGAAGAATCTTATGCAGCAGGGGATATTTCTAGCAACAGTGTTGGAAAAGTTTCAAAACCGCTTTATACATTGAGAAGTATTTTTAAAGCCCTTCGATTCTTTTATCAATATTTTGGCTTGCTGTGTCCTTTTCATGTCTTTCAACTAATCTTATTTCAAAGTCTGCCAGCTTGCATGGAATCACTTCCTTCGTCGACAAGTTTTGCTCACTTTTGCTTCTTACGTGTGTGCAACGTGTCCCACAAGGGAGACCCTTTGAATATCTATGGTTAACTTTCTCTGCTTCAAGGAGTACTTGAGAAGAGGGGGTTCACACAGAGAAGGCCTGGAGAGAACCAGCCTCAGGTACAGAGTAGCTGCTGGGAGAACCTTGGCTAAGAGTAGATGATGGCAGAAATGACCAGCCTTCCATTTTCCTGGGAGTTTTACTTTTGGCCTCAATTCATGATTCGTCTTTTTAGTAAAATTGCTAACATCAATACATAGCTATTTTCAATCATGAGTTTTAGACCATCTTTCAGGACAAGCACAATTATCCTTCAAAGGATTCTGTTAAAACCTCTCCAGTCTGTGAATAAAAAGGATGTGAGTGTGTCCAAAAAAAATGGGAGGGAAATGTTGCTCATTATCTTGTTGAAAACCGGTGGACGGCAAGATATGCATATTTTCTTTACCCTTCTGTTTCATAAATATGTGAACGATGAGCACCAGACCCAGAGTAGGCTGTAGATCAGAGAGAGAAGGAGAGCCCAATGTGGGGTGCCCTGGGCTTGCAACAGGTCATGTAGGCAACACAGGGGAGAGACTGGCCACCATGCTCATTGGCACTTTGTTTCTCTCAGCCTCGATTTTTTTTTTCATAAAAAAAAATGTCAGAGTTAAACGGAAATAAGTCTAAGAGTTTCCTGGCATCTTAGAGATCCTATGAGCTCTCTCCTAATATGTCAGAATTTTCTTTGGAAAGTTCTTAAAGAAGGACTTAGAGACCTGTCAGAGAAGGGTACCAAATGTAATTAAACACTTGGTTTGGTAAGACTGGGGAGAAAAGGTTTAAGGAGCAAGAATTATTTTGCCTTGGCAGAGGAGAGACAAGAGGTTCATAGTAGTACTCCACATTTAAGTGGTTACGCTCTCCAGCAGAAACACGAGGGGGAGAAAGATGGGCCCTCTCCCACCACCGTGTATCCCTCCTTGAGCCCTCTCTCCCTTTTTTTTAATGAAGCAGAAACAAAAAAACGATCACATTCATGTGAGCAGTTGCATCTAAGCAAACTGGCTTCCATACAACGCTGAGTTTCACACTTGCTCCTTCTCAAAGGGGAATGCAGTGATCCTGCCCTGCCTTCTTCCACGAAGAAATAAAGTCTCACTGAAATAGTGTCATTCTGGTCTATGACTTGTTGAAATATGCATACAATGGACAGTTAGCAGAGGAGCTGCCAGCAAAAGCTTTAGCAAAAAACTTAGATTTAATTGCTTCTTCAGAGATACTTCCAAAAAAAACTAATTTTTAAAAATCACAAAGTACCTAGCACAGTAATCTAAAAAAAAAAAAAAAAAAAAAAGAATCTAGTAAGAAGCCTAGCTGTTCTTTAAAGTTAATATGTTTTGCTCTGAAAAAAAAATGCAATAAACTCATTAGAGAGAATTATAAATTGCCAAAGAATTCACATACACAAAAGCAAAAGCATAATTGTATCCCTCAAAATCACCTTTTAATCTTTCACTGGATTTTTCTCTTCGTATGGTTCTCTAATTTAAAATAATCTGAACAGTGTTGCATGTTAAACAATTTGCTATCCTGTTATTTCAAATTTATATTAAAATAAGGATTTCTGGGGCAGCCCAGGTGGCTCAGTGGTTTAGCGCCACCTTCAGCCCAGGGCCTGATCCTGGAGACCCAGGATCGAGTCCCACATAGGGCTCCCTGCATGGAGCCTGCTTCTCCCTCTGCCTGTGTCTCTGCCTCTCTCTCTCTCTCTCTCTCTCTCTCTCCCTCATGAATAAATAAATAACATCTTAAAAAATAAAATAAGCATTTCTAAATGTTATCATTTTTGTAAACATTTTATAGCTTCATATTATTCTTTTGTGAGATTATTCCATAGCTTATACAGCTATATAATCTTTTGCTTCTAGTCATAACCCTGTAGAAGACATCTTACATAACACTTTGCTCCATATTTTCACTGTTTCTCCTTAACAGAATCCTATTTCTGGGCTTCCCAGGTCCATGGAAATGCGCATGTGTGAGTCTGTCAATAATATTGTCCAATGGCCTTTTGGATAATATTGTCCAAAGAATTTTGTCTAGTTGCGTTTTCAACAGCGGTGTGCTAGGAAGCAGTGTATGCTACAGCAGTTATAATTATATAATTTTATATTATATTTTAATTATATAATTATGTTATAATTACAGGCTAATTTGATAGAGAAAACTATTACTTGGCTCAATTCTTTTTCTTTTTTTCTCTCTCACACACATAGACACACACATCCTTTTCTATGTGCTTGTTAATAAGGTTTGGTTTCTTTTTTTTGTAAGTGTCTCTTCATGACCTTAGTCCATTTATTTGTTGAAGTCCGTGATTTTGACCAATTACCAGATGAACTTAGATTTTTTCCAAGGACACGCAAGCACGGCATGATTTTTCAAAAATCCACATGCATTGGAATGTGTTGGAAAAACTTAAACCTCTGAGTGAATGCAGCCTCAGGGAAGATGCCACAGCTTGAGTGAGTCACTTTGCTTTTCTACAGAGTTGAATTCAACTGTGTTAAATAGGCATCAAATGAAATTATCTTTATGACCATGAAAATATGCTCTTGGAGAAGAAGGAGGCAAGAGACATCAGAGCTAGTGCCCTGTTAGCCAGAGATACCAGAGCAAGGACTCTTAATATGTTGTCAGATAGCCTCCTCCAGACACCTTCCAGCAAGTTTTCTACAAAGGAATTTTCTAGCAATAATTCAATAGTTTGATACTTTATACGTGTGTCTTGCCTACCTCTATCATCTATCTATCGATCGATCAATCGATCAATCATCCATCATCTACCAAATCCACTTCTGTCTTTACTCAAGAACTTTTTGAGCAGACCCAGTGCGCTTACAAGCCACATCCCTCCATGGCTACAGCTGTAGGTAGTCTGTATAACAGCCCCCTGCTAGCGCACCTGTTGTTCAGGTAAGCTTCCCTCTCTGTCTCCTCTTCTGAGTCCCCTTTCCCCTTCTGGTGTGCTGCCTATGGTTTTGACTTACACTTCAACTATATCTCTCTGTCCTAATCACTGAAGAACATCTTGCCTGAGCTAGTTGGACCATTCTGAAGGGGAAGGGACTGCTCCCTGTAACTCCTGGGCCCACAGCCTGCCCCGTCAGCTGAGATTTAGCAGAACCAGCTTTCTGTCTTCTCAGCAGGGCACTGAGACAAAAATCACTGGCAGTCATTATTCTCCCTTGCAATTGAAAGCAGAAAAAGAAATATATCTGGATTCTAATTGCAATAACCAATGAAATTGATGGTTCCTCAAGAGATTTTCATTTTGAATCACATAAATGATTTTGGAGGACGAGAACTTTCCTTGTCTATGATTGCAAACACAGGATAGTCTTGACACCCTGAGATGTTCTCAGAGGAAGAACCAGCTGGTATCTCTGGGTCTCTTCCCCATTCCACAATTCTTATTTCTCTTACCCATTTGCTATGGAATGGTGAAGGTCTGGTATTTTTTGTTTTCAGTGAGATGTTTTAGACCTCTGAATTAATAAAACAAGAGCTGGTGAAGTTAAAATGTTAATGCTTTTGATTATTCAAAAATTTCTATTTCAGAGCTTTCGCAGAAATTTTAGCCTCTAGCTAAACAATCATTACTTCACAGTAATTTATTTTTCCCCTAGGAGTATATAGCCTTATATTCTCTGGCTTACCTTCCAACATAAATGCATTTATTTCAAGCTCTTAATGAAGCTGAGGTTCTTTATCAATCACTAATTATCACTCACACTATGCAGAAACACATTTCCTCTGTATTCATGACATAGCACTTCTATAATCTCAGTCTCATAGTGAATGTTCAGAGAAAGGTCCGTATGCCAGGTAGATGTGATAAAACTATTCTCCACCAACCTGAAGTAAAATAAAAGGCTATGCCTTGTTTGGGGGTCTTGTTGTTATTAAGAATGATGTTTCAAGGCTGATACATCATCTCTGATTTACAGCAGCTTGACAAAATGAATCTATGATAAAGCATAATTTATAGCATTTAATTAAGAATGGACAGCTGTTTACAATGCTCTAGAATCCAACTGTATCATACAGAATGAGTTTCCCCCCAACTTACCTCTACATGACTCTGCAAGTCAGGAATCACATGTGTTTTAGCTTCAAGCACATAAGAGTGAAGATATAAATCAAATTAAATGAAAAGTAATTGATTAATCAGATGCAAAGTAATTGATCTTAAGGAAAAATTCTGTTTGGAGAATACCTTGTTGCCCATGAACTACCTAAGTAATATTAATAGCTAACAGTTATTAAGAGCCTACCTCAGGTCAGTCCATCATCTTGGTGCTTTGGGGACATTTAACATTATATTCACGATGCATAATTCCCAGGCCCAGTTGTAGTAATTAGGATGAAACCTAAAGAATGAATATGAGCCAAGCATTTGAAAGAGGCGTAGAGGGGAAAAATTATACTCTAGGTAGAGGCAACAGCAAAAATATAAAAGCACTAGAAAATATTTGGAATTCTAAAAATAAAAGTTTAGCAAAGCTGAGTTGTAGAGGGGCTAATTGTTTGTAAATGGATAAATTAGTTTGGGGTGTAAATAGGTGAAGTTTGGACTTTATTGTAAGGATAAGTTATTGGATTTAAACCAGAGAAATGCTGAGATCTGGTTTGTGTGTTAAAATGATGATTCTAAGTACAGTGTGGACACTGAGTCAGAGAGAATGAGAACTGGAGCCTGGAAGGGACCCCAGTGAGATACTGGGGGGGCCAGACAACAGCTGATGCCCGTCTGCCCCAGCAGAGGGGCTGAGCCAGGCCAAATGGATGGGTTGTGATGTGGTGAAGCAGCTGGGATTGAGAGCATTTGGGATCAGCATGCCCTGAAGGTGGCTAAGAGAGGAGGTGACGGCACAAGGGAAGTTTGATGCTGAGGTCATTAGGTGCCATATCTGACACCAAGAAGACTAGGGGACAGAGGGAGGGGGGCAGGATGATGAACTCAGCGGGTGCATTCTAGATGTCCAGTGTGTGTAGATGTGTCATGGAGACAGCCTGAGAGCAGTTGGATACATGTGTTTGGGGCCCAGGAGTTAGGTCATGGGTAAAGTTACATAATTTAGATTCACTGATACATAGGTGGAGATTGAAACCAGGAGAGTGGATTAGATTGTCAATGGAAGGACTGCAGAGAGAGAAGCCTGGAGGATCATGAAGTGCACTGGTATTTAAAAGATGGTGAGAAGAGAGCCTTCAAAGGAGCCTGAGTATCTGAGGCAGGAAAGTCAAGGGGTATGTTCCATGGAAGGGAAAACAAAAATGTTTCCAAAAGGAGGGAAAAGCCAAATGCTGCCTTGAGAACACACTAGGTTAGGGCTGAGATGTGTTCATTAATAAAACAAAATTTTAAGTATGTTTTAAGATCAGAATTAGTGCAAGCTCACTGAAAAAAAAAAAAAACACCACAAAAAAACAAAACCAAACTTCTGCTTAGGTATAAAAAAAGATACCCTGTATAGGTTTTAAAGAGATGCTAACTTATCATTAACATATATTAAATGAAAATTCTGCTGTCTAGTAAAGTTAACTTTGCCAGAATAAGTAAGACATATTCTTACGTCTTCTGTACATAGTCATGAAAACAAACAGTAGAAGAATAAACAAGAAACCCATGAAATAGTTACCTACTGAGACATTTCGGTGTGTTCCTTTAGCATTGTTTTAACTTTTGACTCATAAAGGTATTAGTAATTTTAAAGCAAATTGAAACAGATATAATTGTCAAATTGGTGGCGTGACAGAGAATGGATTATTTCAAGTGACTTTAATATATAGTACTAAGTGTCAATCTTTAATATGATACATCTAAAGAAAAAGAATTATAAAAATCGCAAACTTCAATTACTGGTTTTATTAATATTAGTATCATTATTTAAGAAGTATCTTATAAATATTGTAGGATAAAGCTAAGAACATTGTAATGGTAAAAATAAGTAGAATATCTTACCTCTTCAGTATTTTATTTTATTATTTTAAAATTGATTACTGCAGTACAGTTGACGTACAGTATTATATTAGTTTCGGGTGTACAACATAGTGATTTGACAATCTATACCTTATGCAGCTCTCACCATGATAAGTGCAGTCATCACCTGTCACTATACAATATTATTACAATATTATTGACTGAATTCCCTGTGCTGTACTTTCCTTCTTCATTTTTAAAGTATATTTTCTATTTCTGACCACTGAAATGGCCTAGAAACTATCACCCCAACAGTAATGAGCACCCCACCCACCCAGCTCTTGGCCTTATAACTCCACTCACCTCTGTAAGTAATTGAGACTCCTTAGAGTCTTATTAGACTCTAAGAAATAAGACTTAGACTTATTTCAGGCCAGGAAAGATACTAGCTGAGGTTGGAACGGTTTGTGACTCTGGAAAATGACGAAGGGTTCTCAGATTGGTGGACAAAAAGGGCATAGGATTAAGCTCAAAAGTGCTCCCATTGGCCAAAGTCATAACAGCTTGAGGATGAAAATGATTTTAGCTGATTTCTACAGAATGCCCATGTGAAAATCCATGAGCCTCTGATAACATTTGTGTGGAAGTGGGTGGGAAAAGTCTTGCCGCTGTGTAGAGTACAGCCACAGACACATGTACAGCACATAAACAGGTACTCAGCACACCTGGAGTTTTCAAATCTCACGAGAGGAGATTAGGGAGAAAAATGTCTAAAATGTCTAAAACGGCTCCCTATGGGGATGATGATGAAACAAGGAGGACACGCTGGGAGGCTGGTGACCTACTGCCAAACTGCCCAGAGTTCTACACTCCCACCAACAGAGGGAGACTCGTTTCCTTTCTATCAGGTCCTCTAATCCAGAAAGACAGAAAATCTGTCTTGCGCACATTTTTTTGCTTTTCTTAGTGATGTTTTATCGTTATTTTAAAAATGCACAAGTCCTGTACCGTTCCTGTTCTGTGTTTCCAAGTTCGGGCCTTTGAGGGGGTGGAGAGGGTGCTTTCATTTTGAGAGAGGAGTCTGGTTAGGGCGCACTCGTCACTGTGATTAGGTAGATGGTGTTTCCCTGGCTTGCAGCTTTAGCCTTGCATTGAACCCTGAATCTCCTGCCATCCTATTCAGGCGTCTCCCGTTTATTATCAGGTTCTTGTTGTCTCATCTCAGATCAATTTAACTTCTGGGTATTCTGCAGGTGTTTCAAAATAGCCAGGCCTTCTTTCATTCTACTGAAGAACAGTAACCGCAAGGTTTGCTGTCTAATGCAGAAGCTTCATCAAAGATCTGTTCGTGTATTGATCTTTCCGGATTTGAAGTGGTGTTTTCATTAATACTCATGATCAAACAAGGAAGCAGCTGTTCCAGTACAGTGCTTGTGAGGAGAGAAGGCAAGGGGGGGTGTTGTGCTTGAGACTTCTCTGCCCCTTGTGAGATGAATGGATCCCTCCTCCAATCCACAGATGTGCGGAGTTCCTGCTAGGATTCCCGGGCTCTAAGTCTTTCACCTAATGTACATCTGTTCTCCCAAGAGACCCCCTCCTTTGTGGTTTTCTTGTCACCAGACCCAATAAAGTACATGAAAAACTACAATTCTTGGCCTGTGCTGCTGTCAGGACTCCCTGTCTCTACCTATAAAGCTTTACCCCTGAAACATTATCAACCAGGAAGCACCGAGATTTTGCTAGCATCTCCTCCACCTTACTCCCTGCCAAGTTGTCTCCTAGATTTGTATTTCTGTGTAGATACATGTGACAATGGCAGGAGACTGCAGTAATGTTAGTGGCAAGTAAAGTCCGTTCATCTCCCAGTGCTTCCAGAGTGGCCTGGGATTATGGGCTCAAATGCTAATTAGTTCAGTGGTTTGGGACAGATGTCTGAAGGATGGAAAATAACTTCTTGTTTTACTCTTTTGTTTTTATTTTTAGGAGGAATTTGTTTCATAAAGTAGAGTTTGAATTTGACATGAACTAAGCCTAGATGGATTTATCTTAATCATTCTTTGTGCCATCTATGGTTATTTCCTTCAAGATTGGAGATTTGGTCTGTCTGTCAGTCTGTTCTTAGTACTTTGAGCTTTTATGTTTTTGGGTATTTATGAGAGAAGGTGCAAGAGGCTAGACATGGTCTCAAACTGAAAGTGATTTTGTAGTCTTGGTAACCATGCTTCCTGATGATTAGATATTACTTTATACTTTTTAAAATATTATATATTATTTATTACTTTATATATTACTTTATTATTTATATATTACTTTATTATATATTACTTTGTTATGATATACAATAATGACTTTCCAATGGTTAACCATTTAATGTTTTTCTAAATATTTATTATCATAATTGGCCCTTGAACAACACAGTTTTGAACTGCAGGGGTTCACTTATATGTAGATTTTTTTTAATAAGTACAGTACATTATCATAAATGTATTTTCTCTTCTCTTGCAGTGTTCAAGGGTGAATTGTATTATCAATAATTCTACAATAAACATCTTTGTGCATAAAACTTTTTCTAGGTTGTAAACACAGGTTTGATTATGGCAGGGATTTCTTGTCCTACAATTTCTGTTTCTCCTTTTTCAATAGAAATTCAGCTCCCATGTCTGTCTAAAATAAAGATTTTTTAAAAAAAAGATTTTATTTATTTATTCATCAAAGAGACGGAGACAGAGAGAGAGAGAGAGGGAAGAAGGCTCCATGCAGGGAGCCCAACGTGGGACTCCATCCCGGGTCTCCAGGATCCACCCCGGACTGCAGGCATTGTGACTAAGGAGGGCATCAGGGAGGAGACTGTTCCCCTGAGGAAGGATTGATTGGTGTGCTGTTGTTATTAATCACTTCAGAACTGGTTAATTTTGTATCTTGGAACTATTGGTCTATTATGTTTCATTAAAAAATAAAAGCTGAAGTAATCAAAAAAAATTTGCAGTGCAAATTTTTTAGCTGCAGTGCAGCTAAACCGCTGCACCACCAAGGCTGCCCAATAAATTTATTTTTTATTGGTGTTCAATTTGCCAACATACAGAATAACACCCAGTGCTCATCCCATCAAGTGCCCCCCTCAGTGCCCGCCACCCAGTCACCCCCACCTCCCGCCCACTTCCCTTTCACCACCCCTAGTTCGTTTCCCAGAGTTAGGAGTCTTCCATGTTCTGTCTCTTTTTCTGTATTTCCTATGCATTTCTTCTCCCTTCCCCTCTATTCCCTTTCACTATTATTTATATTCCCCAAATGAATGAGAACATATAATGTTTGTCCTTCTCCGATTGACTCATTTCACTCAGCACAATACCCTCCAGTTCCATCCACGTCGAAGCAAATGGTGGGTATTTGTCATTTCTAATGGCTGAGGAATATTCAATTGTATACATAGACCACATCTTCTTTATCCATTCATCTTTCAATGGACACCGAGGCTCCTTCCACAGTTTGGCTATTGTGGACATTGCTGCTAGAAACATCAGGGTGCAGGTGTCCCGGCGTTTCATTGCATCTGTATCTTTGGGGTAAATCCCCAGCAGTGCAATTGCTGGGTCATAGGGCAGGTCTATTTTTGACTCTTTGAGGAACCTCCACACAGTTTTCCAGAGTGGCTGCACCAGTTCACATTCCCACCAGCAGTGTAAGAGGGTTCCCTTTTCTCCGCATACTCTCCAACATTTGTGGTTTCCTGCCTTGTTAATTTTCCCCATTCTCACTGGTGTGAGGTGGTGCTGGAAAAATTGGACATCCACATGCAGAAGAATGAAACTAGACCACTCTCTTGCACCATACACAAGGATAAACTCAAAATGGATGAAAGATCTAAATGTGACACAAGATTCCATCAAAATCCTAGAGAAGAACACAGGCAACACCCTTTTTGAACTCGGCCACAATAACTTCTTGCAAGATACATCCATGAAGGCAAAAGAAACAAGAGCAAAAATGAACTATTGGGACTTCATCAAGATAAGAAGCTTTTGCACAGCAAAGGATACAGTCAACAAAACTAAAAGACAACCTACAGAATGGGAGAAGATATTTGCAAATGACCTATCAGATAAAGGACTAGTTTCCAAGATCTATAAAGAACTTATTAAACTCAACGGCAAAGAAACAAACAATCCAATCATGAAATGGGCAAAAGACATGAAGAGAAATCTCACAGAGGAAGACAGACATGGCCAACATGCACATGAGAAAATGCTCTGCATCGCTTGCCATCAGGGAAATAAAAAATTATTTTTAAAAAAGTATTCTGTTTGGGGGTTTTTGCAGCTGTGTGCAATCCTACAGTACACTTACGCTAACATGAGGATCCTAGATTTCAATAAGTGATCAGTAAATGGCAAAAGACTCAAAGTAGAGATCCTGGAAAGTAAGGTAGGGATGTGCCCAATATATACTTGCCTATCTCAGGTTTTTACTTCTGTGATTGGCCAGATTTGTGGGATCTGCTTAGATGCACCTTAGACCAACATGCTACATCCATTCATGTCTACTGGTATTTCCCTTCAAACCATATGGAGCCGATACAAATATCCCCATTTTTTACTTAATAAAATCAAACTCCCCCAAACAAACTGGAACACTTGCTAAAATTACTTTCCCACTAAACCCTTGAATTTAATGAATCATAGTATCTTAGAGTAGAGCCCAAGAAGTAGTATTTGTAATGAGTTTACTGAATGATTCTGATGTGCAGAAATATTTGGCAAGTTCAGGTCTTCTTTATCTTAAATTTATCATTGTGTATTACCAGTTATTTTCCCTCACTATATAAAATTAAGCAATATGAAATGGACCTGAGAAAACAGATGGCCTGGCCTGGCAGTCTCATTTTTGAGGGACAGAGAATGCAAGCACATAAATAGTTCTTTGCATTAAGAGCCAAACCCCAGCACTTTCCCTTGACTTGAACTCGGTGAATGTCTTCAATGGTCTAGCAACCCTCTCCAGATCTCTCTCTGAAACCCTCATCTAAAATCACATAAGGACAATCCCCTTTCTGTTGGATCAAGCTCCGTTCTACCCACTTGAAACAGTAACTCAGGTGCTCTAAAGAGAAGCGGGTAAGGGATACAGATGTATTTCCGTTCACACGGGGATGCTTTCCCTAGTGAAAACACATTCTCTCTGAATGATACATGGCTGTGAAGTCATTAAGTCATCATGGGCCTCACATTCCTCTGGGAAAATAACCTCTATGAGTTCAGAGCCCCTGGATATTTATTTCCTTGTGTTCACAATTGTAGTCTCTGTTGCTAGAGCTGTGTATTGGTTGTTCTTGAAAAGTGGCCGCCATTATTCCCATCCCTGTATCCCATGTCTGGCAGCATGACTCCAGGATTCACCTCCTATAGGAAGTGGAGCCTGCTTCCCCACCCCTTGGGTCTGGGCTGGCCTTGGGACTCAATCGGAACAGGAAAATGTGGATGAAGTGGCCTTGCATGCTTCTCTTGTTCTCTCAGAAGGCTGCCCTGTGTGAACAAGCCTGGGCTAGCCTGCTGGACGAAGGACATGTGGCCCACTCACCTTGTCAGCCCAGCTCACAGCCAGTTAACCTACCTGACAGGCCACTGAACATGGATGCTGAATGAGCCCAGCTGAGCTTCAGCCCAAATGGCTGACCTGTGGAATCATGTTATTGTTTTCAGTCACCACATTTGGGGATGGCTTATTCTTCACAAAAGCCAGCTGATCCAGGCATCCACATAGTTCCAGAGAGTGATGAAAGGCTTGGGGTGATCATGTCTCAGGGATAATTTCACAAACATCCCCAACTCCAAGCCAGTGAGGATGTTTCTTGTCCTGGTGAGGTAAGAAAATGTCTTCCTTAAGAGTCTCCCTTGAGCATAGACAAGAATATCTCCCTGTATGATGCAATTTGATTTAAAGAAAAGTCCTCCTCATGGGTAAGATGGCCTTAGGAAAACCATGGCCTCTGCTGGTTGTCCCAAGCGTCCAGTGTCTGTACCCTCATCTTCTACTTTTGGGCTGGGAGGAAACATAGTGGTTATAGGGGAACAGTTCCAGATAATTCAGCCCTAAATCAGTGCTCCTTCCTTAGTGCTTTCTGGTTTTGTTTTGTTTCTGTTTATTTTCTGATACCTAATTCACAGAGGGTAAAATTCATAGTATATTCACAAGGTTGTGAAATTGTCACTACTCTAATTCTAGAACATTTCCATCACTCCAGAAAGAAACCCCAACTCATTACCTCAGTGACTTCTTAAACTCTTTTCAGTTTGCAGTTTCAAAGATTAATTTTTTCTGCATCGGTTCCCATTGTGCAATCAGAAAATGTGTGCATTTGTGAATCATGCAGGATTTTCATTAAAAAGTCAAACTTTTTCAAGGAAAACAGGAAGGGTTTTTTTAATAGAAGAAATATAGAAATAAAAGCAACACAGAAATATAAAAAAAAATAGGTATGTGTAAAAGAGAAAGTAAAATCCACTCGCACTCCCATCTCCATGGAGACAACTGCTGTTTTTCAGTTTGGGATATATTTTTCTAGGAGAAGAGGATGTTTTTACAGATATTAAAGCTCATCCACAGTGAGTTTTAATAGGACATGTTCCTTTGGCTTGGGACCTGTGAGTTGAAAGTAATTTTCATGATGTTCTGCTTACTTTTGTAGACCTCAGAATCTTATTGAAGACTTTGACTCACATAGATAAAGTGCCATATTTAGGGCAAAACTACTGAGATAGTGAAAATATTAGTAAGTTTGGAAAAACTCAATATGATATTGACATTTTTATTATGAAAATATTAACTACAGATTATAGACAATGTGGAAACTCTGGAGAATTAAGCTAAAAATGGCCCTTAACCAGACCTACCCTAAGTTAACCACTGTTATTGTGTTGGTGTATTTCAACTTAAACATTTGTTTTGCACATTTTATTATTTTATGTTTTTATTTACTTATTTTTAAAACTTGATTTATTTTTTATTTTTATTTTCTTTAAAACTTGATTTATTTATTTGAGAGAGAGAGAGCCAGAGAGAGAGAGAGCATGAGCAGGGGGAGGAGCAGAGGGAGAAGCAGACTCCCTCCAGAGCAGAGAACGGGAAATGGGGCTTTATCCCAGTACTCTGGGATCATGACCTGAGCAGAAGGCAGACGCTTAACCAACTGAGCCACCGAGGTGCCCCTTTTGCATATTTTAATTTAAGCTTCAACTTTAAGAATTATGATGAGCTTGGTAGAAAATTATATTTAAAATGCATACATTATTATAATTATTAAAATCACGAACTTCTTTGTTGTTTCTCGGTTCTCATTCATACTTGTGGGCACCTTTTACTAAAAACTTTTCAACAGACCAAGAGAACTTGATTACAATGCCTGTAGTTATATTGCTTTTCACCACCTAGTAATGAAATGTTTTTCCCTGAGAAGAATTATTTCCAACTATTTCTGATAAACATCTCTTATGAGTGGTGGTATGTCATTATCTTGAGAAATGTCTACAGAGAAAAACAATAGATTTTTCAATTTATGCTTATTTGTGACTCAAGGCTGTTTTTATTACAGGGTTTTTATGTTGTGCTTTAATTCTGCTCCACTCCTGATTATTGTTTCATGCTTATTTTGGTTTTTAAAACCTTTTTTTAACAATAGAATGTTTCAAATTCTTACTGTCTTTGTTTGAAAGACGATGAGCAAAAACCCAATTGTAATGGTTCATCCTGCATAGTAGTATGTTATTTTATGGGCAGATTAACATGGTATACCATCTTTTCAGAACTAATGTTCTTGAATAAAACAACATATTCATAATTAATCATGTTGAAAAAGAGGAAAGCAAATAATCAAAACTGGTGACAACTGATAAATTATAGATTACAAAATATTCACTCGATGGAAATGTATTACTTTGTTTTACAACAAAAATATATAACCCTTGAGAGAGGACATTTACACCTTGATCACTTCATCCCCATTGACATATAAGAGTTAATTTCATGATCAACTTAGAGTAGGATTCCTGTACATTGCTGAGTTGAAGTATACATGTATAGTAAAAAAGGATACAAATACTGGTTTCTATGATGGGTAGACTTTAAGAACATTAATGACTTTAAGAGGGTGGCCACTTCTCATGTGTATAATTTCCAAGGAAGTGGGAATATTGAATCCTGGGAAATAAATATTGATTTCCTTTAGCCTGAGCTTCATGAAGAGGGAAAAATTTTGGAACAAACCCCCAAAATGTTCATTTTGTGGAGTTTAGTAACTAGTGTGCAAATGTAACCTGACAATAAGCTAACAATTTATGTGGGATGTTAATATTCATATTTATGGTTGTCTTTGTTCTACTAAGGTTCATTTGTTTGTTGTTTGTTTGTTTTTACCAGGGAGCAACAAACAATACAGACTTCTTGAGACATTATTAATTGCTATGGAGCCTCTGCTATCCTTGCTAGCATGCATATGTAGTGGGGGCACTCTCTCACTAGGGGCCTGCAGATGTGTATAGCTTTCTCTCTTCTCTTTGTGTGTGTGTGTGTCTTAAAAGATTTTATTGTATTTTATTAGAGAAAGAGCACGTAGCAGAGGGAGGAGCAGAGGGAGACACAGAGAGAGAATCTCAAGCAGACTCCCTACTGAGCTCAGAGCCAGATTTGGGGCTCCATCTCACAACCCTGAGATCATGATCTAAGCTGAAACCAAGAGTCGGATGCTTAACCGACTAAGCCACCCAGGCACCCCACTTTTTGTGGTTTTAAACTGATATCTTGACCTTTTGCCATTACACAGAAAATAAGCTGTATTGTATTGTATATTTAGTTGTACGTGAGTGAAGAAGAGAGAGAGAGAAAGAGAAGTCACTTATACTAGTTGTCATCAGATCCCAAGGCTCCAGACATGGAGTTTTTTTCATGGATGTTGACAAGCATCTTCTCCATACTTCTGGTGCTTCTTCTCCGTCCTATAACATCTTTGGATCACATCACATTAACTCTTTGATGGTATCCCAATACCCTCGTCATCTCCAATGTCAAGGAATGTGATATACCACTTTGATCGGTTACAGCCTCCTTTCCTTCTCCTTCTTTATTTATTTATTTATTTTTTTTCCTTCTCCTTCTTTAAAGGAAGTTTATTTTTGAAGGATTTTAGGAAGCTTAATTACCTTTCCTTTTTTCCACTTCAAAATAAATTAAAGAACGTTTCATTTACATCGCCCATGTGTTCCCCATTCTGCATTGCCTCCTCTGACATGCCATGTAAAGGGAGAAGGAGAAACACTGCATTAAATTATATATTTCATGCAGGAATTTCAAAATGTCCTGACAGATTGCAGAAATAAATGCTAAACAATAACAATGTTTGCACTCAGTAATGAGATAATTTATTAGTAAATTATGGGACTTTGCTTTCCCTGTTTTGCAAATGAGGAAGCAAAGTCATGGGAAGGATATTTTCTTTTCCCAAGGTCACACACTCTTTCTCTGACCAAAGCCAGGGAAAGAAGTATGATTTTTTCCATATTTTTCTTTTCTGCTTAGTCCATTGATACGCTAAAATATTGTAAGTAAAAGTAGATCATAGGGAAGGTAAGTTATGTCATGGCTGAATGATTCAAATGTATCCATGTTACCCTTGATTCTAGAGCCAAACAGAATGTAGGACTGACTGAAAAGTTTGCATCCGTAGACAAGTGCTTCAGTGAGTTTTAATTTTTATCTGGAATGTAGAATGGATCCTCTGTGTGAACTTTCATAGGATATTTGCTTGAGGAAGAGGTCAGGAACAATGGAATGGATCATAATAAAAACCCTGAAGCAACACATGTTTGATGTCTCCAAATTTTCACTCATATATTCCAGCTTAGATAAGAGAAAATTCTTGCCATGGAGTTTCCTTAAAGTAAGACAGAATTTAATTAGCATTTTGTACTAGTATATTTTTTGCCTCTTTTTCTTTCACTTCTATTGATTAAGAAAAGTCAAGCATGTAGATATCAATTAACAATGGATCTGAATTTTAATGTTAAAAAAAAGCCAAAAATGTTCTAGCTGAATCTCATTGCCTCTGAATCCTACCTCAGGAAGAAGTCCTTCCTGTTTCAAGGGGTTCTTACTGCAGAGCAAAAGACACCAGAGTAGAGGTAGACTAGTGTTTCGGGAAAGCGCTTACCTATAATGAGGATGGCTGAGTCACATCCAGCTGTGCCTGTGTTGAAAAGGAAAGAAAAATAGAGCAGTGGCAGACTTGTGTTCCAGAAAGCATTTTGAACTTGAAAACCAGGTTGGAGTGAAATAAAGGGAACATCATGGTTGAAGGATAAGAAGGAAATATCTTGGAAGAGATGTGTTGGGTGGTCTGCAAACGGGCAGGGCAGTGCAGTCGACAATGAAAATGTAAGTCAGAATTGATGAAATAATGAACCTGGAGATTTAGGAGACAGCAAGAGATATGACAAAATGCACTTTAAACTTTATAAATATGACGTATAATGTATAATAATGATGATTGGTCAAGTGTAGTTCACTTTTAAGCTTTCCTTGGCAGTAATGTAAGTCTATGTAGTGGACTGTGATGTAAGTAATGATAGTACTGCAGGTCTGTTTACGGCTAGCCATAGCCTGTGTGCGAGATGTAGAAGTTAGGACACAGGTTAAGCTACTGTAACAAAGAGACCCCAACACAGTGGCTTAGAAAAGATATATTTTCTTCTATACGAGTCTAGAGGGGGATCAGTCGAGGGTGCTCTGTCAACAGTGGTATGGCTCTGCCAAATCAACATGTAGCTTCCATGTCTGATCTAAGATAGCTGCGCCAGGTGGGCAGAGAAGGAAATGAGCCAGTAAGTTCACCCATGTTCCTTCCTGGGGTTATGAGCTGGAAGTGGTACTAAGTTGGCTAGGGCTGCTGTAACAAAGTGCCACAGAATAGGTAGTTTAAGCAATGGATGTTTATTCTTTCTCAGTTCTGGAGACCAGCAGTCCAAAATCAAGGCATTGGCAAAGTTGGTTACTTTGTAGGGTTGTGAGCAAGGGGATCTGCTGCAGAACTCTCTCCTTGTCTTGTAAATGTGCATCTTCTCTTTTATCTCTTCATAGTTTTCCCTCCATGCATCTGTGTCCAAATGTCCTCCTTTAATGAGACACCAGTTATACTGGATAAGAGCCTACCCTAATAACCTCATTCTAACTTGATTACCTCCATGAAGATCCTATCTCCAAATAAGTTCACATTCTGAGGTATGGCAGATTAGGACTTCAACATATGAGTTTTGGGAGTGACACAGTTCAGCCTATAATGGAATTTATCATTTCTGTTCTCATATTATTAAAACGGCCCAGGTCCACACCAAACTACAAGGGACACTAACACTTGCCCTATCTTGTGGCCCTAGAGCTTACATATTTTGTCCCTCTTACTTTTTACATTTAGGAGGATAACACCCACTCTGTGACCAGACCTCATGCTTTAGGTTTATGGGGCTTCTTAAAACATGGAGTCATGAGATGGAAAACAGACATAGTCTTGGAGCATGATTTGGTGAGTCAGTGTGTAAGGTGCTGGTGTGGACAGAAAAGATTCTGTCTGGTATAGGTATAGACAAATGGAAGAGATCCATGTACAGAAAATTCTCTGTAGAAAGAAGCCTAGATGACTGTCAGGCAAGACTCAGTTCTTGATGATGCCCTGGGCACTCAAACAATGCTCCTTGCTGTGGGCCTCTGATGGGCTCACTTTCCCAGGGCTGCCTGGATTGTGGCTCTTCCCTCTTCTCACCAGTTCCCAGATATCAGCTCATCCCTACCATGGGTCCCATCTGGTAGCAATTTCTCCATTGCCTCCTACCTCCACCAGTTCCATGTGCTTCCTCTTCCCCTACCCTCTTTACACCCCCTAACACCTAGAAACCTACTTTCTTCTTACTCGTCATGGCTCATTAAACTCAGAACCAGAGCAAGTGATGGTATGGATGATTTGCCTTTCCACAGAGAACAGGGAAGCCTAGACTTCTAACCTCCCCTGGAGGTGAGGGGAAGCACTTGTATTTCTTTCCGTTCATGCAGCATAAAATAAGCAGAAAAGAATGGCTCCATGCCCATATTCATACAGGCTGAAACTTTCATAACCTGCCACAGTGGACTCATAGCAGCTAAGAGAGCAGAATGTTTTCCGAGATGGGAATGGGCCAAATAGTAATGAGAAATCAAGTAATATTCTCACTCACTTCCTCTGGATTTGACATATGAAGGCTTTGGTGACCTTGTCAAGAAAAGTTTCTTTGGATGGCGGAAGCAGAAGACAGATTTGGATCCTTTGAAGATTGGTAGGAGTTTATCTTTGTCTAGCATACATGCTAAAAGTGTTAAAAAGTCTCTGTTGCAGAGACCAAAGAAAAATCAACCTGTGGTTCACATGGGTTCCACACACATGTGAATCAATAATAAAAATCAGGGATGAGTGAAGGAGAGGCTCCTTGGAAGGTTTAAGATCATGAATCAGCCTGATTGTATATCCAATAGCTTTAGTTGTTCAGTTGTGGGCATGTCAGATAGTTGGCATCATCCAGGATTAAGGTTTGTGTGTGTGTTTTAATCAAACATTTTGTTTTGAGACGATTATCGATCACACGCAGCTATAGGAAGGGAAACAGAGAGATCCTACGTAAGGATGAAGGTCCTGATAGGCCTTGGTAATGAAGGGAGAGAGAAGACAAGACTGGAGGATATGATCAAGGTGGTGGTTCTTATTAGTGGATCAAGGACTCTAAGCCAGACATACAGAGAAGTGAAAAGTGTAGAGGGTCAGTGGATGAGGTTACATGAGAAGACTGGATGCTTTGGTGCATCAAGAGTGCTGAACAAATATTCTAGAAGCTGAAGAAGAAGTCAAATAATAGATGATGGGAATCAGGAGTTCTGATCAAAATTTCTGGCCATGATAAGGCATGACTATTGTGTAGGTGGCCGAGGTGAAGGGAAGAAAGGTCACTAGAGATGAGGAGACCAAGGGACCAACAGCAGATCAGGAAGTCTCAGGAGTTGTCCACAGGGAGCAGCAGTCATTCAAGCCACAATTTGGAGGTCATTCTAGAACCTTCTGTTTCTTTACTAGGTATGTGCAAATTCATCAAGACTTTACCCTCCTGTTTCTTGTTTCTGAGCCATTGCCTTCCTAACCACTACCTGTAACCAGTTTCTCTCCCACCCCTGCTGTAACTGCACACCTGGTCTCCTTGGCTCCAAGCTTCTTCTCATATTCATTCTCCACCCAGGCATCAGGATGATGACCTTTAAGTCACGACCCTCACAATGATGACCTGCTTGACAAAACCCAAGCTTGGCATCCATCCGAAGTACTGCAGGAGCTGCGTTCCATCCCCTTGCTTTCCATCTGGTAAAGCAGAGCTGCTTGGAGGCATCCACACATCTGCTGACTCCTTCTCCTGTCCTATACTTGGCCAGTTCTTACGCATCCACTACAGACCTAAATTCTCTGACAAGCCCTTTCTTTGTCCCTGACTATGTCAAGTACATTCCCCCTTATTCTTGACAAGATAGAGTCTCCGGTACAGCACCCCCAGTTTTGAAGAACACTTCTGTATTACATTGGAAATATGGGTTTGTGTGTCTGCCCTCAATAGACTATAAGCTCAGCATAGGTATCTCATGTCTCATCTACGATGATCTGAACCTAGATAAAATTATCTTCTGCCTACACCAGATCTCTCAGCCTCAATACTACTAACATTTGGGGCTGGATATTTCTGTTGCTGGGGGCTGTCCTGTGTGTGGCAGGATGTTGAACAGCATCACTGGCCTCTATCCACTAGATGCCATTAGCATCCCCATTTGGGACAACCAAAAACGTCTTCAGCCACTGCCGGACATCCTTCGGGGGACAGAATTACCCCCAGTTTAAACCTCTGGTCTATGCTGGGAGTACTCAGAGGAGGCTGGCCGAAGGAGGAGTGAAAGCTGGTCTGCCATAAGGTTCGCAGCCAGGGCTGTGTGCGCAGGCCCTCCTGCGCAGTTTCTCCCTTTCCCCGTGGGCTAAATCTCTGTCTCACGCAGGCCAACACGTATTCAGGATGCTTGTTGGATATTTTTATGATAACAATGTAATCTTAAAACAAAACAAAACAAAACATTTCCACTGAAATACTGTGTCAGGAAGTTTATGATATCCTCAAAATGCCATCAATAGGAAAATGTGCTTGAGCACAAACAGCTGTTGGCTCGTTTGAGGCTGGGATGGCCCTCAGGATCTGGCACTCACCGTTGGGCAAGAACAGGTCTCCAGTTTCTTTAAAACTCAGCAAAAGATGCCACAAGATGTCTCTTTCTTTCTCCTCTTCTTTTTGGACTTACAAGCTTAATTAGGAGAATTATGCCCCCTAATTTAGTAATCAGTAACTGGCAAATTATTTCAGAGGATTCATGAAGTAACATGGTATAAAAAGACCCAGCTGGATTATTTCAGCAGAAGAAATAATTTGTTGTTTCCCGATGGGTATGTCTTCTTTGTCTGTTGCTCTCGTTGAAACAACAGGCTCGATGCTAACTGTGGGCCACCTGCTGGCACAAAGGCTGGACCCTCTGGCTCATGATGTAGTTACTTTGGGCCTTCTTAGCTCATCCTCCTGATGTGGTGCAGCCTGGTCAAGTGTCTCTCCTTGCTTGGAAGACTATTGTGTTAGATGAACGGAGGGATGTGATCGTCACCGATGCTTGCTGAAATAGTTTATGCTATATGTGATATGGGCGAAAATTTGGGAGTGGAAGGGACTATATTTTGGAAAATATTTTGAGTGTGGATGGCCCCCACTTTTTTTTAAAGACCTAAAAAGGATATGAAGGAAGACCAGTGATCTTCTCTCTATGCAGTGAGAAGGTATATTTGAGAAAAGCGGATGTACAGAGCTCTCCTGGCTGCTCATACATAGGGGCCAGTAAAATAAAATTGGCTTTCCAAAATCTCTTATGAAAGGATTTTGTCTTTGGCATCATTTGAAATCACTGCAAAGGTGCCCATCGAAAGTAACTCGAGGGTGGGGCCCAGGTGGCACAGTTGGTTGAAATCTAACTCTTGATTTCGGCTCAGGTCATGATCTCAGGGTCCTGGGATCGAGGCCCAAGTCAAGCTTGCTGCTCAGGATGGAGTCTGCTTGTCCTTCTCCCTCCCCTAAAACAAACAAACAAACAAACAAACAAGCGAGCAAACAAATAAATAAATAAAATCTTTAAGAAAAAAATAGGTAGAGCATAGTGAGAAGCAAGCACATGCACAGTGAAGGGAAGGCGAAAGCAGGCTCAGCAGGAGAGGCCCCATTGTATACAGTTTGACTGTGAAGGTGAGCGCGGGCAAGGCATCGTCTGAGCAGGGCACATGTAGGAGTGGGGTTTTGAGAGGCAAAGAGGAGAGGGACATGGATCCTAGAGCATACTGGGGAGTCTAGGAGAGACGTAGAGCCAGACCTGCCACTACTCTGAGTTCTGGGAGGCTTTTGTGACTTGTTCTACTTCACAGTGAGCCTCAGTTTTCTCATCTGTGAAATAGGGAGAGTAGGATCTGTCCCGTGAGGTCCTGCAAGGATCTCACAATTTGGTGATGCGGATCAAGGACCAGCGAGGTGCTCTGCCCTCCAGTCCCACGGGGCCCTGGTCAGGTGTCCCTCTGCAGTATGAAGGGATCTCAGCTGGACCGGAGGCATGGCTTATTTGAAAACATTCACATGAGGATTTTTGTATTTGACTGAAGGAGAAAGAGGTAATTAGGGGCCATTTGGGAGGGGAGGAGGTTGGGATGGGAACTGGGTCGGCCAGGAGGCGTCCATGCCCTGCTCAACCACCGATCCCGAGGCAGCCAGAGAGGGCAGGAGCAGTTGTTCCTGAAGTCCAGAGGACACTGGGGAGGGAAGGTCTGATGCTCCACAGGTGTAGTGGTACAGCAATGTGCAGGGGTCCCCCTGGTCCCTATAGTGCCTTTGTTCAAATTAGAAAAAAGTGCCCTTCCTCTGCATCATCCTACATGGGGGCACTGAACTTAGCAAGCAGAACATGGAATGGAGTTCAGCTCTGACTTCCATCCCCTTGACTGGGTTTTGTTGTACAGTCAACAACCTGGGCAGCTGCATATGGACACTCTAGTGACCTAGCCCACCTGATGAAACTTAGTGGTGAGTGTGGGAACAGTGCTGCCTGGGGACTCCCCCAGATACATGGTGTGGACTTTTCCTGCTTCCTCATTGAGCATGCAGGCATAGAGCGATGGCAAGGGGCTATAGTCCTTGATCCTTTGAAAAGGTGGGAGTTCTCCCAGGATGACCCTGCTTCCTTGCCTGCAGCTTGGTGAGGGTGAGGCAGGCAGTAGGGTCCGAATTTATGATGCCAACAGCAAGGCTGTTATCCGACGTGGGGGAAGTGGCACCATGGCCCGACTTAGAAGCAGAAGAGAAGCCCCCTCTGCCATTTGTGTACCTGCTTGAGAATTGAGGAGGTCAGAGGAGAGAGCCCACCGTGGCCCTGGTCCTTCCCTGGCCAGCTGCAGACATCCTCTGTGACTCTGTGAGACGCAGTTTGGAAGGAGAGCCCCTCCTGAGCGCTAACAGGGTGAGCCTGGGACGGAGAGTGTGTCAGCTATGTACGTGGTCTGGGGCCTGACTCACTGGGCCCCGGCACTCACTCCTGTAAACCCAAGTGAACTTCAAACACGGTTTGATGATTCTAAAGCAATGACGCAGGCCCATGAGTCAAGCTGGATTTGCTCTTCCTATTGAAATATGAGTAGTCCGTTAACCAAATCTCACAGCTTGAGAGACACACAGAACCTGAGGGCTCCCATCACTTTACAGTTTGGGAAGCAGCCCAGGAGCATATCGGTGTCTTGTCTTCAGTAATTCAGGTAATTACAGGTGGAATCTGGACTAGGATATGATGTCCCCACCCCACACGGTGAAGGGTTCTCTCTCTCTCTCTCTTTTTTTAAGATTTTATTCATTTATCTGAGACAAAGAGAATGAGCAGAGGGAGGGGAAGATGGAGAGGAAGAGGGAGAGGGAGAAGCAGGCTCCCCCCTGAGTAGGGAGCCCGGTGTGAGGCTCGATCCCAGGACCCCGAGATCATGACCGGAGCTGAAGACAGATGCTTTACCCACTGGGCCACCCAGGCGTCCCTGAAGTGTTCTAACCTTCTCTACTGAATACTGGCAAAAATGATCCTTGCAAGTCTAATGGATTTTTTGGTAAGAGCTTTAGTGAGGTATAATTTACATACCATAAAATTTACCTGTTTTAAATGTTTAACTCGAGAGTTTTAGTAAATCTATGGAGCTGTGCAACTGTCACCAAATCCAATTGTACAACATTTCCACTAGGGTCCCAGAAAGACCCTGCATGCCCATTGGAGTAAATCTCTGCTCTTGTTCCCTCTCACAACTCCAGGCAACCACCAATCTGCTATTTTTATAGATTCACCTTTTGTTAAAAAAAAAAAACAACAATAACCACACATTTCATGTTAGTCGAATCTTATAATATGTGGTCTTTTGTATCTGGCTTTGTTCGCTTAGCATCATGCTTCAAGGTGCATCCGGGTTATGGCCTGTGTCAACACTTCACCCCTTATTACCGGATCGTATTCCGTTGTACGGACAGACCACATTTTGTTTATCCCTTCATCAGCCGACGGGCATTTGGATTGTTTCTAGTTTTTAGCTACTATGAATAATACTGCTATGAACATTTTGGTTTTTTTTTTTTGCTATGAACATTTTGAACAGGTCATTATGTGGACATATCCATAGACTGTTTCTTTTACAGTGAGTTTTCAAAGTGTTCCAAAGAGAGTTCAGGGGGCACCTGGGTGGCTCAGTCAGTGAAGCCTCTGCCTTTGGCTCAGGTCATGACCCTGGGGTCCCGAGGTCGAACCCCCTGTCATGCTCCTTGCTCCAGTGTAGAGCCTGCTTGATATTCTCTCTCTCCTTCTCCCTCTGCCTCTGCCTCTCCCGCCTGCTCATGCTCTCTCTCTCTTTCAAATAAATTCTCAAAAAAAAATCTTAAAAACAAAACAGAAATGGAAAACTCAGAGTTCAATATTGTGCTAAAAACTGTGCCCTGCACAACATCCTTTTAGCTTGTTTCTCTTTTAGTCATGGGGTGACATACAATTATGACAGAGGGAGGGGTCGCACAACCATCTGCGAGGTCATTAGTGTCCCTAGTGCCACGGTCAACAGCCTTTCTTGGACACTAATTCTTCCTGGTACCTGGAACGGGGAGGAGATTTTTTTTCCTCCATGGACAAGAATGTTTTGCTTTTAAGTCATATGCTCTTCCGTCTCTCTCTAAAAGGAAGGTGGTTTTCTCAGCCTCAGCAACAGCAAGAACCTTCATTAGAGACCGTGACAAATGTACAAGCTTTGGGCCATGTTGTCCTCAAAGTCCCCTAAGGCTGAAAGACCAGTCTCCAAGAAAGCCTTCATCCCGTCAACACTCCTGACAGTGGATTCTTGGCTATGGGGGCTTCCTAGCATTGGGGGGTGTGTTAGCAGCATCCCTGACCCCTACCCACTAGGTGCCAGTAGCAAACTTCCTAGCTGGGACAGCAACGTCTCCCAACATTGTTCCCGGGCAAGGGGCCTGGCGGGAAGCCCAGATTAAGGGACAAGTGTGAGGCTCACTTGTACCCTGCTCTTCCTCTAGCAGGGCTGGGGAGTGCGAGCCTCTCAGGCCCCAGGGGAGGATCCGGGGGTGCTGAAGGCTCCTAGATAAGACATCTATAAATGGAATCATGTCAGCCTGTGACTGTGGCAACATTAGCTTTTTTTAAAATACAACGTCTGCCAAAAGGAGAGTCTTGTGGAGGGACACATGTTTAGGCGAGGAGGAGGTTGTTATGGGAAAGAAGGGGATGAAAACATCACAGCCTGAAGGACAAATAACTTTTCCTTTAACAGATTTGAAGCCAAATGCTGGCTGAGTCCAAAACAGCCGCCAACCGGATGACCGAATCCGCCACTGAGCAGGGGATGGCTGCCGTGTGCCCCAAGGGATGCTTCCATCTTTTGCAGAGAACAATTTTGTTCGCACAGAGGTTTTTGTGTTTTCAAATGACACATTTTTTCAAGGACTTCTAGGCCACTCCCTTCGTTGGGTTTAGGAGCTCTGAATACTCCCACAGCAGAGGGAAATTCAGGGCTTTTTATTGGTAGGAAACAAAAGCATCCCAATTTTCAGGGTTTGAGAGCTTTCCCAGGATGCAGGACTTGCAAAGCTTAACCCCACAGTTGGTCATCTGGCTTGGAAGAGACAGTGCGCTGCATCAAGTCCTACCCGTGAGTCTGGCTGGCCCTATCACCTTGAAGAGTCCCCTCCCTACCCTGGCGCTGCAGCTCTTGTCAGGGAGGGCAGGTGTGCAGACACATCCCTGTGTCCCGCTGGGGCAGGCACGGGGGAGAGGGGGGTGAGCAGTGAGTCAGTGGAAAGGGTTTTGTCCAGAGTGGAGGGCCATGGAAGACACATCATCTGTTCAGAAGGCATTTGGGTGCCTCCTCTGTGGTCTTGTCAAAATTAAGTCATCCTACTACACTTAACTATTCAACCTGTCATCTTAAAACACCTTTGATAACTGTGTCATTGTGCCTGACATGTCTCATGGTTGACTCCTTCACTGTGTAAAATTGACACTGGTTCTTGAAGAGTAACCCTGAGGTCCCTGGCAGCCCCTGACATCTCTGTTAAGGCTTATGTATCTGCCTGCCTTCAGAATCAGTTCAAAGAGATCCCAGGAACGGGACCGAGGTAAGGACATTTGGACAGTGAGGTAGAGCCAGGAAGTACCCATAGTGGTCGATCTCAACCTTTCTGACCATGGAACTGCTCAAGAATAAGATGGCAGCTGTGGATCCTCTCACCATTTACCCCAAATTTGGCAAAGAAGGTCAAGGATTCCCCTTGAGGGCCATTCATTGTCCACTGGGTACAGGGATCAAGTTAAGGTCCCTGAAACAGAGCTTAGGGGCTTTGATAGGCTGGACAGGGGTTCCAGATGAGCACAGGGAAAATCAGAGGAGAGGAATTGAAAAAAAGGACTAAAAAGCATTCCTACTGTGCCAGGGATGGGTCTTCCAATGGCTGAATATAACCAGGGAAGGCAGGTTATGCGTGAACCCATAGAGCCGCATCTTCTAAGCCTTAGGGATGCCATCTGAAGTCCTCCCAGGGCTCCTGGCCTCCCAGTCTTGGCCATGTTTTTTCTTTTGGAGGAGTAATGCAGTGAAGGCTTGATGCTAGAGCCTAAGAATAGGGGCCCATGTATGTGGAGCCCCAGCCTTGTGTACGCAGGGTGCTAAGCCCTTCTCGTGTTAAAGAGCTTTTAGCTTTGAAGCCATTGCTTTTCTCTCTAGCTTCAAGGGGGAGAAATCTCCTAGAAATGGAGTGGTCTTAGCTGTCAGGTCCAAGGACTCTTGGCAATGATGTAAGTAAAGTGCCGTGCATTCAGGTTTCAAGTAGACGCAGAGAAGAGCCAGAGTATAAATTGCTTTTTGGTTACCATGTAGAAAACACTGATTAGACATGCCAGGGGGCATGCTTTTAAAAACCCGACTGCTAAAAATATCATTATTGCATTGTTGTTGTATGTAAGTTGAATGATTGCAACCTAGATGCTGTACTAGAGAAGACCGTCTTCAGTGTGGTAGGGACTTTAAAAGGAGCTGCAATGTTGGGATTATTCTTTCTCCCTTCCAGTGGCTATTCAAGAAAATAAAACAACTCTACTTTTATTTCAAAGCAAAATGTGACACCTTTCTGAGCCTATTTGAGGTGTATAGTAATTTAGATTAAAAATAAAACATTTTAGTGAAGACTTTGTCTCAGAAAATACTATTTAGAATAACTTTTGTATAAATCAATGCTCAGTTTTTAATGCTGAAAATCAGTTTTCAAGTTAAACAAATGAGATTCACCTAAGTAATCAACCAAACTTAGAAACTTTCTTAAATTCCCTAAAGCATTTTAAAACTGTTTTCAAAATTTAATATGTCCAAAGGACTTCATATTTCTGTCAGGACAGACTTACAAACCCAACAAGCCAATTCTTTCTAAGCGTTTACCTCTTATAAATGTACAGGTGGACACATCAAGCTCTCTTAAACCATCAAACACTCTTGGCTAACTTAATCAAATTCTCTTATTCCTTTCAAACTAAAACCACAAATCTACCATCAATTGAAAATTTCAAATCATACCCCAGGGCCAATATGTCACATATTCTAATATGCTGAAATCCTGTGTATGTTTCTAGTGACTTAAATGACACATATTTTGTTTTAATTTTTTTAATTTTTTATTTATTTATGATAGTCACAGAGAGAGAGAGAGAGGCAGAGACACAGGCGGAGGGAGAAGCAGGCTCCATGCACCGGGAGCCTGATGTGGGATTCGATCCCGGGTCTCCAGGATCGCGCCCTGGGCCAAAGGCAGGCGCCAAACCGCTGCGCCACCCAGGGATCCCGACACATATTTTGTTTTAAATGATGATTATATAGTTTATTCCTAAATTCTACACCAAAGTATTAACACTGTGAGTTAGAGCCACTTCGTTATCTCTAAGTGTTTGATTCTTGTCCTGATTACAAAGTTGCTCAGTTGTTTGGGGGTCAGGGGGTGGGCAGCCTGTATCTCAGGCTCAGTTGTGGGATGTGGCTCAAGATCCAGGGTATGTTCTCAGGGTGTGGACCCAGATGCAGCATCTGGGCACCATGTTCAGAGCGATATGCTCATAGGGTGATAGGACTTCTCCAAGCCTCACTTTTTATGCCTCTTGATGTTTTATACTGTCTTCCTACCCAGTTTTTAAAAATAGCAACCTAATTACTCACAACTTTTAATTCCCTGACTTAAATTGATGAGACCCTGCTCCCCTTCAGGCTTGCATCTGGTTTCTTTTCTCTCTGACCACATCATGCATCCGAGGCCAAAGAGCTCCTCACTTCCAGACTGCAGGCTTGCTGATGTCCTGAACTGAGAACTGCAGCAGAGAATCTATACCACAGGTGCATAGATGGTATTTGGGTTCATTTTATTGTGTCTTCTGAGGGCTGTTTTACTTTACTACTACCCCCTCACAAGCTCATAGTCTCCTCTCCATCTGTCCTCAAGGTTTTCCCATTTGCAGTATTTGGTTTCCTTTGAAGTGATCAAAGCTTGGTTTTCTCTTTGTTACTTGAGTTGAAAGAACTACCTTTTACTGATTATCTCTTAACACCATAGATAATATTGAGTTGTTTTGCAAACAATGATTCCCTAACATGGGTGTTTTATTCCCTTTTATCTTTACTTACCTTATGTAACTCTTAATTTCTACATTGTAGCTCAGTACATGTCCCATCTCTGTGAACTCACTATGACTCTCCTCCCCAAAAAATCCTACAAAGGAAAAAAATGCTTCCATTCTTATCAATAGCTCTACTTTCTGCTCTCTCTTTTCAAATTTTTGTCTGCTGAGCGTGGGTGGTCCTCTGCAGAGTCTCTTGACGGCCTTCACACTCTCCTTGTAGACAGGCCAGAGGAAAGTGGGCTTCGTGAAGGTGGTCTTTAGTGCTGTGCCATCCCCACCAGCACAATGAAGAAACTTGAGCTTCTCCCTTTTAGCTGTGGGGTCATCTTTCACTGCTGAGAACATACGGTTGGATTTGACATAAAATGGATATTTCTGATCAGAATATTACTAGTTTAGAGATGAAACGTGGAACTAGGTGAAGGAAGAAATATCATATGGGGGCCTTCATCCTCTTACTCCCAGTGAATCCAATTTTTTGTCTCCCAAAGTAGAAGCCAAGATTCATGTACAGATGGGTTTTTTCATTATGCTTACCACTTTCCCCATGAGATTAATGATCACTGCCATGCTTCCTCCTCTGGTGTCAAGCAGGAGTAAGCATTAGGGAACGTCCCAGAGATGTAGTATTGACACCTGAGCGAAGAAATATGGGCAAGCCAACATTCATCCTCACTTTTGAATTTTTTATCCTTTTGGATGAAATTTTGGATGAATTTTTTATCCTGTTGTCAGTAGCTTCAGTGAAAGTGATCTTTTTCACTTCAAAAGTCTGGATGATTGTTGCCAACATTTGTAACCCAACCTAAGATGGTTAGGCATTTCAAAGGTAGGATATATGAAGAACGTCTACTTGTTCCAGTAATGATGCCATCCTCTCCAGCATTTATATTTATGGACACCCAGACAGGACGGTGGGTTCACTCCATGTTTATGACCCTGACAACACAAGAGGCTTTTAAAAATGGCAGAGATTCACCATCTCCTCAAAATTACCACCTGTGATTATGAGTCTTCATGCGTGTGTGTGTGTGAACATGCACGTCTGAAACTCTCTTAAATTGTACTGCTTTAACTACCTGCAGAAGCAAGTATTATCGATCATGTATACGTAGTAAAAAGTCCTCAAATGGACTGAGAGAAAAATGATAATAACAACAAAACAAATAACATTCCAAAATCCTGCCCACTTGTGGTAATATTTTTACTGCTTATTTTCTAATGTAGTTTTAGGTTTCCCTTACATAGAACCACACATGTCACCATAAGATGGAGACATAAATTGGAAGCTGAAGAACACAAACCAAATTCAGATAATATATCCTCTTATAAGTTCATTACGTTGTGGAAATAAAAAATTGCCAACCCCCCACCCCAACAACAGCAACCCTAGATGTACTTGAAAAATACTTTGTGGAAGCCAAACTTAGTAAACTCCAGCGCCTCAGGGAATCCAGTTGGAAACTCCTAATTTTGGCTTGTTTACCCACATTCAAATGATATAAGGTAAAAGGCAACCTCTTTTTTTTTTTTTAAGATTTTTATTTATTTGAGAGAGAAAGAGAGAGACAGAGGGAGGGAGAGCATGAGCAGAGGGAGAGGGAGAAGCAGACTCCCCGCTGAGCACAGGGCTCAATCTCAGGACATTGAAATCATGATCTGAGCTGAAATCAACAGTCAGATGCTAAACCGACCAACTGAGCCACCCAGGCACCCTAAGCCAATCTCTTTTTAACTAAAAATGATCAATAGAGGGATAAAATGAACTAAAAACCATTCTAAAAATGTGTCCAAAAAGTAACACCTTGTCTCTCTATGGCACCTTAGGAAGCTTCAGGTCATAAAGAGCAGTTCTGTAAACCTCAAAAAGTATGGAGGGAAGATAGCAGGTGGCAGTTATTACTTTTAAGCCCATTTTACAAAATGGGGCACTGAGGCTTGGGGGCATTTAGCTGGTTTATTTAGGATTAAAGAAGAGATAATCTGGGTTTTTGGACTTGAAGTTAGTGTGGTTTCCTCACATTAGGTGTGGATGGGCTGTTTACACATGAAATTGCATTCATATCAAATCCAGAGTCATTATGCTACTCTGATCCTAACTCCTGTCATCTCTAAACCCTATGTAACACATCTGTCTCTCTCCTGCCCCTAATTTGGGACCTATGTACACAGTGGCCCCAGTGAAGGTGAGGACACTGGTGCTCACAAGAGAGCTTGATGGTTCTGCTCCTAGCTCACACATAGACCTTCCTTCTGTGCCCTGTTGCACCCAGCCCTCTGAATAGAAGCCCACCTGTACCCCATGTTAGTCAAGTGTTTGGTTTGGATACCCCAAACCAAATGAATCTCTGAGAGTGAGGCCCAGATATCAGTATTTAAAAAAAAAAAAACTTCTCCAGGTGATTTTCATGTGTGGCCAGGGTTGAGATATCCAATCTGTCCTTGTCACCACACTCATCTTGTTGAATGGAATAACCTCTGACACTCTCCTCTTGCCCCATATGCTGGAGCTCCAGGATGCAGGGAGGAGTGGGGAGGCAGCCCATTGTCTCCATGATCTGCGTGCATGCATGTATGTGTGTGTTCACTCTGGTAGGGGGCACTTACAAGCTATGACACCAATGTCACTTAAAATACTACTTACCACTTAAATGGGCATGAGGATCATCTGCAGATTTTGTTAATGTTCCAAGTCAGTGGGTCTTGGTTGCTGTGGGCAATTTTGCATTCCTAACCAGCAACCCAGGGGCATGAATAGCTCTGAACCACAGGCTACACTTTGAGAAGCAAAGATGCAGAACATTTCAGAACTGATCACCCAATCTCCTTTTATACACAGCTACCACCAAATATCATATTTCATTGATTTTAATATACCTTTTTTTCACATCTCAACAAATGTGCAGTTGAAACACGTCTTCCAGACAATGATGTCTTAACACTTGGTGTTGACCAGGAAACAGCTGACACGGTTCCCATGGCCAGAGTTTGAGCAGACTTAGTCTTGGCTGTCACACTGATGGTGCTTCAATAAGTCCTGAGTGTGTTGGTAGCTCATGAATGGGCTTAACTGACACTTAAAATACCTCCAAAAATCACATATAATTTTGCATTTAAAGGAGAAGTTATGAAATACACAGAAATATGTTATTGGTAGAGCAAATATTGCTCTTTGGTAGAATGATCATAGTCCCTAATTTCTTGCAAAGTGACCACCAGAGGTATATTGACAGATTATAATATTTGTTCAAAAGATTCACTGCCCCTCCACTGGACCTCTCCCTATAGGGCCCCTCCTTCTAGTATCCACCTGTGGGAGGCACAGACTCCACACCCAAATCACGTCACGCTTGACCACATGAGCATGAGCCACTGACATGTCAGTAGAGTGATGTCCATAATTCTGAGCAGAATCCACAGGAGCCACCACACCCCTCTGCCCTTTCTCTTTCCTGCTGCTCTGAGGACAGTGTGGACCCCAGGATGAGGATCTGGGGAGCAGAGGTACAGCCGACTGGCTGCAAAGCACATTTAACACAAATGAGAATGAAACCTTTGCTGCATTAAGCCTTTGTAATTTAGGTGGTGCTTGTCAGCATGGGATGATTTACTGAAAGTTGACTAACACAAGGACCTAGGAAACAAAGTAGGTGAAAGGGAATTAGCACTGTGATATATGCAGAAGGATTGCCTAGTGCAGGGTGACCAATGCAAGCAAAGACAGGAGAAATCCCTGAAGAAAGAATAAAGGTGCTTTGTTTTGCTTCTTAAATATGAGTGAAATCATCTGGTATTTGTCTTTCTCTGACTGACTTATTTAGTTTAGCGTGATACTTTCTAGCTCTACCATGTTGTTGCAAATGACAAGATTTCACCCTTTTTTTATGGCTGAGTGATATTCCATCACACACACACACACACACACACACACACACACACACACACTTCAGCTGCTCCCATAATTTGGCTATTGTAGGGCAGCCCTGGTTGCTCAGCGGTTTAGCACCACCTTTAGCCCAGGGCGTGATCCTGGGGTCCTGGGATCAAGTCCCACGTCGGGCTCCCTGCATGGAGTCTGCTTCTCCCTCTGCCTGTGTCTCTGCCTCTCTCTCTCTGTCTCTCATGAATAAATAAAATATTTTTTTAAAAATCTGGCTATTGTAAATAATGCTCTATAAACATCAGGGTACATGCATCCCTTTGAGTTAGTGGTTTTGTATTTAGGGGGTAAATACCAGAGGTACAACTACTGGATCATAGGGTAGTTCTGTTTTTAACTTTTGGAGGAGACTCCATACTGTTTTCTGCAAATGGCTGCACCAGTTTGCATTCCCACCAACAGTGCACAAGGGCTCCTTTTTCTCCACATCCTCACCAACACTAGTTGTTTCTTGTGTTGTTGAATTTAATTTTTCTGACAGTTGTGAGCTGATACTGTATTGTATTTTTGATTTGCATTTCCCTGAGGATAAGCGATGTTCATCATGGATCTGTTGGCCATCTGTGTATCTTCTCTGGAAAGATGAAGACATGAACAAAAAACATTTTTTTAAAAACTCTATTTTTAATTGGATTATTTGTTTTTTAGGTGTTGAATTGCAAAAGTTCTTTATATATTTTGAATACTAACACTTTATCTGGTATGTCATTTGCAAATACCTTCTCCCATTCTGTAGGCTGCTTTTTAGTTGTATTGATTGTTTCCTTTGCTGTGCAGAAGCTTTTCATCTTGATGAAGTCCCAATACTTCATTTTTGCTTTTGTCTCCCTTTCCTCAGGAGACATATCTAGAAAAAAGTTGCTATGGCTAATGTCATAGAAGTTTATGAACACTGCCTGTGTTCTTTTCTAGGATTTTTATGATTTTGGATCTCTCATTTAGGTCTTTAATCCATTTGAATTTTTTTGTTTATTTAAAATATTTTATTTATTTATTCATGGGAGACACAGAGAGAGAAAGAGGCAGAGACATAGGCAGAGGAAGAAGCAGGCTCCATGCAGGGGAGCCCGACGTGGGACTCCGTCCCAGGACTCCAGGATCATGCCCTGGGCTGAAGGCAGGAGCTAAACCGCTGAGCTACCCATGGATCCTTCCCCACACCCCCGCTTTTTTTTTTAAATATTTTATTTATTTATTCATGAAAGACACACACACAGAGGCAGAGACACAGGCAGAGGGAAAAGAATTTATTTTTGTATATAGTGTGAGAAAGTGGTCCAGTTTCACTCTTTTACATGCTGCTGTCCAATTTTCCCAACACTATTTGTCAAAGAGATTTTTTTCCTCATTGTACATTTGACTCCTTCATTGAAAATTATTCAACCATATAATTGTGGGTTTATTTCTGGTTTTTCTGTTCTGTTCCATTGCTCTAGGAATCTATTTCTTTAAAGATTTTATTTTATTATTTATTCATGAGAGACACACACATAAAGGCAGAGACACAGGCAGAGGGAGAAGCAGGCTCCATGCAGGGAGCCTGATGCGGAACTTGATCCCGGGGCTCCAGGATCACACCCTGGGCTGAAGGCAGGTGCTAAACCACTGAACCACTCAGGGATCCCCTTTATGAACCTATTTTTGTGCCAGTGCCATACTGTCTTGATGGCAATAGCTTTGCAATATAACTTCAAGTCTGGAAATGTGAGGCTTCCAGCTTTGCTTTGCTTTATGGAGATTGTTTTGGCTATTTGAGGTCTTTTGTAGTTCCATACAAATTTTAGGATTGTTTGTTTTAGTTCTGTGAAAATGCTAGTGGTATTTTTTTAAGATTCTTAAAATTTATTTATTTATTTATTTATTTATTTATTTATTTATTTATTTATGAGAGAGAGAGAGAGAACGGCAGAGACATAGGCAGAGGGAGAAGCAGATTCCATGCAGGGAGCCTTGATCCCGGGACTCCAGGATCACTCCCTGAACTGAAGGCAGACACCTAACCGTCAAGGCACCCAGACATCCCACTAGTGCGGTATTTTGATAGGGATTGCACTAAATGTGTAAATTGCTTTAGGTAGTATAGACATTTTAACAATATTTGTTCTTCCAATCCATAAGCATGGAATGTCTTTCCATTTCTTCATGTCATCTTCAATTTATTTCATAAGTGTTTTCTAGTTTTCAGAGTATTGGTCTTTTGCCTCTTTGGTTAAATTTATTCTTAGATATTTTATTTTTGGTGTGACTGTAAATAGGATTGTTTTCTCAATTTCTCTTTCTGCCGCTTCATTATTGGTGTATAGAAATGCAACCTATTTCTGCACATTGATCTTATATCCTGCAACTTTGCTGAATTCATTGATCAATTCTAGCAGTTTTTTTTTTTTTTTTTTTTTTTTTTTTGCAGAGTCTTTAGGGTTTTCTGAGAGCTTTTTCACTAAGGTCAAAGACAGGGACATCCACTCTCACCATTTTACTCAACATAGTACCGGCAGTCATAGCCACAGCAATCAGACAAGAAAAAATAAATAAGCATCCCAATTGATAAGGAAGAAGTCAAACTCTCACTATATGCAGAGGATATAGTACTATGTATGGATGGCAACTCTATTTATTTATTTATTTATTTATTTTTTTATTTTTATTTTAATTCAATTAGTCATCATATAGTACATCATTAGTTTTAGATGTAGTGTTCCATAATTTTTCAGTTGTGTATAATACCCAGTTTTCATCACATCAAGTGCCCTAAATACCCTCCCAGTTATCCCATCCCCTCACCCACCCACCCTCTAGCAAACCTTAATTTGTTTCCCAGAGTTGTGTCTCTAATGGTTTGTCTCCCTCACTGATGACTTCCCATTCAGTTTTTCCTTCCTTCCGTTATGATCCTCTGTGCTGTTTCTTATATTTCATGTATGAGTGAAACCATATGGTAATTGTCTTTCTCCAATTGACTTATTTCACTTAGTGTAATACCCTCCAGTTCCATCATATCAATGTAAATGGTATTTATCCTTTCTGATGGCTCAGTAATATTCCACTGTGTATATAGACCATATCTTCTTTATCCATTCATGTGTCAGTGGACATCTTGGCTCCTTCCAGCTTGGCTATTGTGAACATTGTTGCTATGAACATTGGGTTGCAGGTACCCCTTCAGATCACTACATTTGTATCTTTGGGGTAAATACTTAGTAGTGCAATTGCTGGGTTGTAGGGCAGCTCTATTTTTAACTTCTTGAGGAACCTCTGTATCTTTTTCCAGAGCAGCTGTACCAGTTTGCATTCCCACCAACAATGCAAGAGGGTTCCCCTTTCTCCACATCCTCTCCAACATTTGTTGTCTCCTGTCTTGTTAATTTTAGCCATTCTGACTGGTATAAAGTGATATCTCATTGTGGGTTTGATTTCTATTTCCCTGATGACAAATGATGTTGAGCATTTTTTCACGTATCTGTTGGCCATGTGTATGTCTTCTTTGGAGAAATGTCTGCTCACGTCTTCTGTCCATTTCTTGACTGGGTTATTGTTTTTTTGGGTGTTGACTTTGATAAGTTCTTTATAGATCTTGATAGTAGCCCCTTATCTGATACGTCGTTTGAAAATATCTTCTCCAATTCTGTAGGTTGCCTTTTAGTTTTGTAGACTGTTTCCTTTGCTGTGCAGAAGCTTTTTATCTTGATGAGGTCCCAATACTTCATTTTTGGTTTTGTTTCCCTTGCCTCTAGAGATGTGCCTAGCAAGAAGTTGCTGTGGCTGAGGTGGAAGAGGTTGCTGCCTGTGTTCTCCTCTAGGATTTTGATGGATCCCTGTTTCAAATTTAGGTCTTTCATCCATTTTGAGTTTATCTTTCTGTCTGGTGTAAGAGAATGGTCCAGTTTCATTCTTCTGCACATAGCTGTCTAATTTTCCTAGCACCACTTAGGGAAGAGGCTGTCCTTTTTTCATTGGATATTCTTTCCTTCTTTGTCAAAGATTAGTTAACCATAGAGTTGAAGGGTCCATTCCTGGGTTCTCTATTCTGTTCCATTGATCTGTGTGTCTGTTTTTGTGCCGGTACCATGTAGTCTTGATTATCACAGTTATGTGATACAGCTTGAAGTCAGGCATTGTGATGCCCCCAGCTTTGGTTTTCTTTTTCACCATTCCTTTGGCTATTTGGGTTTTTTTTCTGGTCCCATACAGATTTTAGGATTGTTACAGCTCTTGAAGAATATCAATGGCATTTTGATAGGGATTGCTTTGAATGTGTAGATTGCTCTGGATAGCATAGACATTTTAACAATATTTATTCTTCCAATCTATGAGCATGAAAAGCTTTTCCATTTTTTTGTGTCTTCCTCAATTTCTCTTATAAGTGTTCTGTAGTTTTTAGAGTAAAGCTCCTTTGCCTTTTTGGTTAGGTATATTATGGGGTTTGGTGCAATTGTAAATGAGATTGATTCCTTAATTTCTCTTTCTTCAGTCTCAGTGCTAGTGTTTAGAAATGCAATTGATTTTGTATCCTGACATGTTGAATTCCTGTATGAGTTCTGGCAATTTGGGGGTGGAGTCTTAGGTTTTTCACATAAATGAGGTGGCAAATCTTCTTAGATGCTGGATGCTTCATGGAGGTAGGAAAAGTTGGGCAAGAAGATAGTATCTGCTAACTTGTTGCATTTTCTTTAGAGTAGGAAAGGACAGGTAGTATCATTATGAAATCATGATACATATAGGACATTGAGATTTAGGGTACATGGGTGTGTGTATAAATACATTTGTTGTCCACACATGGCCCTTGTGTATAGGTCGGGGAGGCAATAATTAATGAGACCATACTTCCTTCTTACTTTTCTTCTCATTTTTTCCTCTATTTGGTGAAGAAAACTTACAAAGAAAATTTTTTCTAGTTTTAGAACACAAAATATTTTTTACTTACAATTTCCACACTGTATTCTTCACTAAAATAAGCCTAATAGCTTTGAATGAGTTGTATGATGTTCAGCTGAAATTAAGCCACTGCTATACAAGACTCACATTTCCCTCTGAGATGTAAGGCAAGACAAAGAGAACTATGATTATGTTTTCTTTGGTTCCTAGCTCATCCTTTATCCCCCCCCCCTTTTTTTAAAGAGACAAAGATCTTAATAGAAATGCTTCTCTCACATACCTGTTGGAAACTCCTTACATTCCAAGAACTAACTCTGGAAAATTTTTGGGTCAAAGATAAGGGTAGACCAGACTTGGTGAGCGACAACAAAATAACTGGATGCCGGCAGGGATTACTTGGTGGCTTTGCACCATATTAGGGATGCACAGTGGGAGCAACTGGATATGGACCATTCGTACAGCTCCAACTTGACTTGCCCAAGTTGATAGAATCAGTTATCTCTAAGCTGCCCTCTAGGGCAAAGAATCAAATGAAATTCTGAAAATCAGCTGGTGTGTTTGGACAGTATAAGTAGCCAATTTAGATTATGCAGGCAGAGGATGCCAGTTTAAGCTCCCACATTGGGATTGGACATATGTATACCTATTCATGTGATTCTCCAGCAAGGAACCATTATGCTTTCTGGTCCTAGTTTCTCTGCAGTATGATGGGCCTGAACGAGATGATCTCTTAGCTCCCTCTGAATACTGACCACCCCACAATACTGTTCCCTCCTCACCCTGGGTGGCTGTTGACAGCCCTCAGCAGGCTTGCCACATGCTTGGCATAGCAGAATTGCCTGGATTGTACCACATTAAACTTGACAGTGTGCATAAAACATCTGCCATCCAGGCTCTCTTGGTCAAATTGCTGTCATTCTGCAAAGTCTAATTCAGAGTGCCACACGATTGCAAGAAACCCCCAACAAGAACTCCATCTTTCACAACATGTGCCGCACATCACTGGAGAAGTTTGCCCTTTGCTTTGGCACCAGCACCATTTGCTCAAGTGCAGATACTCTCCAGAGGCCTCTTTCAGACTTGATTGTTTGTAAGGAGTTCTGACAGTGTCTCTTGTGAAGTTGCTGGATAGAGTAGCCTGAGGGTTGCTTAGCACACAGGAGATGCCAGGTCCTTAATTGTCTGGGAAGACAGTCAAGGAATAAATTACCAGGTTCTGGTATTTCTGAAGTGTCACTGCCATTTGGCTACTGGGCTTGCAAGAAATTGATTAGGGTGGGCAGCAAACATTTGCAGCTACATGTTAGAGGGCATTGCAATCTCCCAAAAGGAAGGGGTTTCTTCTGTAGGACCACTTGTAGAAACTATCTTGTGTTTCCTTCAGGCTGGAAAAAAATACTGTGGCTACTAGGACATCTTTATGTTACTTGACGTCCTACAATAAGGACAAAGGGGGAAAATGCAAACAGATTTATAAACACCATATAAGATACAATTAACTTTACATCGCCCCTTTTCCCCATAGTGTTCTCCTTTAAGCTTTTGGGTGCAATCATTAACAAAGCAATTTTTTTTCTTAAACGTGTATGCCTGTCACTCATACTAAATGAGTAACTGATGCATGCTTCTTACCCCTTCCCTGCTCCCAGGCTTCATCTTAAACTCATTTACTTTGGTGTTTGTGATCACCAGCTACTGGCCTAGGAAATGGGAACTCAAAATGAACGGGGCAGCCGCTTGCTTTAATTTTTTTCTTAAAGACTTATTTGAGAGAGAGAGAGAGTGAGCAAGTGGTGGGAGGGCAGAGGGAGAGGGCGAGAGAGACTCTCAAGCAGATCCCACACTGAGCACGGAGCCTGATGTGGGGCTCAGTTCCAGGACCCTGAGATCGTGACCTGAGCCAAAACCAAGAGTTGGCCACTTAACCCACTGAGCCACTCAGAAGTCCTGCAGTCTCTGCTTTTATGGTGACTTCTAAGGTCAAGTGGAGAGGCATGCACAAAACACATCATTAAATGCAATCCAGTGGGTCCAGACCTTAGGGGATCATAGGGAAGTCTCACTGAGATGGACCTCTTAGGCTAAACTGCAAAGAATGAGCAGGAGTCATTTAGGGGAAATTTCCTGGAAGACAGAAATCAGCAAAACAACAGAAGGAAAAAGTAAGGTGGTTAGGTGGCGAAAGTTCACTTCCCCTGCAGCAAGAGGGCGCAGGGAAGAACCGGACGGAAGGCTGTAGAGCAAGGTTGGGAACAGACCATGGAAGGCTATGTTGCCACACAAAGGAAGCTATTTCTCACTCTCAATTTTATCTTTTTTCGCAGACAGCCAAAATGTTATTTTTAGCAAATGTTATCTCTTCCAGTTGAATCTTCTAGGGATGTGGGTCTCAGCCTCTGCTGAAGGTTAAGAGCCACATGAAGAGCTTTAGAGACGCTCAATGCTCGGTGCATCCAGCAGCAATTAGTTGAGATGCGGGCATCACCTCTCTTACAGCTTCCCAGGTGGTTGCAGCGTTATCCCAGGCTGAGAAGCACATCACTGTCTGCTATCTAAGGAAGGTAAGAAAGGCAAATTCTAGACACCACTCACTTTCCTTTGAAATTCACATCCCGTCCTTACTGGGATGGTCTCTGGTCACTCAGCATTTGTCACAGTCACACATAAATTAATTGACAACTAAAGGAAACATAGACTGCAATGGACCTTTCGTTTGGGGTTTTTATCAAAGACTCTCGATGATCTTTCCAGGAACGACACTGCTGGGGAGGGCGGGCTTGCAGAGGGGCGTCCTGGTATAATTTCCTAGGTCACCGCTGTCCTCCCCCAGTTCAGTGCCTGGTATCCCTGGCTTCTGCCTCTCTTACCACTTCCCGATGACCCACTGCCCAGTCGCGTGTGAGCTGTTTCTCTTCTGTCCTTCAAAATTAGACACTTACGTGTGACACATGTGAGTTGAAAGTTAAATCAACAATTTAAAGTAAGCAAAGGAGGGGATCCCTGGGTGGCGCAGCGGTTTAGCGCCTGCCTTTGGCCCAGGGCGTGATCCTGGAGACCTGGGATCGAATCCCACATCGGTGCATGGAGCCTGCTTCTCCCTCTGCCTATGTCTCTGCCTCTCTCTCTCTCTCTCTCTCTGTGACTATCATAAATAAATAAAAATTTAAAAAAAATAAAATAAGCAAAGGAGGTTAGAGCAGTTCTCTGCAGGATGGCTGGGGTCGTGGATTGGCTGAAATCACTTTTTTGGTCTGCTTCATTGCTTTATCTGGTTTTTTAAAAAGTTTTTTTTGTTTTGTTTTGTTTTGTTTTTTGTTTTTTTGTTTATTCATGAGGGACACACACATAGAGAGGCAGAGACACAGGCAGAAGGAGAAGCAGACTGCCTGCGGGGGAGCCCGATGAGGGACTCGATCCCAGGACCCCGGGGTCATGCCCTGGGCCCAAAGCAGGCGCCAAACCGCTGAGCGGATCCCCCGCTTTGTCTGTTTTCAATGGTCAGGACATTTCGGAGCAAGGATTTGGAGACAGGCACATCTCGACTTGCCGAGCCAGTTCTAGCAAAAGAAATGGTGTCTCTCATGAAAGCAGATGCGGAGGAGAGATGGTCTTGGCGGGTAAACAGATGAGGGTTTGAATCCTCAGTCGGACCAGCGAGCCGCATGGCTTGGTGCTCAGCCTCCGAGCCCCGCGCTTGCCTGCGGGAGCCCTGGCGCCGTCAGGCGGGTGGGGTGGCGGATGTGACGGCGTATTTGGAGCACAGGCGTGGGCCTCCGGGACGCTGCAAGGCCGTGTCCTTTCTGAGCAGGGGTAGCTTCTGGCCGCGGCGCGGGTTCTGCAGGACCTTCAGCTGCCGCGGAGGCGGTGCCTGGCGCACGCGAGCTCCCATCTCGGCTTCCCCGAAACAACGCGCCCGCCCCCGGCCCCGAGAGCCTTGAGATAAACGCTTAATTTTCAGCTAATGTCCACACTGCAGAATATATCATATGCTCATTAAAAATAGTGATTTAGAGGTTTCTTAGTAAGTTTGGATAGCTGCTGCCCGACGGTGCTGTGTGAGAAAAGCAAGATTCAGAAAAGGCACATGAAACGCTCTTAAAAAACAAAACAAACAAGCAAACAAAAACAGCGACACCACCCTCCCCGGGAGACGCACATCCACGTGAGTAGAGACCTACAAAGACGTGCGCCGGAGTCTTGGGTAAGTAGAGGCAGGCTGAGGCCCTGCACAGCCGGTGCCAGCGGAGCTCACCGCGGGGCGAGGACGAGGCCCGAGGACTCGCTCTCCTTCGGGGAGAGGCTGACCTGCGCGCGTGCGGCTTCGGAGAGAGACGCCGTCGTTCGCTGTGGACCAGCCGCAGACTCCTCAGTTTAACACACGCCGTCTCGGGCTGAATCGCGTCTCCCAGAAACTCACACCGAGGTCCCGGCCGCCCGCCCCCAGACTGTGCCCTCGGGCCGGGGTCGCGGCAGGTGCACGGGCGAGGCAGGGCCGTGCAGATGCGCGAGGGCGCCTGGGCCTGGGGGGCAGCCCCGCCCTGCAGCAGATAAATCTCCTCGTTCGCAGTCACAAGGGGTGTGGCACTTTGTCACAGCCGCCCTGGGAGACCCACAGAGACACAAGCCTTGATTCTGTTGTTTGACCTGGCTTTTTTATTTAACGAAATATTGTCTTAACAATAACGTCTTTCCGTGTCATTGAAGCTTCGGCCACAACAGCCAAGATTGAATTTTATTTCAACTCTGCATGTGCGACTGCATTTTGCATCCTGTACACCGACCTTACAGAGGAAACCCGACCTGGCGGCTCCAGTCGGCTTCCCGAGGGCTGTCTGGGGGTTCGTGGCCGGCCCAGGCGGTGCCCACAGGCCGTGTGCGGTTCTCCTTTGCCTGCATTGAGTGTGGGCCACTCTCCGGGCCTTCTGCACACTAGTGGGAGGATCCCACACGTGCCACAGTGTCCCACGTGTGTCCCGGCATGTGGCTTCTTGGGAAACCCAACCAGAGCCCAAGGCCCACACCAGCACGGGAGCCCTGGACCCACCCGCAGGTTGGAGGCCTAGCAGGGGTCTGTGTGGACAGACCCACTGACAGCCCAGCGCATCAAGGGCTCTTCCTTCCCCAGAGGAACCTCTGAAGACCAGAAGAGGTAAGCTTCCTGCTAGCCTGTTTAGACAGATGCTCAGAATCCAAATTATATTCACTTATAGAAAATTAAGAACTAGAGGTGCCTGGGTGGCTCTGTTGATTAAGCATCCAATTCTGATTTCAGCTCAGGTCATGATCTCACAGTCTTGGGAGCCCATTGGGGCTCTGCACTCAGCACAGACACTGCTTCATATTCTCTCCTTCTCTCTCTCTCAAATAAATAAAATCTTTAAAAAAAGAAAATTAAGAATTAATGTTCATAGTAGACTTTTCTATGGCACAAAATGTTTAGTACTACCTGTATTCTTAGTTTATTAGCTTATTTAACCTCATGTTATGCTAATGCCCTACATACCATTATCATCCTCATTTTACTGCTGGATATCTGAAGCACAGAGAGGCTGAGCCACTTGCCCGAGGTCACAAAACTAATAAGGGATAGACTGGGAATTTGAGTGCAGGCAATCTGGCTATAGGGGCTGGGTTTGCAACCATGTGCCTATGTGTACTTTCAACAATATTCTAGGCTTTCTGATGTGCTAACATACAATTTTGGTCTTCACATTTTAAAGTGGTAGAAATAACCAAGAGGAAAATATAAAAGGAAAAATGCAATAATGCTATTCCATTAAAAAGGTACAGAATAATTTTACTCTGGAGGAAGTCAGGCTAAAAGCTTGTCCAGTAATTTGAAATGCAAAGGGGAGGGTATGGGCTTGAGGAGTTCAGGTCAGACACGAGGAAGGACTTCCTGGTGGGCTGGCGCCAAAGGTCATTAAGTAGAACCCGGGGCTCCCAAGCCCGGCCAGCTGAGCTCAGATGGACACACTCGAGGCCATCTGGTTCTGGAAGAACGAGTGTAGCCTGGGCGTCCTCCAGCCCCCGTGAAGCTGACCAGATGTTCTTAGGAGCAGCTCCTGTTTCAAGAGCCGGCTGGGCCAGTGGATGTCATGGCCTTTCTTACCTGCCAAGGAGCCACCGCAGCGTCATCGACATTGTCTCTCCAGAGGCCTGCGTGAGATGAGTTGAGTGTGCGAGGAGCCACAGGACGTCCTAATGGTTCCTTGGGGTAAAGGGGAGCTAGGCCAATGTGAGCATTTAAATGGCTGGATGTAAAGGCTAACGAGGTGCTCAGAAGCCACTAGGGCGAGGAGGAGGCAGAGAAGGCAGCGGGGCTGCATGGAGGGGACTTGGCCAGGCTGGGACAGGCCTCCTGCGTGGCCCGGGGTGGGGGGTAGGGGAGAGCAGTCCACAAGGGGCACTAGGGCCCCTGGAGCGCCAGGCTTGCTTAGAAGATCCTGCCTCCCCACTGGCCTCCTTCTGACAGCTCGTCCTGCCTTTTACTGCTGCTTGTAAGATGTGGCCCTATTGGTTTCCAGATAAGAATCTCTCCCTCTTTCCCCAAAGGATTTTTTTTTTTAAATAAGTAGGAGTCCTTTTCCTGGACAGTGCAACACTGAGTTCTAGCATGAGAGAGGGGAGAAAGGGCTTATGCCTTCCTGCGTGTTTGGGAGTCATGGGTGAGGTGGATGTGAATTCTGTTACACGTAACGTTAGTGTCCGGCCAACACACACATGGGTGTGGGAAGGCCGAGGTCCCGGTGACCCAAGGAGGAGCAGCATCCAGACCCGCGGTTCTCGACCCACACCCGATTCGGCTCCGTGGGGCTCCCTGATGTGCCCTGGGGGCCCAGGTCTCAGTGGGGTCCTGCCCATGCCTACCTGGGAGAGGTCGGCCTAGTGTGAGCATTCGGAGTGGAAGCGGAAACAGTGGCCAGGGGACATCCATGAACTGGTCACTGTGCTGTTAAAACAGTGCTCATTTCAAAATCTTCCAGAAACCAGCCGAGCCCAGCCGCCTGTGCTGGGGGAAGAAGCTGATGGGAGAGCATAAGTGGGAGCAGCTGGGTCCCTTTTCATCTCTGAAGACCCCCAGTGGTTGGAGAAGCTCTGCCATGGTCTGAAGGCTTGCGACACCCCAAATTCACGACACCCTAACCCCCAGAGGTGATGACCATAGGAAATGGGCCTTTGGGAGGCACTTGAGTCTTGAGAGTGGAATCTCATGAACAGGATCAGTGACCCTTAGAAAAGAGGCTCTAGAAAGATCCCTCACCTCTTATGCCACGTGAGGACAAGGTGAGATGTATGCGTGACTCAAGCAAGGCCTTCACCCAACCGAGCCGCCTCGGGCACCAGACTCCATTTACAAGCCGCGCACTCTCGGTTCTGTTGCCCTGATGCCGATGCGCTAAGACAGGCTCCTGGCGCCCCCGCCCAGGTAGGCGCCGGCCCGTGTCCGGCGTGTCCGCTATTCCTGCAGCTCACACGCACATGCAAGTGGGGCCAGGAACCAGCGCTCTGAGAAGGCACACTCACAGGGCTCATCCGCCCCACACGTGCAGGAGGTCCCCCTCCGCGTCGGGGAGACACCTGCGTAAAGAGCAGAAAGACGACCAACTAGATTCTATGGGGAAGGTAGACGGTGCCCGCAATGAGAGCACATGGTGCCAGTGAGATGGCTGTGAACCCCAGGAAAGTGAGAGCAGGGTGACGACGGTGGGGGCTGTGGCCGAGAGAAATAACATGCTCCCGGGGCCTTGCTGGAACAAGACATTCAGGCAGAGGGCACCTGGGTGGTTCCGCGGTTGAGGGTCTGCCTTTGGCTCAGGTCATGATCCCGGGGTCCTGGGATTGAATCCTGCATTGAGTTCCCTGTAGGGAGCCTGTGTCTCCCTCTGCCTGTGTCTCTGCCTCTCTCTCTGTGTCTCTCATGAATAAAATCTTAAGAAAAAAAAAAAGACATTCAGACAAAGACTTGAAGGAAGCAGGGAATTAGCATGTGGGGATCTGGAGAAGAATGTCCCTGGCAGAGGGAATATTCTGGGGTGCAGGCCCTGGATCACATCTGCTGTATTTAGGGAACATGAAGGCTCAGTGTGGTGAGAGTGGTCCACACAGAGGGCAGAAGGCAGTGGAGTCAGTCAGGAAAAGGGAATAGCTTCCTTGAGGCTGGTGGACCATGCGGAGGCCTTCCCTTTTATTCTGGGCACAACACGGAGACGCAGTGTGATCCACAGCAAAGGAATGGCTTGCCCCGGGTTGTGCAAGCAGAGGATCACTGCTTCTGGGTTGAGATCGGAAGTGAAGGTGGGAGCCCCAGATTCAGAAGCTACTGCAGCAGTCCCGGGGAGAGGGGACGGGGCTGGGGGCAGAGGGGGAGGCTGAGGAGGGCAGGGGGGAGGGAGAGCCAACAGGACTGTGAAAGAGACTGTGGGCTGTGAAAGAGAAGCGTTAAGGATGACTCGGAGGCTTTGAGAACCGGGGACTGGAAGGATGGAGTTGCCGCCAAGTGAGGTGGAGAAGATTCAGCCTTGAAGGGATCCTTGTGTTGGATATCCAAGTGGAGGTGCCAAGCAGACAGGTGGATACACAAGTCTGGGGTTCAGAAAACTGACCTGGATGAAAAATAGGAATCTGGGGGTCATAGCACATGGAAGGTGTGATGGTTATTTTGCATATCACCTTGGCTCCCCTACAGGGTCCAGTTATTTAATCAAATGCTCACTAGCCGTTGCCATGAAAGTATTCTGTAGATATAGTTAGATGGAGCTGTGGTCACCCTTGGTACTGTGGGTGGGCCTAGTCTGATCAGTTGAAGGCCCTAAGAGCAAAAACAGGTTTTTCAAAGGAGAAATTCTGCCTCCAGACTGCAGCATCAACTCCTGACTGAAAGTTAGCTGATGTTTTATTCTTCTGTAGGATGAGATGACCAACAGCAAGTTTCTTGGCTGATGGGAGTGAGCTCACAGAGAGGGTGAGGTTGGTGATACAGGAGCAGGTGGCGGCCTTGCTGGAGCAGAGAGGGGTGTAGGTCGGCTTCTGATGGAAATGTGGACTTGTCTCCCGCAGTAGTTGTCAAATTTGCAAGTGCGTCAGAACTGACCCAAGGGCTTGTGAAAACACAGAACTGTGGACTCCACCCCAGAGTTTCTAGGCCTGCGATCTGACCTGTGAATCTGCATTTCCTCCAAGTTCTCGGGGGCCCCTGATGCTGTGGGTGCAAGACCACACGCTGAGAACCACAGACTTCCAGTGAGAACACGGGAGGCGGAGCACGTAAAAACAGATGCTCGGAGGCAGCGAGGTGTGGTGGGGGCTGACGCGTCCCTAGGGTGCTCCCGATTTCCCAGTCAAGTAGAAAGCCGGGCCACTCGCTGGGCTGGGGGCAGGAAGAGAAGGTTGTGGGAGCCTGAGGAGACAGGAAACGCTGGGCAGAGGTCACTGAGGAGAAGCGGGACAGAGAGTAAAGGGCGGATATATAATATGCTTGACCTCATGACAGTCCACTGGAGTGGCTCCATCCTGGATTTCACGTGAGCTCGGCAGCGCGCTGTGGTCTCTGAAGCGACATTCAACTGGCAGAGGGCTGCATTTCAGAGTAGTGGCTCTGCTGAGTGAGAATGAGTGAACATGATGAAGCATGAGGGCCAAGAAGAATGGCAGAGGGTGTTCCAGGAATGGGAACTAATTAAGGAGTGGGGAGGAGAAGGGAGGGAGGGGAGGGAGGGAGGGAAGGGAAGAGGGAGGGAAGGGGAGAGTGAGGGAAGGGGAGAGTGAGGGAAGGGGAGAGTGAGGGAAGGGGAGGAGGGAGGGAGGGAAGGAAAGAGTGAGGGAAGGGGAGGGAAGGGAAGAGTTAGGGAACAGAGGAGTGAGGGAAGGGGAGGAGGGGGAGGGCAGAGAAAGGAGGAGGGATGGGAGGAAGGGAGGGGAGGAGGGAGGGAGAGGAACAGTAAGGGAGGGGGAGGAGGGATGGAAGGGGTGAGGGAGGAAGGAAGAAGAGAGGGAGGGAAGGAGGGAGGGGAGCAGGGAAGGTGGTAGGTGAGGCCACCCGGAGGGAGGAGTTCAGGGAAGTAAGCAAGACCTGGGGGCTGGATGCAGGGCCTCTGCAAACGCCGAATCAGCCCAGAATGAAGTAGGAATGAGTGGTTTGGGACCAGTGACTCTGATGTAGGCCGGAAACTGCAAAAGGGTCAGCAGCCTCTCTGGGTCAGCGGGTAACATGAGCCGATGAGGTGAGATGGGAGGCCGGGGCTGCAGGGAGGCCGGGGAGGAGAGGGCCACCACACCCAGCAGGGACGCGAAGGCAGTGCCCGGCCCCGCGCAAGATGGCAGGGTCCCCGCAGGGCCCTCTGAGCAAGGGACATCTGAGCGCTGGAAGGAGGCGGCCGGGTGAGGACGGCAGGTGGACTGGGCAGCAGAGAGGCGCAGGCTCCGGGAGGCAGCCGTGGGGGGCTGGCCCGCAGGGCAGGCCCGTGGCAGGTGGGCTCCTGCGCCCCAGGAAGCATCATGTGGACACGATGCTCCAGGGCGGGGAAGCCAGGCCGGGCTATTAGGCAGGGAGCCCTGGTTCGGGGGGCCTGGCCCCAGCTGCGCAGAGGGGCTGCACTGTGAGGGGCCAGAGGACGCACAGAGCCATCCGCAAGGCCGCTGAAGACCAGGAGCCCTGGGGACGGTGCTCCCTCTGTGCCCCCATCGTGCGTGGGCCTGGGAGATCCCCAGCTCACAGCTGGGCAGGTGGGGGCACAGAGATTTTCCTCCACTAAGTGGCAGAACCAAGGCTCACGCCTGGGCCCACAGTCAAGAATCGGGGCCCCAAGCGAGGCTGCATCTCATGGGCTCAGATGAGGGAGGAGAGAGGAAGGCTGGCCCGGAGACAGCAGGGGACAAGACGTTTTGAGGAAGGTCTGGCCACTGTGTGGGTGGTGGTGCCACCAGCCAAGGACAGGAAGTGCAGTGAAAGGAGCAAATTTGGAGGAGAAAATGATTGGCTTTGAGTATGAAAAGGTAGGGATGCCTTCCAGAAACTTACGTGCATCTGCGGGGTAGGCAGTGGGATACACTCCCAGAAGCTGGGGAGCAGCAGGTGCTGGGGAGGGGGCCGAGGCATTGCCGGGTGCGGGGTGGGGGTGGGGGAGCTGTAGACCGTGGGAAGGGAGTGTAGCAGGAGAGCGGAGAGGAGGACTGGGCCTGAGCACCACTGGCCTGAGCCAGGGCCGCGAGGGGCTTTCAGTCAAAGACAGTGAGGAGGGGTGGCCAGGCGGTGGGGAGAAACCAAGGGACGACTGTGAGCTCCTGGCCCTGGCCAGCCCACCCCACCCCGTGGGAGTGCTAACTCCCTGTGTCTGTGTGCTGTCACCTCTGCCGAGGGGCCCTCCAGCGGCCCAACTGCGCCTCTCTGGCCGCGGCCGGAACAGACAGCAAGGGCCACGGAGCTGAGTGGAGCCTCCAGGGGCAGCAGTCGCCAGAACAGAAGGGCAACGCAGGCTCGGGCCCCCTGTGGGCATCAGCCAGTGTGCAAGGTCTAGCCCACCTGGGGAAGGCCGCCCTGATGCGTTTAGCTGCCGGCCCTGTTATAGGGGCCACCGCAGGCTGCAGGATGGAGACTGGTCCTTGATTGTGGTCTCAATGGGGGTCCTGAGACCCTTCCCACCAAGGTGGATCCTGGTATACTTTGAGGGGTCTGGAGAAAAATCCTGCATCATGGGCTGTTTCATGTTTATTTTCTGCCTCTTACCTTCTTTCAACATCTCTGTTTGTTTTCCATGAAGAAATCCCCAGCGAGGAGGGCCTGAGGTCTGCTTTCGTCTTGATCCTCAGCCAGCTTCAAATATTCAACAATATTCTAGACCACTCTTCCCTACATGTTTTGGTTTCACATATAAGCTGATTTTGAATTCAAAGTAAGCATTTGTGAACATTTATTTAACATTGTTTTGGGTTAAAAATATTAAACACCTACATAGTCAAGATTATCTACATTGTTGAAGGTTTTCACTGACAAAATTTAAATATTCCATTATGTTGCTTTTCTGGATGGATGATAATTATTTACTCCAAAAAAATACATAAGATCTTTGGCTTTTGTGCTGCATTCCTGCATAAAGCTTAACTATTTTATTTGGAAACACAGAAGAATAAATCTGAAAGGCCAAGTAGCATTCTGGCTATGAACAGTTCAGCCCTCTGTGATCACAGAACCCCAGACAACAAGAGATGCATTCAGAGAAAATATTAATAGAATGAAAAGAAAACATATTTCTCATCGCCTTAGGCCGCCTCTACGTGCATTTAACACACTGATGCTTCTGTCTTAGGGTGACCTAGTCTGTGTCCTTGTGGAACATGAAAACACAGTTTTAATGATACGCTCTAAATTTATTTCAGAGGTACTGAAGTGATAATTTGCTATTGAATTAGGTGCTGGATCGTTTATTCTTGTATTAGGTCTTCCATTATTTTCATCTGTTTTGCTGTGATGTTTCCGCTTTCGCCATGAAGGATCTCTTCAATGCTTTCCACGCCTCTAGCATCCATCAACAGGAGGGTTGTTTCCTGCATTTGGAAGCACCTCGCACATGGGAGGGGGTGCTACAGATCCACAGTGTGGGTGAGATATTTCTGTGCAGGCAGAGAAGCAGCAACTGAAATACTCATCTGGAATGGGCTTTTTTTTTTTTTTTTTTTTTTTTTTACAGATCACTGACTACTTCCGTTGTAAGTATTTAGATTTGGCTACAGAGTATTCGTACCTACTTTGTGCTAGAGTCGTATTCAGCATTTAAAATATGTCATTTTAATTGAATTATTCCACGTAATCTCATCCCAACCCAGGAGACGTCTATTCTTGCTTGAGATTAAGGAAAGAGCGATGAACTTGTCTCTGTCGATGCAGGAATATGTGATGGTCTCAGATCCAGGTTCAGTGTTGTTCAAAGCCTCATGATGGGCACTCCATTTGTGTTTTATTTAAATAATTGAATACCATTTTTATTATTATAAAAGCTACATTATGCTTCTTGTAGACAAATTTTAATGGTATAAGAGTAAAATTAAAGTTGTATTTCTGCCACCCAGAGACAACCACTGCTAACTCATTTATGTATTGACTATCAGGCTTGTTCTAGGGGTGTGTTTTTGTGTGTATTGGGTGAGTGTGTGTGTGTGTTATTTTAACGTATTTGGTTTTGTACTGTAAATAAATTTTATATTCTACTTTTTAATCACTTGAATCTGTATTGTAAGCATGTTTTCATGTTGTTAAATTTTTTCTAAAGCATGGCTTCTATAAGTAACTTCATGGCTATGTCATGATTTTTTTAACATTCTCCTTGCTGATGGTTGTTCAGGTGGTTGCCCGTTTATTTTTTGATTTTGAGAAGCTTCCATAAGCATATCTACCCATAAATCTTGGTCGAAATCTCTGGTTCCTTCTCTAGATATGGTTTCTAAAACTCGAATTCCTGGATTCTATGCCATGTGGTCTTGTTTGAGACATCTAGAAAAAATGTTTATCATACACGATACTTCTCTGAGTTTGGACAGACAGGCTGTGAATGACCTGGTGTTTTCTCATCTTTCTGGAGGTGGACAATGTTTGCATGTATGTATACATGTAGGGGACATACATGTTATGAACAGTGCTAATTCTTCTCAGATTTCCCTCTTAGCAGAAATTCTTTCTAGACTGAAGTCATAAGCTTACTGTGAATCTTCGTTTTGTTGGAAATGCAAGTTTTGCCTCAATAGATGGTCTTCGCAGGTATTTTCGTAGGATGTTGGGAGGAGCTCAAAAACTCTAGCCAGAAATTAGTTTAATCTTAAAAACCCCAATCCTACCAGGGCACTTTAATCTGAAAGATACTTTCAAAGGTGATCTTTGAAGTTTCCATAGAACTAAGCATTTTCCTAAAAAGCAAACATGTGACAAATATGAGAAGTAAGTCCTAGAAGGGTACAGAAAAGTGACTGGCACACTGACACACTTCTGTGAAGATTTCAGACACGTAAGTGATGTATAATCCTTGTGGAATTAGGGGAAAATACGATGAACTTTTCAAAACCTTTGTCTCCTGTACATTCTCTATCATCCCCGTTTTCCCCAGGCCCTTTGTTATCCTTCCTGTCTGACTGGTTAAACACATAACCTTTTAATTTCTTTTTAAATAAATCCCTATGGACCTCTAGGAAGGATAAAGGCTAGGAGGTCATTTCAATTTTCTCTTCAATCTTTGTGCCTTCTCTTTTATCCTCCCTAAATTGTAAAGTAATTAGATTCTTGCATTGTTTTGCTTTTTGAACTTCTACAAACATTCACTTTTATTTTCCATATTGTTTTACTAGCTACACAATGCTCCTCTAGATTGGTTAGGAGTGCACAGCAATTCATTTGAAAATGGCCTGTTTTATGTTTATTTCCTCCTCCTCTTTTCCTTGCAGAGTCTAATGCCCCATCACTGTGGTTTTCATGGCTTTAATTCTTTGTGGTATGCTGGGGTTCACAGCACTTTGCTCTTCCCCATGCTTTCCTTTGTTCTGGTGCTTGCCTTTGCATCCCACTCTGCCCCTTGGCAGAGCAGGTTTTCAGCTGTTGTTGCACATCTGGTCCATTTATAGACAATAACTTCCGACTGTTTGTTTCCTTTTCTAGGTTCTCGTTGGGATTCATGGAGTCATAGAGTGAATGCTGGGGTTGCTGTTTTCCCTTATACATAATATATCTCACACCACTTTTTGTGACTTTCTTGATTCTACTTCTTCAATTTAAGTTTAAATCTACAAAATGAATCCTCCAAAGGGTAAGCTTAAGCAAGATTTTGATATGGGCATTACTTAGGGAGAGGGGCAATTTATACTTGCTCCTCAGTGGCTTCCTTCTGTTTTTACAAGTTCGTATACTTTTTTCTGTGATTTGGCTATGTATGAAGAAGGTTCCTGGAATATTATCTTTTGTTATCCTGGTGTGCATTTCTACAAGAGTATTCCATTGAGAAAAGGCAATAGGACATATTTTTTTCTTTCTTTTTTGATAGGAATTCCCCGAAGAGAATTCTTTTCTGTTTCCAATTCAGACAAAGCCTCTCATCCCTGAGGAAATATTTCCTGTGTAAGGTTAGAGACAAGGAACTCTCACAAATTGCAATTCATTCTCCATTACCAGAAGGGTGTTTTTTGAAAGACATCCTCCCCCCAAGTGGTGTGAAGTTTGTCACCCTTTCTTTTCTGGATTCCAACAAGTAGGTGTCAAGCCTAGATTTGTTAGCAGCTTTTGTGCTATCTTTTAAAAATGAGGAATGAAAGGAAAAGATTCAGATCATTGCAAACTTTCACACAGAAACCCATTTTGGAAAAATGAAAGTTTTCAGGACAACTCATCAGTTCTATGCTGTGATGTACTCCGACACTCACCCACGTAGTAACACAAATGGTGTCTTTGTTCTGGTTGGGAAGGGCTGCATCACCAGCAATATAGTTTAGTTTGAAATGCTGTGAAATCTAATATTTTTTCCCCTGTGAAGCTGGTGATATGAACCAAGTTTTAGTGATATTAATAACCCAAGTTTGGGGTCCTTTGACTCTCCTGAGAGATATAAAAGGTACGATATCATGTTTTGTGCATTTATATGCAGAAATTCTTTGAATAGATCTTTTATTTCTTAGGGTTATTTTATTTGAGAAGCTGTGTAGGTAGGTGTGAGAACAGTGAACAGAATGTTGGATAGGCTGAAGACCCACCTCTGGCAGGATCAGCATGCTCAGTTAAGTGTGGAAGGAATTAAGACGGGATATTCTTCTATTGTTGTCAAAGTGGGGCTGGTGAAAGGGTTTCCACATTCTTATAATGGAAGAGGAGGATGTGGTGCTCTGCTGCACACTTTTCACTTTTCAAAGGCTCTGTGCATCCAGGAAGATGATGGCGGGTGGTGCGAGGCTCAGGGGATGCACATGAACCAGCCCAAAGGTAGTGTCACTTAAAGTCATCCAGGTTCCCCTTGCTCAGTCTCTCCAGAGGAGACGTGGGACTAGCCTCGGGATTTGGAAATGTTGTCAGATCTCAGGGTTCTGGAAGGTGGTTCAGTGGAGCTCCACAAAAAGCTGGGTAAAGTGGCCTTCACAAGCAAACACTGTCTGGAGCCAGAGCAAGGTGTAGTCTGAACAATTATGCCCAGTTTTACTGCAGCAATTACTAGCTGTTCAGTAACAGGGTAGTAATTACTATTGCAACCCTTGCAACCCTTATATTTGATGACACACACATACCATCAGGGAGTGAGCACAGAGAATCACAGCCCCCTGGATAACAGATAAAAGGCTATATAAAAATATTTCAAAGGGCAGAAGGAGTTTAGGGAAAATGACAAATAATTCTTCTTTAAAGTGAATACATAGCGCTGTTTTCTGGCTGTCACCATGGTGGGTGCAGAAGAGAAGAAAAAGAAGTTTCCTGCTGTGCCAGAAACCCCTAAGAAAAAGCGAAGGAATTTTGCAGAGTTGAAGATCAAGAAGCTGAGAAAGAAGTTGGCCCAAAAGATGCTTCAAAAGGCAAGGAGGAAGCTTATCTATGAAAAAGCTTAGTGTTACCAAAAGGAATATAGGCAGGTGTACAGAACTGAGATTCGAATGGCGAGGGTGGCAAGAAGAGCTGGCAACTTCTCCATACCTGTGGGATCCTAATTGGTATTTGTTACCAGGATCAGAGGTATCAATGGTGTGAGACCAAAGGCTTGAAGAGTTTGGGAGTTTCTTTGCCTTTGCCAGATCTTTAATGACACCTTTGTTAAGCTCAACAAGACTTCAATTAACATGCTAAGGATTGTGGAACCATAAATAGCATGAGGGGACCCAAGCCTGAAGTGAATGAATTGATCTACAAGTGTGGTTGTGGCAAAATCAGTAAGAAGCCAATTGCTCTGACAGATAACACATTGATTGCACGATCTTTTAGTAAATAGGGCACCATATGCATGGAGGATCTGATACATGATTTCTGTACTGTTGGAAAATGTTTCAGAGCCTCAACTTTTTGTGGCCCTTCAAATTATCTTCTCCATGAGGGGGAACGAAGTAAAAGACCACCCGTTTTATAAAACGTGAAGATGCTGGCAGTAAGGAAGACTACATCAATCAGGCTTATTAGAAGGGTGAATTAAGGTATATACCACAATTATTTTTGTAATCTGGTGCATGACTACTTTCAAACTGAAAAAAATAAAGTGAATACATAGGAAAGAAGAAAATTATCAAAATTATTTTGCAAAGGTATTAACACAATTTCCTATACCCTAAAATTTTAAAGTGACATAGAGATTTAAGTCTTCCATTTGTATAAAGGAAGGATAAGTTCCTATTTTCCTGCATCAACTGTGAAGTTGTTTTTTTTTTTTTTCCTGATACAAAAGTATAACCATCAAGACCATCATTTTTAGTTAGGATATTTTCCCATTGAGTCTGACTCTTAGCCGACATCCTTCCTCTCATCCAATTAAAAAAAAAAAATCTGAAGTGAGGAATATAAAAAGAAAGAGCATATGTTGCACTATTTCTTTCAGAGGATTATTAATTTGTCAGTGTATTTTCTCCTCAGTTTGGCCACAGCCTTCTCAGAGTGGCATGCCCATTTGTTTGGATTAACATTTTTCCACAATGAAAGAGAAACTATTAAAGAGAAAGAAATTTGCCTTTTGTGTATTAATTTTCTATCCTATTAGTTTTTTATGTTCTCTTATTAGTTCCAGGAGTTATTTCATGCATTCTTTTGCATTGTCTTCATAGACAATCATACTATCTGTGAATAAAGACCATTTTATTTCTTCCTTTTCAATACATATAACCTTTATTTCTTTTTCTTGTTTTATTACACTATTAGGATTTCTAGTATAGTGTTGAACAGGAAGGGTGCGAAAGAACATTTTACCTTTTTACTATTTTTAAAGGAAAAGTATCTAATATCTCACCATTAAGTATGATGTCAGCTACTGGTTTGTTGTTGTTGTTTTGGAAATGTTCTAAAAGAAAATTGAGGAAGTTCCTCTTTCTTTTCAGTGTGCTGAGCTTTTTTTTTTTTTTTTTTTAATCATGACCGGATGTTGAATTTTATTACATGCTTTTTCTGTATCAACTGACATGATTTTTCTTCTTTAACCTGCTGATGTGGTGGATTACAATGATTGCTTTTTATTTTTTTTAAGATTTTATTTCTTTATTCATGAGAGACACATTTATTCATGAGAGAGAGAGACAGAGACATAGGCAGAGGGAGAAGCAGGCTCCATGCAGGGAGCCTGCTGTGGGACTCGATCCTGGGACTCCAAGATCATGCCCTGGGCCAAAGGCAGATGCTCAACAGGTGAGTGACCCAGGCATCCCCACAATGATTGTTTTTTAAATGTTGAAAAAGTATTGCATATCTGAAATATTTTCACCTGGCTGTAGAGTGTAATTCTCTTTAAACAATTTTGGATTTTATTTGCTAACATTTTGTTGAGGATTTTTAAATCCGTGCTCATGAGAGATATTGGTCTGCAGTGTTCTTTTCTTGTAATGTCTTTGCCTTGCCTGTTTTGGCTATTATGATAATGCTGACCTCACAGCATGAGTTAGGAAGTGTACCCTCTACTTCTATCTTCTGGAGGAGTTTTTAGAGAATTAGTATTATTTCTTCTGTAAGTGCTTGGTATAATTCACCAGTGAACCAATCTGGGTCCAGTGCTTTCTGTTTGGAGAGGTTATTAATTATTAATTTAACTTTTAAGAACAAATATATGCTTATCCAAACTACTTCTCATATAAGTTTTGGTAGTTTGTGTTTTTTAAGGAATTTCTCCATTTCATCTAAGTTATTAAAATTGTGGGCATACAATTATTCATAGTATTATTTTATTCACCTTTTAATGTCCATGGGATCAGTAGTGATGGACCCTCTTTCATTTCTGATATAGATAATTTCTGTCTTCTCTTTGTTTGTGTTGGTTGGTGTGGCACAGGACTTATCACATTTATTGGTATTTTTAGAGAAACAGAATTTGTTTTTATTGATTGTCTTTAAACCATTTATAAGAAAGAAGGAAGTAAAAAGGCAATGTGGATGAGCAAAGTGAATTGCACATTTATTCACAACTATTCTTTAGTGAGGCTGAGTGTATGGCCCAAATCATATGCCAGATATAATGAGCCATGTATCATAGAAAACTACCACTTTTGTTTATTTTCTATTTTAAAAATTTATCTATCTCTCTATTATCTATCTATCTATCTATCTATCTATCTATCTATCTATCTAAGAGTTATCAGCATAGGGGTAAAGGGAAAAAGTGAATCTTAAGCAGGCTCCATGCTCAGTGTGGAGCCTGACACGGGCTCCATCTCATGACCCTGAGATCATGACCTGAGCCAAAATCAAGAGTCAGACACTTAACCAACGGAGCTACCCAAGTGCCTCTGAGAACTACCATTTTTTAAATAGTGACAAACTGATTTCTTCTCAACATTATTTCAGACATGATTCAATGTAGACGACCTTTGCTTTGAAGGCAATGAATAGTGTACCATTTACCAGAACAATTCCATAACTATTCTTTGATCGTAACTGTTTTCTTCTCAGGAAAAAGTCAATACACTAAAGATTTTCCAACTTTAGTTTGTATGAGAATAATGTGGAGATTATTTAAAATGCAGATTCCTGGATCCCACCCAAATTCTGCTTGCTGTGTCTGTGGAAGGGACCAGAAATTTATTAATTGCATGGGCACCCAGGCATATACAACAGTTGCCTGATGACCTTTCAACATTCTCATTGACCTTGGAGCCAGAAAGGCCCTCAGAGGCCATCTATGATGACCCTTCATTTTATGAATGAGATACTAGACCTCTGGAGTTGGCCATGTAGAGTTTGTCAGTGTCAGTGTTGGAAACTGAGCCCCCGATTTCAGCCTCCCAGTACAGTGATGTATCACTGCAGAACACTGGTGATGCTGGTTCAGCTTGATCATCCAACTTATTTAGTTAAACTTTGAATGTATTTTGATGATTATAAAAATCAAATTTTACATAATGAATGTTTTTAATTACTGCCAAAATTGCAAAGAACGTGTGATAGATAGGATGTTTCACACTAGGATAAGGGAATGGGTCACCAGTGCCTGCTCTAACATCTTCATTCCCAGTAGCTAGAACTAAACGAAGCTGTGCAAAATTTTGTGGCTCACCAATCTGGCTGAACATTCTAAGCATTGATGCTTAACTATCAGAGTTCCCTCATTAATTGAGGAGAAAAACAAAATCTTTCACACCTGTTTATATTTCATGAGAGTCATGATTTGACCATTTATATTATTATTTACTAACTTGGAGATACCACTTAGACATGAAGATTTACCTGACAAACTATTGATGGAGAGGTACATGTCATTGACTGTTCAAGCCTGTATGAGTTTTTCCATAGTTTCTCATCTGAGTTCAAAGTGACTTTAACATTGTGGATGCTCTATTTTATTTTATTCTTTTCCCCTGATTGTTTTTTGTTTCTGGTTCACACAGGTGGTCCACATGGGTGCTAACTTACTCTCCAAAGGAGACAGCAGTGATTGGAAATTTGGATCTATCATCTAGGATTTGTTGATTTCTACAGGTGGAGGATAGTGATCTATTTTCTGTTGGGTGACAGACAATACGGAATTTTGTTTATTCACCTCTTGTGTTTGTCTATTCTGAACTCTAATCAATTAAGACTTTCTGGAAGGGAGAACAACTCTTTGAGATCGAGGCCACAGAGTTTTGTTGTGTGTGTGTTTACTTAAGACTTGAGGCTGCTATTGTGGAACTGAAGCTACACATTCTGTTTCTTCATGTCCATGTGTCTGAGACTGTAATTGAGAAAGGCTTCTTCTTGTCATGTTAGTCGGATTTTTATCCATCTCCAGAGGATATTAACAAATTAGGTTGTCATGTATCTTTTTTTTTTTTTTTTGGTTGTCATGTATCTTAAAGCAAAAGAGATCTTTTCTGATCATTTATTGAAATAAACACATTACATAAATAAAATATTTCTGAATCTTCCCCAAATGTAATGAAATTGAATTTCTAATAATTTAAGAAAGTTATAGTTAAAATGATTATTCTGCTGGATCAGAAACATTTTAAGAACTCAAGTTTACATAATTAAGATAAATCTTTGGTGAATTGGACTGGTTCAATCATTATGGTTTTCAAAAATAAATCTATGTTTGGTCTGATTTGTCAGTATTAAGCTTATATAAGCACATTTGTTATTTTACTTGGTTATTTTCTCATTCATGAGGAAAATAGTCAGTCTGAACTTCCTAAAATTATGGAGGTTTCAGGTCAAATACTCTAATAATACTCCTAACACATTGTTAAAGATTACAAAAAGTAATTTGTGCTCAACTAAATTTGTGCTCAAATAAATTGAGTCATTATTCTAACAAACTTTTTATATCAATAATAATTATGTTTTGTAGTGTGTCAGCTTAAACATAATTTCCAAGGTCTTCAGTAATTTAAAGCTTTAAACTGATATTAAATTGAGCTAATTAATACCTTGGGTATTACTTTGATATTTTCTTGGACACTTTAATATTTTCTATGTAATATGGAATCCTGAAATATTAATATCTAAGCATAATTTTAAGCTTCATGTGTTATCTTTGGGTCATGTTAATGAACAAGTTCACCTTTACCACTTTAAGAAGATATAAAAGAGATGGGTGTCGGTGTAGGATGTGTGTTGAACATATTTACAAGTTGTTATTCTGCTTAAACACTGCAAAATGACTGACAGTTCTCAATCATATACCCTCTAATTTTCTCTGTGAAATAGGACATTTTCACATTGATACATTATAATTAATATACATGGTTGAGACTATACTACAAGCAATAATGACATTGAAATGCAAATGGATATGTGGTTTTGTTTTATAAGAAAAAGGAATAATTTTGTTCTACTATAAGAGTCTGTTTGTTCTAGAATATGAAAGAACTTCGTGCAAGACAAGACCTGGGCAATAAATTCTATTTGCCTTGATTTAAAACAGCTGAATCTGAAAAGAAGTCTTAAAATAAGTTAAAATTTTAGCCATGTTTGCTCATTTTTTGATGGGTTTGTTTCACTGGTTTGCTGATTAATATAATCATTTACAAGATAAAAGAATATTCTTTACTTTCTGTAAAATCTGCCTACATAGCAGAGAACTTGGGCCTACCAGAACAATTTTCTGTGCTTTATGTTGACTTTATTATGTCCTTGATTGTTTAAAATAAAAATCCAAAGAACAAAGTTCTCTCACTTGTGAAAGAGCTAAGGTTCTTTATGAGTGTATTACCTTTTATGTGTATTTCAAAATATTTTGTTGTCACTTTGATTAAATAGGTCACCATGCAGTTGGTTCTCAGGCACCTGTGATCCAACCAAAATCAAGTGCCGTAGCTCTCCTCTGACAACTCTTGTGACTTTTCTTTACTAAGACTGGTTCCTAGATTTAGAAAAAAAAAATAAAAGAAAAATTTCAGGGTATCTTTTACACCTAAAACTATCATTGAGATTTCCCAAAGGCCCAAAGCAATCACAAAGATTTAGTTTTTACCATATAAAAAGAGAAATACTAGAAACAATTAAGTTTGTTTAATGTGCTAGGTATCTCTTAAATTAGTGCAATGCTACTGCAAGAGCTACAGGGGAAAAGTCATCAAATTAGAAGAGATGTTTAGCCTTTACTTGCATTTGTTGAGATGCAGTGTTACTAATATAAATATTTCAGAAAGTATATGCTTTATGAGAAGACTCTGGGGGTTGGTTTTACTCTCAGGGGACACATTGATCAAACCCTTATGAACTAATTATGCATCATACTCTGATAGGAAGTTTATCCTGCTGCATTCTGGTATTATTGATGACAGAAATAAATTAACTACAATCATTAAGTATTTGTCATCTGCAGATAATTTTTGTTTTTTTTCCAGTGCTTGCCTGAAGACCTTCTCATAAGTCTCAATAGTCTTAGATCCTCGTGGAACTATAGCAGGTACTTTGAACTATTGATGCTTCTATGTAGAGATACTTGGCACAGTATGTCTATTTCTGAACAGACATCACTTAGATACTGTCAAGCTATACCACTGGATTGAGACAAGTTCACCTGGTTTCTCCCTCATCTGGAAGTAAATGGCTTCCTGAAAGCAGGCTAGTGACCCATGATCTAGCAGAACAAAAGAACAACGGAACCAATGACAAAAATTTTGTTGTGATTAGTTGCTTGGAATTTTTTGATGTTTTGTTAATGCTCTATTTTTGTATGTATATATTAAGAAGCACTTTTTCTGAATCATTCCTAAAGACATTTAGTTAAGTAGACTCTTCTTATGTAAAGGGAAGTGAAACATTTTTAAATGATATCTGATTCCCACTGATCCCCCCAAATTCACCAACTCCTATCAAGTGCCTTTACTTCTTTTATTTTAAAGATTTTGTTTATTTATTCATGAGAAACACTGAGAAAGAGTCAGAGACACAGGTAGAGGGAGAAGCAGGCTCCCTACAGGGAGCCCAATGCGGTACTTGATCCCAGGACCCTGGGATCAAGACCTGAGCTGAAGGCAGATGCTCAACCAATGAGCCACCCAGGCACCCAAGTGCCTTTATTTCTCATGGCGAAATAATTAATTAGCTAGGTTTCACATACATCTATCCATTGTTTGACCAGAATATGATTGAACTGTGCAACCATTGCCATTGAAGGAGTGTAATGTCTGAAAAGAATTCTTGCTTAATCAGGAATAATGACCAAATTTAAAGAAAAAAAAGGGGGGGTATTTTTCAGGGTTTACTTGGCTTAGGGTCCAGCCCTACAGATGGTAAGGAAGGTCACTTCCAGGCAGGCCAAGAACCCTAGCAAGTTTGAAGGACTGTGAAGGGCGGAAGTCACCCAAATTTGCAGGTGCGGTAAGTGATAGTTGGTGGACAGTTTCTTGGATCTGGTTTCGTAGCTTCAGGATAGCAAATGGCACAGACTTTAAAAGATAAAATTCCATCTCCTTATGAAAACTTCCACACAAGATTTAATTCTATTTAATTCTGTGGCCTTGGTAGTAACTCAGAATGGCATGGTTCTCAATTTACAAAGCATATATATGGTTAATTAGCATTCCTGCAACAGCCATGGAAATAAGCAGGCCAAACCCAATGAGACCAGCATTTTTGTGATCAAGCGTAATTCTAGGAGACAGTGTTTATGATCTCCTGGGCAAGCTTATTGGGAAAATTTTTGAAAGCCTTTCAAATGGGCAGCAGATTACAGATTGCCATTTTAACAGTATTATGGAAATTGTCTAGCAGATCCTCCAGGGTTATCTCATTCTATAGGGGGCTGTGCTTTTGATTGTCTTTGACTAGACTATACTACAGCTCTGTAAATCGTATAAAACTCGTAGAAATGCAAATTAATTTTGTCTGGTGGTGAGACAATTGGTTTCTACCCTGCAAAAAGAAATGATCCAAGCATCATTAGAAAGATTACATTTTGTGCCTAGTTTTGCATCTATCAGAAATTCATTTCAGTATTTTTGATGTTTTAGATCTGTTTATCGCATTCTTCTTTGAGTCAGTTCAATATGTCCATTTAATATTTGCACAACACTTATTACTTTGTGAATTTTAAAGTGATCCTTTTGAAAAATCATCCTTTAACCCTTTCTAAGTAAACAAGGGCCTCCAGTTAATGGTCTGGTTGTACAGAGAACCAGAGGCCAGGCTGGAGCATCCTGATGTCCTAAATCATAATCTGGGGATTTTGTCTGGTTCACACTGCTCATCCAGTGCCAATGAGCTCACTGAATTTGCATGTTAGTCCATTCTTCAAGCACTCTTCCAATAATTCTGCTTTTGAGGCATGTAGGATTGGGATAAGAACTCATAAACTTTGGAATTAACCCCCCTGACCAATCCAATGGCTCATCAAAACAACTTTAAAATGTAAGGTGGAAATTATAGGAAGATAATGGACAAGATTTTATAGATGATATTTTAGTTAAGAACACCCAAGTGGGAGTTCTGTGTTCAATCAAAAAAAAAAAATGTGTGTTAAGTGAGAGGCTTGAGCTGTGACACAAAGACCAATATTCACATGGGGGGGTAGGAAAACAGGGAAGAGGAAAACCAGGTCAGAGAGAAGAGAGTGTAAAGGAAAAACAATTTTAGTCTCCAATGTATGCCCGTGGGTCCTGATCCTGTGTTTAAGTCACTTTATTTATTTATTTTTTTACTTTATTAAAATACTGAGTTTATTTCACACGTATATTTTTGTCTCCCCACCATTTCCATTTGTCTGACCACCACTACTACTATGTCCTATCATAACATTCCATATATAATTAAAACCAAGCAAAGGGTGGAGTTCCATCTTTAAAAACTAAACAGGCATTTTGGACAACACATTCTTGGCAATGGAACCTGGACAACATTTATCAGACACGGTAGGGAAAGTTCTCACTCTGCATTATAAAAAGGACAGCCAGATATCAACTGTTACAGAAATGAAAAAGACGGAAAATTTTAACAAACTGCTTAAACTATTTTCTTAAAGAGATTTCCTCCACTGCCAGAGATCTTGAATAGCCTCTTGGTCAGTCATCCGGAAGCAATTCTTCACATAATTGATGAACTTGGCTTCCACTTTGGGAAGAGAACCACCTTTTTCTATACTTGCTTGCATTTTTGCTTTAATGTCTTCTACAGAACTAGATTCTTTTGGTGTTTTAGGAGTCTTTTCCTGTTTTTTGAAAGATTCTTTTTTTTTTTTAATTTATTTATGATAGTCGCACAGAGAGAGAGAGAGAGAGGCAGAGACACAGGCAGAGGGAGAAGCAGGCTCCATGCACCAGGCGCCTGACGTGGGATTCGATCCTCGGTCTCCAGGATCGTGCCCTGGGCCAAAGGTAGGCGCCAAACCGCTGCGCCACCCAGGGATCCCTTTTGAAAGATTCTTGACCTTTTGTTCTTGGTGTTGATGGTTTTGAGTCTTTTCCATTCTGGTTTGATTTTTGTGCATTTTTGGCTGGAGTATCTCGTATAGATTTCTTTACTGGAGCCTTTTCTTCAGCTTCCTCATCATCAAAATCATCATCATATCATCTTCATCATCGTCGTCATCATCGGCGTCGTCATCATCATCTTCATCAGCAGCAAGTTTTACTTTTTTCTGTGGAACCTTGCTACCACTTCCAGGGGCAGAACGCTTTCCAGATATACTAAGAAGTTTCATATCCTCTTCTTCTTCATCTTCTGACTCTGCATCTTCCTCTACAGCTACTAAGTGCTGTCCACTAATATGCACAGGACCGGAACCACACTTCAACCGTAAGACCACAGGTGGTGTTATTTCAAAGCCCCCAAGGGACGCTGTTGGCTGTACAGACATTTTCAAAGTTGCCAGTGTGACTTTAATTGGACTGCCTTCATAATTCATTGCCTCTGCTTCAACAATGTGCAATTCATCCTTTGCACCAGCTCCCAAACTGACCGTTCTTAAAGATAACTGGTGCTCATTTTCATCATTATCCACCTTAAAGTGGTAATCTTTGTCAGCCTTTAGTTCACAACCAAAAAGATAGTTCTGAGGCCGCAGAGGGCTCATGCCCATGTCCATCGAATCTTCCATGGGGCAGTGGCACGCACTTAGGTGGGAGAGAAGGCGGACGGAGATACACGACTCCTGTTACTCAGAACAGCCGCGCAGGACGGAATCACAGCAGGTAATTAAGTCACTTTAAAGTTTATCATATTTCCTTTGTTTGCTTGGGAAACTATCAGCCATAATAATCTGACATTTTAAGCTTTCCCAGATTGAAATTGGGGGAAATGAAGGCTGTGTAAGATTGTCTACACTGTTCTGCCAAGTATTTAATGCACAATTAGCCAAGGACCCAATTAGAATGCAAAGCAAAACTGAACCTATGGTTAATTAAGGTAAGTGGACAGTGACACGGAGAGCTGGCAGTTTAGGTACCTCAGGACATTGAAGTTAGAAAATTTGGTCCAGTAAGAGTTGCTCATAACCATTTTAAAGTTTGTTCTTTGGAGAAGAGTTTGTGCAGAACAATTGCTAGTTATTAAAATAGGTGTTTTAGAATCTTGGCTCAAACTTGAGTTGCTTAACTAAAATGTGTCCTCTACCTTCATGTAGACGAGACTATCATTAACCTCTTGTTTTATAGTCCCTGGGAATAAAATGGAAATGTGGGATGTGAAGCAAGTGAAGGACTCATTATTGAGTAAATAATCAGAAAGAAAAACCCAGAAAAGATCATTTATATCAGATGTTTCTATAACCTTCTAGAATGACATATTTAAAAATTAGGAAAAATCAGATGCAGATTCAGGCTTACACACCTCTATTGAGCACCAACTGTACACTGAGTCTCCATACTAAGGCGATTTCATTGTTTTATGAGAATATATTGTGTGTTCTCATCGGACGAATATATTGACCAGAAATGACCAAAGGATCATCAAATGTTGGATCTGAAAGAACCAGTGGAAACCATCTAGCCCACTTTGTAAGCTTTTCCTTGAGGGGAGAGGTATGGGATGTTTTGTTGTCTTATGAAGCTTATGATTTTTTTGTTTAAAAAAGAAATACATATGCAGACATATTCTAAAATTTGCAAAATTTTACCAGAACTCATGAAATATATCCACTGATCTCAGGTTAAAAAACCCTTGATCCAGTTGCCTCAACTTACATGTAAGAAACCAAGCTCAATGTGGCCCAGGACTCCCTGCTAGTTCCTGGAGAGCATGGACTGGGATCCAGAGTCTAGCACAACTCTCACCATCCTGCGTGCCTTCAGCATTTATGGACTATTCAGTGTTGGGTGTTATGTTTACCTCTGTTAGATTGTTTTAACCAATCAGCAGATAAAATATTTTAAAGATAGCATTGTATTTCTGCCCCTCAGTGACAGTTGTATAATAGCTAAGTGAAAGCTACTCTATGGCATTTTGTATGTGAGGACACATCTAATCAATATTGCATAAGGCCTGTGACTTGCCCTGCTTATTCTTCTAAAGAGCTAATGGGCAATCTCCTCTAACCTGAGAGGAAACAGCTATCTCAATCTGATTGCCAATTGGGTGGTTAATTTGGTAATTTTGTATTTGATCACTGCTTTTGGAAGTGCTCCAACTGTCTGCAGTCACACCAAAAAGGAATTATGATGAGTTATGTGCTGTTTCTAATGATGAAAATGGCAAAGTGACCATTTTTTCTCTAAGTATCACGTAAATCATGTGACATCTATTGCCGGGCCTCTGTGATAGAGACTTCTGGTCTTCACCAATATTGGGTTCTTTTTTCTCCTGGGTTATTGAGAGGATTCAACTTCCCCATCCCATAGGAGTCAAGCAGGGCATGTCTGGTCCACGATTCCAAGTGAAAGTGATGAGGGTCATTTTCAGAACAAAATATTTAAAATCTGGGTAATGGGGCGGGGGGCACCTGGGTGGCTCAGTAGCTGAACAACTGCCTTCGACTCAAGTTGTGATCCTGGGGCCCTGGGATCGAGTCCCACATTGGGGTCCCCATAGGGAGCCTGCTTGTCCCTCTGCCTATGTCTCTGCCTCTCTCTCTGTGTCTCTCATGAATAAATAAACAAAACCTTTTTAAAAAAATCTAGGTAATGGGAAATAGTTTAATAAAGGATGGGCTGGATTTTAAGTTGGCGATGGTTTTTGTAAAGGTGTGGGCTGGGTTTTAAGAAAATAATAAGGGATGGTGGTACACTCTGGGTTGGCGACATTGGGGAGGCATTACAGCATCTAGGCTTTTAAGAGGCACTAGAAAGGGCAGTTACCAGAACACAGAGAGAGACGGAAAAAGAGAGCGAGCTCTGGTGCTCAGAAGAGGGATGTAGCAGGCTCCTGTGACCCCAGGGAGAGTGAGTAGAGAGATAACACCTGAAGTCACTCAAGTTCTGTCCTTGGATATCCTGCTGGAGTTCCCCACTGGTCAAGTCCAATGAGGACAAGATCACACAGATCAGACTTCTGTGACTCAGAACAGGCTAGAGAGTACTGGTGAAGGCTTCTGGAAGGGCAAAAGAAAATGTCCAGCACAGAAACCCTTTGTGCTCTCTTCCCCCGGAGACTCAGGTTCACAGCAGTTGGAGGGCTAAGCCCTCACGTGGAAGATGGAGGTCCTGAAGGATGGTTGGATCCACCAATGACTTTGCACAAGCCAGAAATACTCCTGGTGTGTTAAGCCAGTGAGATTTTGTTATTGTTTGCACTTGACTGATAAGACAACCTCTCTGCATTGGCACTTTGATGAGAAGGGCTTTGATGTTCTTCTTGTTAATGTGCAAAGACAAGAATGCCTTCAATGCTTGGGTGGAGGAGTTAAATGCATCTTCTTGTTTCTCTGTGGATTTACTAGCTTTATTAGCCCACACAGGTATTTTGTTACTGGCCCCACATAACCTCAAGTCTCCAATGAGTCATGTGGTCAATATTCTTGTTCATTCCTTTTGGAACCTTTCAGTCCCTGGAGATTTAATGTCTAAAATATGCATATGCCGTACATGGTCAATAATTCAAATTTTGTCCAGTGTCAGCCACAGCACTGTGCCACAGTCAATTTTTCAGAGTTATTGATCACCCTTTTATCCACTTAACCCCTGTCCTTCTTTGGAGGCAGCCTTCAGGACTGGGGTGTACACTCCAGTAGGGATGACCATGCTGGGCCATTCTCCAACACTGACATCATATTTTACAAAAGCAACTCTTGTCATATTGATGAGATGGATGTGCCACAACTTAATAATGTGTGAGTTCTTTTCCCCTGTTCATTCTTTTTACTTTCTATCCCAGGCTTCCAGGAAAAATTCTATACCTGTTAGACCTGTTCCTGAACCTTCCATGATACAGATCTTTGAATCTGGAGAATGGATGGAGAGAAGCAAGTTTGAGAAGTAATGGAGAGAGAAAAGGGTTTCATTCAAGAGCTTCAGTTTATCTTCATAATTGAAAGCTAAAGAGCAGGAAATGGGAGGAGGGTAAGGTAAGTGACCCCAAGCTGGATTACGGGGGGCATTTTTAGGGTCTGATATTTGAGAAGCTCTGGAGAAGCTATGGGCATGAAAGATCTGTGGAGGAGTAGAGGGATATGAAATTTTTTCTGAGTATTGTAAATGAGTTCTTCCATAATGCTGAGCATCACATATGTTTGGAATCCACTTTGAAACTACATCAAACCATTGTATTATGGTTTTGAAAATTCGAATCTGTGCCGAAATGGTTATCACCTGAGAACTTTGGATTTGTTTTAAAAATTTGGTTTATGTGTTGGAACACCTCTTTTTGAAATTAAGCATTTAGATAACTTCATCATCTACTTAACAGAAGAACAAAAAGCCAGAAGATAGCAATGGCTTTAATTTTCCTCCATCAAACCTAAAAACTCGCCTCTGACCACCTATATCCATCCTTTCCTCCCCCCTCTTGTTACAGTGGAAGACAGATCTTATACCATCAGCCATAGCACATCCCTCCATCTCTGTTCTGGATTCATGCCATCTCCTTAAGGACCTTATGACACCTGTTGTCTCCTTGATGATATGAATTGTCAACTTTGTCCTCTCCACTGGCCCCTTCAGATCAATACTTTTTCTTCTTCAAAACAAATTTTCTTACAATTCCCTACCATTCCATTTCTTGCTGCTCTTTTTTAGTCCAGCTTCTTGAGAGAGCTGTCTCACTTGTTTTCCCTACTTCCTCACCTTATATTCACCCCTCCTTAACAAATTCTGGGCTAATCTCCTTCCCCATTATTCTACTAAAAATATTCTTATTCAGGTCCCTAATGGTATCAGCTTCATAAAATCCAATGCTCATGTTTCCACCTTGCTCCACCTCTTAGCATCATTTGGCACCTTGGATTACATCCACCATCTTGAAATCTTGTCTGTTAGCTATCATGACACTGAATTTTCCTGGTTTTCTTTTTCTCTGGCTATGGACTTAGTTTCCTATGTAGATTCCTCTATTGTCCTGCCCCTTAAAATTAGTGTTCCTTGGAGTTCTTTCTTAAATTCTCAATCTATACACTTATCTTGGGTGTTATCATACTCACTGACCTTCGTCTGCATTCACATATTGATGACTTCCAAATCGTTGCTAACAAAATCTCTCCCTTGAGATGCAGGCTAATATATCCAATTACTTATTATTATCTACAACAATCACTTACTATCACCTCCCCATTACAAACAGAACACGTCCAACAGGACTCAACCTGTATGACCAACCATAACATAGCTCATATTCCACCTGAATATCCCATACTCTGCACTCATTGAATGGCCATCATCCACCTGGTTGACCAAAGCCACTGTGATTCCCATTGACTATTTTTTTCCCTCCTCCAGTTGCCAACCCCTGTCAATATCACTTTCTAATCTTTCTTAGAATTTATCCACATTTATCCATGCCCTTGGTCATAATCCAAGGACAGGCCACTGCCTCTCTCATCAGAGTTCCTACCTGGTCTGCCCACAACCTTTCTCAACCGAGTCAGTCTCTGTACTGTAACTGGAATGAGTTTCCACTAACACAAATATTATCATATCAGTTGCTTGGTTATGAAGTTTGCAACTTTTATTTCTGGCCTCATCTCTTAAACAGAAATCTATATTTTGAACTCTGAACAAGTGGATTTATCCTTTATCTAGTACAGTCACAAATTTCAAAGTTTCTCTGAAACTTCACCATGACATTGTACAAGTATTTAAAAGACATAATAATTGAGTCAAAAATGGAGAATTTAAACATGATAAGCACTGAATTTTGAGGTAGGGGTAAAATTGTGTTTAGGTTTTATTTTTGCCTAACATGTAACCTAACCCAGTCACAGGATTCAGGGTTTAGGACATGGGCATCTTTGGACATCATTATTCTGCCTCCCATAGCTATGAACAGTCAAACAAAACTTTCTTCCCCAATGGAGCTGTAATCTAGTGATACTATGTGAGATTCAGCTGCTTCTCCATGTACACCCAAGCTTATAATAAGTGATCTCCTTGATTACAAAGGTATTTCCAGACCCACATTGGGTCTGGAATATACTATGATGTGTGTGTGTGTGTGTGTGTGTGTGTGTGTATCTAGTTTTCAGGGTTGTGATCCCACCCTGCTGAAAAGAACACCTAGGCTTTAGCCAATATTTTTCTAGTCCTATTTTATTTTCTATAGGATCTAAAGAATATGACATTTAATTTAATAATTTTCCTTACTCATACGTAATGAGTACCTCTGGCTTCTGAGCCCTATTTTGGACACAGAGGAGAGAGTCTGCAGAAGTATGGAAATTGCAAAAGATGCAACAAGTACAGACAAAAACAGTTTGATAGTTATATCTTATAGAATATAAAAAGTGTCCAAGTGTGTGCTTCCCAGAATCCAAACTGAAGAAATTAAAAAATGAGAGAAAGCAGTGTGGCTTGAGCTGTTTTGGGGCAGACAGGAAGAAGGAAGACCATCGTGGGTAGAGGAATTCAGGCAACTGGGATGGGGTTGCAGAGTGTTCTGGCCCAACATTTTCGGCAAAAGTATTCAAACTTGAGTGATCCCGAGTAGTAGGTGATAGCAAATTAGATGCATTTGGCTTTAAACTCTGTTATTTTAAAAAGACTTTCTTTCGAAATTATATTCCATTTAGGAGAATATAAAAATGAAATTGCATGTCCTAAGCATAAAAGATACTGGCAATTTCATGTATTTTAAAATCGATTACAAAGAGAATATTTTCCCCCTCTCCTCCTCCTATTCACCTGCCTTCTGTAACATCTACCCAGGATATCTTTCTAGATTTCTAAATTGACAGGGTTTCCTTAGTCCAGAGGAAAAATCTTGGGACCCTCTGGAGGCAATTGCCAATTCCATGTCATGTACAATTTGTGACACTGCTTAGGTTGCATAAAATATTCATATTTATGCAATTTTGTGTTGTATAATCTACACTCATTTATATTTCCATGACTTACTGGTAATGACACTAATTATGCAGTTGGCAGAGAGGCGTGAAGTGACAGTTATGATGATTTTGTCAACAGTGGGGTGTTTGACTGTAAACTGTTCCCGTCAAGAAACCCTCCACGTTAATTTGTTTTTTTTCCTTATTGCCATTTGAAAAGTCTCAACAGAGACTGAAACTTAAAATCTCTTACTTCGTTAGCATCCAGAGGGAAAATCCAAGGAGAGAGAAGAGGGAAAAGAAGGGAGTTGCCTCTGGCTCTAATTAACGCTAAAGATGAACAACATAGTTGGTAAAGTTAATCTGGAACTTTTTGCAACTATAGTCTCTTTTGTGGATTGTCTGGTTGGAGAAAATGGAAGAGAAATGAGCTCAGGTGTTTTTCTGCATTACGTGTCGTCTTCACGCATCAGCGAATGCGGGCATCTCTTCTGAGTGGTCCCTGCCAGGATCCTGTTTTTGCTAATCCTATCGCCCAGGCAATGCCCACAGTTGAATTTGCCACTCTTCCTTCTGCCTCTCTGACTCTACCTCACTGACTTCTTCTTTTCAGGTCGAATCTAGACACGTATCTTTCCTTTATCTTTTGGGTTTTCTCCTCCCCTGCCATGTACAGCTTCAGGCAGGTGAAGTGTTTTAGGCACTTCTTGTGAATGACATCTGGTGAGAATCAGCCAAACCTCCCAAGACTGATGGAAGATTCCTTTTTAAGTCTTCTCAGCCCACAGGGTTATTAAAGTGGCACAGCAGGAATTTGAGTTAAAATAAAGTCCATCTATGGGAAATAGAACAATGCAAGTATTTTTGTTTTTGTTGTTGCTGTTAATCAACACTAAATCTGTGATAAATCTGTGTTGTTTTTCTTAGCTATAGAAGTGAGAAAAACTAGGAGCCTAGGGTCAAATTCAAAGTATCTGTCCCCAACCCTGAAAGCTTAGTGTTTTTTTCTGCATTAGCCTGTGACTGTATTAGCCAAATGTTCCATTAGGAAGACTGAGGTTAGGTGTACGAGTATTTCTAGGGGAGTACAACTGTTTTGCAAAGGACTCACAGTCTGTATTTTGCATGATGCTTCAGGGGTAGGCATGCAGGTAGGAGTTTATCTCTATGACACCTGGCTAAAATTTCAGGGTGGAGGGGTGATTCTCAGCCAGTGAGTGAGGCGGGTGAGTGCCCCCTTTCCATGCCTATTCATCCGAGATCATGTGTTAGCAAAACACTGAGAAATTAACAGGAAATCTTTTTTTTGAAATCTTGTTTGTGCAGCCATATGTTATGCGACCCAAGGGAGAAAGCCTCAATAATGATGACATTTGCTCTGAAGACACATTGCACCTACAGAAGGGAGCATATCTGAGGACCAGAGGAGCACCTGCAGCCTGAGAAGCTTTCTGGGGTTGATTGGCTCACTTCCTCCCTCCCCAGCTGCATTCGAGTCAGAAACTGGTTGGCCTATTTCACAGATGCGGGACTGAGACCCTGACAGGTATGGCATTCGCTGGGTAGCCTGGACCGGGTGACGATAGATGACAGCACAGGTGTCCTGTCGGCCCTAGATGCCAATCAACTCATAGTTCTGTTTTCCAATGTACGCACAATAAAATCACTATTTTTTTCATGTGAATCTTCCTTTTGGTAATTTCCTAAGATCCCACATATATCCCCTTCTATGCATGTTATGTCAACATTCACCATTAATAACATTTTTCATTCTGGAAAAAGAATGAATGTATTGCTGTAGATCAGCAACTTAGAATGGCTCAAATCTGTTGGCAACTTCCAGGCACTGTTTCACTGAGACACTTTGGAGGGTTGTGGGCTGAAAAATTCACTGGAGCAGGAGATGGAGGGTATGGGTCACATTGACCATCTGTGGGCCTTTGGGGAGTCTCTTAATCATTTACTTTGATTTCAGTCTCTGATGAGTAAAACGAGGAGATTAAGGTAGACGGTCCCCAAGATTTCCTTCCGATTTTAAAGTTCTGTGAGTCCATGGATGTGGAAGGAATGTATGGTTGTCTTCTGGCCACCCTCTGGGACTCTGCATTAGCAGTGATTTGTGGTATTTTAGTGGAGGGAAAGATATAATGATCCTACACAAATGGCAAGGGCTGGCTGATGAAGAATGGCATGGGAAGAGAGAAATACCCAATTCCTGTTCAGGATTTAATGAGAGGTTGCTTTGGGGCTAAGCTCTGCTTATAGTGAACCCCACCTGGGACTGATTGTATTGTTAATAAATGTCTTTGACTTCCTCTTTTGCCACCAGGATGCATCAAAAGAACTAATTACTCAGATTTTTGTTTAATGGTGCTTATCTAAATAACTTAGGAGCTTTTGAGTGAAAACAATAAAAATGCAAATGATTATGGTGCAGTGCAGTGTAATAAGGATATTTTCATAATCAAAAGCAGCGGCAGTAACCTGCTGGAGGGTATTCTCAAAAGTTTTGCCAGATTCAAGGCACTAGGGACCTGTAGTAACAGGAGGTATTTCTGACTGTCTCTTAGCTTCTGCCCCTTAACCTCCATCTGCTCCAAAAAGCATGGATGCTCCAAAAGCTTCCCTTGGGTCTTCGGAGGCAATTGGGTGACAAATTTCGTGGATATCGCATGAACTAAAAAAATTCCACAACCTAAGTGGTTGTTAATCTCCAGTGTAAATATGTCTTTAAGTTCCACTAATTTGCTAGTTTTGAGATTCTTTGAAAAGTGCATTAGCAAAGAGACATCTATACCAAGGTGCCTTCCTTAGCTTCATTGAAAAATGCGTGAAATAGTGCGTGTGATGGAAGCATTGCTGGCTTTCTTATTATCTGAGTGTTTGGGGCAAATTGCATAATCTCTTGGGCTTCATTTTCTCAGCATTTCTATTCACTTTCAAATTGGTCCTGGGAAAAAGGCTTAGTGGTAGGGAAGTCCTGAACCAGAGAACACCCTGTTAACAAACACCTAATTTATTTCATTGTATCATGGTGATTGAGAAAACCGATACATTTCCTGAACTTAGTAAACAATGGGATCTCTGAGAAATTGGCTGGATGGCCTCTCCAATCCCTCTCAATGCCATGGGTTGGTCCAAAAGGTGAGATTTCTGCAAGTTTTGAGAAAAGCTCCTGAGAGATTAATTAAATCCCATACCAAAGTTAACCTGCTTTTAAAAAGACCTTGAATTCTGGAAGGACTCATTTAGTTACTGTATTTCATAGAATGTAAAATGCCACTGGTTATAAAAAGCACCATTATTTTACGTACTTCTAAGAAAAAAAATTCTGCTAGTTAAACTATGACATGGCTTCGGTTGTAAGACTCGTCGTGATTTAGAGATATCTTAAAATCTCCGAATTCAAGGAGTGCTCATGAATTCAAAGTCAGGAAAGCTTGTGCCATCAGGCTTGAAAGGAGGAGCATTGGAGGGATTCTAGCACTAAAAGACCTTTATGGTCACATCTCCTACATAAAATTCTTGCATGAATGAATTTCACCATAACTCTACGAGTCGCTGGGCATCTTCCTGGCCTTTTACAGGTGAAGCCATTAAGGTGTAACAAGGTTGTGCAGCACCAAGGATGACGAAATGAACTCCAGCGGGTTTTTTTGGATGCTGGTGTGGGTTGATGTGGCTTGGTATAATTGTAGCTACTTTAAAAATATCATTGTTTATTGGGGCGCCTGGGTGGCTCAGTTAGATGAATGTCTGACTCTTGATTTAGGCCCAGGTCATGATCTCAAGGTTGTGGGATTTGCCTCATGTACGGCTCTTTTTTTTTTTTTTTTTTTTTTTTAAGCACTCAGTGTTTGACTTATTTGCAAGATGTCACAAAAGTAGCATTCTCCCCTGTTTTTCACTGATCTGATTCAGAACATCAATAGTATCTCTGATTAAGGTCTCAAAGATCTCATCAGCTAGCTGCATATTCACACACAACTCATCCTCCTCATAGTTCACCCACGCACCCTGTCTCCTCTTCATGGAGCTCCCGGACCAGGAGTCATGGTGTCTGCTTGGGATTCTTTCCCTCTCCCTCTGTTCCTTCCGCTGCTCGCTTGCTCTCTCTCTCTCTCTCTCTCTCAAATAAATAAAATCTTAAAAATATATATCATTACTCATCAGTCCTTAGTTTTACTAATTCCTTCTTTAAGTGAGGAATCTGGAATCTCGTTTAGATTCCCCACTGTCTAAAAAATAAAGTCCCTCCTAGGGCAGGTTAGGGAATGCCCCTCCCAGGCAACATTAGCTGCCCAACCTGGGGAAGTTGCCTGGGGTCCTATGAGTCAAGAGGCCACTCACTGTTCTCTGTGAGAGCTACCATTCACCAGGAAAAAACGCCAGAGGTAAGACAGCTTGATTTGAATGCATAGGGACAAAGAGGCCTGTGCTCTACAAATAAGGGAATATTAGTTGGTCTCTTGGGAAAGGAATATGAAAGTGACCAAACTTCATTACCACAGCAGCTAAAGGCAGTCTTCTGTGTTTCTAATTTCTAGTTAGCTTTTTCTAGAAATAAACAGGCGTTGAAGAAAATTTGGTGGTTTTGTTTGTTTGTTTTTTCTGAACCAAGTTAAAATAGCTAGAAAAACATGATGACGTTAGATTGGCTTTTTCCAGCAGTTTGACATGGGAATTACTGATGGAGCTTACCTCTATAGCATGAGGGAAAAAAATTAAACACAAGCTTTGGCATGTGTGAACAGAGGGAGCAAGATTCCTAGAGGAATATTTGAGGGTCTAAAGACCCATCTATGCTGAAACTCGTTCTCTGTGGGCCTCCTGCAGCTAACATTTGGTTTATAAGTAATTCTTTTGAATCAGGACATGAGAGTTTAAGGTGGGTATGATTCCTATTGCTACCTTAGTATGAATTGGTCACCCACTAGTGCACTGAAGAAATAGAAATGATAAGTTTGAGTAATATGATAATCTTTGCTAGATGGGCTAGTGACAGAAGCCATTCTCAATTAGATGAAACAAATATGACGTTACTAAGATAATTGTGGATTCCATATGGGGACCCAAACTAAGAAATGTCCTTTGACCTCAAGAGAGCATGGAGTGAGGGACGTGAAGGATGCAGGGGTGTTCTTTCCCCTGACTTCCTCTCTCCCGTAGGCTTCTTCCACTTCTCTGGTTCACTTACCAGAAAACGAGGCATCTGCCAGGGGCCCTAGGGCTCCCAGCCCAGCCCAGGGCACACAGAGACTGGCTTCTCCTTTCCACTCGGTGCTTCCACCTGGCCCTGCTTGGATTAGGTTCTCATCCTTGAACTTAGAAACTCTGATGAGGGGTTGGGGATAACTCCTGGAAAGGCAGTCATTTCCCAGGAAGCAAAAAAAAAAAAAAAAGAAAAGAAAAAAAATGGACTGCCAAATTGGATGCTGAAGAAAAAAATTCGAATCTTGCAGGAGGAGAGAGAGACAGAAAAGAGGAAAAAAAGGCAGAGTTAAGGGATGATGGATGTTCTTTCAACAGGAGAATGAAGGCAGCTGGAGCATCGTAGGTCTGCCACCGGGTGGGAGGGTTGGGGACAAGGCTGCACTGTGCATGCTCTTCTCTGCGCTGTCTTGGGCTTGCAGTGGTCCGGATATGGGCTGTGGGGCAGGTGGGCCAGGCTCCCAGTCCTGGCTGCCTTGGCCTCCCACCTACAAACCTGAGATAAAACTGCATGTCCTTCTGGGGACTTGGGTAGTGAACATCGGGTGGGGATTTTGTGTGCTAGCACTTGGTAGATCATGAGGGTGTCCCACATGGTAGATAAATCACCAGAGTTAATATTTGACTAAGTATCGTGGGGTGTTTTGTCTTTTATAAAAAAATAATTTTATTTTATACCGCTTCTGTGGTATGTTGTATTTTCTTACACCTTGGGGATAAAAAATATCTTAGAAACTTCTCTTTCAGTCCATATGTACAGAAGTTCTCAAACAGAATTTTGGTTCAAATACAAGGTAATGAATTGAGATATCGATGTTGGTTCATTTCAGTGAAATCTATGCCAAAAAAAGAGCGGTGCGGGGGTGGGGGGGAGGAGTTTCCATTGATATGACAAAATGTTTCAAGATATCAAGTGGTAGATGAAATTTGGGAATAATTATGTGGCAAAACTACCTCATTACAGTTTAAAGCTTCATAATATGCTCTTACCAGAAAAAAAAACAATGCAATTTTTTTTAGTTTTTTTTTTTTTAGCAATGCAATTTTTTAAAGGCTATTTTCTCCCCTTTTTTGGAGGTGATGATAAGCTGCTTAAAAGTGGAGTGAAAACCTGAGCCCACTTGCTACTTGCAAAAGTGAGCACGGTAGCTGTGGCTTGCCTTCAAGTGCCATTTTCATGCTCATGCAAATCTCTGCATCCTTCCTGTGAGATTTATTAGGGATCAGATTTATGTGCCAGAGGCCCCAAGCTTCAGCTTTTGAGCAGCAAGCTAATAGTTGCTTAAAGGTGACCTGTTTTGAAGTCAAACGCAGACATTATGGGTTTCTTCTCCCCCAAAGTCATGTTTCACTATTCTTTAAAAGTTTTCTCAGATCTTCGCTGGGTTCAGACGTGCTAACTACTTTTTTTTTATTTATTTATTTTTAATAATAGGCTCCATGCCCAGTGCATGATGCGGGGCTCAAACTCATGACCTGAGATCAAAACATGAGCCAGGATCAAGAATCAGATGCTTAACTGACTGAGCCAGTAGGGTGCCCCCAGACCTGCTAATAATTTTGAATCCTGAATCTTGTCCACTAAGCCTCACAGTTGCTGTAAAGGGCCAGAGAGTAAATATCTTTGCTCTATGGGCCTCATTTCGCTTCTATCACAAATATTCAACTCTGCCATTGTCACACAAAAGCTACCGTAGACGATGCCCACATGAATGGGAGTGTTTGTGGTTCCAGAAAATTCCATGCGATAGGTGGTAGGGGGAAATGTGGCCCACTGAATGGAGTTTGCTGGCCAACCCTTGAGTTATACCATCAGTAAAATGTAGTGGTTTCTATCATACAATCACTTGGAGCTGTGTCGATGCAAAATAAACAAACCTCTTAGAATTTCAAAAAAAAAAAAAAAGGAAGAGAGTTTGATTCAAGACCAAGTGAGGACAGCTGCCCAGGACATACTATCTTCACAAAAGAGAGAAAGCCCCAGGGAAGGATGCTTAATCTGGGTTATGTATGGTTTTTTGTTACATCAAGAGTTACACTCATCACGATGAAGGACATTCCAGAAAATTACAAACTTTATCTTATGCTTCTAGTACATGCAAGGTTGCAGGCTTTGGAAGGATAGCAATGGAATCTCATCAGATTTTCTCTTATCTTCAGTTTGAAATGTTTCTTTTAGGTTATTTGCTAACCACGCAGATGTACAATGTGTGCCCTGCAGAAATAGACACATGCTCTGAAGTTTGGTTAAGTCACTCTGACCTTGGTTAATGTTGAAGGGTAGCTTCCCTGGGAGCTCAGGAGCAGGATCCAGGAACATAACACGTTGAGAATTTCCTTTATCATTTCTCTCTTTTGAGCAATAATCTTTCCTCAGAAAGCATTAATGATCAACCTTATTTTTTTATGTCCCTTGGTGCCAGAGTGACTGCCTTGTTGCTAGAGTTCACCACTGTGGGGAAAGTCACATAAATGGTGGGAAGCTTAAAAAAAAGATACACCTTTTCCTATTAAGTCCAGTTGACAGGCAAACACAGTACACATGTGCTTGGTTTAGAGCCTCTACTTTTACAGTTGATACAAAATTTATAATAAAGATACAGGACAGTAAAATAATTGCAATAGGTACAATTTGAAGGAATGAATGTGGTGTTGGAGTATCCTTTATCAGCTGTGATGCTTTTTCTTATGGGTCAACTTAGCTAGGCTATAGTATCCAGTTATTCAGTCAAACCCTAATTAAGTTTTACTGGGAAGGGCATTTTGTCTGTCTGATGTGAGTAACATCTATGATCAGTTAATTGTAAGTAAAGGAGATTACCTTCAATAATGTGGGTGGGTCTCATTTAATAAGTTGAAGATTTGATGAAGGAGAAGAGGAGGAGGAGGAGGAAGGGGAAGAAGAAAAAGAAGAAAAAGAACAACAACAACAACAAACTCTGAGTTCTCTCTAGAACTAAAACTTTTGCCTCAAGACTGCAATGTCTGCATGAGTTTCTTGCCTGCTTGTCAGCCTCCACAGTCACGTGAGCCAATTCATAGATACATCTCCTATTGATTTCTTTCTCGGGAGAACCTTGTGTGATATAGAAGAAATATGCCTAATGAATTATTTCTTATCCTGAAGACTCATTCTCCTCTGCTGTGTTATTATCTTTACATACTCATTTGTTTACTCATCCAGCCACCCCTCCATTCTTTTAACAATCTTTTCCATCTCAGTAAATGGAGCCACCATGTACAAGTTATTAAAACCGGATCCTCAAAGGTACCCCAGCCTCCCATCTTTGCCTCTGAAGCGTATCTCCTTTCCACTCTCATCTCATTTCATGGCGCCACCCTCTTCCAAGCCCCCACTGAGGTCTGTACTTCTTCTGCTGCTCTGCACAGGTGTGGCGCACCTGCCTGCATTGGCTGCTCTGTAGCCATGTGTAAAACACATTTGATATCAGGCTTTGTGCTTTCTTTCCAGAAGGTCATCTTGTGAAGATGGAGCATTTGTCTTAATTTCCCTTTATGCAAAGCCAAGATATAAATATCTTTTCTGGGCCTACTTGCCAAACTCACTATGAGAGTCAAAGACAAGGCAATGATTGCCATCCAAACCTTGGAGGAAAGAGCCTCGGGTATGATTTTTTCTCTCGGTTCTGTCTGAGACTCTTCTACACGTTGCCATGACATTTGGAATCCATATGCATTGAAATCACCCTTATATCGTGTGCAAAATTAATATCTAAAGACGTATGTAGAAGAATAGCAATTATTAGCACCCTAAGCTATGATCTGATATTAGTATATTGCACAGTATGCCTTCTTTAAAAAATAAAAATAAGGAGTTAGTATTTGTATTTTTGTCATCTAAATTTCCTCCCCTAGGATTCCTCATCTGAATTCCTGCCTCCTTTATCTACCTGTCCACCATTAGAACATTTGGCACAATTTTTTTTTTTTTTTAAGATTTCAGTCGTCTAATTCATTAGAGACACAGAGAGAGAGGCAGAGACACAGGCAGAGGGGGAAGCAGGCTCCCTGCAAGGAGCCCGATGCAGGACTCGATCCCTGGACCCTGGGATCACACCCTGAGACAAAGGCAGATGCCCAAACACTGGGCCACCGAGGTGCCCCATTGGGCACAATTTCATTACCCAAAATTATAAGACCAGGTTCATGGGTGTCACCACCAAAAGTGAGAAAAAAGAGGGAAAAAAGCTTAACTCTGCTCAATAAACTGTAACTCAAAACATGATACACTTTCCACTTTTCAGCAGAGGGGTCACTGAGTCAGCCCACACACTGGCAGATTATCTTGCTCTTTCTGTCAAGTGAGTTGTTGAGGATGGAAGGGTCAGTGTCACTCTAAAATAGCAGGCAACCCTCACTAACTTTTAAAAAGAACTGCTAGGCAAGCTGGACTTTCAAAAAACATTGGAAAGAATGTGTGTGCCTACCTGCCACCTACTGTCTCTGGCTTTACTTACGTTTATTGTAACCTACTTGTCTCCGTGCCTGTGAACAAAGGACCCTTTCCTGATTTTTGGTTTCTAGAATCTTCTTTACAACTTCCCAAACATTCTCAGCAAGGAAGACAGTGTAGCACGTCACCGGGGGCATACCCAGGAATAAAAAGGGGCTCCCTATTGAGGACAAAGTGGTGTCACATATGGTCAGAAAAGCAGAAATTAAAGCTGGCCATGAGCATCACTTTCTCCAAACTGGTGTCTGGTCGAAGACAGAGCCCAGGCTACTCTGCCTGCCAGCCCCACCCTTGGGACAGACCCTCACTCTTGAGTGATGACCCTGTGATGTTGGAGACCACAGACCTCTCCCTGGGAGAGGCTGCCCCTTGGGCAAGAGGATGAGTTCCTTCTTTCTTAGACCTCCTGTTGCAGTGACGGATGGCCACCCCTGCCAGACAAATGCACACATTCACGGTGAGCTGGTCTGTGGGTCGGTCAGACCTGGGTCCATCCTGGCTTCACCTCTGAGTGTGAGTTTTGTAAGATTGGATGAAAAGGCAGGGGTCAGAGGGTAAGAGAGGTGGGGAGACCTCGGTGGCACAGGAGGATGCTTGGTTTCCTCCTCCTGGCACCTGAACGGAGTCCTGGTCTGGTCTCTCTGGCCAGCACTGCTCTCCCTCCTACCCATGTTAAAGGAGCTTTTAGGGTAGACAGGAGCAGATCCGAATGCCCCTGAGGGCCATCGTTTCTCTGCTGGATTCTTCCTTCTCTGCGTTCCAGGAAGCCCCTCGGTTCCTCCAAGAAGCGAATGTGTAGAGTCTTTCAAACTCCAAACTCCTGGATCTCGCCACTTGGAGCTGGGAAGAGCACAGAAGAGGACACAGCTCTATTTCAGATGTACCACCTCTCCTTTGTCTCCACCACTTCTGGCCTGGGCCCAGCTGGGAAGGGGCTTCTCTATTCTTCACCCCCTGCCCCCCAGAAGCCCCCACTCCACATTCACTATTGCCATTTGCACAACATGGGCCACACTGAGTAAATCAGTTTTGTGCAAACTTGACTCCTACCAGACTTCTTAAAGAGTGCTGATCTTTTTTCTCCCTCGAATATTTGAAAGCACAAGACCCACAATGCATCCTTGGCAGTGATGGTAGAGGGAAAAGTTGGACTGTTCTGTCTACAGGTACTTGAATGTCAGGTAGTGAAAATCCTACGTAAACAGAATGCTGTGTTAGGATGTTGTTCATCCTTCCTCTTATTTTTTAAATGTCTCAGTTACAACTCCAGTGAACGCTGTGCTCAAATCAGATCTGATGTACCTTCATTTGCATATTTCAGGCAACATAGTTGTCATTACCATGTGGGTGTATTTCCATCAGCACAGTCCTTGTGTGCCCAAAATAGTATTTCGTTTTTTTTATGATTTATAATTTAACTTTGGGACTCTGTTCCATTGAGGTGGTAGAAATTTTCCCAACCTCAGGCTACCTCAACATTTCTGGGGTTGTACTTAAGCGCTGATTGTGAGAGAAGACGGGGGAGAAACTTCCCGGCATTTACTCATCCAGAATTCTCAGCATCTCCTGTTGTATCTCTGGCCCTTGCATGCCAGCCCCTCCCTCCCGCTGCACACCAGCCCCCCATCTGCCCCTCCCACCCCCGTTTGCATGACTCATCTGTAGATCTAACGACAGCCTTACATCTGTAGCCAGGATGTGGCTGTGAGGTGACTTCCATGCCACACTTGGGTGCACGGAGCACTCAGCTGCGCTGCACCAGAACCCGGGGGCTCTGGAAGGTGCTGTGGGCCCTCCAGCAGGACACCTCCTGCAAGCATTTCTATCCTGGCTCTGGCTGCTTCCTTGGCCTCTGCCTGGGGCCACTCAAACCCCCAACCATCAGGAATTCTTGTCAGCACCCCTGAGGCTCAGTCTGAGGAGAGCACCATGCCATCCTTTGCTCAGTGTCCGGAGGCTTGCCCTGACTGTCCCCCTGAAAGCCTGGGGATCCTTACTTCTCCCGGTGGCGAGGGTAGACAGGCTTTTTTACTTGGAACTTTGACTTGTAAAACCCCAAAGCATTTCACTGCTTTCTGCCATAACATGACTCTTCCCTGAGCTCACACGCCCTGCACCCCCGGGCCTCAAGGGGTCCCAGCCAATGCGGGGGGCCAGGAGTTGGGTCAGTTAGTGCTGAAGATATTATCTGAGACAGTTTCTCTCCCTCCTCAGCTCTGTCTGTTAAATGACCTTCACTGATGTCCGCTTCCTAATGGAAATATACTAGAGTCTCAGAAAACACAGGTGAACCTAAGACAATCCCTCCATTCTGTAAGGCGAACAATTCAGGATGAAAAAACAAAAAAAGCAAACCCAGCTGCCTCAGTGAGACAAGCCTGATGAGAGGTTGTAAACCAGCACCCCAGTAAGCAGGTGAGGCCCCCGGCGTGCTATGCGAGCGTCTGCACTGTTTCTTAAGTATCATTTGGTGCTCAGGAATCGCTGTGTCCAGAATTCGAAATTACTGCTTTCACCGCTGATGCAAGGCAATTGGGTCATACTTCCTGAAGCGATGGAGCAACACAATTTGCAGATCCCTTTTAAACGCTGCAAATGTGTCCCGCAGCTGCTCACGGTTTGCATGAAAAACTTTACCCGTAAGTAGGTACCCCAGCATGGGAATGGATCTTGAATGCGTTGAGCAGATTAACACTTTCTTAGCAAAGAAAGCCTGCTTGATGAATCCTTAGTGTTGAGCCCCTGGTTTTAAACTCGAAAAATCAATGAGAGATCACAACCACTAGGTTCTTGGATGCCATCACCCAGTTTGCCCATTTGCTCGGGGGTCCCCCATCACTGTGTACACCACATATTTAGGCAACTCACGGACCCAGGTGACCCATGACACTGACTTATTACAAAATCACACAAGCACCACACTGTGTTCCAAATGGACTGCCCAATAAATGCCTTCCCTACTCCCAGGGATTAATATATACCTTCAGAGGATTCCTTAATTCTGAATGTATTGATTTTATCTCTGCTTCTGGAAGAATTACATTGCAATCAGTGGAAAGTCCTTTGAGAGAAGTTTCTCAGTAACTGTTTTCCAGTTCTTTGCCCAGCATCTAGCCAGGTGGCTGCACATGGTCTGTGCTTCGGATTTGGCCCTGAAGCCATACTAACAGAAAATGCTTGCTTGTAAAACTCCCTCGAGGAAAAGTCATTTATGTTGAAGAAATGAGGTCATTCTTGTACCCAGTCTGATTCTGGGATACCAGGGACTTGTCAGTTACTACCCGTGTTCTGCACAAGGATATAATTTGCCTCAGTGGTTCACTAGAAAATGCTATATCTCATTGATAGATTTGCTTAAGAACAACACAAAGACTACATTTGTAGCTCATACATGAGGCAGAATTTAAAATAGATTTTTCCCTTGGAAATAACAATTTGGAAACAAATTTCCTTTTGCACTTCCAGTTATTTATTTATGTTCTATCTCATTGCAAAGGAAGATAGGAGATGGCTTAAGAAGATACAATATTTCAACATAATAAAAAATTTAGGAATATCTAAGAGGCATTTTTTAGAAAGCCAAATAAAGGATCAGGGGTCTGAAATTAAAATAAAGCCAGAGGGAGGATCACCTGGCTGACCCTACAATCTCATATCCAGTGGGAGGTGGACCACAAATTTGGTTCTAACTCTGAGGCTGGCAAAAAGATGAAAATGAAATCAGCCACAGTGTTGAATTTCAGAAAGTGCTTGAGTCAAATTTTAAAGGATGAGTAGATTGAGTAGAGTTTGCCAAAGATTCTAAAGCAAGGAGCATGGTTAGTGAAAGGTGGAGGGACTGGATTTTAGCAGAGGCAAGAAATATGCAAGTGTCTTACAGCCATTCAGAGTAGGGAATAAGTAGGACAATCCATATACAACACTTACACACTTAGTATAGTACCTGACAAAGAAGACATTGGTTTTATTTTCAATGGTATTGTTTGATGGTGATTGGTCCATTCGAGTGATGATGGTAGTGGTTATGCTGTTGTCGTGGCTATTGGTGATTTTATTGTGGTGGTCGATGGAGGCCACGGTGGTCTCATTGTCACTGATGAAGACCAGGGTGATGGCTTTGTTATTGCTGTTCGTACTGATGGTTTTGTTACTGGTTTCAGTGGTAGTAGTGTTGGTGGTAGTTGTGATAATAATGGTGGTGGTTTTGTTGTTGATTTTCTTGGTTTCAGTGGTGATCATTATGTTATTGTTCTTGGTGGTACATACTGGTGGTGGTTTGGTTGTTCCTGTCATTGCTGCTGATAATGGTTGTGATGGTAGAATAATGAATTCTCCATGGCTGGACCATAGGGCACAAGAATGGCTAGGATTCAGGTTGGTTCAGGTCTTCAGTTTGATTGTCTAAATGCTCATAAAAATGTGCTGTTGGCCTATGTGACACGATGTGAAAATGAGTAATAAGATTTTGTGCTTCATGATAAGCGGCCCCGCCCCCAGAGCATCCAGGCCCCTGCAGATGGAGAGCCCCGGAGCTACTGCGGGAGCTGAATCCAGGGCTCCAGAGCTGGCCGCTGCCACTGTGGTTGTTCCTCCTGGGGCCTCACAGGGTAAACAACCCCCACTGAGCCCTGCACCAGGCAGGGGGCAGAGCAGCTCCCCCAAGTGCTAACACCTGAAAATCAGCACAACCGGCCCCTCCCACAGAAGACCAGCTAGAGGGACAAGTTCCAGGGGAAGTCAAGGGACTTAAAGTATACAGAATCAGAAGATACTCCCCCATGTTCTTTTTTTTTTTCTTTTTGATTTCTGTTTGCTTCCCCCGCCTTTTTATCTTTCTCTTTTTTTCTTTTTTCTTCCTTTTTTCTTTTTTCTTTTTCTCTTTTCTTTCCTTCTTTCTCTCCTCTCTTTTTCTCCTTTTCCCAATACAATTTGTTTTTGGCCACTCTGCACTGAGCAAAATGACTAGAAGGAAAACCTCACCTCAAAAGAAAGAATCAGAAACAGTCCTCTCTCCCACAGAGTTATGAAATTTGGATTACAATTCAATGTCAGAAAGCCAATTCAGAAGCACTATTATAAAGCTGCCAGTGGATCTAGAAAAAAAGCATAAAGGACTCAAGAGACTTCATGACTGCAGAATTTAGATCTAATCAGGCAGAAATTAAAAATCAATTGAATGAGATGCAATCCAAACTAGAAGTCCTAACGATGAGGGTTAACGAGGTGGAAGAACAAGTGAGTGACATAGAAGACAAGTTGATGGCAAAGAGGGAAACTGAGGAAAAAAGAGACAAACAATTAAAAGACCATGAGGATAGATTAAGGGAAATAAATGATAGCCCGAGGAAGAAAAACCTACATTTAATTGGGGTACCCGAGGGCGCGGAAAGGGACAGAGGTCCAGAATATGTATTTGAACAAATCATAGTTGAAAACTTTCCTAATCTGGGAAGGGAAACAGGCATTCAGATCCAGGAAATAGAGATATCCCCCCACCAAAATCAATAAAAACCGTTCAACACCTCGACACTTACTAGTGAAGCTTGCAAATTCCAAAGATAAAGAGAAGATCCTTAAAGCAGCAAGAGACAAGAAATCCCTGAATTTTATGGGGAGGAGTATTAGGGTAACAGCAGACCTCTCCACAGAGACCTGGCAGGCCAGAAAGGGCTGGCAGGATATATTCAGAGTCCTAAATGAGAAAAAATCTGCCACCAAGAATACTTTATCCAGCAAGGCTCTCATTCAGAATGGAAGGAGAGATAAAGAGCTTCCAAGACAGGCAGGAACTGAAAGAATATGTGACCTCCAAACCAGCTCTGCAAGAAATTTTAAGGGGGACTCTTAAAATTCCCCTTTAAGAAGAAGTCCAGTGGAACAATCCACAAAAACAAGGACTGAGTAGATATCATGATGACACTAAACTCATATCTTTCAATAGTAACTCTGAACGTGAACAGGCTTAATGACCCCATCAAAAGGCGCAGGGTGTCAGACTGGATAAAAAAGCAGGACCCATCTATTTTCTGTCTACAAGACACCCATTTTAGACAGAAGGACACCTACAGCCTGAAAATAAAAGGTTGGAGAACCATTTACCATTCAAATGGTCCTCAAAAGAAAGCAGGGGTAGCCATCCTTATATCAGATAAACTAAAATTTACCCCGAAGACTGTAGTGAGAGAAGAAGAGGGACACTATATCATACTTAAAGGATCTATCAAACAACAGGACTTAATCCTCAATATATATGCCCCGAATGTGGGAGCTGCCAAATATATCAATCAATTAATAACCAAAGTTAAGACATACTTAGATAATAATACACTTATACTTGGTGACTTCAATCTAGTTCTTTCTACACTCGATAGGTCTTCTAAACATAACATCTCCAAAGCAATGAGAGCTTTAAATGATACACTAGACCAGATGGATTTCACAGATATCTACAGAACTTTACATCCAAACTCAACTGAATACACATTCTTCTCAAGTGCACATGGAACTTTCTCCAGAATTGACCACATACTGGGTCACAAATTGGGTCTGAACCGATACCAAAAGATTGGGATCGTCCCCTGCATATTTTCAGACCATAATGCTTTGAAATTAGAACTAAATGACAACAAGAAGTTTGGAAGGACTTCAAACACATAGAGGTTAAGGACCATCCTCCTAAAGGATGAAAGGGTCAACCAGGAAATTAAGGAAGAATTAAAAAGATTCATGGAAACTAATGAGAATGAAGATACAACCATTGGGATGCAGCAAAAACAGTCCTGAGGGGGAAATACATCACAATACAAGCATCCATTCAAAAACTGGAAAGAACTCAAATACAAAAGCTCACCTTACACATAAAGGAGCTAGAGAAAAAACAGCAAATAGATCCCACACCCAGCAGAAGAAAAGAGTTAATAAAGATTTGAGCAGAACTCAACAAAATCGAGGCCAGAAGAACTGTGGAACAGATCAAGAAAACCAGGAGTTGGTTCTTTGAAAGAATTAATAAGATAGATAAACCATTAGCCAGCCTTATTAAAAAGAAGAGAGAGAAGACTCAAATTAATAAAATCATGAATGAGAAAGGAGAGATCACTACCAACACCAAGGAAATACAAACGATTTAAAAAACATATTATGAACAGCTCTACGCCAATAAATTAGGCAATCTACAAGAAATGGACGTATTTCTGGAAAGACACAAACTACCAAAACTGGAACAGGAAGAAATAGAAAACCTGAACAGGCCAATAACCAGGGAGGAAATTGAAGCAGTCATCAAAAACCTCCCAAGACACAAAAGTCCAGGGCCAGATGGCTTCCCAGGGGAATTCTATCAAACGTTTAAAGAAGAAACCATACCTATTCTACTAAAGCTGTTTGGAAAGATAGAAAGAGATGGAGTACTTCCAAACTCGTTCTATGAGGCCAGCATCACCTTAATTCCAAAACCAGACAAAGACCCCACCAAAAAGGAGAATTATAGACCAATATCCCTGATGAACATGGATGCAAAAATTCTCAACAAGATACTAGCCAATAGGATCCAACAACACATTAAGAAAATTATTCACCATGACCAAGTAGGATTTATCCCCGGGACACAAGGCTGGTTCAACACTTGCAAAACAATCAATGTGATTCATCATATCAGCAAGAGAAATACCAAGAGCCATATGATCCTCTCATTAGATGCAGAGAAAGCATTTGACAAAATACAGCATCCATTCCTGATCAAAACTCTTCAGAGTGTAGGGAGAGAGGGAACATTCCTCAACATCTTAAAAGCCATTTACGAAAAGCCCACAGCAAATATAATTCTCAATGGGGAAGCACTGGGAGCCTTTCCCCTAAGATCTAGAACAAGACAGGGATGTCCACTCTCACCACTGCTATTCAAAATAGTACTGGAAGTCCTAGCCTCAGAAATCAGACAACAAAAAGACATTAAAGGCATTCAAATTGGCAAAGAAGTCAAACTCCCCCTCTTCGCCAATGACATGATACTCTACATAGAAAACTCAAAAGCCTCCACCCCAAGATTGCTAGAACTCATACAGCAATTTGGCAGTGTGGCAGGATACAAAATCAATGCCCAGAAGTCAGTGGCATTTCTATACACTAACAATGAGACTGAAGAAAGAGAAATTAAGGAGTCAATTCCATTTACAATTGCACCCAAAAGCATAAGATACCTAGGAATAAACCTAACCAAAGAGGTAAAAGATCTATACCCTAAAAACTATAGAACACTTCTGAAAGAAATTGAGGAAGACACAGAGATGGAAAAATATTCTATGCTCATGGGTTGGAAGAATTAATATTGTGAAAATGTCAATGTTACCCAGGGCAATGTACATGTTTAATGCAATCCCTATCAAAATACCATGGACTTTCTTCAGAGAGTTAGAACAAATTATTTTAAGATTTGTGTGGAATCAGAAAAGACCCCAAATAGCCAGGGGAATTTTAAAAAAGAAAACCATATCTGGGGGTATCACAATGCCAGATTTCAGGTTGTACTACAAAGCTGTGGTCATCAAGACAGTGTGGTACTGGCACAAAAACAGACACATAGATCAATGGAACAGAATAGAGAATCCAGAAGTGGATCCTCAATTTTATGGTCAACTAATATTCGATAAAGGAGGAAAGACTATCCACTGGAAGAAAGACAGTCTCTTCAATAAATGGTGCTGGGAAAATTGGGCATCCACATGCAGACAAATGAAACTAGACCACTCTCTTGCACTGTACACAAAGATAAACTCAAAATGGATGAAAGATCTAAATGTGAGACAAAATTCCCTCAAAATCCTAGAGGAGAACACAGGCAACACCCTTTTTGAACTTGGCCACAGTAACTTCTTGCAAGATATATCCACGAAGGCAAAAGAAACAAAAGCAAAAATAAACTATTGGAACTTCATCAAGATAAGAAGCTTTTGCACAGCAAAGGATACAGTCAACAAAACTAAAAGACAACCTACAGAATGGGAGAAAATATTTGCAAAAGACGTATCAGATAAAGGGCTAGTTTCCAAGATCTATAAAGAACTTATTAAACTCAACAGCAAACAAACAAACAATCCAATCATGAAATGGGCAAAAGACATGAACAGAAATCTCACAGAGGAAGGCATAGACATGGCCAACAAGCACAGGAGAAAATGCTCTGCATCACTTGCCATCAGGGAAATACAAATCAAAACCACAATGAGATACCACCTCACACCAGTGAGAATGGGGAAAATTAACAAGGCAGGAAACCACAAATGTTGGAGAGGATGCGGGGGAAAAGTGAACCCTCTTACACTGTTGGTGGGAATGTGAACTGGTGCAGCCACTCTGGAAAACTGTGTGGAAGTTCCTCAAAGAGTTAAAAATAGACCTGCCCTACGACCCAGCAATTGCACTGTTGGGGATTTACCCCAGAGATACAGATGCAATGAAACGCCAGGACACCTGCACCCCGATGTTTCTATCAGCAATGGCCACAATAGCCAAACTGTGGAAGGAGCCTCGGTGTCCATCGAAAGATGAATGGATAAAGAAGATGTGGTTTATGTATACAATGGAATATTCCTCAGCCATTAGAAACGACAAATACCTACCATTTGCTTCGACGTGGATGGAACTGGAGGGTATTATGCTGAGTGAAGTAAGTCAATCGGAGAAGGACAAACATATGTTCTCATTCATTTGGGGAATATAATAGTGAAAGGGAATAAAAGGAAAGGGAGAAGAAATGGGTAGGAAATATCAGAAAGGGAGACAGAACATAAAGTCTCCTAACTCTGGGAAACGAACTAGGGTGGTGGAAGGGGAGGAGGGCAGCGGATCTGGGTGAATGGGTGATGGGCACTGAGGGGGGCACTTGATGGGATGAGCACTGGGTGTTATTCTGTATGTTGGCAAATTGAACACCAATAAAAAATAAATTCATTAAAAAAAAAAAGATTTTGTTCTTCAGAGTCTACAATGGCCCGTGAGCTCTCCCCTTAGGTAAAGACTGCAGGCCCATAACAAATAGGTGGTAAGGTCTTGGAGCTACAGAGCTCTAGACCTCAGCTGTTGTTTGATAAAAATATGCACAATCTTTGTGGCAACAACCAAGAACCATTGAAACTCTTCCCAAGATCTAAGAAATTTTAAAATGTCAATCGATCTGCAAGATGGCTTAGCAAGCTCGGAGCCCTGGGTCAGCAGATGGTGACAAGCTCCCAAATGCCAATTTGACCCCAGACTGACATATTTCTGTGCACGCTCCTGATTTCCATCTTACTTTCATTCAGGTCCATCTGTTTCAGAGGCAGGTTGTTCACTCAAGAAGTGGGCTCTATCTTTGTAATGCAGCAGAGGCGCAGAGCAGCGGCCTCTGCAGGGATCTGTAGGCCCATTTCACAGCATGAGTGGCAACTTGTGTAGCCAGGGTCGGGAAGGCAAAACGGACAGCAGTTGTCCAAGCCCTCATCCAGAGCAATGGTGCCGGGCATATTCCAGGCACCAACTTTTCAACCTTGGCATCGCTATGGGCTATGACTATACTTGCTCAAGTGTTTTCTGATTTTCTAAACACTAGGTGGTATTTTTGTGTAGTGAGCTTGGATGATCATGCAAAGGATAAATAATGTAGAAAACAGCTCAAGCAGTGAAAAGAAAGAAGGTGCTGAATACATAGGTACTGAATACAAGTAAAAAGAGTATGGGAGTTTAAACTTTAGCTTTGCAGCCTTGAGGACCAAGGTGATGCAGAAGCGTAGCATGCCTGTGTTTCAGAAGAATCCTTCATGACAGGCACTGCCCCAAAGGCCAAGCATGGCAAGTGTTTTGGTGAGAACGTGATCTACTGGGTTTCTCCAGGAAGCAGCAAATCTAACTTCATCATGTCTTAGAAATTAAACTCAAACTTCCCTATAGTGCTTACTACAGTGCCGATGGTTCGTTATCTACTGTTGCAGGACAATCGCTCTTCATCTGCTAGCGTAAAATGACAATATTTGTTGGCTGACTGTTTCTGTGGGTCAAGAACCTGGGCACGGTGGGGTTGTGTCCAGTGGCTCAGAGTCTGCAGAGAGGTTGCAACCTGGGTCTTGGCTTCAGCGGCAATGACCTCACAGCTCAGCTGGGAAGCATCCTCCTGGGCTGCTGGTCTGAGGGCCTCAGATCCTCCACCCTCGGGCTTACAAAATGGCAGCTTGCTTCAGCGCAGCAGACAAGCAAGAAGAACCAAAGAGAGATGGTGGAGACAGGAAGGAAGTCATAGTCTTTCAGAGCCTCATCGCAGGAGTGATACACCATCGTTTTTGGGACATTCTCTTTATTAGAAGCCAGTGATTGCCCGGCCCACCCGCAAGGGGAGAAGAGCAGCCGGGGAGGTAGGGATCCTTGGGAGCCATTTCAGAAGCGGCCTAACAGAGAAGCGGGTCAATATTTGTGATTATTATGATTCCTTACCAGGTGCTATTTTGTGTAAGCTGAACATACAGCAAAGCAGAACAGTAAAAATAGTTCTTTCTTGAAAAATAGATTAAATTTTATTGAAATCATTTGTTGGACTTATTTGATAATCTTCGATTATATCCTATTTCTTTCTCCTTCCTTTTCCTATTCCCTTACTACCCAGGGCAAGAGAAGGCCTTTAACCAGTGAATATAAATTCTCCCTTGATTAGAGATATTCACTGTCCTTTGTAGTAGTGAGTTAAAATATTCAAAATCGAATTTGTCAAAATTGAGAAACACATCTGTAGAAAATAAGCAAGAAAGGAAAAAAAATCCTGCAACACTCAAAACATGATGATGATGGTACCTTTTGTTTGACTTTTAAAAAAAAAAAAAAAAAGATTTTATTTATTCAGTGCATACTATAGGTTAGTCCGGACACTAAGAGTTTTTGATAATCTTTTGTTTCACCCTTGCTGGAACTCTGCAAGCTTAGGAAAGGCCTTATTTTCTAGATGAAGGAGTACAATCTCAGGAGAGTTAAGATGTGGTTAGCATCACAAGTGTTGTAACCCGGCCTAACTCCAGAGGCATTGTGTTCTACAGCTCCTCCACATTCTGGTTTGGGAATACACTTTCATATACAATTTCACGTGCAATTGGCTTCTTGACCGTTTAAAAAAACAAAAACAAATGCATTTAAAAATGTATGTAGCCCCAGTGTCAGACATGCTGTTTTCACAAGAACCTCCAAGGAGCCACTTCATGAAAAGCTCCTTTGCTCTTTCCTGGCATAGACTCTGCTCCTGGCCTGTCAGAGAATTTCTGCCAAAAAAAAAAAAAAAAAAAAAAAAAGCTTAATTAGTTATATAAATAAGCATATTACTCATTGGTAGGAAAAAACTCTCACAATCCTGGTTCTCTGCTACCACCTATGGCAGAAAGAAAGGGCACCCAGAGGCCCCAGCCAAGCAGCTGTATCACCCTCAGGTTCCAGAGCATCACAGCAGCCATTGCACCTGCCTAAGGGAATGAGAAATGACAGCATCAGGAGAGGTGGGCGCAGCAGCCCCCCAAGTGGGGTATAGAACTCAGGAAGCTCCCCAGATATCTCCTCATGATTATGATATCAATTCCTTCAGTTATCTAGCCAGGAGTGGGATTGCTGGATCATACTGTAGCTCTAGTTTTAATTTTTTGAAGACTCTCCATACTATTGTGCATAGTGACTACATGAACTTACATGCCCACCAATGGTGTGCAAGCATTCTCTTTCTCTGCACCCTTGCCAGGCCTTCCTAGATCTCTTGTCTTTTTCATAATAGCCGTTCCAACAGGCATGAGATAACATCTCCTTGTGGTTTTGATTTGCATTTCCCTGGTAATTACTGGTGTTGAGCACATGTTCATATACCTGTTGGCCATTTGTATGTCTTCTTTGGGGAAATGTCTACTTAGTCTCTGTGCCCATTTTTGAATTTAGTTATTTGGATTTTTTTGCTGTTGAGTTATAGGAGCTCTTTATATGTTTTGTGTATTAAACCTTATCAGATAAATTATTTACAAATATTTTCACCCATTCTGTAGGTTACCTTTCCATTTGTTGATTATTTCCTGTGCTAAGCAGAAGCTTTTTTTACTTTCATGTAGTCCCACTTGTTTATTTTTGCTTTTGTTTCTTGTGCTTTAGTGTCAAGTCCAAAATATCATTGCTAGGGCATGTAAAAAAAATTTCCTTATATTTTCTTCTAGGAAATTTAGAGTTTCAGGTCTTATGTTTAAATCTAATCCATTGTGAGTTGACTTTGGATATGGTGTGATATAAGAGTTCAATTTCGTTCTTTTTCATGTGGATATCCAATTTTCTCAAATACCATTTATTGAAGAGACTATCCTTTTTCCATTATATATATATTCTTGGTATCCTTGCCAAAGGTCAAATGGCCACATATGTGTGGGTTTATTCCTGGATTCTCTATTCTATTCCTTTGGTCTATATGTCTGTTCATATGCCAGCATTATATTGTTTTGATTACTGTAGCTTTGTAATATATTTTGAAATCAGGAAATGTGATGCCTCCAGCTTTATTCTTCTTCCTCTAAAACAATCTGGCTATTCCAGGTCTTCTGTGAATTTTAGGATTTTTTTTCCATCTCTGTAGGAATTTCCATTATGATTTTGATAGAATTGCATTGAATCTATAGAAGATTTTACAACTTTACATATTTTAAATAAATTAGTTATACAAATCCTTTATTTTATATGTGTGTTGTAAATATTTTCATTTAGTTTGTCATTTTTTGACTTTGCCTATGTTGTATTTACAGCATCCAAAATTTTTATTTTATTTTTAAGTAGTTAAATTCATCAATCTTTTATTGCATTTAATTTTAAGTCATAATTAGCAAGCTTTTTACTATACTCAGGTTATAGGAGAATTGACCTCTGTTTTCTTCTGGTATATGTTATTTATTTATTTATTTATTTATTTATTTATTTATTTATTTATAACATTTAAATCTATTTGGAGTTTATTTTTATGTATGGTTTGAGGAATGGATCTAATTTTATCTTTTTCCAAATGACCACCTGATTGTATTGTCACTCATTAAAGAGATTATGGTTGCCCCTGTGATTTGAGAGACCTGTTTTGCATCTTTTTCTTTATTTTCAACTCCACTGTCCTTTCTGTTCACATGCCAGCCGGCCGTTAACTGTATAGGATTTGTATCATGTTTTACCGTCCAGTAGGCTTATTCCTCCTCCCACTCAACCCCACCCACTGAGTTAATTCTTCTGTGTTTTCCTGGCTTTCCTTGTGTGTTTATTTTTCTAACTCGCCTAGCTCCATTAAAAAGCTCCTTAGAATTTTTACTGGAATTGCATTACATGTGTAAGCTGACTTCCGGAGAAATGACATCTGGATCACATTGAGACATCCCAACCAAGGATAAGAGATGTTATTCCGTTGGTTCAATTATTCTGCTGGAGACTTATTTTCCTCTTCTCATTTCCTTCTTTACCTTCACTGCCTCATCTCCAAGGGGTACCATGTCTTCTCCATATACCTCTTTCTCTCCCACAAGTAATGCTTCTTCCAAGCTGCCCCCTCTGGTTCCACCCACTTGCCAGTGTCTTTTCCACAGCAGGATGAGGAACCTCCAGCTCCTAACTGGTGTTGAGTCATTTTGTGTGTATTGTTTCCCTTTCTCCTTCCGGGGGTGGTTTTGTCTGTAGTTCTTCTCAGCCCTCAGGTCCCTCTGCTCTCTTTTCTACTCTTTCTGGCCCCCTCTCTGCTCCTCTGCATTCAGAGGCTCTCAGCAGCGGCGAGTGGGTGTAGGAGCTCTGTGGGAATCTGCTGCCTTTTCCCTCTACGATCAGGTAATGCAAAGGTCGCAGCTTTCCCTCTCTTCTGGTAGTGCCAAATGCATGAGTCCTTTTGAGTTTCATCTGTTTTCCTTATTGACTTCATGGTTGTTTGGGGAAGGAGGTTGCAAACCAGACCACCATTATTCTCCCAATCCTGAGGGCTGTATTTTAACAAGCTTGATATCTAGGCAAATCTAGGGGTAGATCTCACATCAGAAGATGTCATTTCCCATTAGATAACTTGAGTATGTTCATAGACTATGGTATAAAGAGAAGTACAATTTCAACTCATGAAGAAATCTGTGCCCCAAGGGGAAAGGGGTTTGTTGGGAGGAAAGTTTGAGGGCAGAAAAGAGGGAACCCAGTTCCCAGGGAACCTAGATTAGTGATTAAGAGGAAAAGAATTTTGGAAGGAAGTGTAAGCGAGAGCTCTAAAATGTTGGGTGGAAATCTGAATTTGACTCAATTTGATTGCAGTCCCTGGGGCTTTGTTCCACTATAATATAATAATTTAGACATTCCAAGTTAGGTTGTGTTTCAATTAATGTGATAGTCTCCAGTAAATGGTACAGATGAACTGAAGAGAACCCCCTCCCCGCCCGCCATGCCTTGGTTGTTCATGATAAAAAAGTATCTGACCTCTGAAATTGGGTCTGCTTGTCCCTGTCTGGGGGCTGCCATCACAAGATGACAGTGTATTTGGGGGCTGGCTTATTGTGGCCTCTGAACTCAAAATATACAAGCAGAACATGGATTTATTTCTCTCCCACTTCTATTTTTAATTCTGCTCTGTGGGATTTCCCTTCTCTGCCCATGGAAGACGCCTTAGACAGACCCATACAGCTTTCTCGATGCTTCGGCTCACGTGACAAAGAAGGTCCATTGCTGGGCATTAAAAGTCTGGTTAGACTGAACTCTTCAATTTCACATCTGGTGCAAAGCTTCTCCAACCCCAGCTCTCATTGCTTCTCCGCATGTCCCCAGGACAGAAGCAGGGAAAACTTATTGGTGGAAATGGGACACATCTCCCCATGCTTGGTGCCATTGTGATCTACCTGTCCTGCACACATGGTTGGTCCCCCAGAGCTGGCACTCCCTTGGGAGGTGCCTCTGTGATGGTCTGGCAGTCCCACAGAGATCACAGATTTGTGATCTTCCCTCTGCTTTTGTCCTGATGTATACTCACAGCCTCCTGGTGATGGGACCGCTCACCACCGTACACTGCCTTATCAAGTGGGTGCTTCCAAACTGCTTGGCTTGACCATCTTCTCTACATCCTTGCCATTCAAGGGGGTCACGCACTGGGATCCCAAATGGGTCCCTTCTCTTTAGCTTCCATAGTATACTGCACCAGCCAGCTCTCATTTTTGGAATTCTCAGGAGAGAAGCAGGTAATAGTCTCTATCTATAGGTACTCTCAAATTCCAAGAAACATACATTTAGCTCTTCCAGGACCACCACTCCCCACTTCATGTTTGCTCAGCATGTGGTGCATTGGCTGTAGGATGCCAATCTCCTACCCTTAATTATATATACTTTTTTCTGATATCTCTGCTGGAGCCTCCTTTCCTTACTTTGAGAAGGTGGTCAAGAACCCTACTTCCCTCTCATGATGGAGAATACATACTAATCTGCCCCTGGCTGGCAAATCTTGTTTTGGCTTACTGCCTTCAATAAACTCATTTCTTGGGGGATCCCTGGGTGGCTCAGTGGTTTAGCACCTGCCTTTGGCCCAGGGTGCGACCCTGGAGTCCCGGGATCAAGTCCCACATTGGGCTCCCGGCATGAAGCCTGCTTCTCCCTCTTCCTGTGTCTCTGCCTCTCTCTCTCTCTCTCTAAGCCTATCATAAATAAATAAATAAATAAATAAATAAATAAATAAATAAATAAATCTTTAAAAAAACCAACTCATTTCTTTCCATATATGTATCTGTGTATGTAAAGATTACATATTTTATATTACATACATACATTATATTCTGTATTATAACATTATGTTATATTGTATTATAAACATATAGATATGGAAGTTGCAGAGTGCACACAAATTGAATACATCATGCTGGATAGATACATAGTTGGGTTGCTAGACTGGCTTTTCAACATTTTGTTCATCTTTTATTTTTTTTAAAGATTTTATTTATTTATTCACAAGAGACACAGAGAGAGAGGCAAAGGGAGAAGTGGGGTCTGTGCAGGAAGCCTGTTGTGGAACCCGATTCCAGGACTCCGGGATCATGCCCTGAGCCAAAGGCAGATGCTCAACCCCTGAGCCACCCAGGCACCCTGCTCTTCAATCTTAATAGGTCCTGAAGGAATGTGTTTAGAACTTTATTCTGGAATGAGAGGGGCTTTCCGCCTATTTGTTTGAAGCCTTCGCCAGAATCCTGGACCAGGGGGAATGGTGTCAGCCATATTTAGTTACCAGCACTTTCTACCTTTTGTGATGATCTACTGTGTGCCAATTCCTATTCTAAATGCTTGAACTAATTTTCATCCCGTTCCTGTAAGAGAATGTTTCTTTACTTCTTTTTACAGAGTAAGGTATTGGGGTTCAGAGAGGCAGAACATCTTGCCCAAGATCACACATCTGGTGAGGCCAAGCCTGGGTAGGGCTGGAGGGCTGTCTGATTGCCAAGCCTGCATTCTGTGCCTCATCACGGCGTCAGATGGTTAGACAGCATCAGATGTGTCCACTAAACTAAAACAGGCCTCATTCTCCCGAAAGTGCTGATTAAAAAGTTCAGTTGGGATGTTGTGTTGGCTATCATGAACATCGGTGTGGATAACTCTATATTCCCTAGAAACCATGGAGATATTATCTACATCCCATTTACAAATGCAACCCCAAGCAAAGACTGCAAACTACTGCTCCTTAGGGAGGAAAACTAGCCAATCCATCACTAGAGAGCTGTTCAAATTTCTAGTGTCTTAGTGAATGTCGGGTTTTGACATAAAGCTATTTGTGCACATGAGGAAGATGTTGTCAGAGGCATGTGGCCTGTGCTGCATGCAGGGCTCTGTGCTAGGTGGGAAAACTGTATGAATGTATAGGTCTGTCATTCAAAGAGCAGACCCAGTCACCACCAATGCTTTATTTATTTATTTATTTATTTATTTATTTATTTATTTATTGTGGACATGTAGCTACCCCTCTATTGCTCTTAAATAATTTTTTAACAAGTAATTATACTTACAATAGTAACAAAAGGAATTCTATTTCTGAATTTGCTATTTTGTGGATACATGCCAGTACTTGGTCTTTAGTTGAAACAGACATTTAGCTATAAACCACTGGCCAGAAAGATCCTAAATGATCAATTTCCCCTGTTATTTTAACTCCCTTGTCTCTCCTAACTGTACCACGCACATTTTTCCTCACTGACCTTCCAACACATTCCCAGCTTTCATGGGCTTTGTACTTCAGTTATTAAATTACAAAAGAAATGGAGCAAAAGGACTAAAATATATTTCTCAGAAATACAGCTGTGCTAGCAACGGGCACCGCATGTGAAGTATGTCTCTTATCCCACTTCTCCTCATCACATTTCAGCAAATAAATCCGACTCTCTGTGGAACAATTTTGGTGTTAGCACAAAGTAATTCGAAACAGTGGGGGGTGGGAGACGCATAATTATGACCAGCAGAAGATGCGTTTGCAAAAGCCGTGCATGAAATGATTGAGTTAGGAAAAAGCTTTGCCAGAAGCCCAGAAAATCCTTCTGTTTCCCTCTAAATTACAAAGCATTTATTCTATTCTGTAGTGATTTACATGATAATTCCATAAAACTACTTTGCCTAAAATTATTCTGTCTGTTTGTCCTCCTCAGTAATAATATGTTAGGATTCATCTGGCTTATTTATTCATTCATTGGATAAAATAAGAGAAAGTTCCTACTCTGGTGGGCCACATAAAGGAGGTCATTATATTTCAAGTTAGCACGTGGATCAAGAGGGCTGCAGAGCAAGCATCATCGGGAAGGACCACATATCCCTGTCTGCATGGTCATGAGAAGCTTCCTGGACAGAGTGATGGCAAGGCCGAGTCCTAGGGGAGGAGCTGGCACTGTTGAGGGTGAGGTAGGACAAGGTATCCTGGGTGTAAGGGAGTGGCATGACCAAGGACCATAGATAGGCATGGCCAAGAACATGGAAGATGGAGTCAAGAAGTATAAGGAACACAGTGGGTGGGTGTCTTAGTTGGCTTGGGCTACCATAGCAAAATACCATAAGCTGGGTGGCTTACACAGTGGCTTACACAGTGGCAATCTGTTTTCTCACAGTTCTGAAGACTGAAAGTCCAAGATGAAGGTGCCAGCAGGGTCAGTGACTGTTGAAGTCCCTCTCCTTGGATTGCAGATGACTGCCTTCTTACTACACCCTCACATGGCCATTCTGTGTTCCTATGGAGAGAGAGATTGAGATCTCTACACTCTCTAGTCCTCTTCTTAGAAGAACTCTAATCTCATCATGAAGGCCCCAACCTCATGACTTAATCTAATTACCTGACAAAGGCTCCATCTCCGGATACCATCACAGTGAGCTTAGGACTTCAGCATATGAATCTGGCAGGACACAGATCAGTTGATGACAGTGTGTATATTAGTCAGGGTTCTCCAGAGAAACAGGACACACACACACAGAGACACACACACCACACAGATTGAAAGACACAATGTGGGAGTTGGCAAGTCCAAAATGTGTTGGACAAGCCAGCAAGCAGGAAATCCTGATATGAGTTGAGGCTGCAGTCTTGAGTGTGAATTCTGTGTGGCCGACCAGGTGGGCTGGAAACTCAGGCAAGGTTTCTACATTTGAGTCTTGAGGCCAAATTCCTTCTTATTCAGAAATCTTTGCTCTTCAGGGCTTCAACTGATTAGATGAAGCCCTTACACATTATGTGGAGCAATCTGTATTTTTCAAAGCCCACCAATTTAAATTAATCATATCTAAAATATATTTTCACACCAACATCTAGACTAGTGTTTGACTAAATAACTGGACACCATAGCCTAGCCAGGTTGACACATGAAACTGTCACGGTGAGCAGAATGGGATGAATCAAAGAGGGGTGAACATGAGAAATTAATGGTCTGGGGCTGGATTCCAGAAAAGCTGGCCTGTGCTAGCTAGTGAAACACCACTGTCTTATAGATCTGGGATCATAAACACAGATGTCTAAGGGACCAGACAGGTAAGACAAATAAATGATTTGAGACCTGCTTATATTTCTTATATACACACCAAACACATGAGAATATTCTATTTTATAAAGAAAGATGTGCTTTCAATTTCTTTTTTAGTAGAGCCCTTTTGATTTATCTCTCATTTTCTCTCTTTTGATAGGGACAAGGATACACAAAAATATCTCTGTTATAACCAAATAATGGTACAGGCAAGGATAAAAAATGGCAACTGTCACATGCCCTGATTCCTGTTGATGGAGGAGTATTGGAGGACACTTGATATGTTGGAGAGAATCTGCTTTCTAAGGGGGATGGCCAGGCCACTGGCCCAGCTCATGGTACTCTGTGGACATGTGGAGCTAGTGTGGCCAGATGTTCTGATGTTTATGTGACATGTTCTAATTTTGAAACATCAAAATATCTTAAAAGACTCTGTAGCCAAACTCCTCTCCTGGAAATGCCAAGCCTTCTGCTGTTCATGATGGGACCATTTTCAGGTTTTAGGTAGTGTGCTTTCAGGCGAAGTGAATTCAGTATCTATCACTGAATAACAGATTATCTCCCAAATTTTGTGGCACAAAACAATATTTATAAGCTTGCAATTTCTATGGATCAGAAATTGGAGCATTTTAGGTGGGTGATACTGGCTCAGGACTTCTTACAGGTGCTAGTGAAGATGTCAGCTGAGAGAGGCTAGAGGAGCCACTTCCAAGCTCACTCACGTGGCTGTTGGCAGGAGGCCTTACTTCCTCATTATGTGGATTTCTCCACGGGATTGCTGAGCATCCTTAGAACCTGGCAGCTGGCTTTCCTCAGTATGAGGAATGAGAGAGACCAGGATCGAAACCACAGTGCCTCTTATACTCTAACCTCAGAAGTGAAATCCCGTCATGTTTGCCATCTTCTCTTGACCGCATTGACCACCCTGGAACAATATGGGAGGACACTACATAGCGTGTGTCTCTCAGAAGGCAAGATCACTGGGGGCCATGCATAAGGCTTACTACACAGTCGAATTGGAGTTGGTATTTGTGTATAGGATAGATTTGAGGTAGGGACCTTATTTAGGAGGATATTGGTTTGATAGAATGCTGATGAGGGCATATGGCAATTAGAAAAAGGAAAAGAAAGTAAATTGACAAATACTTAAGGAATAAAATCTCCCTCAATTTTCCTGCCTTTGAGAATAACTGTGTGGGAACACAATGTATGGAGTTGCTGCAGTCATTTTGTGATGATGAGGTGACAAACGATTCTGCTTGATGTGGTAGGGTGGGCGGATGGACAGACCCTGGCTGCTTGATGACATTGCTGAGTCATCGATCACCCTTAAAATATCTCATCACATTAACAATAAAGACTTTAAGAATTTAGGGCATTCTGTTACGGGCTGCTGAAAAAATACAGGGTGAGAGACAGAGGCATGAGTTCAAGCTCTGAGATTGAATGGTTTAGTGGAAAAACTATGAAGGTTTTCATTTCACAGATGATTAGATGGCAGTGATGCCAGAGGAAGTAAACATGATGGGAAGAAAGCAGATTCAGGGCCATGTGAGTCCTGTTGACCCTGGCCTGCTTGGGGGGTTATCTGCACAAGAGGGACCAGCACGCTTCATTCACCTCTATATTCCTCATGGCGCGCATCATGCTTCACATATGTGAGGCCTCTAATAAATGTGTGCTGAGGAAGTAAACAAGTGAGTGGTTGGAAGGACGATGAGGCCCACACAGAGGTAGCAGTCACAGGTCTATGAAAAAAAAACAGTTGTCCGTGTTTGGTGACAAAGCCTCAGTGTAGATGGCATGTCACAGATCCTGGCAAAGCCTTTAATGGTGTATTAAAAAGCTAGACTGAGGGCACCTGGGTGGCTCAGTCAGTTGGGTGACCCACTCTTGATTTCAGCTCAGGTCATGATCTCAGGGTTGTGAGATCGAGCCCCATGACCGGCTCTGTGCTGGACCAGCTTGGGATTCTCTCACTCGCCTTCTGCCTCTCTCCTACACTGCTCATGTGAACACTCATGCTCTCTCTATATTAAAAAAAAAAAGGTAGACTGTATGGAGAGACATCCACTGTGTATGAAATGGACCACTCTATGAGGACGTTCATTTCTTTGCCCTCTATGTACGTATTTCTTTACATGGTAAATTGCCTTTGAAGAAAATACTGTCTCCATTTTTGCAGAAGAAAATTATATAGAAGAGAAAAAAATTAAGTGAACAAAATCAAACCTTCCACATGGCACAAGGTTTTCAAGGATTCTCATTTAAGAACCAAGAGAAGGTGATGGTCTGTAGCCACGTGGTGTCTGCCATCCATGCTACGCAATTGCCATGTAAGCCAAGTAGCCCAGAAGCCTCAAAGTACCTGTTGGTCAGGTATTTTCATTTGAAGAGTGTCCCATGGGTCCTTCTTTCTTCTCCTTTGGACTTTGAAGTTTATTTCCGTTTTCTGGGCTGCCTTCAAATGATGACATGCCCTCACAGAAGCACGCACCATAAAGACAGAATATTTATGGATTTATGGTTGAGTCCTTTGCCCTCATTTTCAGTAGACACTAGAAATAGGGTTTCAGACAGAGACCCCATGAAGGAGCTCATCTAGCAGCCACGGTGAGCAGCACTGCAGGCAGTGTTGGCTGGGAACAAATGAGGTTTGGCCCAGAAAGTGCCATGGGGTCTTGGCAGGGTCTTTGCACTAGAGTTGGTTTCCATGGCTTCATTCCACAGTCAGCCCTGGTTCCAGAACTTTACATGGTGCAAAAGCTTGGAGGGCCTGAGCCAAGAGCTCCATGGAGGCTGTACAGACATCACTAAGCCCCCCATGGTTCCTCTGGGTGGCCAGGCTCTCTGGTCTTCTAAGTCTACTTGGGGTGTGGGCACATTTGAGGCCATCTAGAGTCCTGAATGATGGGACCAGACTGCCTTGCCATGGTTCCCTCTCTGTGTCTGCCAGTTTGGCTTGGAATTTGGGGTGCCCTTGGTGGGGAGGCTCTCTGTTCTCCTTGTGCTCCTATGTCCTTGCTCCTGTCCCCCTCCCTGACTCTACCACCAGCCACAGGGAGGGAATCCTTCTCTAGTCTTGAGGAAATCTTTCTCCTCTCAGGATTGTTGGATATTTTGTCTCTGGATTCCTCTCATGGCTTTGGAGCAAGCCTGAAGACCCCTCCCCATTATAGCCAGGGTGTGTTTGGCCTTTTCTCTGCTCTCCTCAGAACTGTGGCCCAGCCATCTGAGGCTCCAGAAGTCATTTAGCATTCCCCATTGATCTACCTGGTGGTTCCTCCTGGGGCATGTCTTGGCCTCAGTGGAGCCTGATGTGGGCCTGGTGGTTTGGGTTGCTTGTCTTGAAGGCCACACCAATTCTCCCTGTTTTCAAGTATGAGACCAGCTTGGTGCCTTTCTCCCCTCTGGGTGTCTTGACATCCCGTCAGCTGGGGTGACCGCATTTCAACTGTTAATGTGGAAAATGGTGCTGATTTATAGCAGTAGCCCCAGAATTATTTGTTGGGGGTAGAGGGAAGGCTTAAAGGTAAACACTCATCTTTGGGACCTAAGTTATGATACAGATCAAAACATTACACGTATTTCTTTTTTTTTTTTTTCTTTCTTTCTTTCTTTCTTTCTTTCTTTCTTTCTTTCTTTCTTTCTTTCTTTCTTTCTTTCTTTCTTTTTTAGATTTTATTTATTTGAGAGAGAGCAAGCACAAGCAGGAGAGAGGCAAAGGGAGAGGGAGAAGCAGACTCCCCACTGAGCAGGGAGCCCGATGCAGGACTTGATCCCAGGACTTTGAGATCATGACCTGAGCCGAAGGCAGATGCTTAACCTGAGTCACCAGGGGCCCCCATTGCATGTATTACCAACAGAGTCAATTGGGGAGAATGTGACTGATGTATGAAGCCGAGGAGCTTGCCAACTCCTTCCCTCAAACTTGGGCATGGCCTTAGAGAAACTCACCAAAGGAAACTCACTTATCTATGTCCCTGCATCTCCCTGGGCCAGCAGGGTGGCCTTCTTGTCACTGGACTGTCATAGTTTAGCACTGAAAGCCCTGTACCCCCAAAACCTCTTGATCCCAGCAGGCAGGGTGGAGGGAAGGGGAGAGGGGGACAGGAAGCAAGTTGGTCATCGTAGACCCCTCAACGGCCCTGGGCTCAGGACTAAATTGATCAAAGTGATGATTAGGATTTAGAGGCTTTCAGACACTGTCAATCAGCACCAAATTTCATTTTTAGCTTACATTCCTGACATGATATGGTATGGTTTCTTTTCATGAAATAATTGGATATTAGGAAAGTAATGTATGCATGCTCATAGGAAATCATCTAAACAGAACTGAAGAGTACATGTAGCAGTTAGAAGTCAGCCTCTCTGCTGACCTTCCCTGTTTTATATCTTCCAGCCAGGGACAGCCACATTCAGTAGTTGCCAGGTGTTAGGCTACGAATATTCAGTGCATACAGATGCCTCTTTATGCACAGTATAGGTGCATTACAACTTCCTTTTTTAAATTTATTTTTTTGCTGCAACTCTATTGTGAAGTTCCACCTCTAAGAACACCTATACATTTTTTTATTTAGGTTTTTAAAAATGACTATAGTTTTCTTTCCACCAAAAACCAACGTCCAATTGGCTTCTAGTGGATGTTTAGCTTATGCGTAGGTTCCTGCGATTTTGAACAATCTGCAATAAATAAACTAGAAGCACATTTGTGCACACATTCCTACTGGATAGACTGCTACAAGTGGGATGGCCATACCACGGGGTATGTACGTTTTCCACTCTGATAACTAAGAAATGTACGTCACTACATTGCATCCATTTACATTCAGGTTCACAGTGTGTGAGAATATCTACTTTCAAACTTTCTTATCATCTCTGGGTATTATCAAACTTCTCAACCTTTGGCAATCTGAGAGCAAAAAACTACAATTTTATTTGCATTCTTTTAGTTCTAAACAGAGCTGAACTTCAGTTATATGTGAATTGGACACTTGTCCAATTTTTTTGTGTGTGGGAACTAATATTTCCTATCCTCTGTCCATTTTTCCCCTTCTTTTTTGAAATTGGCATGTTTCTGCTTCTTAAGAGAAGTGTATAGTTTTTAGATAATTTCATTTGGTTTCTTCATCATGAATTGCCTTTTGTTGTTCCTTGAGGGTATTAACTATTTACATTTAAATATTTAAGTCTTGGTGCAGGTCAGGAGCAGCCAGCCTGCAGCTCATGGGATCTATTTCGCATTACCAAATTAGATTTGTAATATCTAAATTTCTTTCTCAGTGGAGCTGTTGCTGCAGGAAGTAGATAAAGAACAAGGGTCAATTTAAAAAGCAGATACTCTGGGGTGGGGTAAGTTTTTGAGGGAAGAGATGGTAATAGCAAAAATAGCAAAAATTGGGATAAGCATAACATAAAAAGCTAAGGCACTCTTAAGCCCGTGGAGTTCAACACTATGATCTGAATTCAAATTTCACCCCCACCCCCACTTTTTGAAGTTTTAGGAAAATCATTGCATTTGTTTATGTCTCTTCATTTATTTACCTATTAGGGTGTCACTTAATGTTTCCTATTTAATCTAAATAGAACACAGTGCCATCAAAAAATTTCTAGAGTAGGAGTTCAGGGAAAATGAGTATTTGCGTGATTTTTTTTTTCACTACAGACCAGCATTATAACTTTATGATAATGGAAACTGATCGCAAAATGATCAAAGTTGAATCTATCAGCCCTAAAATCTTGGTTTTAATGGGATGTCAGTGGTTCTTACAGCATGGATTTCATCTAGTGCCTAAGACACTTTGTCTTTGATAAATATGAGCATCGCTCCAATTGTCAGCATTGCCCCCGCATCCACTCAGAGCTGAAGCAGGGCAGCTATGGGCACAGCTGCAATGTCAGCAAGGTTCAGGTCTTCACCCAGAGAGTGACATAAATGCCAGGTTTCCCCCAAAGACCTTGTTCTTTCATGTTCTCAGGAAGGTTTCTTGGTGTCCATGTTAGTTCTACTCACGAACTGGCCATCCTGGCTTTCCAAGGATTTGTCTACCCTCTCCTGTTGAGTGAGGTGATCGTTTCTGCTTGGCTGTTCCTTTCTTGTCTCCATGGGACCCTTGTGACTTCCCCTAAATGCTTGCTGTATGAAGTGCAGGCCCCCTAAATGACTGTCCTGCTATTGGTTGCCCAATGTGGCCAAGAGCTCCATTTCTGAAGCACTCATCACTGTTATAGACTTGTTTATTCATTTTTTCCCAGCCTTCCCTTTGGAGGATATTGGTTAGAGAAGTTCCAGAGTCTATGTCCCTACCTAACAGGTTATATCACAAAGCTCCCGGGCCACAGATAAGCCACAGGCGCTGATAGAATCCCAGAGGGATCCCTGAGTGGCTCAGCGGTTTAGCACCTGCCTTCAGCCCAGGATGTGATCCTGGAGTCCTGGGATAAAGTCCCACGTCAGGCTCCCTGCATGGAGCCTGCTTCTCCCTCTGCATGTGTCTCTGCCTCTCTCTCTCTCTCTCTGTGTGTGTGTGTGTCTCTCATGAATAAATGAATAAAATCTTGAAAAAAAAAAAAAAAGGAATACCGGAGCCACCTCATCCTTTGATGTATTCCCTACCCAGAGGAGCTGCACTTTCGCTGCTGGCAGAGGGGGTGCCCTTAATTGTGCTATTATGGGCACGGCTTGACTAGGGTCCCAAGTCACCACTTACATCTTCTTCCAGGAGGCCAGCCAAGTCTTCAGGCCTACTCTGGTCCACGTGGCTAAAACCCAAGGCTAGGGTCTCACTCTGTTTTCCTCCAGGTGACACCTTAAAGGAGGTACTGCTTAGCTCCCTTTCACCTCTTTTCTCACCTGTCTCTTGCTTCAGATTATTTTCCCCCTCTTTCTTTTCACTTTCTCTTTTTTTCTTTCTTGTCTCTCTTGACCCTCTTAGCTTGGTCTCCTTGATTTCATTCCCTCTGTCTGATGTCTCCAACACTTGTGCTGGCTCTGTCTGTCTGTCCACTAGCCCTTAATACTGCCTTTCTCCAGAACACCTTTGTCCCATCCTCATTTCCTGTAGCTATACAAGGTCATTCTGGGCACTGTTATCTGGGCGGTTTTATTTATTTATTCATGAGAGACACACAGAGAGAAGCAAAGACATAGGCAGAGGGAGAAGTAGGCTCCCCATGGGGAGCTCAATACAGGACTCGATTCCAGGACCCCAGGATCACAACCTGAACAAAAGCCTCAACCACTGAGCCACCCAGGTGCCCCTGGCAAATTTAAATGATCAATTTGTATCAGTTAGCTTTTTCTGCATAACAAATCACCCCAAACTTGAAATAATAGCTATTTAACTCATTGTTCTTCTGACTGGTCATTTAGGATGGGCTCAGCTGTGTGAGTTTCTGTGCACTTCTAAGTTTCTACTAATCTCTGAGTTTCCTTTGATTTCCAGAATTTTTTATCCCTGGCCCTATTGGAGTTTTAGACCAGATAACTCTTCACAGGAGAGGTTGTCCTATGCGTCGTAGAACATGGAGCCGTCTGTACCTGTTAGATGCTGGTAGCAAATCCTCCTCCTCAGTGCAACAACCCAAACTGTCTCCAGACATGGCAAATGTCCCTTGGACATTTGAGAGGTGGGGACATTGTCTGTGGCTGAGAAGCACTAATCTAACACAGTACCCAGAAGAGTGAGAGCCAACTGCATATTTAATGAAAGATTTTTTTTTTTTTTTACTCCTGCAGATGCAAAACTTTTAGTAACGTTTGACACTTACCAGACAGACCTTTAGTAAGTAGGTTCTTACAAGGGTGAGTATTTCAAGGTTTAAAGGAAAGTGGAAGGAAATAACCTTACAACTGTCTGACTTGGAGAAATGTTACACCTAGAAACATGTAGCTCCAACAGTAGACCCGATGCTCAACATCCCTTATAAGCTTTTATTGAGACAGGATATCTACATTTCATTTTGTTGTCTACAGAAAGTGATCCATTGGTCAGTTTTGCCCTCTGCAAGAGAGATCCATGTCTCTCTAGCAGCAATTTTAATTTATTTTTTATTTTTTATTTTTTATTTATTTATGATAGTCACAGAGAGAGATAGAGAGGCAGAGACATAGGCAGAGGGAGAAGCAGGCTCCATGCACCGGGAGCCCGACGTGGGATTCGATCCCGAGTCTCCAGGATCGCGCCCCGGGCCAAAGGCAGGCGCTAAACCGCTGTGCCACCCAGGGATCCCTCTAGCAGCAATTTTAATTATAATAGGAGAATAGTCCATTCTGTAAGAGGCTTTAATTTTTGTGAAGTGTTTTATCATGAACAGTAGCAATGTGATTGTGAGAAAAAAGAGAAATATAACTATGATGTGTGAATTTGATTTGGGAAATATCTCATAATCTTTCAAAACATATAGAACAGATCAAACCTGTTGTGATACAAATTGGAAAAAATTACTTTCCAACATACGAAGACATGCCTTTACCAAAGTATCAGAGTTTGGTACACATATAGATAGGCTCCGAAATTAGTATTTGTCAAAGCATCATTGATTCTGGCATTTAGATTTCTTCTAATTCATCTCTATTGATCATTGTTTCCTTGCTCATCTGAGAAACAGGTATCTTTTTTCTTTGTCATTGTACCAGGTTATGCTCATATGCAATATGAATAAGGCATTGAGGAGGACTTCTGAAACACCCAGTGTCACCCCATCGCATTTCATTTTTCTTGTCAGAAAATTAGTTTGCTCCATGCGGTAACTCAAAGTCATTCAACCTAGTCTCAGAAAAGCTGCCATTCATCTTGTTGCCAGACTAGAAAGAGAAGGATTTCAGTCAAAGATGAGTTCAGGGAAGGAGCAGATGAATATCATTATGGGACTCCCTATGTGATGTATCCACCATATTGCCAATGAAATAGTAACCCCTTTCAGCAAGAACTGCTCACCACCCATGCACATGAAGAAGCACATTTTTTCCCCCATTTCTACTTTTTAGAGACTAATGGGTCAGTGATGTTCACCTCTATGAGAGATACTGAACAGCCTCATCATTCCTTTGAGAAATGTTGTAATGCTGATGCTTCCTATATGCTATGGACTGAATTAAGGCCCCCACCAAAATTCATATGCAGAAACCCTAACCTCCAGCACCTCAGAATGTGACTGTACTTGGAAATAAGGTCTTTACAGAGATAACTAAGTTAAAAATGAGATCATCGGAGTGGGCCCTAATCTAATATGACTGGCTTTCTTTTAAGAAGAGAAGATTAAGTATGCGGACATACACAGAGGGAAGATTATGTGAAGACACAGGGGAGAGAGGCCTCAGAAGAAACCAACCCTACCAGCACCCTGATCTTGGACTTCTCACCCCTAGAATTGTAAGAATATAAACTTCTGTTGTTGAAACCAAGTCTGTGGTACCTTACTATGGCAGCTTGAACAAACTCACATGATATTTTCCAAGACTGTTGCACGGTTGTGTGATATAGATTTGAGTTTCTTAGAATGGCCCTCCCAGTCTTTTCTGCTGCTTCCTGGCCAAGTACACAAATTGAAAATCGGAACAAAGATAATGAAGGGCATCTCCATGGAGGCATTTATATCTATATCCTTACATCTAACTGACTTCTACATTGCCTACAATCATAATTTTCATTATTTGTTAAATTGTACCTACAGTGGAACTAGACTAGACACATGGTTTCTGGTCCAGGAACTTCATTATTTCAAAATTGTGAACTTGATGACTGATTCCATTTCAATCATAAAAATATACGCTGGATCCTGAATCAGTCATTTTTAAAATGAACTCACTTAGAATCTTTTTTTTTTAAAAAAACTTTATTACCCAATTTTTGGGAAAAAAAATATATAAAAGATATTCCAGCACCGTAGTTCACTTTGTCTGTAATGCAGGAGGTACCACTTATGGTTCTTCAAAAGCAGACAATGTGGCTGGTGATGTTAAAAGCCTCAGTGTTCTATAAATAGAAATAAATTATAGAATCAGAATGGTGGTCGAACTACCCTTTTTTCAGAGATGAGAAAACTGGAAGAGACAGAAAATGAAGGCTACCAAGATTATTTCTTCTCCCAAATATCTTTCCTATAATCTAAAATTTGGAAGGAAAAATTTTTTCCTCAATATCCTTTAGACATTTGTTTAATTTCATACAAAACTCTTCACATCCACAAAAGATACCCAGGAAGAGTAGAGGTAAATCTATATACACACATTATGGATTCTAGTGACATTCTCCTACTACTTGTTTGAGTTATTAAGATGATTGAAATTTGGCCTCCCCCACCCAGGTTTATTGAGAAATAAATGACATACACTGTGTAAGTTTAAGGCATACAGGATAATGGTTTGATTTACAGATATTATGAAATGATCACACAATAAATTCAGTTAACATGTCTTCTCATATATATATATATAATAAAAAGAAAGGAACATTTTCTTCTTGTGATTAGAACTCTTAGGATTTACTCATTTAACAACTTTTAATAAATCTCACAGCAGGGTTAGCTATAAGCATCATGTTGTACATGACATCCCTAATACTTATTTACCTTCTATCTAAAATCTGTACCTTTCACACCCTTCCTCCAATTTCCTCTCCCATCATCCTTCAAGTTTGGTAACTACATACAGTCTGATCTCTTTTTCTTTGGTTGGTTTATATATTTATTTGGATTCCACACATAAGTGAGAACAGAACTTTCTCTGACTTATTTCACTTAGCATAATCGCTTCAAGTTCCATCCATGTTATTGAAAATGGTCAGATTTTCTTTTTTTTTTAATGGCTGAATAGTATTCCATTGGCTATACATACCACAGCTTCTCTATCCATTTATCCATTGGTGGACACAGGTTGTCTCCATGTCTTGGCTTTTGTAAATAATGCCGCTATGACCTTGGAGGTGCAGCTATCTTTTCAAGTTAGTGTTTTCATTTCCTTTGGATATATTCCCAAAAGTGGAATTATTGGATCATATTGTAGTTCTACTTTAAATTTTTGAGGATCCTCGGTAGTGTTTTCCACAGTGGGTATATGAATTTACAATCCCACCAACAGTGCACAAGGATTTCCTTTGCTCCACGTACTTGCCCGCATTTATCTCTCGTCTTTTTGGTGATGGCCATTCTAATTCACATGAGATGATATCCCTGTGTGGTTTTAATTTGCATTGTCTTAATGACCAATGATGCTGAGAATCTTCTCCTGTATTTGTTGGCCATTTATATATCTTCTCTGGAGAAATATTTATTTGGGTCTTTTACCCATTTTAATTGGGTTATTTGTTTTTTGCTATTGAGTTGTATGAGTTCTTCATATATTGTGGATATTAATCCCTTATCAGATATTTGATAATAAACCCATCCCATGGGTTGTCTTTTCACCTTGTTGGGGGTTTCTTTTGCTGTGCAAAGGCTTTTAAGTTTGATATAGTCCCATGTGTTTACCTCTTATTTTGTTACTTATGCTTCCTTACGTTGGTAACTACATGTTTGAGTAATCGGGCTCTTCTTCTAGACTTTGTAGGTTTACTTTGGCAGAGATAGTTCTTCACTAATTGTGCAGTTTGGGTGTTTGGGTGTGTTTGCTGGTAATTTCCTTGGCCAGATGGGCATTGCTATTATGGTCTATTTTGGGGTGAGGCAACTGTTTGAACTCCAAGGATAGGATGGGGGTGTGCCTCTGGCTGAGAACCACTGGACAGGACTGCTGGCTTTGTTTCCTACCCAAGGCAGGCAGTAGGATGGGCTCTGTAGTTGCCTAGATTCTCTGGTCAGGCTTATTCAGTAGTAGGTAGGGCTATGAATTAGTTTCCCTGCCCTGGCAGGGCAGCAGGACAGGACACAGAGTCTGTAAAACTCATTGTTGGAGGACCTGATTCAGGCCAGAATGTGCACTGAATTCTTTGGTCAGATGAGGCCACCAGTTTTGCTATGCAAATAGCAGAGCTGTGGGCTATGCTCTCAGTTCAAGCACCTCCATGTGTATGGCTATTGAATTAGCTATACAGCTTGGGGTGGTCTGGTTAGGTGCTCAAATTAGACAGCCTGGAGGCTATATTCAGCATGAACCAGACTATGGGTGAGATTCTTTGCTGCATACAGTGGGAGAAGCAACCATAAAGCTGGTAAGGCTCTTGGTTCACTGTCTTAACCCAAGCTGACCGGCACCCCAAGTTCTCAGACAGAACAGGGCTACTGGCTATGCTCTGCGCACTGTCAGCTCTGTTCACCTGCCTGTTGGCTTGAGTGCTCCTGGACCACACAGGCTTTCTGGTCAAATGGGTCCAGAAGACACTCTTCATAGCAGGCAGGGCTGTGTCTCAGCTCCATTGCCTGGGCAGGAGGTAGAGGGGCAACTCCAGACTACTCCCCAATTCTCTGATCGGTGAGGCCGGGAGCCACCTCAGTCTTGGCTGTGAATTAGTCCTCCTGCCTGTGTTTAGCATGGGCACACTGGATACCTGTTCCTGGCTTTGGTATGGGGGCAATCAGCTCTGCCCACCTCTCTGCTCAAGCCCCACTGAGCTGCACTGCTTCCAGGAGTCATCACCAGCCTGTCTGATCAGAGGCTGCTGGAAGGCACTCTCCATGGCAGGTGGGGAGGAGTCAGCTGTTTGCCTGGCTGCGGGCAAACCTGGATTTAGGACCAGCAAAACCCCTCATTTGTGGACCCGAATGAGGCAGATCCGCACCTTGCTGAGCTTCCTGGTCGGAGTTTGCCCCCAACTTGGTTCTGCAGATGGTTGAGATTACTGTTTGAGCACTGCAGAATGGATCCGCCAAGATCTGTGTGCTGGTTGTTGCAAGTTCTTCTCCCTTTCTCTCATCACACTCAGATCCCCAGTGGTTGAGTTCTACAGATTCCCCTGAGCCCATGGTAGGAGAACAGACTAGGGATTTCTGCATAGTGATCTAAAATGCAGGGTCGGAGGGAGAACTGGTTGTCCCTCTGGGTTCTCTTTACCCTCTAGAGGAACTGGAGGCTCAGTGGGGGGACCTCTCTGCCTGTTTTTGGGCTGACCTGGGAGACAGGCAATGTGATCAGCATTTAGCCATTTCTCCTCCCTTCTTAATAGTCTGGGCTTGGTATCTGTGGTGCAGGGGGCAGCCTCACCCATCTGTGGCTGCAGACTTCAGCCTCATCCCATGTTCTCACAGGATTCTCACAATGATGTCTTATTCTTGAATAGTTGTTAGTTTGTGTGTGTTAGGGTGGGGGTGGAGACAAAGTCAGGGACAGCCTATATCACCATCTTAGAATCTTGATGAGATGACAGTGATGCAAAAGTTGGGGGGAAATCTCATTGTGTTCAGAAGTTTTTGGATTCATTTTATTTGTTTAAGGCAGAAGGAAGCTCTGTTTTTTCACACATTGGGATTAGGTTAAACACCAAAATCTCTTTGGAATTAAAAAAAAAAAAACCCTGAAATAGGTTACCTGAGAAATAATGAGATATCTTCCTCTGAAGAACTTGGAAAAAAATTGTCTGATTCTTTTCTATCAAAGATGTGTAGTTGTGTTTCTTCCTTGGGCTGTTCATGCCCCAGAGACCCTACTAAATTTTTGTCAATATAAGAAAAAGGTGAATTATTACTTCAAAGATGCTACATGCCTTTAGTAAACAATGTCTTTGTAGAGGGCAAGTCAAGAACCAGAAACAGCATGTTGCAATTAAAAGAATATAGGCTTGTAGAGAGAAGAAAGGCAAGGTAGCCAATGGGCAGTCGGCTTGCAGCACATCAGGTTCCTATCACAGCTGCCCACAAATATGGCCAAACATCAGAGCACTTGCTTTTCCCATGAGTAATTAAGTTCCAAAGGGGAAGCATGTTTAGATAAAGAATTTTAGATGCTAGAAAAAAAAATCACAGAATCCCTGAGACCATGTGAGTCTTGGTGATAGAATCTGACTTTGGCCTTTGGTATGAATCCCTTCTTTTTGGTAAGTGGTTCAAGGGCATTAGGTACAAGTAATAAAACAGGATTGTATTGTTTCAACTCATGAATCTTCACCAGAGGAGTAAACTATTCTTACAAGCCAGAAAGCTGTATCAGCTGCATATTAATGGGAGCATGAAAGCGCTGAAGGGAACAGCTCATTCTGTGCGTGTTCAGCTTCATCACTTTGATTTTGGTCCATCGAGTTAATTGCACCTCTGATTGGACTTACATGTTAGATCACTTAGTATGTTTACATGAACTGGAGGCTAATCATTGTGTTTATTCTATAGTTTGTGGGTTACTGTAAGAACAAATTGGTTTTTTCATGTCTTGGTCTATTCTCTGTGACTTCACAGCTTGCCTATATTACTTTTTTTTAAAACAGCTTTGTTGCAAAAAAATCAAAAAAAAATACAAAAAAAACAAAAAACAAACAAACAAAAAAAAAACAGCTTTGTTGAACTATAATTGATGTACAAAAAACTGCACATATTTAATGTAGAACATGGGATGAGTTTGAACATATGTGCACATCCAGGAAACTATCACTGCAATCAAGGTAATAAGCATATCCATCACCTACAAAAGTTTCTTGATGACCTCCCCTCTTTTTGGTGGTAGGAACACTCTGCATGAGATCTACCCTCTTAACAAACATATTAAGTACGCATTACAGCATCATTAGTTACAGGCACTGTTTTGTACAGCAGATCTCTAGAAATTACTCATTTGTGTAGCTGAAAGTTTATGCTTGTTGAACAACTCACCATCTTCCCCCTTCCCACAGCCTCTGGCAACTTCCATTCTACTCTCTGATTCTATGATTTTGATTATTTTAGTTACCTCATGTAAGCAGAATCACATATTTTTCTTTCTGTGTCTGGCTTACTTCACTTAGCATAATGTCCTCTAGGTCTATACATGTTATTGCATATGGCAGGATGTCCTTATTTTTGTAATATTGAATAATATTCCATTTTAAGTGTATTTTCTTTATCCATTCATTCATGAGGAACACTTGGTTTGTTTCCATATCTTGCCTATTGTGAATAAAGCTGCAATAAACGTGAGGGTGCAGATATCTCGTCAAGATCCTGATTTTGATCTATTCTTTTGTACTGTACTGTATCTTGACATTCTGATAGTTTAGCACTGTGCACACTGGGTAAGCCAGAACCTGTTTTCAGCTCAGTTCTTAGGTGGGCAAGTAAAACTCCTTTCCTGCAAAAAGAGTAAGATGTCACTCCATTTTCAATGGAAATGTTGTGGGATAGGATAAATAAATTTGGAACACAAAGACAAAGAACATATGCGAAATTTTTCTCTTCATTTTTCATTTAATTTTTAAAAAATGATATTCTTTCATGAATTCTGTAAAGTCTGGCCATATCTGTAAGCAGTGTAGCCACTTATCGCTGGTATTCAGGAGACTCACAAACTGCCAAAAATGGTGTTTCCAGAATGTTCTCTGCCTTCATAGGTGTAATTACTAAAAATATATTGTTGTTAAAATAAAATTTGATGATTTCTCAGGTGCATGATTTCTCACATGCAGTAATTTTTGCCCAGTGTTATTGAGATAGAATTGACAAACAACGTTTTGTAAGTTTAAGGTGTACAAGGTGTTGACTTGATTCACTAATGTATTGCAATATGATTACTACCATTGTGTCAGCTAACACCTCACATCACATAATGATTTTTTTATGGTTAAAACATTTAAGATCACCTTTCAACTATACGCTACAGTATTATTAGCTATAATTACCGTGCTGTGCATTACATCTCTGGAACTTACTCGTCTTGTAATGGGAAGTTTTACCCTTAAACAACCTCTCCCCATTCCCCACCATTCCCCCCTCCAGTAACTACTATTCCATTCTGTTTCTATGAGTTTGGATCTTTTAGATTCCACATATAAATGATATCACACAGTACGTGTCTCTCTCTGTCTAACTTATCTCACCTTACATGATGTGCTCGTGTTCCATCCATGTTGTAAATGGTAAGATTTCCTTCTTTCTCATGGCTAAGTATTATTCCTGTGTGTGTGTATGTGAATATTTATCCTTTGACTGACATTTGGGTTATTTCTTTATCTTGGATATTGTGAATAATGTTGACATGAACATAAAAGTGCAGATACCTCGCAAGATTCTTTTTCACTTTTTCCTTTTTTTTTTTTTTTTTTTTATATATACCCAGAAGTGAGATGGCTGGATCTCAGGGTAGATCTGTTTCTAATTTTCTGAGGAACCTCCATACTGTCTTCCACAGTGGTTGCATCAATTTACATTCCCATCAAGAATTCACAAGGGTTCCTTTTTCTCCATATCTTTGCCAACACCTATTATCTCTCTTTTTTTTAAATAAGCCATTCTAACAGGTATGAGGTGATGTTTCACTGAAGTTTGATTTGCATTTTCCTGCTGATTGCTGAGTTCATGTGTCTGTTAGCCATTTTTAGGTCTTCTTTGAAAAAAAAAAAAGATGTCTATTCAGTTCCAATGCCCATTTTTAAATCACTTTTAAATAGTGCTTCTTTTGTTTTTTGTTTGTTTGATTTTGCCATTCAGTTGTATGAGTTCTTTATATATTTTAGATATTAATCCCTTATTGGATTCACGATTTGCAAATGTTTTCTCTCATTCTACGAGTTGTCTCTCAATTTTGTTGATTGTTTCTTTTGCTGTGCAGAACCATTTTAGTTTGATGTAGTCTTGTGTGCTACAAAAAATATTGCCAAGACCAATGTTAAGAATCTTTTTTTCCTATATTTTTCTAGGAGTTTCACAGTTTCAGATCTTCTGTATAAGTCTTTATAATTTGTTTTGAATTAATTTTTAAAAGATTTTATTTATGTATTCATGAGAGAGAGAGAAAGAGAGAGGCAGAGGGAGAAGTAGGGAGCCTGATGTGGGACTCGATCCCAGAATTCTGGGATCACGCTCTGAGCTGAAGGCAGATGCTCAACTGCTAAGCCACCCAGGCATCACTTGAATTAACTTTTGCAAGTGGTAAAAGGTAGGCATCCAATTTCATTCTTCTGTATGTGGTTATCCAGTTTTCCCAGCACCATTTATTGAAGAGAATATCTTTACCCCATTGAATATTCTTGATCCCATTTCCCAAATAATAGTTGACCCTATGCTAAGGTTCACTTCTGGGTTCTCTTCCATTGGTTACATTTTTATGCTGGGATCAAACTGTTATGATAACTATAGTTTGAAGTATAGTTTGAAATCAGGAAGTGATACCTACAGTTTTGTTCTTTTTTCTCAAGATTGCCTTCGCTACACAGGATCTTTTGTGGTTCCATATCAGTTTTAGGATTTTTTCCCATTTCTGTAAAAAATGCCATTGTAATTTTGATAGGGACAGAATTGAATCTATAGATTGCTTTAGGTAGTACAGACGTTTTAACAATATTCATTCTTCCATTCCATGAACATCGGATATATTTCCATTTGTTTGTGTCTTCTTCAATTTCTTCCATCAAAGTCTAGTGTTATTTTAACTTGAAGAAAATTTTCTGTGTCTTGGGGAACAATTTCCTCTTCTTACTTTCCTGAAGTATTTTTTTTCAAGAGGCTGTCTTTTTTGTTTGTTTGTTTGTTTAAGACAGCTTTTAGATTTGAGTTCAAATATATCCATGCAATTATATGCTCTTCCCGCCTCTTTCCTGTCATCTTTCCCTTCTTTGTCTTCTTCTTCTTCTTTTCCTGGTTATCATGCTTTTTGAGTTTCTTTAGTTGATGACTTAGTTCACTTATCTTTGTTTTGTCTCATTCATAATGAAAGCCTTTAAAGCTGCAATATTTAAAGCTGCAAATTTTCCTCGGATTATATACTTGGTTAGATGCTGTGCTGTTTTATATGTTCTATTCTCATTTAGTTATTATATTTGTAGTGTATAAATTTTATTTTGTTTTTAACCAAGGGCTATACAGAATATTTTATAATTTTGAAGAATTTGGAAAAGTTGTATTTTCAAAAATAATACTAAAGTTTCTCCTTTACCCTGACTCTACTGGGTAATAGGAGAAAAGAATGCAACTGTTTTACTCTCCCTGCATTTAGTACATACATTCTGAGACTTACAAAATACATTATTATCATTAGATTATTATTTTCAATCTTGCATATTTTTAAAAAGATTTATTTATTTGAGAGAGGAGAGAGAGAGAGAGAGCAAGCACATGAGTGAGAGTTTGGGAAGGGCCAAGGGAGAGAATCCCAGGCAGACTTCCCACTGAGCCAGGGTCCAATGCATGGCTGGATCCTAGGACTCTGAGATCATGACCTGAGCCAAAATCAAGAGTTGGGTGCTTAATTTAACTGACCGAGCCACCCAGTTGTCTCTTGCATATATTTTCTTCTGCACTGCCAGTAACCCGCTTAAATTCATCTACCATAAAATTGCTATACTTTCCACCCTGTTAATGTGGATTATTACTTTCTCTAGTATGTGCTTTAATTTACCTCACTTAATTTTTTTTCATGTAATATGTCTTCATTTCATCCTGTGTTCCTTTCCCCAAAGCCTTTCTCTTCATGATTCTTTGTGTTGTTCCTCATTAGTGACGTCTTCTAGCTTCCTGACTGTTTGGCCTGCCTCACACTCCATTTCCTGAACCCTGCTTCAGTGGCTGTGGAAAATATTTTACTGAGATATGTCCCCTACTGAATCTTCAAGATGGTGTTCCCCTCACCTCATGTGGAGAGATTTCTCACAGTCCCTGTCGAACATGAGGGCTTTGCTTCTAGTGGTCATGGAGACCTGCCATTTCCCTCAGTTTGAGTCTCTGTACACCAGATGGCCTTATGTGCCATGTCCTTGATATACCCATGCAGCTTTGTAGATATTCAGAGGGAGATTTTGTTGACCTTCAGCGCTTTAATACCCAGCAGCTAAGCCGATCTTTCCCTGGTCCCCCTACATTCATTCTATAGAGAATATAAAAGGTCATCCAAATTTTATTTAAGCTTGAATATAGCTCAGCCCAGTTCCACCTGTCTTGGAGCTGGTATAAACATTTTCCCAATGCCAGAAACAGAAGCTCAACTCTGTCAGACCTGGATCTAGTTTATGGGTTTCCATGTTCCTCTGTATATTTGTAGATGTTTTATTGAGAAGGATTTGAGGCTTTCTCAGGCCTGTGGCAAAATGACAACTGAAGCAACAAAAATAATAATAATGTTATTACTGGTTACAGTAATAATGGCAACTGAAGCAATCATTTTGTTAAGAGCTTTCCTGTACTAAGCACTAGGCATGAATTACTGAATTACTCTCTTCAAGGCACTCAGTGTGATAGATAGTATCATTCCCTCCTATTTACAGATGAGGAAAGCATCTCCAGAGATGAAGCAGGCCCTGCTGTCACAAAGCAGGTGGACAGGGGTGCTGGGAATTCAGCCAGCCAGCTTACCTCCAGAATCAACACTACCAACCATGCACTGGAACTAGAAAGAGTTTTATGTGGTACTTAGTCTACTTCTTGAATTCAAGAATAAAACTCTGATCAATATCACGGAATTGGGAAAGGTCCTTTAATGGTGAAGAAGTGAAATCAAATGATGGAACAATAGATGAGAAAGAGTTGAGGAATAATTGTTTTACCAATTTTTAAGTGAGTTTTCATATACCATCCTCTTCAGTGCTTATATTGTAGCTGACTGGACTTTCTTATCAAACATCACAACCTACAAAACTGGATTTAAAAGAGATTGAAAACTGAGATCAAACAGTTGAAACTCATTAAAAAGAAATTGGCCTTCTGACATTTTCTTTCTATTGATTCATGGGTGGCAAGAGTTGGTGATACACTTCAAACACAAGGTGACACCTATTGGAAGACCAAATGTTGGAAGCCAAAATTAAGAAAACCTTTATTTGTTAAGTAGGATAACAGACTTATTTTTTCTTCTTCCACCTTTATTTTGGGAAAACAAATGTTTGTGTTGTTCTCTTGTTTGATTTGCAACTATTGAAATCTTTTCTGATCTCATCTTAATTTCTTCCATATTTTTATGAATTAAGAACTTGTTTGATTTTGTTTTCTCCTATTGTTATAATTTATCATTGGCTTTCTTATTGTCAACAGCTGCAAACATCTTAGATGCTGTACTTAAAAGGGTCAACTTTGTAATTAATTTGTGTCTTAATTTTGGCAAAGGAACATAATTAGTTATAACTCTTCCCTCATGAATTACTAAGAAGCCGTCTCCCTTGTGTACTAACACTAGACCCCGGATAGCTTTATTAAAATTGGATGCCTCTCAGAGGAAAAAATAAAAAGCTAGTTACTCCTTTGAAGATAAACTATGGTTGATTCTTGGAGGTGAGGGCTATTGAGTTATAATAGTGAGTTTAATTCTAGTTGAAATGTATTACATCCCAAAGTGTTGTTGAGCATAACAACTGGCCATGTTTTTTTTATACTGCTATCTAATGGCTGACATTATATACAAACCAGTCTCTAAAAGGACCCAAGCATTGGCTAACTGCTGTCTGTGTAATAAAACATTTTTAAAAAGACAATGTAGTTAGCACACTCGGTTTGGGAACAGAAAGCTTCATGCGAGAGGTCATACTATAATTCGGCAAGAAATATAAAGAACTGTAAGAAATGTATTTGCCTCTTTATTGTGGCTCTCTATTTTAAAAAAAGTTTTGGGGAAGCTTTTAAAATGCCTGTAAAAAGCCAAATGTTTTAAATAGTCACTGTATAATTTATTTATCTGATATTTATATATGTTTATTTTTCATTTGATAGACTGAAGGCAAACAGCCACCTCTGCTTCACTGTAAACCTTTGTGAGTGCTTTGCTTATTTCCAGAGGTGTATCCAACAGTAGGGAATATAGTCTTTGAAAGCTTTTCCAGTAGAAGGAGTTGGGTGGGGAGTGGTGAGAGGAAGGAGAACAGTAAGAAGAAAGAGGGAGAAAGAAAGAGTGTCTGAATTAGGGTTTCTTTTTTAAGATTTTATTTATTTATTTTTTATTGGAGTTCAATTTGCCAACATATAGTATAACACCCAGTGCTCATCCTATCAAGTACCCCCCTTTGCTTCTCGATAACCATCGTCTTTACAAAGTGGTGATGCAAGTGGGCTTCTGGAACTGGAGGGGATGATGACTCGTGGTGCATCCATTGGGCAAGGGTCTTTACATTCTCCAACTCCACCACCATTGATGTTTTCCCGATCATAACGATGTGAACGTGAAGCCATCCAGAACCTAGGGGAGTCACCTTTGCTTGCAGGAGTGTGGGAAGGTAGACATCTACTTGATACAAAGATCCATCTGTCTGTCTTTCCTCTGTCTGCGTACATTGGAAACACCCACATCCTACTCACCTATAGTCCTTGTTAAAAATGAAAATTCCTGGGCAGCCCAGGTGGCTCAGTGGTTTAGCACTCCCCTTAGCCCAGGTCATGATCCTGAAGGCCCCGGGATCGAGTCCCACATCGGGCCCCCTGTGTGGAGCCTGCTTCTCCTTCTGCCTGTGTCTCTGCCTCTCTCTCTCTCTCTCTGTGTCTCTCATGAATAAATAAATAAAATCTTTTAAAAAATGCAAATTCCTGCCTTGTTCCAGGTCTACTCAATCAGAATCTCTGAGAGATAACTGGGAATCTCTATTTATTTTGGCAAGCCCAACAAGTGATTCTTATATTCTGTAGACTTCAGGCATTCCTTTTTTTCTGGAAAAAAAAAACCCCACATTTTCCCATAACCATATAGGATTTCATTTAACCTGCCCAAGTGATTAATCAAGTCTCTGTCCATAGCAAGAATTTTGAAGCTTAATAAAGGTCACCCCATTAGTGGCTTAAAGGGTTCCTAGATTTCTATGGATAGCAAATTAGTATCACTTAGCATAGTCATCTCAGCAGAGTCAAAAATTATGTTGTTATTCTGAGGTTTCTGGTACTCAAATCTCCTAGGCAAGGAAAAATACCTAATTTGCCACCTGAAGTCTTTGGTTACTTTTTTCCTCTATGAAGAGTCCATTCTACTAAGTCAATGACTTTTCTTGGGTTGGACCTTGGCACGTGTAGCACTGAATACCCATGAAGTTACCATGGATTCCTATTGATAGAAGGATTGCAGGCTTCTATTCATTACCCGCCTCATTCAATTAGAGTTACACAAAGCAAATACTAATTAAAGATCTACTGCAGGCAGAACATCCCAGAAGGCACTGCAGGAAACTGTTAAAGGAGAGTGTGACACAATCACTGCCTTCTGGAAGCTTGAGAGAAAGTACATGGATGAAGCTGGTGACACTGGAAAATTTATTGTCATTAGTTGAGCCTTTCTGTCTTGCTCTGTTGCATGGCTCTTGAAGATGTCTGGGGAATAAGGGGGCAAATACTTTTGACTCTGGTGGCCACAGATAGTAGAATAACAGAGAGTAAAAAGAGAAAGTCCATGGTGGGATCCTTAAATTTTCATCTGTACACATGGCATGCTTTGCCTGGCCCTTCTGTTCACCACGACCATCAGTCAGGCTCCTCAACCATGGGACTGCTCATGGGGCTGGCTCACTCAGAGGAGGATCAAAAGATAAAATTGCATTGTAGACACCAGCATTACCTAAAAGTCAAAAACATTTTCCAAGTTGGGTGAAAGCATTGTGTTTCCCTCTTCACTGGTGGCTCTTGTTCCATCTGGCAATAAAAATAAGGAGTATGAGTAATAAAATCATGGATAGGATTTTGGGGAACCAGTGAATATTTATGTTTTTATGGCTCATTTTTAGTGATATACTGTTAACATAATGTGTTAGCTTCAGAGAGCTCATTGGGTATGCTAGACTCTGTAAATAGGCATACCAACTCAAGTTCCATTTGTTCTGTGGTTCCTATTTAAAATATATGCTATGTGGAATTTAAGAAACAAAACAGAGGATCATAGGGAAAGGGGTGGGGGAACAAGACAAAAATCAGAGACAAGCCATAAGATACTCTTAATCATAGGAAACAAACTGAGGGTTGCTGGAGGGGAGGTAGGTGGGGGATGGAGTAACTGGGTGATGGACATTGAGAAGGGCACTTGAGGTAATGAGCCCTGGGGGTTATATGCAACTGATGAATCACTGAACTCTACGTCTGAAACTAATAATACATTACGTTATTAAGTTGAATTTAAATAAAAAATATATATGTTAATGATTCAATTAGAATATATTATGTTAGAACACACAGTTGAAATATATACTAATATTTCAAGCTATCTTTCTGTCATCTATGAAAATAATCACAATTTTCCATTTTAAAGGAATATTTTGCATGTATTTTAAACTCATGCAAAAAAGTAACTAGATATTTTGAAAATATACAGCATTTGTTATTTTACTTTTAAAGTAATACATGTTAATTTGAAGGGCAATATAGTATAATAACAAATACAAGAAAACACATAGAAGGAAATAAAGATAATCCACAAATATTGTTATTAAGATATAGTTATTATTAATATTTAGATTCATATTTATAGTAATAATCAACGTTTTAAAATGAAATTGGAATTATTTGATGCGTACCACTTTAAATTCTACTTTTAAAAAGTTGACATTTTAACCTGTAGAAAATTAAGTTCTGAAGATATAATGCTTACGGACAACAATTCTGTATTATAACTTCAAAGTTGCTAGGAGACTAGATCTTAATTGTTCTCACCACAAGAAAGATATAAGCATATGACAGGACAGAGGTATTATTTAAGACTACATTGGTAATTATATTGCAATACATCAACGTATCAAGTCAACATATCGTACACTTCAAATTTATTTAATGCTATATGTCAGTAATAGCTCAATAAAAACAAATTTTAATTTTAAATGTTAACATTTCGTTAGGAGAATTTTTCAATAATACTAAGTTTTTGAAAAGCAAATTTTAGTAGGCATGTATTTTCCATTACATAGAGTGTAATTTGCTCATTTCCTCCTATGATTCATTTCTTTTGACTTGTTTTTTCCCCCTTCAATCTTAGTCTCTTTTCTTCTTTCTCTCTGGTAAATAAAACTGCACTGAACATCAGATTACAGGCCTTGTATGTGATTAATTACATGACAAAGTACGTCCCAAGGAATTTCTTGGAATTAATGGCCACTAGGAAAGAGTTCACCCTGAGCTGGACCTCCCATCTGGTGACCAAAGCCTCTGGGAAATGCCTAAGGATAACATCCTTCCTGCTGAATCAACATTTTTTCCTCTTCCTCAAGAATAATGTATTTTTCAAAGTGAGATTTTCCCAGGGGCAACAGCTTTGTCATGTTGATGACATGCTGGTACTCAGGGTGTTATCTATTATTGAGGTGCTGATAAATAAATCCAGGGATTGAAGATTTTATAAAAGAGACTTATTCAATTGTAGTTTAAAAGACACAAAATGGTTTTCTCTACCTAAAGAATTTGCTTACAGTACTTAACAATATTTAATTGTGTATATAACACAATGCACTATGCTTTTGGTAAAAGTAATTGCTAGAAATAACTAGGCTTCTTCCTTGGCACTGTGGCGTGTGAATTATGCTGGAATATGTCATTTTATCAACAGCCATCACCTCTGGCTGGGTGGTTTCCACAGATACTACACAAAGTCCTCAAGATCTGTCATTACTATGTAACAACATCACTAATCTGAGTAGATTTTGACACAACTATTAAATATGTAAGCAATCACCATGGGCTGATGGTTCCAGTATACCTGATATCCAAAGGATGTTTTGCCCAATTCTATTTTTATAAATATATTTATGATATACTATAATACAATATAATGTGATACTGTAATAGATGTTACAAATATAAGCTGTATTAAAAATGCAATAATAAATTATTGTATCTAGGGCTCTCCAGAAGTGTTTTCCCTTGACATATGTTAGTCTAGATGGGACATTTTCTATGCTTCTGCAGTGTTGTATTATGTGGCCAATTAATCCACTTCAAAGAGCAGAGGTCCATTTTTTTCCAAGTCTCACCTTTGGCTGTGTAAACAATTATGCTCCTCTACAGTGCTTTCACCAGTAGGGAAGAAATATTACCAGGTTATTTCCTTCCCCATCTGTAGCTTTACCTTGATGCTTCTCACATCCCTGGTGCTGACCCAGACTCATTTTGTTCTCCAGACTCATACACATGATAGCCCCTTGGGTGTCCCCTGCAAATTCATACTCTGTTCAGCAGAGACGACCTGGGTATGAGCCATGAGCTGTGGAGCCTGTTCTGATCTACACAAAGCCTCTGTCCCCAGGGTCCAGACTTCAGTGGAGGAGGATGGAAGGGGATGATGTACCAATACTTTGGACTCACTCAGTCCAAACCTGAAGTTATTCTGGCTTTGCCCAGACCTGCTATTCTCCCCTAATCTCCATTGCAGGTTTTGGTGCCACCCTTCCCCTATTCTTCCATTCTTATGACAAAAATGTGCACCCTCTTGGCTGGATGCTGGGAATATGACAGTAAAGACCTTGAGCTGACATCCAAAAGGGTGACAGTGACAACAGGGTTTGCTGAGGCAAATGCATGCAGCTGTGTTTGCCAGCAAGAGGGATAAGAGAGGAAGGACCCAGCTCTGGGATATCAGGCAGTTTTCCTTTTGTGCACAGAGTCCAATCAATTAATTGAGGCTGCCCTGAGCTATGGGTTGAGGAGGCTAGTCTAGGTGGAAGCACAGGACTGCTGTGATCAATTAGTAATGTCTGCCACGGGCAGTAGCTAAAGGTATATGATCATGAATTTTAAGCATTTACATCCTCTATTGCTAACAGGGGTTTCTTTCTTAAAGAATCAGGGGAAACCATCCCTGGGTGCTTGCCTGAGTATCAGATGGTTTGCTGGGCTTGTTTAAAGCCACCTGTGCCTCACTAAGGAGGGCTGTGATCCCCCTGGGGTTCTTATATCAACAATCAAACCTTCCAAAATTGTAGCTGTTCATTAACTACACTGTGTGAGTTTTTGTTTTTTAAAGATTATATTTATTTATTTGAGAGAGACAGAGATAGTTACAGAGATAGTGAGAGAGAGCACAAATAGGGAGGAGAGGGAGAAGCAGACTCTCCACTGAGCAGGGAGCCCAACGTGGGGCTTGATGCCAGGACCCCGGGATCATGACCTGAGCCGAAGGCAGACTTAAACCAACTGAGCTGCCTGGGCAGCCCCTGAGTGTGTGTTTTTAATGCACGTGCCCAGTGAGAAGCATCACTTTAATTTCTTAGGATAATATACACATGGGTCTTCAATCATGTGTTAAATGGATTTCCAGGAGACTTAGAGACTTACAGAGAGCAGTATTCTGTCTAAGGATTAAAATAAAGATTATTTCATGAGTTATTATGAGTTGTTATGTTATATATAATATGTTGTATACTTTAATAACACATCTTATACTATAACACATATGGCCCAAAGATTTTTGGAGAAAAACAAATTTTGTGCATTCAGTGGTACAGAAAAGGCAAGGAATAAGTAATACTTCAAATGATGTGGCTTTGAGCCCTTGCAGTTTTATGTTAGTCTACATTAAAGGATCTTTTCATGTTCCTGGCCCCCTCAAAATTCTGCTTATTACTGCTGGTTTCTTAGGGTTCATCCCTATTCAATGGATTAAAGATGCCATTATATATCATTTTATGTAATTTTCTGGTCAGTAGAAGCAAACATGCTGGAAAGTGAGGCTGCCACAAGGGATGATACAGGGACAGTCCCCATACTCTTCAGTTTGGGTGGCCTAGCTGGGACTCTAGGCTGAGCTGGGCATTACCCACCATGCCTGGCTCACCTGGAAACCACAGGAGACAGATCAGATCAAGTTCAGTTCAGTGGCGGCAGGTCCAAGGGTCTCATCGTAAAGTAGGCAAAATTCCGCCCAGGCAAGCCCTCTTCAGCGTCCCATCACAGTGTCAGTCACAGGATCTTTGCCTGAGATTTTAGTTCTTCAAGATTGTAGCTCAGGGGAACCCTGGGTGGCTCAGTGGTTGAGCATCTGCCTTCAGCTCAGGCCGTGATCCCAGGGTCCTGGGATCGAGTCCCTGTGGGTAGCTTGCTTCTCCCTCTGCCTGTGTCTCTGCCTCTCTCTGTGTCTCTCATGAATAAATAAATAAAATATTTTTTAAAAAAAGATCGTAGCTCAAGTATTACATTTCTCTTTTCTCCCTTAGTTCCTATTTGTTCCTTTTCCCCCCTGAATTTCCTGCTGTGAGTGGGGGTCCTTACCATTTCATCAGGGTAACCTACTATCCATGCACTTCAAGCCACAGGGAGCACAGTTGCCTGAGAATTTGGGAGAGGACCCTAAGCAAGTTGAAAGAACACCTCTATATCCACTCTCTTTGGACTCTGCCCAGAGAGAGCAAGGTACAGGTCTGTTCCTCCTCCATGACTTCAGTTTTACAAGAGCAGATTCCCACTCCCCAAAGGGAAGCCTGGATAAACTTTTTGTCTGTTTAATTCTGGGCAAAGTATAAAGAAGCTGGTTAGCTGTACAGCCAAGCCATGCTCTGCAAAATCAGCTTGGTCAGCAATAAATGGGATGTTTTGTACATCATCTATCTGGCCATTGCCTGTCTCTCAGTTATTCCTAAATTTTGGCAAGGAAAAACGGAGTGTTAAGTATTCACCTGTGAAATTTATATAACTTTACTGTACAGCCTTTCATTTCATAAATCCATTCAGTCCAATTTCCATGAACATCCCAGATACTGTGAAAATACTAGAGATAAAGGGAAAAAAACACAAATGAAACATGGGGCCTTGTCTTCGGTGACTTCATAAATTGGCAAGGACACACAATTAAAAAATATCAGAGAACTACATGCTAAGGGCTTGGGGAGAACTAAACCCTGGTGCTCAAACATTTCTTTTTTTTATTTTTAAAGGGAAAAGATCTTCATCTGGGTTTGTTTTTTTTTTTTAATTTTTATTCATTTATGATAGTCACACAGAGAGAGAGAGGGGCAGAGACATAGGCAGAGGGAGAAGCAGGCTCCATGCACCGGGAGCCCGACATGGGATTCGATCCCAGGTCTCCAGGATCACGCCCTGGGCCAAAGGCAGGCGCCAAACCGCTGCGCCACCCAGGGATCCCAAACATTTCTAAATGTAATATGGCTATAAATCAACTGGAAATCTTGTTAAAATGCAGATTCTGATTCTATAGGTTGGGATGAGGTGAGGGTCTGCATTTATTTATTTATTTATTTATTTATTTATTTATTTATTTATTTTAGATTTATTTATCATTTAAAAGATAGAGTGTGGGGGTGGGAGGCAGAGGGAGACAGAATCTCAAACAGACTCCATGCTGAGCGTGGAGCCTGATGTGGTGTTCCATCCCATGACCCTGAGATCATGACCTGAGCCAAAATTAAGATTCAGATGCTTAATCTCCCAGGTGCCCCAGGGTCTGCATTTCTAACCAGCTCCAGGTGATTCCTTTGCTGTTGGTCCATGAACCACACAGAGAGTAGCAAGTAGGAAGGCAATACACTGCACGTACTCACTGGTAGCCATGTTGCATGGAAGAGAGGCACCCAATCAATGTATTTTGGGAAGGCCTGAGAAGACTTCTCTGGGGAGGGGACAACTAAGTTGAATCTTCAAAGATGAGCCATTTGTCAAGAAAGATCTAGAAGAATGGAATGTCCAGAGGTGGGGAACTGTGGAAAGACTTGATGGTTTGCAGTGATTGTCTGAGGAGCCATGAAATGGAGAAAATAAGTTGGAAAGAGGAGAAAATAAGAGCTGGTATTCAGTGCTAATGATGCAGTTTTGATTTTATCCTGCAAGTAATTGGGGCTATTTAAGAATTTAAAGTTTATTTTCAGCATTTAATTTTAATCTTTAATAGACTTGCATTTTTGAACAACAGTTTCAGATTCACAGAAAAATGTAAAAGATATTACAGAGGATTCTCATCTATGGTAACCCACTTTCCCCTATTACTAACATTTTACCTTAGTATAGCACATTTGTTATAATTGATGAACCAATATTGATACATTATTATTTATTAAAATCCATGGGGCACCTGGGTGGCTCAGTCAATTGAACATGTCTTCAGCTCAGGTTGTGATCTCAGGGTCCTGGGATCGAGCCCCGCATCGGGCTCCTCACTTGGAACCTGCTTCTCCCCCTCCCTCTGGCCCTCCCTGCCACTTGTGTTCTCTCTGGTGTGCTCGCTTTTGTGTGTTCTCTCTCTCAAATAAATAAAATCTTAAAAAAATCCATACCTTGTCATATTTTCTTCATTTGTATCTAATGTCCTTTTTTCTGCTCCAGGATACACTAGATTTAGTTATCATGTCTCATTCGTTCCTCTCAGCTCTGACAGCTTCTTAGACTTGGCTTATTTTTGATGACCTTGACAATTTTGAGGAGTACTGCTCAGATATTTTGTAGGATGTCCCTTTATTGGGATTTTTCTGACATTTTTATCCTGATAAGACTGGGATTATGGCTTATCCAGAGAAAGACCACGGAGGGAAAGTGCCACTTTCATCAGGTAATGTCAAGGGTACATAATATCAACGTGAGAGGAAGAGAAGAATGAGTGGATGAAGTACAAGGATTTTGAGGCAACAAAACTATTCTGTAAAATACTGTAATGGAGGGCAGTCCTGGTGACTCAGCAGTTTAGCACCACCTTCAGCCCAAGGCGTGATCCTGGAGAGCCAGGATCAAGTTCCATGTCGGGCTCCCTGCTTGGAGCCTGCTTCTCCCTCTGCCTGTGTCTCTGCCTCTCTCTCTCTCTCTCTCTCTCTCTCTCTGTTTCTCTCATGAATAAATAAATAGAATCTTTTAAAAAAATGCTGTAATGGTGAATACATAACATATACATTTGTCAAAATCCATAGAACTTTATAGGACAAGGAATGAACTTTGGTGTATGCAAATTTTAGAAAATCATTTGGAAGGTTGGAGGGGATCCCCATAAGAAAAGCAGATGAGACCAGGAATCTAAATACATCCCAAATGAATGAAATAACCATACTGAAAGGGGTGAGGGCAGGGGCACCTGGGTGGCTCAGTGGTTACACATCTGCCTTTGGCTTACGTTGTGATCTCAGGGTCCTGGGATGGAGTCCCACGTTGGGCTCCCTGCATGGAGCCTGCTTCTCCCTCTGCTTGTGTCTCCATCTCTCTCTAGGTCTCTCATGAATAAATAAATAAAATCTTTTTTAAAAGGGGGTGTGAGAGCAAAGATGCTGACCTAAGTCACTCTGGAAATGAGCAGAATCTATAAAACTAAAAGCCAAAGGAACTGCACAGAAAGCCTGTCCTGTAGTTGATAAAGTTGTTTCCCATGGAGTGTGAATCAACCTGTAAATAGGTTACCTTATACACCCAGCAAAAGGGACTTTGACATGTGGGTTAGGATTACCAATCAGCAGACTTTAAAATATGGAGATTATGCTGGGTTATCCAGGAGGAGCCAAAGTAATCACAGGAGCCCTTAGAAGTGGAAACAGGAGAGAAAGTCAAAGAGATATTCACGCACTGTTGCTGCCCTGGAGCTGGAGGAGGCCGTAGTCAGGGAAACGGGGACCTCGGTCCTACAACCACCACCAACAGAGATGCATTTGCAGGCAGATGCTTCCAGGAAGCCTCCAGAACGGAGCCCAGCCCACTCAACACGTTGACTTTAATCTTGTAAGATCCTAAGAAGAGTAACCCATCGTGCTGTGTCAGACCTCCGACCAAAGAGCTGTGGGGTCGCAAATGAGTGCTTTAGCGTGAGAGGTTTGCGGAGCTTGTTACACAGCACCCCCATCCTAACACATCCCGAGGGGAGTCGGGAACCTGATGAGTCAGGTTCCTCATGTGCAGAGAGGAGCTAAGGGTAGATGTGTTCCTGGAAGGTTAAAGCAAGTGGTTAGGTGACAGTGCAGCGCGGTGCCCGGAACACGGTAGACGTGCAACGAATGTGGGCTCGCTTCCCAGGTACACAGAATTCACCGTGGGAGCGAAGAGCGAACCCGAGAATGTCTCCATGGGAGAGGAGGCCCTTTACGTGAACTTTGAGGAACGGACAGACTTTGATAGACAGTCCAGATTAAAATTAAACCAGTAGAGAATTGAACGGAGAAAACCCCACGGTTTACCCAAATCCATCACACGTTGCATTGAAAGATGAATTTGCATTTTAATAGGTAGAAGAAAATTAACTGATCTCAGACGGTGGCAGCTTCCAGAGGCAACTTGCAATCCTGAACAGTGAAACAGGAGACAAAAATGAAGAGCAAGAAGGAAATCGGTGTAGAATACATACACAGTGCTGATAGCCCCAGCCCCGTGGCCTCCTGGCAGAGGCAGGGCCGGTGCGGCCCGTTTAGATTTCGACTCTGGCTGTGGTGTCCTCTCAGCTCCAGCCCAGAGCTGCGAGGCTTGGTGGGACGCACGCGAGCCCCCTCCGCGTGGCAGGAGCCCCGCATCCACGCTGGCGACCAGCCCCCGCTGCGTGGGATAGAATGACCTCCGCTGAGGCAGGACTCAGAGGCAGCCAGACCGTGGGTGCAACCACTGAGACTTCAAGTCTGAACTAAGTGTGAACTCAGAGACTACAGTTCTGCTGGCTTGTCGGGGAAGGCCAATAAAAAAGGAGGCCTGGGGAGGGCGATCCTGGGTGACATGGGACCGTGCCTGGCTCCTAGGGTTGCCACAACATAATCTCCCAAATCGGCTGGCTGGAGACAACCTAAAAGAATCTCTCCTGGTTGGGGAAGGGTGAAGCCTGGAATCAGGTGTTGGATGGCTGGCTCCTGCTGGAGGCCCTGGAGGAGAACTGGACCTCGCGCTGTCCCCACTTCTGGTGGCTGCTGGCAATCCGTGGTGTTCCTTGGCTTGTACACACATCACTCCAGTCTCTGACTGTTTTCACGGGATCTTGTCTGCTCCTCTTCTCTCTCGTACTTCCTTCGGTGGGAGGCGAAGTCTTCTCATGTGCCCAGAGACAGGGGAACTCAAATATGTTTGATAACAAGCAGCACAATATATATGCGCTCCCCCCCCACATATATACACCCCCCGACACACACATACATATGCACACACACCATCAATTCACATTGTCGTGTGACACAGACACTTCAAGTATTTCCTGCTATGGGGAATGCCATCACTGTTCCAAAACATTTTCTCTAACTATCAGTAAAGAAAGAACAAGACAGGTTGTTCTGTTCCTTTCCACGAGAAATTTTCATAGGACTAACTCTATCTTGTTTGTTCAAAGACAATAATTTAAGTTTAATTTCCCTGTCAAGCAGATTAGCTTTGATTAGAAGAAGTCCTCCCACTGCCTTGAAGGCAGGCATGGTCATATAACTGACTTTGGACAGTGACCTGGTTGGGAGCAGCACATGTCACTCTCGGACCAAAGCATTTAATTATCTAAAGACACTTCATTGCTATTTTTCCCTCGCTTATGATAACCAACACAGTATGCTCTGCGTGGAGGAGTAAATCCATCAACCTGCATTTCCAAATGAGGAATAACATGGAGCCGACCATGACGGACATGCAGTGTGAGTAAAAACAAACCTTTGAGATTTGGGATTTTGCCAGATGATGAAAATAGCCATAAGTTCCTTCATCATCTTTGTAAGGTGACTTGTTGCCCTTCTCATTGAGGAGTGGATTTTCCTCCTCCACCCCCCGAAAGTGGGCTGAATGTGTGGCTTGCTTTGATCCATAGACTGAGGGAAGCAAATTGGGAAAAGAGCAAGGCCTCCTGGTAACCCCTCATGCTGCCCTCAGACCACCTCTGAAGCCAGCATCCGTGAGGAGGGACCAGGTGCAGAGAGATCTGGCCGATGGCCAGCAGCCAGCTCCGGGCATGCAACAGGCCCGCCTTGGACCACTCGACCCCAGATGACTGCACTGCACGAGTGACCCCAGGCGAAACCCACAGAACTGCCAGCTCAGCCCAGTCCAAAAGCTGTTGGACTGTGAGTGAAGAAAGTTTTGTTATTTTGAGTCAGTAAGTTTGTGTGGTTTGCATGTGGCAATGGATAACAGATGCAACGCCAACTAGCTTGTCCTGATTCATGCATATATGTGCGTATGCGCGAGTGTGCACACACTTGTATGTGGGTAATTTAAATCCGTGTCTGTATGATATACATTTCCACACACAGTGATATGTGGATATAGCAGACTGATTTTTATCAGCAAACTGGGTCAAGAATGTGATCCTGTTTTTATTTTATAAACAAAGAAATTCAGATGTTCCCTCAAATTTTCCTTATTTCTGTCAACATAATTTCAGCAGATGGTGAGATTAAAGTGGTCTTACAAAACGGACTTGAGGAAATCATGCTCTAATAGTTGATTTTTCCATAGACAAATGATATTAAAACCAGATTGTGAGGTTAGAAGATCAGTACCTTTGTGTTTCCCTCTTTGTCCTGATGCATTCCAGAATATTCTATGCAGTCATTGCCAGACATGGTGGAGACCACCTTCAGGATCAGAAATGATAGCATTCATTCGCCTTTTGGAGGTTAGGATTACATCACTCCTAACTGACACTGCTGTGATTAGTCAAGCTGGAATCATTTGGGGTAAAATAGAGCATGGAAATCCTGATGTTTTTAATACAGAAAGGTTAGTATAAAAAGTTATAATGACCTTTCTAAATTATTTCATCTGAGGAAGAGGGTTGCTTTACAAGAAGGCACCAGAATTCAGGCCGATTAGTGTCTGTGGCTAGAAAGAATCGGATTGCCTGAAGTGGAAAACTTTTCATTAAAAAGGAAATTTGCTTGAAAACTATGTATTCTATTGCTGCCATAACAAGTGACCATTAACTAAGTGGATTAAAACTACATGGATTCATTTTCTCCCAGTTCTGGCAGTCAGAAGTACAGTGTGGGCCTCGGTGGGCTGTGATGGGGGTGTCGAAGGGTGAGTTCCTCACTGGAGATACTGGGGAGAACCCGTCCCCTTGCTCATTCAGGCACTGACATAATTCAGGTCATCATGGTTGTAGAACTGGGACCTCCATCTCCTTGCTGGCCATCAACTGGGAGCCACTTTTACCTCCCAGAATCCTCTCTCAGATGCTTGAACATGTCCCCACCTCTTTTTTTTTTTTTTAACATTGTATAAAACTTTATTATTTACAAATGTCATTTTGTAAGTAGTGAGGTCTATATATTCTATCCTAGGTCTATAAATTTCCATCCTAGGACTACAGTTTTGGCATAGTAGCTCTGGGCAAAAGCTACTCTCTCAAGCTTAAAATTCAGATAGACCTGTGGACTCCTGAGGCAGCCCTCGGGGCACTTATAAATGCTGTAAGTGAGGAGAAGAGAATGGGGCACGAGCTAGGACCTGGTGCACACCACCTGCCACGTACCAAGGCCCTAAGGAATTGTCCCCACCTCTTGATCCTTTTCTTGCTGCCATCTGATTCACCCCCTTGCTATCTTCTTCCAACTTTATGATGTCATGTAATTAGGTTGGACCCATTCAGATAATCCAGATAATTTTCTCATCACAAGGTGTGTTACCTTAATCATGAGTGTAAAGCCCTTTTGCCATGTAAGTGACATATTCAAGGGTTCCAGGGATTATGATGGATATCTCAGGGAGCCATCGTTCTGCCCCCTACAGCCTACAGGGAAGCATGGGGTCATTAGAGGTACATGTTTTGAGCGTCTCGAGACCACTGGGTCTCACTTCCGGGGCTGGGCTGTTTGGGATGTGAGCTCAGAGAAGGAGTGCATTAGAGATCCTATGTACCTCTGTGATTGCTAGGGCATGTTCTGTGTGAGGATAAATGAGGTTCCTACTTAGAGCTTATATTTTGTCAGTTTATTTAGAAATATTTGAGACTTTTCCATACCTTTTATTTATTCTTAAAAAGTATTTTTTAAACTGCTTCTATTTAGGGACTGCTTTATAGATGAATATTGACTGTTCATGTCCCAGTCTTGAGAAACTCACTGGTGAATCCAGGGCTCAGAGAATATGTGTGTCTTGAAGTTTGGTGTCCCTCCTGCAGATGGGACAACCCAAAGGATGTCACAGCCCCCTTTTCTGACTCTGTGGGGAATGGTCCTTAACTCAGAGACATTCTCTTCTTTCGTGGTGAATATAGAGGATAGGAGGATGTTCACAGGAAGGGAACTCATTTGGGGCTACTGTATGGATCTCATTCAGAAGCAGTGTGATATAAAAGGGAAGCCAGTAATAAAGTGAAGATCTTCTATTGGGCCTGACCTCTTATAACCTAACAAAAATGTTCACATTCTGTGTTCACATCCTTCTAATAGCTTTGGATGGTTGCACTATGGGGCCATCACTAGGAATGTGCCCATTCTCCAATCTCTCAGGCATCAGATAGACCTGATGGGGAGCCAAGTCATGTCATGTGACTGTGTCTCCTGGCCACCAGCTTGCTAGCTCGCTAAGGCATTCATGCAGACGGAAGACCTCATGACGAGAGGAACCAGCTCCTGTGTACTGCTCTGGACTGATTGTTCCAAGTAGAGGAAGGTCCCCCTGAGACCTGTTATTAAATGTGGTACTGTCACCTTCCCCAGAGGGCAGCTAGTCTAGGTCTTGAGGTGAGTCAAAATTAGGGATGTCGAAGAGGCCTTTCCGAAACCAATCTCCCCCACTGCAGTTCCCGTGTTTTCAGCAAAGGATACTCTCCATTTCCTGGGGCAACAGTTCAGTGGTTTCTGTGCTCCTGCTGGTCACCCAAAGTCTGGGCTCAGCTGTCCACTTTGAGAGCCCAAGAACTGGTTTTATCAGTTTTCACAGAGGTTATCAAGCTTTGGGGGCTTGAGCCATGCAGGAAAATTAATAATAGACAGATTTATTAAATCTGAATGCCGATTTGCTAATTTGCCACAGGGGATAGACTATGCAGGCATAAGGATACTTGTATCCAAGGCAACCTCTTCTGGAAAAGCAGCTGTAGAGTGAGAGCAAGGGAAGGGTGAGGTTTCGTGGGATGCTATATTCATATCGTGTCTTTCGTGACTTCTGAAAATGAAGTTTTAGCGATTAGAAGGCCGTGTTGTGCTGTTATGGTGGTTTTACAGTAAATGATACTCCTTGGTTTGCCATTGCCCTGGACTCCCAGCAGGCTTGTCACGGGCATGCATTGCCTCATACTTGCCGCAATATAGTTGAATAAGTAACAATTTTTAAATTGGATTATCAGCCAACTTTGCTACCAATTACTTCTATATCAATAGCAAGTCATTTGGGGTAAATTAATTTGATCCTCAAGTAACTCATGCATTATTGATTGTTCACTAGTTTAACTCCAGGAAGTAGCTGGTGTGCTTTGTTGCAACACTTGGAGGGTCTGCAGCGCTACTCATCGCGTGGGCCTCAGCTCAGAACGGTCAGCACTGCCTGTGAGCTTGACAGATATGCAGAGTAATGATCTACTGAATCAGACTCCCTGAGGACAGAGTACAGGACAGAGCTTTAAGGAAGCTTTTGGGTGATTCTTCTGTCCATGAAAGTATGAAAGACATGGCTGTAATTGTTAAGAGCGTGGACTTTAGGGCCAGATGGGCGAAGTTTGTATTTTGACTCTATCCACTGCAGGCTGGATGCCCTTGGGAACATTTCTTCACCTCTCCGAAACTCAGGCTTCCTATCTGTAAAGTGGACCTAATTATGATTCTTACTTCACAGGGCCATCGTGAGGGGTATCAGACACTCTGAGTGTTCTGAATGGCACCTTGCATGGGGAAGCAAGTTCTAAGTGTTTGCCATTATTTTTGCTTTCATTTGAGGGGTGATAGAGAGAGAAAATGGAGAAGTGTCTGCTCTACTTGCTCTGATTTGCTGAGTGCTCAGCATCTGAACAGTGGTGGGATGAAGGCAGAGGAGCCTAGGACGGGGCACTAGGAAGATAAGGCTTGCATCTTGGCCACTCACCTGTTCCATGGCCTTGACAGGATGATGGAACTTATCTGACTCTGGTTTCTTCACCATTGCAGGCCTGTTGGTTTTTAAGATCACTTTGGTCTTTGAAATTCTGCACCTAAACAGCATCCCAGTCTCTTATCCTGCTAAGGCCACATTACGAGAAGTATAGGCCAATCAGTGTTGAGACCAATCAGAGCAGGAATATTTGTAGTAGAAACAAATGGAACTTTTTAAGAAAAGAGTGGATTTCAGCGAACTGCTTTTGATTGTGATCCAGTGTACACTGGAACCTCAAGGTGAGGTCCATCTATTTAAGAAAACGGACCTTCCAAAGCCATAGTTCATGTTTTCTGTTCTTTAAAATTACACAATGAGTCATGTTAACTGACATAAAAACTAGGAAACTCCACATTAGCAAAAGGAAAAAAATCGCCCATAATTCTGTTGCCCCAAGAAAATAGCATTTAATTTTTTAGATGTATGTTTCTCCAGCTTTTTCTGTGTCTATATTTCAAATTAAAATTGGATTATACTATAATTCTCTTTCTAACTGGCTTTTAAAATCTGACATATTGTGAGTGAGTTTTTAATATCAATAATTGTAGGTTATCATATATCACTGTTAATTATTGAATTATGTTTCATTGTAATTTATGGTTTAATTACTCCTTTACATACTTAAAAAATATCTTTCCATCTTATAACCAATAAGCAATGAGATCTCATGTACAAATATCTGACACTTATCTGATAATTTCCTTAGAGCACATTCTTAAAGGCTCAATTAGTAGATCAAGAGGATAATGCATTCTAATGGCTTCTATTAAATGTTGCCAAATCACCTTCCAAAAAAGTTTGTCTATTTATACTTCCACCAGGAGGAGATAAAAATGCCACAATTTAAAAATTTTGCCAACACTGGATATTTTTCTTCATTTTAATCTTTCCCAATTTAAAAATGCTATCGCACCCTACCTAAAAGACACACAAAATATTTACTGAGCACTTGCCTGTCCCAGGCACTGTGCTAGGCACTCGGACTGTAGCCTCGTCCTTTCAGAGCTCCCATGGAGGCTGTTGGAAGACTGGCTGTTCATTACAGTAGGATGAGTGCTCTGTAGGAATCATGAGCAACACAGCAAGATGAAGCAGGTCTTCCTAATCAGAACAAGAGTCACGAGAAACTACCAAAGAATTGGGATCTTGAGGACCCATAAGACTTACCCAGACATCAAGTTGAGAAATGGTGGTCCTGGAGAAAGAATGGAAACGCCAGTGCTAGGAGATCACAGGGCAAGGTCAGGATGTGGCATGCAGTCATTTAAATTTGTCTCTCCTTGATTTCTAGACAAATTGAACATTTTGAATATTCATTGGTCTTTTTTTTCCTTGTGAAGTGTTTCTTCATATCTCCTTTCTGTTTACTTATCCAAGTACTCTATTTATTTTGCTTTCTAGTTCTAAGAATCTTTCTATAGTAGGGATATATTAGCCCTTAGTCAACCACGTGACACATTTAAAATAGTGTTTCGGGCACATTGACTTCTTTAATAAATTGCCTATTTTTTTTTAATCTTTGCTCATTTTCCTTTTGAAGTGTGTAGTGGGGTTTTTTTTTTTTTTTTGGTCTTTTTAGTTTTGAGATTTGTTTCCAAAATAAAAATATTAACTCAGTCTCTTATACATAATGATTTCTTTCTGGTCGTTAACTCATCTTTTAATTATTGTTTGTGGTTTTTTTGATCCTCTAGAAATTTAAATTAAGTAGTTATATTTGTCAGCCTCTTCATTAAATATTACACCCTCCACTACTTAATAATTTTATGAAGATTTAATTGCCACTTACGGTTTATAATTGAAAGAATTTGGCAAATCCATGCACCATGTAACCACCACTACAACCTAGACATAAAATATTGCCCTCATCCCAGAAACTGCCCTCATGGCCTGTTCCAGTCAATTCTTTCCACATCCCATGTCTTGACCACAGACCACTGCTATTCTGATTTCTGTCACTGCAGACTCATTTTGCTTATTCTATTTTACTTCATATAAATGCAATTATACATTAGGCACTCTGCATCTAGCTCTTTCCACTCAATGCAATGTTTTTGATATTCATCCATGTTGATGTGTGTAGCAGTATTTGTTCCTTTTAATTCTGAATAATAACTCATTGCATGACTATATTTCCGTGTAGTTATCCATTTATCCAAATGTCTCTCAGTGGACATTTGGTTTCTTTTATGTTTTTGGCTATTATGAATAGAGCTGCTATGCACATTCTTTGTATAAGCCTTTTTGTGGACATATGCTTTATTTCTCTTGGGTAAGTAGATAGGAATGAAATCACTGGATCACAGACTATGTGTGTATTTAACTTTGTAATAAGCTGACAAACTCATCCAGAGTAGCCAGATCATGTTCTAGTTGTTCTGCATTTTTACCAACACTTGTTTCATCTTTAATTAATTTCTATGTAAATTCTGAGATAATAGGTATTTAACTTCACTTTTCCTTGGGTGGTTAGCCACTTAACATTCATCCAATAGTCCGTAATCTCTCCATTTCTTTAAAGACAAGAATGATTTTATATACTTTTTTCTTTTTATGGACTATCCATTTATTCTCCTGGTTTTTCTAAGGCCAGCATCACTTAGTTTTAGTCATTACTGTTTCATAATATATTTCAGTATCTAATAGTGAAAGACCATTCTTCCTTACTTTTTCATTTTGTTGTTCCAAAACTTATCTGACTATTCTTATACATTTAATCTTATTTGAAATTCAAGATAGTTTTCTTAAAAATGTCATTTTTGTAAGTCAAGGGATAATGGAGGGATAGAGCATAAAATTGAGATTGTTCCATTCTTCTGTAAACTTTTGCCCAGGAAAATAACAAGCCAACCCAAAGTCTTATTTTTTTTAAAAAAAAGTATTAGATATTATTCTTATACAACAAATGCAAGAGGATATATATTTTTTTAATTTCATACCTAGCTGAAGTTCAAGAGTCCTTTTAATTAGAGCTTCAGGCATGGAAATTCTTATGGAAAATAATTTTAAATGTTCTAACTTCCTACAATCTATTTTTGGAGGGGAATTTACATTTCTTGTTAATCTGCTCCAGATATGGTTACAATGCTCTCAAGGCTTGCCACTAAAGGTCCCAAGTGCTTGGTGTATTTGCTTCACCCAGCACTAAGTATGCTGTCAGACTCAGACCAAAGCTTGCTGTTCCAAAGTTACCCACTAATGGAGCAAGTTTGTTACCAGAAGATCATTTACTAACCACAAAACCAACTGCAACCTTACCTTCATGCTCACAAATCACTGTAAAACCACGAGCTGGGTTTTAGGACAGTGATCGTGGCTCCTATCAAAGAAAGAACAGTGGACTTTGAATAGTTGGGAATTATTCTGCATTTGGGACTAATTTTCAGAGATATTGATTAAATTTAAGACAGTAAATGATGCAATACCATTTTGTTTCTTTTCTTGACATGTTCTGGAGGTTAAGATCCTAGGAAAGGAGACTGTAGAGAAACAGGAACACTGATGCCATATTGGTGAGAATGTAAAATAGTGCACCTGTTATGAGAAACATTATGGCCATTCCTCAAATAGTTAAAAATAGAACTATCATATGATCGAGCAATTCCACTTCTGGATATACACCTAAAAGAATTGAAAATAAACTCTCCAAGAATTATCAGTACACTCATGTTCACAGTAGCATTATTCACAATGGCCAAAAGGTGGAAGCAACCCATATGTCTATGGACAGATAAATATATAAACAAAATGTGCTCTCTACATACAATGAAATATCATTCAGCCTTAAAAAGGAAGAAAATTGTGACACATGCTATGACATGGATGAACCTGGAAGATATGCGAAATGAAAAACTCGAAAGGCCTGACAAGTGAGGAAAGCCATTTTAGATCTCTTTCTAAGTCAACATGACTGTACAGAAACTTTATGCAAACCAAAAGCCCAATTTATGGCTAGCCACGCATGTATTGTACATCTGCTTTGTGAATGACTAGCCTAAAGGAAAACCATTATGTCCTTGAGATATCGATCAGCGCTCCTACTTCTGCATTCCTTTTTGATAAAACTTGTGATTCCTGCCTATAAGCTAATCTATAATCTTTTGAGCTTTTACAAGATGTAAAAAGCCTATAACCCTGTAAAAATAAAAACTGTTCATTCTCCAGAACACTTTCTTCCCTTCGAAGAGCATGTTTCCCAGGCAGCTGTCCTAACTTGGGTGTGAATAGAACTTTTTCATACTTTTACAGATTCTAAAAGGCTTGCTCCTTTTAGGTGAACACCAATCACAAAGGTTAAATACTGCATAATTCTACTGTCGATGGTAGTTAGAATGGTCAAATCCACAGAGGCAGAAACTACAATGATGGTGGCCAGAGGCAAGGGTGTGGTGGGGATGGGGAGTGACCGTTTAATGGGGAGAGAGTTTCAGTTTTGCAAGATGAAAAAGTTCTGGAGGTGAATGATTGCACAATAATGCGAATGTGCTTAATGCCACCAAACTGTACAGTTAAAAGTGGTTAAAATATTAACTTTTTATATTCCTTATATTTTAGCATACTTACAATTCATTTTTAAAAAGTAAATGAGACAAAAAAAAAGATCCTAGGACATTCAGATTCTGAAAAACCATGACAGGTCATTATGTTCGTCAAGGCACATCAACTGAACAAAACAATCCCAAAATGTAGGTGGTTTAGTGCAATACAAGTTTATTTCTCACTCATATTTCTGTCCATCATGAATCTAGTGAGGGCAGGTCAGTGGTGTATTTGCTTCACACAGTCATTCAAGGAACCATACCCTGTGGTCTTGTGGCCCCATCCTCCTCTAGCTCCTTGGCATACTATTTACTGGGGAGAAGAGGAGGAACATGAAGACAGAGCTTGGGTAGTTTTTATGGGCCAGGGCTCAGAGTCCCAGTTATGCTCTACTAGGGGGTACTCTGTCACAGTGACACATTTAACATGAGGGACACTGGGAAATAGAGTTCAGCTGTGTGTCCAGGACAAAGAGGGGTCTTAGATATTCATGAGAACTGCAACTCTCTGCTCCAGGTGAGTCCCACTAGAAGGATATATTTGAGAAATGTCTTGTGGGATTAAGATCTGTAATATTCTTAGAATCCTGTAGGAAAGATATTTCTTAGGGGAAACAAAGATTTACAATGTCTACGTGACTGGTCCCAAGTGCTTAGAATGATAATACATAGTCATGTGAATATACATATAATTATTTCAATTAATCCACACTTTGATCTGAAGATAGATCATTTCAATAACAGAACTCTAAACTGTCTCCTGACATTCAGGTGAAGAGTGACTCCTATGGTGATAATCATTACTAAGATCAAGTTTAGAGACGGAATGGTATGGAAAGCTAATTTGCACCACTGCTCAGCTTGGAATCTAGAAACCCAGCCACTATGAACCAGCTCATCGTGAGGTTCTGGACAACATTTCCTTTCTGGATGACCTAGTACTGAAGTGAATGGGAGTGGACGGAGGGCTTCGAGAAGGCTACTGAGCCCCAGCCACAGCTTCAGTGAGTCATAAGTTGGCTTCTGGCCTCTGGAGTGTTCTTCATCCAAACCTTCACCTGGGCTACTTAAGAAAGACCTGTGCAGGGATGCCTGGGTGGCTCAGTGAGCATCTGCCTTCAGCCCAGGGTGTGATCCTGGGGTCCTGGGATCCAGTCCCACATTGGGCTCCTTGCAGGGAGCCTGCTTCTCCCTCTGCCTGTGTCTCTGCCTCTCTCTGTGTATCTCTCATGAATAAATAAATAAAAAATACATATATAAAAGAGAGAGACCTATGCAGGCATACCGCATTAACTGCATTTCACTTTATTGCACTTTACAGATACTACTTTATTTTTTTTTTTTTTACAAATTGAAGGTTCATGGTATCCTGCATCCAGCAAGTCTACCTGTGTCAATCATCCAACAGCATTTGCTGACTTCGTAACATCGTAAAATTTCTTACAAAATTTCTAGGGTTTTCATCATTATTGTATTTATTATGGTGATCTTTGATCAGTGATTAGGACTTGCTGAATGCTCAAATATGGTTAGAATTTTTTAGCAATAAAGTATTTTTTTTAATGAAAGTATGTACATTGTCTTTTCTAGACATGATGCCATTGCACATCTAATAAGCTATGGTACTGTATCTACATGGAGCTGGAGTTGCATTTACTCAAATGGGCTGACTATAAATTTGCCTGTACTGACATTATATGTATATCCATAAAATCTTGGGTTTGGTTATACTCTTTTAAAAATGAGGCCTCTAGGGGCACCTGGGTGGCTCAGTCAGTTAAGTGTCTGACTCTGGATTTTTTCCTCAGGGCATGATCTTGGGGTCTTGAGATCGAGCCCTGTATTGGGCTCCGTGCTGGGCATGGAGCGTGCTTAAGATTCTCTCTCTCTTTATCTCCCTCTTCCCCTCCCTTCACTCTCTTTCTCCTTATCTAAATAATAATAATAATAATAATAATAATAATAATAATAAAATAAAAACAAGGCCTTTAAACTTTGTTACAGATTTCTCTATTAAATGTGCCTACGTAAAATTGAACCATCTTCATGGTATGTGAATCACTTCCCAACTTATCTTGTTCATCAGATCAGAATTTAGCACATTGGGTGATTTTTAAGTAACATGAATGTTATTGAATTTTTTCACCTTTTTCTGCTGGAAATTCTTTCATTGCCGATTTCTGGTTTGGCTATCCTTCCCCAATCTAAGCCCTTATCTCCTTCCATACCAGCACCTATTCAAAGAATGATTGGTTCCATTGTTTTCCATCTGTCCAGATTCATATTTTTTTAAAAGATTTATTTATTTATTTATTTATTTATGATAGACATAGAGAGAGCGAGAGAAAGAGGGAGAGAGAGGCAGAGACAGGAGGAGGGAGAAGCAGGCTCCATGTCAGGAGCCCGACGTGGGACTCGATCCTGGGACTCCAGGATCACGCTCTGGGCTGAAGGCAGGTGCCAAACCCCTGAGCCACCCAGGGATCCCCTGTCCAGATTCATCTTAATGAAATTCAATAGCTACACTGAGGATCAATTTAATGATATATTTATGAAACTGGTAACATGTTCCTCCCTCAGGCTGCCCAGTTGACCATCTTGAGAACACCAGTCTGATAGAGTCTGATGATGGAGCATGTTTAGTTTTTCTGTTTGGGGTTTCTCCATACCACAGCATAACACAGGCTTTGACACTTTTCATACTTTGAGTCTGTCAGAAGCACATAGAAGTCTTGATAATTCCTAAGTGTTCAAAACAATAGCCATTGTAGGAAATGTTTCCCAGCCAATCTGCAAGCTGCATTCTCTCCTGGACCTCTCTACAATGTCACTGATGAACAGATGTATTTTTATTTTACTCATTTAGTTATGCAGTCATTCAACAAAGATAGAGTCCCTCTGGGTACCAAGCAGCATCTAGTTACTGGGGATACATTGATGGACAAAAATTATCTCTGTTCTAATGGAATTTTGGATGCTAAGAAGAGGAACAGATAATAAAAATTAACATGTCTTATAGTGATGAAGTGTTAGCAAAAAAAGAAAACAAAAAAACAAAAGGAGATGAAGCAGGGGAAGGGGGGTGGGGAGTGAGGGTGGTATGGTGGAGGAATCAGGTATGGCCTGAGGTAACACTTGATCTGAATTAGGACAGGGCACAGATCTTGAGGGTAGGGAAGAGTGCTCCAGCATTCTAAATCTCAGACTCTATAGAGGGTAACCTGTGCACATCATAGGGTCCATCCTGGTATTTGCACTGGACCCAGCAAAACCCAATGTGAAACTGTAGGCATAAAGTCACATGATCATCAGTGTAACAGAGCTGGGGTCCGCAGAAGATCTAAACCGTGCTATAGAAATGCCAGTGTGGATCCATTAACCCTACACAGCCAGTAGAACACAGGAAAGATGTCACACACATGCCACTTTTATTTTGCTTTGTTTCATACCATTTTTTGCTCAGTGTTTTCCAGGGCAAACATGGATGCTGAATTAGCCAAAGCCCAACTTCTTTAATTTGGAAAGAAGTTTCCTTTGGTGAAGGCAGCCATAAACGAGTTTAGCATGTATATAATAAGATTATAATTCTTAAGTTATGTTAGAGCAGATTTTCTTTCTATTATCTAACTTAGAAACTGCAAATTTTTCTATAGCTATACACTTTATTTGTATATCTTGGGTAAGAATTGTCTGTGTCTAAAACTCATTCTTGGAAATCACTAAATGTCTTTTATTCCTCTATTACTAATTTTATTTTTCATATAAAAATTTCCAGGACCAATTGCAGACTGTGTAACTATTTCCATGTCGGCTGTAAACTGCTTATAATTAAGTTTACTTTTTAATTGCAGGCCTTTATGTGTAGGCCATTATACCTGGTTCAAAATGCACATTTGGTAAGTATTCTCAGTTTTAGATAAGAAATAAATGCCTACTATTTTAAAAATGCAGACTTTTCCCCCAAAATGAGGGATATTAGCTATTCTATTGGTCATGAATCTAACTTTAATAAAATTTTCTTTTGCTCAAAGGTATTGACAAGAGTGGATGCAGTTTGCATATTTTGACCTCTTAAATAACAAATGCAAAACAAATGTAAATGTGGCTCCACTTTTAATACACTTTTGCATAGTGCAGAACAACTCCCTGGAACATGCATGTGCATATTTGTGTTTCATTAAAAAGCATATTTGATATAGAACTCGCCCTAGGGCATGTTACTGCTGACTTCTGATTGAATTATAGGAAACTGAGAAAATAGAAACTGATAAAGTTACATTCCAGAGAGGTGATAGTGAAGCCATTACCTAAGAGTATTCTAGAAAGATAAGACGTAGCTAAAGTCTCCCTGAGACTGAGGTCATAAAATTAGAGTCAGCAAATTTCTGCACAAGTCTTTTGCAAATATTTCTAACTCTTGCTATTATATCCTCTACATAATATTTGCCACATTATGGCAGAAGCTAGTGGCAGATAACTTGCTTCAAATGCACTTGTGAATAGTTCCTTGGGTAGCTATATTAATTTTCTTAACATTCTGCTCCTTCCACACATTGCTGATGATACTTATGAAGAAATGTGTAGTAGGTGCCCAGTAAGTATTTGTTTGTTGGACAAACAAGTGCAATGTCAAAGATTGGGGTGTGTCAAGATACTTGTTATATCTACAAAATTAAGTGGTGGAACTTGAAGGTTGCTCTGAATTGTAAAATTGCTCTTACACTGCTTGAGTCAGGTGCATTTGTGATGATGAGCCTCAGACGAAGGGAGCTTTTTTCCAACAGTTGGAATTGCGGACATCACATCAAACACTATCAGAACACTAGGTGAAGGAATTTTACGTCACTCAGGAGTGAGCTGGTGGGAAAGGGAGGAGAAAAGCTGAAGAGATCCCTCAGTGATGCCTTGATGCTGGTGCTGCTCCCTCCCTCCACATGAGAATGTGGGCCTTGCTGGGGCTGAATTTGGCTTGAGATCCAAATGTTTGCCAGGTGTCCTGGGGCATAGAATATGTGCTGCTGAAGCAAGCACTGTCCTGGGGCATAGATTGTTAGTCTAGATCCTTCCTAAATGATGATACAAGTTCCTAGCAGAAAAGGGCAGGGCACTATAGGAAATTGAGGTTTTCGTTTTGGCAAGACTCAGTCTTGCCAACAATGTGTCATTCACCCCTTGCTGCTGCCCCACCCTGCCCCCAATATTAGCAGGTGTGGGACCAGTGGAAACTTACCTGAGGTATATGCTTCAGCCTGAGGGAACCATATCGTATCCCACAAAGCTCAGGGCATGGGAACTTAACTTCATCTTACAAAGGGCATGATTATGACCTCTTCCTGTCAAACCAGTTCAACTTTTCCTCCCCAACCAGAATGATCCAAAAATAGTGCGGATCAACCCTATTGTAGATCCGATAGATTATTGGGGAGAAAGAAGTCATGATTATTGTTTTCATAAATCAGTTTTTAAAGTGATTGGAAGCCAAAATGAGGCTTAAATGTTTGTATTCAGCAATCTGGGTCAACATGAGAAATTTGAGCTGTACTAATTATCAGTCCATATAATTAAGATCTTGTTTTTCTCACCCATGTTGGGCTGTTCCCTTCTCCTCCTCCACTGCACACCACCATGACCATGTTTCCACTGTCATATTTACTTTTTCTGTTTTAAAGCAAAGCATGTTGCACTTTGAATATATTTGATAACTATTACTTTTGGAATATACTTGATCTCGTCTTGTTTTTTCAACCAAAATTGCTTATTTCATGGTTATGTGAATTCTGAAGAGGAAGTCAGTTTTGTAAATCACTGTGTGAAGTCATACCCAGAAAAAAGAGAGTCCACTGAACCTAGGAAAAACCCTATTCCTGATTGCTTAATTGTTAACATTATCCAAATCTGTGCTGCAGTAGAATCTGTGATTGCCTAAATTGTGTTTCATACCAGGCAGAAAGAATAGATTTGAAAAATTGGTATTATCTACTTAATTGCAACAAGACCATATTCAGATTAGTGGATAATTGAGGAAGCATAAGATTTCATAAAATGAAACTTCTATATTATCACTTAATATGTATGGAGGGAGTCTTAAGTGTACAAAGATAAGTATTAATGATGACAAGAAATTGGAATTTAAAGTTTCCCTTATGTTTCCCTTTCTAAATATATTACGGTTGCAATTTAAAATATGTTGGAGTTAAGAAAAATATGTTGGACCAATTTCACTCTATACAAATACCTGAAAAGCCTTGGGTACCATTGCTGGATATTCTTTTCTTTTCTCTCATTTTGAGGAAGGATTGCAGATTCCTATGTGTATCCTTTGCAATCAATAGCAATGGGATACAGATACATGGGTGTGGAGTTTCTCCAGGTTTCCCCAAAAGTATCATCATTAGACATGTCTTGGGTGGACCGATAGGGACCACTGTCCCATCAACTGACTGCATTTTGTCATGCTCCCATGGAGGCTGCACTAGTCACAACCAGGTGAAGTAAATCCAGAGTTTGCCTTCTTCTAGAATACACATCTGACTATTCCCTAGACCAAGGCACAGGGCGTTCTGCATCCTTTCTGAAATTCTATTTTCTCTTCTTTCATATAATAAAGAGCCACACAAGTCATCACTAATATCCTTTGCAGATATGACATAGTGTGGTTCTGCATTAAATTTACTGTATAAAATTTAAAAATCCAAGTTCATGTTTTTTCACACCCTCTGAATTAGTGAGATTCGCTTTAATTCCTGGTCAGAGACCTAATTTTTCATCCTATTCATTTATCCCACAAATGTCCATAAAAGGATATTAGTTGATGATGGGTCAGTGGAATTATTTTTTCTGCTGTAGGAAAGACATTATGAAGTTTATGTAATACTCAATTTTTAATAACAACATCTTTCTAAAGATGAGAAGCTTTATTCATTTTACTCATTGCTGTTCATTCAGCAATGCTTATAGAGCATCTTCATATATATCCATACATAAATATCTGTCCTGGTCAGGGAATGGGGACAATTTCCCTACACCATGAAGTGAGAGACCATGAACCTTAGTCCCCGCTACTGGGGAAACCAAAGCAAGGAAAAATCATCTGGGTTTTCTAGGAATTAATAAAATTTTGTCTGGAGAAAGTTGGCTCAAGGAAGAGAAAGAGAAACCAGGTGCCAGACAGCCTTGTTTTCAGGAAAACCTGGAATGCTCAGTTTTAGCAAAAGAGATCTGGCTCCTAGGATGAGAGAGAGAACCATTCAAGATCAGACCAGGGCAGAAATGGCATTATGGTTTTCCAGACCACGCGTGCACCTTTTCAAATCCTACAGTTGCAACCAGCATATATGTAGATGAATAGGTACTGTGTGGTCCAGTAGAGCCATAGATACATCGATCTACTGGACCACACATCCTCTGGACAGAGGAGAGCCAGTCGGCATAGAATACCAAGGGTATCCTGTGCATTTGGAATGAACGAACCTTCTAATGCCCATATGGTGGCCTTATGCTTTGTTAACCCTTCTTACAGCAAATAAAATTTTGAGCTGTCAGAGTGAGTATATGAGGGGAAAGGAATAATTAAATATATAAGGGACACCCCAAAAAAGAAAGTTGTATTTTTTTCTTAAGAGTTCTTTTACAAATATGTTTGAGAAAACTATGGGTTCAGTGAATGGTGCAGTCAGCTCTAATTTAGAGATCACAGGTTCGGGCCCTGGGTATATCATTAAATTCCCTGGCTTTGCGCAAAACACTTCTCTGGCTCCAATCCCTAAATGTGAAAAGTGGAGAGCACATCTTTGCCTTTCTATATAACCTGCAGCTGTTATATTCTAATACACCCAAAGTGACAAAACCCCACTTCGAGCTCACTTTAGCAAATGCTGGAAATTTATGGGTTCATTTAAATGTCAAGGCCAACAGGAAGTGAAGGCTGGCACTGAGCCCTGGTCTTGCTTTCTTTCTCTTCTCTGAGCCCTGCTGCTCTCTGCACAGAATCCATTCTTAGGTGTGTTCAGGTCTGCCTCTCATGGTGGCAAGACGGCTGCCAGCAGCATCAGACAAACATCCTATCTTTGACAGAGAGGGACATTTTGCTCAGCCTGCTCAAGCGAAAGTTCTGAGATTACTTCTGACAGACAAAATTTGGGCCTTGAGCTCATTCCTGAACCAATCGCCCCTTGTCAGGTGAATGGAAATATTGGTTGCCACATCTGGGTCGTGTGCCTATTTTTGGATTTAGAGATGGGGAATCCCATAAGACCCAAAAACAAGGATCGAGGAGAGGTGGCTCATCCAAAGAAAGTCAGGGTGAAGGCAGAGGGTAATAAATTCTGGGCAGGCAAAAATAGCAGTTGTGCAACCTTCATGTTAAAGCGTGGAAAGGAGTCTTCACTGTGGTTGTGAGTGCTAAGGTGAGAGGCCAGGGTACTGAGTCCTCAAGGACACACACATAGCATTTGAAGTCAGATTGTGGTCCATATCATGGAAACACCATTTTATACTTGCATGACTGGGGACGATTTCCAATCCTCTGTGCACCTCAGCTTAATAGAGTCTAAAGTGGAGATAATATCGATTCCATAGTGTTGTCAAGAGGGAAACACAGACTATGTCTGTCAATTGTTTATCGTTTTAAGAATGAAATAAATGGAAAATATTCTTCCCCTTCCCAAAAGCCCCTGGCCTCATATTCTTTCATTGTGAATTCTTTCCATTCTCCAAGAAGCAGATAATTCCCATGCTATTTAAATTGTTCCGGTGCATAGAAAATAAGAAAAGCTTAACAATTTCTAGATAAATCCAGCATAACATGTATAATCAAATTTATCAAATAAAAGGCCAGAAAAATCTACAGACCAATCTGCCTTATAAATGAAGAAGTGAAATTTCTAAATGAAATAGCAAATAGAATCAGCCACATATAAAGAGATTAGGGTACCATGACTAGGGGGGTTGACTTCAGGGAAGCAAGTGTTAACTCATATATTTTGCTTTCATCAGACTTCCTTCCACAAAGAGGTGGCATCAGACGGTACAGTCAGGGTGACATGAATGCACAAAATATTCTGTTGCTTCTTTATAGAGCTCAAACACTCCTTTTGGCAATCTCTTCCCTACATAATCTTATCCAGTGTCATGACTTCATGCATAGACTGTCATCTATATGCAAGTAAATTCCAAATATGTATTTCCAGGCTTTGTGGCCCCGCAAATTCCAAATTTCTCACTCACTGCTTACTAACGCCTCAACCTGAAATAAGCATTTCAGACAGATCATGTCCAGAACAGAGCTCTTGATTTGAATGTTCTTCCAATCTTCCCCTTCTTGAAAAATGGCACCGTCACTCACAAGTGGGTCATGCCAATGACCCAAGAGTAATTCTTATTTGTCTCTTTCTCCATCAAAGCCACGTGAAATCTCCATTCAATCTACCTTCAAAATATATTACAAACCCAGACACTTCTTTCTACCCTGTGCCACTGATCTAATTTAAGTCAACAACATTTCCTCGCCTGGTCTACTGCCATAAGCCTTCAGATTGGTTTTCCTGCCCCCACTCTCTCCCTTTCCTGACTCTCAAATCTGTTGCTCAGAGTAAATGTTGTTTTTGGTTTTACAACAGCCAGAGTAAATGTTTTAGACACAGATCTGGTTATGATGAATCCTCCACCAGCACACACACTTGCACGCAAACCTTTCGATGGTTTCTCGTCACACTGAGGATGCAGGCTAATTCTTACTGTGACCCAAAGCCCTCCATGTCCTGGCCATTTCTGCCCCCTCTGCTCTCCTCTCCTTGAGTCCTTCACCTTGCTCATGCTGCTCCAGCAACTCAAAGTTTGGCCCTCTGTGTTTCTGGAACACTTCAAGTTCTTTTTTTCTTTTCTTTTCTTTTCTTTTCCTTTTATTTCTTCTTTTCTTTTCTTTTTTTTCCTTTCCATTTCTTTTCTTTTCTTTCTTTTTTTTTTGACTCAAGAGGGAGTTGCTATGTCCTGCCCTCTCCATTTGGAATGTGTACCCCCTAGATATGCAGAGATGATTCCTTCTCATTCAATTCTCTTTTCAATGATCACCTCCTCTTGGAAGAAATCTGTCCTCCCTGACCATGCTCTCTATGATAGCATCCCTCTCTGTGTCCCCTGGACATATTGCTTTTATACTTGTTTAATTCTCATCTTCCCTAACAAATTGCCAAAATGTAATTTCCAAGATGACAGAGACTCTGTCTTGTTCACTGCTATGTACTCAATACTTGAATAGTGACCACCCCATAATACACATAGTAAATACACGTTGACATATGGATAAAAGGAGGAAGGGAGAAGGAAAAAAAGAGAAAAAGGTAGGGAGACAACAGGGGAGGAAGAAGGGAGGGAAGGATTTGAAGTTCCATAGCTCACTTTTGAGCTGAAGACAAAATCATGAAGACTAGAGATCATTCGTGGGATGCATGAAGCCTCTCTGGCTTGCCTTTCCACATCGTCACCAACAAGGGATTCTTGTTTGCCAAGCACTTTGGGTTCTTTACGTGTAGGACTTGAATTCAATGTATTATCACATTGCACCATGATTCCATATATTGCCAGGCAAATAAATGTCAGCATATCCAGCAGAGTAAGGAAAATCCCAGAAATATACCACCAGGATATATAGAGGAAGAGAAGGGATAAGTGAATGGGAATGACCTGAATATCAGAGACAAAAATTTTAGTCCGAAAGATCAAATGCAAATTCAAGTGGAGAGAAACAAAAGAACAGATTTAAAGAATCATTAGTCCAAAAGAATATGGAGCTTTTCACTTGAAACATTGTGAATTTTAGATGAGATAAAGTCTACATGGGCTTTGGCAGGCCTGAGCTCTGGTTCAGGAAGGTTCGGCAAGTATCTGCCCTGGTTTGCACAGGGTATGTTTCTTTCTTATTTGAACGATCTTATTAAATATACAATAATGTTAATACATGCACACGCTTCTAAGAGCAGGAATTGTTCCCTTGATAATGAAATGGGAAGACACACTGGGGAAAGGTATTAAAACTATCACTCACTCTCACGATGACTCTAATCTCAAAGTGAATGTCCGCGTGCCACTGGAAAGCAGGAAGATGATCACGGCAGCCTCCTACCTGGTGAAAAGCTCGCCACTGTCAATCTAAATGCCTGTGGAAAAAAAAAATCACACTTTCTTTTGAGGAGCTGAATGATTTGAATATAAATAAGCAACTCTTTCCGCCTGTCAGTTACCTTGAGAATATTTAGTGTTGTCTCTTTTAATGATCGCTCATTACAGATGAGTGCGAGTGAGCAGATTTAATCAGGGTAATACGGGGTAATCATCATGTGAATTTCTCCACATCGGGATTTGTTTCATCTGTTCCAAGCCATTTGTCCATGTAAAACTGTCACCACTTCCAGCTGATGACTGACAGGTGAGGCCAGACACGTTCGTTTTTCAGCTCAGACCCAGAAATTCTCTGACGTGTCCTTCTCACTGAAACAAACTGCTTCAAAGATGCAAACGGGTCCTGTATTCAGGACCTTTGTCTCTTCCGGTTTGTTGGGTTGCTCATTAACATACTTAGCTCACTCTCACGTAGCACAAGAGCACAGCTAAGGCTACAGCTGTCTTGACTGATGCGCTGGCGTCTGGGGGAGCGGGCCGGGGACCAGCACCTCGGAGAGCTCACGGCAGCACCCACACACAGCCCCTCCGGGCTTGGATGGGGCACCAGCTCAGCAGCCGCACAAGTGCTGCGCTCCTGGGACCAGACATCCTTTATTCTGCTTTCCTCTCGTGTAAGAAGTGCAAGTCTCGGGCGACGTGGTGGCCCTTGTCAGCCGCCTTTGTGTGTGCTCACTGAAGGGATTGGTGATGGAAATTATTTAATGAAAAAAATGTAGCTTAAGCCTCATGAATTTTTATTTTTTCCCTCAGTGGGATTTCCGCGTGAAAAGACCTCTATGAACTAAAGTTCTCTGTGAAGCATTGCCTTGACTCCCCAAGCTAGCTCTCACAGAAATTATAATAGAATATTTGGAAACTGCATATCCCCTCAAGATGCTTGAATCCAAAAAGACAAACAGCAGTCAATAGACACAAGTAGACATAGCTATTTCCTGTAAGTGTTTGGCCTACTCTGCGTTATCTCTGCTTGTTTGCAGTCACTGTCGAAAGACTGGACTATGGTTTTAGACTCCATCGAATGTTTTCCCCTTTTTCTTTGCATCACCATGACTTTTCTGCAATAGTGAAGTGCCCAGATTTGCTTTTGGTGTGTAGGGCACGGTGTGAAGGGCTCGGTGCATAAATGTCAGTATTGGGGTGACAGGGAAGGGCTGGATGGTGGTCCCATAACCTGATGTCTCTAGGAATGGACATAAACCAAAAACTCTCTAGGTGACTTTCTAACATTTATCTCTCTTTTCCTTTGTTACAAAAAGCCTAATATAACCTGCTTTGGTTCTACTTTACGAAATACCCATATGCCAAACGCCAAAGGAATGAGTGGGGCTCAGGGGCTGAGGAGAAAGCCCAGATGTGCCCTTAGAAAGCTGGGAGTCACAGGCCACCACGTGACACGTACAAGCATGGGGTTTGATGGAGAACCAAGAAAGAGGTAGTTGCCACTCTTTTGAGAGTTCTTGGCTTCATCATTTCCTAGGTGGAGGCCCTTCTGTTTGTGCTTTTCCAGCCGACAGAAGGTAAAACCCGAAAGTACTTTTGAAGCACCTTTTTCTTTCCACCTGAGGGAGAAAAATAAGCTTGACCGTGATTGTCATGCTTGAATCAGGATCCTTTTTGATAGAATCCACTCACGAACTGCCTCCCTTGGTGTCTCTTTCATGATGTTCCTGCTCCTTCCCTTCATCTCATTGAAGTTGTAACAAGAACAAAGTAGAGTCCCACACCACACAGACATTACACATTCAGAGAAGAATGATAAAGTAACCTAGAGATTTATTCTTACCACTAACGTTTTCACATGGTTTCTTTTCCAGTTTTCTAATAGTAAGATTCATTCTAAGTATCCTTTAGACACCTTTGGCCAGAGTGAAACATATCTGTAAGGACATGCCTCATTAGGGGGTGTGCTGGGAACAGTATGGTCAAGTGCTAAGTTGGAAAAGCTTCAATCCCCCCAGTGCGTAATAAGCTGTTCCCTACTTTGCACTCTGGTGGTGGTTTGTCCAAATACCTAATTTGGTTTTATGTCACACTGTACATGTGGTTGGCCTTTAGTCTCTGAGAGTTTTAAGGATAAAAACCATGTTCCATTCATCTTTTTCCTCCTAATATCTAGGACAGTGGTGTTCAACTGGAAATTGTGTTGCCACTCAGGGAGTATTTGGCAATGTCTGGAAGCACTGTTGGTTGCCCCACCAGAGGAGTGGGGTGTGTTCCCTGAATCTAGTGGGTAGAGGCCAGGGATGGTGGACATCTCACATCGCGCAGGGCATCCCCTCTCCAACAAAGAATTATCCAACCCAAAATGTCAACAGTGTGGAGACTGAGAAAACCTGGTTAAGTTTAACCCCCAGCACAGTATACATGCGAATCAATTCCAATTTAATTTTTCCAAAAATAGTCTGTTTGACAATTATAGCAGCAAATTGAATCAGGTAGTCTTTTTTCTTTTTAATTTATTACTATTCCCCTGGAACAACCAACTCATGTCACAAAAATCTCATAATATTGAGAAAACAACAGGAAGAGGTTTCAAATCCTGTGTTATCCCATGGATGGTTATGTTATGAACCGTGCTATGATTCTCTCAGTGGTACATTACCTTCCTTCAGACTCTGGACTGATTGTATGCGCATACATGTAAGCCTAATTCCTTGTCTCTACCTTTTGTGACCTTTTCTGTTTATCACATACATTTTATTATGCAACTGCTTTAAATTTTCGGTGGTCCTGAATCGCTGAGTCATGGTATATTGGATAATTACCACTCAGAAGTCCTATGTTGCTGACCATCCTACGCAGTTACACTTCTTGATCAAGTCACTTCTTGATCATTTCAAAGACGTGTCTTTTTAAAGAATGCCTCACTAACAGTAAGCGAAATTACACCTGCAGGCACAGTGCAGTGTTCATGGTGGGGATGAAGGATTGAGGAGCTTCCACTGATTATGTAGTGAAGGAGCCCTTCTCCCAGCCTGAAGGTGTCTGGTTCCATCATTTGCTTGGGATGACGTTGGAAGATAAGTAGATCTGGAAAATGCAAAAACTGTCACCAAGAAGCAAATTGTTGCTCAAGTATCTCTTTCTTATTTGACTGCCTTGGAACCAAATTGAGTAAAAGGTGATATAAGCAAATGTACACCACCTTCTTGCTTCATTGCCTTTATTGTCAGCGTCAGTTCCCCAAAGGGCTTTCTAATCGAGATGAAGCAAAATAGAAAACTTGAATAATCAAAACTGTTCAAAAATTTATAAATACATCAATTTTTAAAGTAACTTCTTTTTTTCCTTTTCAAAATGTCAGAGTTTTACCTTATTATCCATTTTCTTTTCACAGTGATGCAATTTCTCATCGGGGTTTTAGCAAATGGCATCATTGTGGTGGTGAATGGCACTGAGTTGATCAAGCAGAGAAAGATGATTCCCTTGGCTCTCCTTCTTTGCTGTCTGGCGATTTCCAGGATTTGTCTACAGTTGGTCATCCTCTGCATGAATCTGGGTACTCTCTTCTTGATTGAAGTCCCCCTACTTGCTGATAATTTTGTAATTTTCGTGTTTGTAAATGAATTGGGACTTTGGTTTGCCACATGGCTTGGTGTTTACTACTGTGCCAAGATTGCCCCCATAACTCACTCATTCTTCTTCTGGTTGAAGATAAGGATATCCAAGTGGATGCCATGGCTGATCCTCGGGTCCATGATGTATGCATCCATCCCTTCTGTTTTCTGCAGCAAACAGATATGGGTTTATTCCCAAAACGTCTTGTCCAGCCTTTTTTCCCCAAACGCAACTCAAATCAAAGAAACATCTACTTTAGAGATTGTCTTTCTTATTAGGTTATTATTGCCGCTGCTTATCTTCCTCAGTTCCACCCTGCTTTTGATATTTTCCCTGGGGAGACACACCTGGCAGATGAGAAACACAGCAACAGGCCCCAGGGACCCTAGCACAGGTGTCCATGTGAGCACAATCCTGTCCGTTCTATCCTTCCTGGTCCTCTGCCTCTCCCACTACATGGCAGCTGCTTTGCTCTCTTTTCAGATCTTTCAGCTCAGAAGCCTCGTCTTTCTGTTCTGTCTCTGGGTGTTTGGGTCCTATCCTTCTGGACACTCTATGATCTTAATTTTCGGAAATCCTAAACTGAAACAAAATGCAAAGAAACTCCTCCTCCACGGGAAGTGCTGCCAGTGAGAGAGAACTTTGATCCATGGGAAGAACCAGGGAATCTATGCGTTCACAGTGCCTGCCATGCCTCCCTCCGTCAAACAAAGCAGTCTGCGCATAAATACACAAAACATCATCTAAAGACCGTTAGTCCAACCTCAGGCATTTTCATGGATTTTCTTCTTTTACAAAGGGTTAAATTGATTTTCAAAGCACAACACACACTGGCAGATTACATCAATGTCAATATCCTGGTTATGATATTAGACTGTCGGCTTGCAAGATATTACCTCATTGGGAAAGCCTGGGTAAGTGGTACAAGGATCTATCTGTATTAGTCCTCACAACTGCATGTGAATCAACAATTATCTCAAGATAAAAAGTTTAAAGGAAAATAAAAGGATGTTTGAGCTTGTAATGTCCAAAAGATGCATGAACGCCATGGGGTGCCTGCGCATCTGACACCTCATCTTAGATGCTCTATCCTGCAAGGCCTGGCTGCTCCTTCCTTGTCTACTTGCAGATTATTTTTGCTCTGTTTGTTAGTCACAGACAATGGAACCATTCTCCCTCATCAGATCTGAGAGGAAGCTGAGGACAAGCTGGCTCTCTCTGTCCTGTGTAAGCTTGCTCACTGACTCCACACTGCTGAGATGCTAGATGCCATGTTGACATGTCCCATCAACTGCTTTAAAACAAAAATAGGCAGATGGAAAAGGAAGAGGAATCCAGGGCTGGATTTTCCATTTCCCCTAATTGGACACACTGACCAGAAAATAGCTTGCAAAGATGTTTCCTTTTGCATTTGCATGGTGAGCTTTGGGACCTTTTCAACCGATGGTAACAAATTAGAACTCCTACCACATTTCATGTCTTCCCAACGAAGCAACATCAGTAGGTGGGTGGGCTGGGGGTGTCTCCATCTGCTTCAAGTCACAGATCCATGTTCTATTTGAGTGATGATTTTAGATGCTAAGATATATATGTATTCCTAAAACAGCTTCAGAACCCTTTTGCTTCCAGCAAAGAAAAAATGTTCTTCAGTTTGGCTATAGCTTGCAGTTCACGTGATGATGGAAAGCGTGTTTCGGTTTGGGTTTGCCAATTGCCAAGAATGCAGATTCAAAGAGTAGTTTACAAGCCTAAGACGCGCAGGCTTGGTTGTACTAAACTAACAGAGGTCTTTGCTTCAGAAGATGCAGGAAAGCATTTATCTTCTTGGATGTGGAAACCGAGTTCAGAGACGGCTGTCCTCTACCATGCATCTCATCCTTCATTCCCCAAGGAGCAAATTAACAGCCTCCATCTTCCTGCCATTTCATTTTCCTTCGTCCCAGTAGGTGGGAAGGTTTGTAACTAATGGTGCACACAGGCAGCCAGCTCGGGGAACAGCAGTTGTGTCCTGCAGGTGATTATGACTCCTGCTTTGAGAAGAGACAGTGAAGAGTTACTTTTATTTTCTGTGCATCTCAAGTTTAGATACCGGCTCTTTGAATCATGCATGGTGTGTACACAAGTAGGTGGATAGAGAGAAAGAGAGTGGGGGCAATTTGAAACATTCCGGAAGAAACTCGTAAATATACAACTCTCGTGTGCTTTTTTCCTCAGACCAAATTCTGATTCCATTTCATGCAACTTATGCTTTTATAATCCTAGTAGATGAGATGAGTATTAAGGTAAAACTGTTTGTATCCTTAGAAGTTACCAAGGAGTTATAAAAAAGAGAAGGCATGCTAAAGAAAACTATTCTAGAAACCTTTTCACAGTCTACTTTCCTAGAAATATTTCTTCCAGAAATGTTGCCTAGCTATCACATTGATGGATATTGTGTAGGACGCTAATTGCTCCATCATAGAAGCAAAACAGACTCAGCCTGTGGTTTCTCTCTCTAGCAGCCTCGTCTGGATTCCTTAGCCTGGACAGATTGTTTTCATCCCAGCCATCTAGCATGGGTTAGCCTCTGTAGTGATGCAGATTCTTCCTCTACCCTACCTCTCCATCTGTAGGGGTGGACTGACCATCGTGGCCCCTGTGAGCCTTGGTTGGGGGTCACATGTCCGTGGGTCAGGGCAGAGTGCTCTGCACTCTTCACCCCCTGCCTAGGGCCCCCAATTTGGAGGAGATCCAGCACCCCTATTCAGACAAGGGCAGAGGAGGATGGACTATCACGCAGGCTCTTACTGAGACGGGAGCCAGCACAGTACCCCATTCCATTTCAGATAGGGGCTCAGAAAACGGGCCAAACCAGAATGCAAGACTTGCTGCATCGTGTCCCACTCCCCTTTCTGCCATTGACTTCTTTGGGGGTCAAAATTGCAGGGTTTCTCCACAGCTTCCCATGACTAAACATGGTGGTGAAAAGGCAACTCTAGGTGCAAGATTAATATAGTTTTTGAAATATAAATGCTGTAACAATTTGAATATTAAAAAATAAATGCAATAGTCTTAAAAGTCTCACAAATTACAAATGCCTTTTAAATCATCGTTCATTCGAATATAAAAACTACTTAAATGTAGAATGATCTGGACCTGAACATGCTAGGAACATATTAGTTTTTAATGTATACCAGTCTTCAGGCTGATGACCACTCATTCCAGATAGATCATATGCCATGTCGTATCCTTAAGTATAGTCATACTCATCAGACTATGAATATTCTAATCCTAGGCTTGGGGAACATGGTTGCCATAACTTTTGCCCACATAGACTTACATCTCTTTGGATAACAAGAGGGACAGGTAGTCAGAAATATCCAAGAGAGAAAGAAGCCAGGCAAATCGTCCAAATCGACTCTGGCAATCAACAGGCTAACAGATGTTACAAACAGATGGCACCCATACTGGAGAAAGCTCCAAGCGACAGGGGTAGGGAACCCCACATGTTTTAAAAAGTGTCCAGCTAGGGTATGAGTTTGGAAATCAGATTAGAGATCAAATTAACACGAACCTAATATCAATAGTATATTCTTTTAAAAAATTATTATTTTGCAACCCAATAATTGCAGACTGTCATCTGAAACCTTAATGCCAGGGGAAAGGGTAGGTACTGGGGAAATCGGCTTCAATGAACAGAAAATATTAAGCTTTGGGGGGCAGTCCACATAAATTCAGATGGCTGGTGGTCATTTGCTTCACTACCTTTCTGTAGAAAGACAGCATCTCCCTCTCCTCCCTTGCTACATCGAAGTACCTGATTTATACCTTCACAGGATTAAATACTGATTGCTTTTAAGATATTGATGTAAACATTTGGCTTCATTTTTTTTTTTTAACATTTGGCTTCATATCTGTGACATCTGGATCTACTTCATTCTGGCTGGAGGTCAGGAGTTGGTGATTTTATCCTATAATTTAAAACATATTCAAATCAGTGAAGTGTGGGTTTCCTTTTTTCGGTTGTTTTATTAGTTTCTATTTTAAACAATTCTCCACAAGATCATCAACATGACATAATATTAAGTAAAACAGCCACTTATATGTCTGAAAATATGTCCTCTTTTAAAGATGATGACCAAAAATTCATTTTGTGTAAACCTCAACATTCTTGAGAAAGGAGATTCACTGTGACTCTCTATTTTTGAGGCTGGAATGCATGTACCTAAGTGAAATCTTCAGCTTCTTATAATAAACTCTCTTCTTCTCAGAGATTTGTGTAAGCAATTCATATAAGCACCTGCTGATGAATAACTGGGTAGAATTGGAATTTGGGAATATCTGAGGTCCTGTAGCTAAACTGGGCTAAGCGCTTGGTAAGCCTGCTCTGGATGACCTAAATTCCAGAACCACTGGGGAAACCAGATTCTTCTGAAGATAGGCAGGTGGAAAAGGATTTGGAAAATAAATAAGTGGCTAACAATGGGATAGGATATTACATTACTAAATATGTGGATTGCCCTCTGGCCGTAAACCCACTCATTTAGAAAGCAGATGTTGTACTTGTGATTGTAAATTAATGTTTTACTCCACTTAAAACCTAGGCAATTGGCTTCCAGAGAACATTGACCAGATATGGCCAGGAAGCTCAGTTTCATGATAAATATTCTCCAGCACATTCACTGCTCCTTGTCTGCTCTAATGCTTGGAATTCTTGAAATAAGGACTTGTGCCTTTGATCACAGAGGCATGATGTTTTTAATGGCACTGGTTGATGATAGATCTGGAAAACAGGCTCTGTGGAAGGAGAGAGGAAACCTTGAGCATAATATTTTAGATTCGGGAACCTAAGTGGATTTGTATAATACCATGAAAAGATAGATAATTCGTCCACACACAAGCCAAACCACTATGTTTCCAGGCTGATAACCTGGCTTCCCCTGTTCTCGCTAAAACCACACCTGCTGTTTTGGTCATTTAAGCAACCTCTGTGCAATGCAGTAAGCATAGTCATGAGCTGGTCCTCTCTTCCTTGATCTGTGAAATGGGGATATAAAGGATGGAGACCATGCACAAGGTTCCAGGTATATAACTGTGATGTAACTCCCAAGCCATGGGGACTGAAGTTTGCACTATCACAAGGACTGTCCAACAGTAGTAGTCTGGGAGAGGAGGAGAGCACATGGGAAGGAGCATGTTGAACAAAAGAGGGTCAACACGGAAGCTTGATTTGGAATCTAAATCCACCACCAATGAGCTGGGTGGCCTAAAAGACCTGCACATCATGTTTCCCCATCTTTGAAGACGGGGGTGAATAATTGATTGATTCCAAGCTTTACGAGAAGAGTCGACGAGCTAGTGGAATCCATGCCTTGTTGCTGCCAGTGTTTTCAGTTGTTAAAACGTATACAACTGCTGACACATGATCACTTCTGACCTGCAGAAATAGTAGTTTCATATGTTTCATGCTAATCACCAATAAAACAATCAATCAGAGGGCTTGGAGGGGAGCTAATTCCAGACAGAGGAAACAGCATGTGTAGAGCTACCTGGGGAAGAAAGGACATGCTGTTCTTGAGACGGAGGGCAAGGAACAAAGCCTAAAGTTGTGCCATAATCACTCCCATGTCCAGGTGGCCAAACTCCAAAGAATGAGAGGAGGACATCCCCTCCCTTAGAGAAGGCAGCGACTATCTGGGAATAAGACTAATTCTACCAAACGGGTGAGTAATGACTTTGCTGTGCAAAACAGCTTGGTGTTTCCTCAAAAAGTTAAACATAGAATTATGATATGACCCAGCCATTCCACCCAAGAGACTGAATACAGAGACTTGAGCCGACATCTGTATACCAGGGTTCGTAGCAGGGTTATTCACAACAGCTAAAGAGTAGAAATAACCCAAGTGTCAATCCACAGACGAACGAGTAAACAAAATGTGGTATGTCCATACAACGGTGTGCTATTCAGGCATAAAAGGAATAAAGTCCCGACCCATGATACATCATAGGTGAACCCTAAAAATACTGTAAGTGAAAGATGGCAGGCACGAAAAGATCAACACTGTATGCATCTAGTTATATGAGGGACCTAGAGAAGGTGAATTTATAGAAACAGAAAGTAGTATGGAGGGTACCAGGGGCTGGCGGTGGGGAGGGCTCATGGGTACAGAATTTCTGTCTGCGATGATTATAAGTTCTGGAAACAGCAATGATGGCTACACAAAATTGTGAATGTACTTAGTGCCAGTGAATTGTACACTTAAAATGGTTAAAATGGTGAATGTTGTGCTCACTTCAGCAACACATACACTAAAATGCTGAATGTTATGTATATCACCACAATAAAAATATCTACTGTGAAAGGAAAGAGGCAGAGGCTGGGCAGACTCCTGCTGCTGTGTTCTGGTGCTTCTCACGGGCAAACACAGGTGCCCGTCTCCCCTGGGGATTCACTCACTAGTAAACCAGTGCTCCCTGTTAGAATCCGCTTGCACTCAGGGTAATGGATAAACATTATGAACCTGGATACCTGAGAATCCAATAGATCATTACCATTCAAACACAGGCTCTTCTCCCTTCAGAGTCCATAAGGCATGTTACAGGCCACCAAACCTAGGAACGTGTGCTGGTTGCTAGAATAGAGCCAGGAAAACCTAAGTCCTTTGACATCTTCCTTAAAAAGAGGTTGGTTAGTGGAATTTAAGAAAAGAGATGAACATAGGGGAAGAGAAGGGAAAATAAAACAAGATGAAATCAGAGAGGGCATAAGCCATAAGAGATTCTTAACTCTGGGAAGCAAACAGGGCTGCTAAAGGGGAAGGGGGTGGAGGGGGGAGGTAACTGGGGGATGGGCACTAAGGAGGGCATGTGAGGTGATGAGCACTGGGTGTTATACACAACTGATGAATCATTGAACTCTATCTCTGAAACTAATGATACATTATATGCTAATTAATTGATATTAGCAAAATTTAAAAAGAGGTTAGTTTGATATTCATCTCAAAGATGGGACACAAATAAACCAGAAAAAGTAGATTTCACTCTTTCTTTCTTCCTTTCTTCCTTTCTTCCTTTTTCTCTTCTTTAATGGGTACTGACTGGGTCCTCAGGGGAAAATGACAGGGAAGAGAAATTCTAACCCCTCAGGGCATTGGAGCTGTGCTTGATTGCCTGTAGTCAAGAATTTTGAAGCCTGATTCAATCATTGGTGGCTAATTCACAGGGAGCAAACTCATTATGAGTGGTATGTTTCCAGAATGTTAAAAAGAAAAATGCCTCTGCCCTGGATGGAACCAGGTTCTGTAAAGGTGAAGCCCCCCAGGGAGCATGCTGTGGGAGCATCTTTAGGGGGGTAGCCGTCCCTTCCAAATGGGAACGTGACCAGAGTTTAGCTCAGCGGGGCAATTTCATCTGAGAACAAACTACACTTTATTTTCCCGTGTTCTGTGTTTTGTTAGGCTCCAGGACTCCACCCCAGCAGATCACAGCGGCCTCGTCACGCTCCATGCCCAGATCTCCCAGGTGTGCTCATCAGGTGCAGGCTGAGTGCCATGCCTCCCAAAGAGTTCCCAGGGGGGTCCCAGGCATGAATAGCTCCCTGTCTCCCTGTTTTTCCAGGAAGAGAATGAATGGGCCTCTTGTGAAGTCACTCTTCAGTCTTTGGGATTTTAAATCGTATCTGAGAGAGCAAATATTTTAAAAAGCAGAACAGTGTAGACAAGCCAGCAGAGCCCTCCAGGGGAAGGAGCCTCCAGCCGGTGGGGCTAAGCCCTCCCAAGGCCAAGGCCAAGTGAGACCGGGCAGTTCCTGCCTCTGGAGTGCAGATCATCCTGAGTGTGAGGTACAGAGAAGTCCTGTGATTCTCTTGCAGGGTGGCAGGAGTGGGAAATCTAATTTCTAATTATATTTCTTACGTATTGCAAATAATGTAAAATTGAATAATAGATAATGCAGAAGAAAAGCATCCAAAATTCATCATCTTAACATATCAGCAATTTTGATTTGTCCATGTGCCCATTCAAATGTTGTAAATAAAAATATTTAATTTTATATCATTATATCATGACAAAGGTATATTTTTATAGATTTCATTTTTCTTATTATGTGAAGTATTTTCTCATTGATCATTTTAATAACTACAGAATATTCTGTTGAGCTGATATATAGCACTGTGCCCAGAAACAGGCATTTGGTAAATATTTGTTGAAAAGTTGAATTAATGTACTTTACTTATCTACTTCCTTATTTGGGGAGCACCGGATGTGATTTCATTTCTACTATATGAATAATGTTTAATAGATATCTTTGTGATTATTGTTTTTCCTACCTTTTGCATAATTTTGTAGGGAAGTTCTCAGAAATAGGATTCCTAGGTCAGCGGCTATAAAATGCATCAGCAGCTTGCCTTTTAAGGGGGATTGTACGGATTTGCTGTACTGCCGGTTAGCAATGCACGAGTCTGCCAGCTTTTTCATATCTTGACCGGCACTGCTATTTAAGTTTTGTTTTGTTTTGTTTGCATTTACTAATTTAACAGGTGTGGAAATTTTAAAATCTCTTTCTTCTAAAAGAACGATGGAGTAACTTTTGCTTTTTGTCTTCATTTTATGAGCCTTTTCCTGTGACCTGACACAGAGCTTAATCAGCTTTTAATGTTTCTCAATAAACTTCATTTTATTGCGTTAGACACCTTCCAAGGGAGCTCGTGGGGCATCTGGCACCCGCTCCGTTCTGCAAAGAGGACAAGTCTAGTCACTGGACTCTTCTGAGCCACCCTGAGCACAGAGCCTGTCATTGCATGCCAGGTAGGGCGGCTGCAAGGTGGCAGAAATGCTCTGAGGACAAAGCAGAGGCTGAAGACTCCGGACAGCTTGTGGCTGGCGGAGACCAGGTGGGCTGTGCAGTGAGGCCCTGAGGTTGTTACAGACGACCCTCCCTGGGGTGGGTCTCTTACTGTGGGCTGGGTTTGATCCTCCCCATGTCTTGAAGGTTAATTCATCAAGTTGCCCCAGCAGTGTTAAAGCAGCCTTATTTTCATTCTGAATTTCAAGCTATGGAAACAGGACCCTGGGAAACATAATTTGCCCACAGTGCCTCAGCTGTCAGGATCCAGGCTCCCGAGATGTGATTCCACAGTCCCTGCTCGGGGGGCTGTCCTTGCTAAGCTGAGGCCCAGGGAGCCCCTAGACTAAGGTGTGAGTCCTTCTGAGTATTATGTGTAATAAAGTTTACACAGACGGGAGGCACAAGTACATTCCATGGTTATGCTCTGTCTTCCTATTTGTTTTTTGTTTGTTTTTTGTTTTTAAGAAATTAATATTAAGGGGCACCTGGGTGGCTCAGTGGTTGAGCATCTGCCTTTGGCTCAGGTCATGACCCCGGGGTCCTGGGATCGAGTCCCAATATCGAGCTCCGGACAAGGAGCCTGCTTCTCCCTCTGCCTGTGTCTCTGCTTCTCTCTGTGTGCCTCTCATGAATAAATAAATAAAATCTTAAAAAATAAATTAATATTAAAATACGCACAATGATGATGATGTGCTCTGACTGGCTTGATCCTAATATTTTAAAAACTGTGACCTAAGGCAGGTATTGTTGATCGCATTAGCAATGAGGAAACAGAGATTCAGAGGCTGGTCTAGTGGCACCTTGAAGCCAGAGCTTCTAAGTCAGTGGTACAACGTGTTGCAGACCTCCGGGGCGTGCTGAGGGCCAAGTGCTCAGTACAGGGTACTCAGCACAGTCCTTCCTGGAGACAATGAAGGGGATACAAGCAGAAGCCACCTGCACAAGAAGATGGACATGGAGGTGAGGTCCAGGGAATGTTTAGGGGGAGGAGGAGCCCGAGGGGAGAGGTTAGACCAACCCCACAAGTGCTGCTGGGCCTGCTGGAATGAGAGCCCATGGGACCAGGGTCCAGGGCCGGCTGCACTTCACCTTGGTCTGAGAAGGACCTGAGGAAGGAGGTGAAGCGGGGGTGGGCAGAGCCACCTGCGGGGCAGGGAGCTGAGGATGGAGCCACGAGACAGCGGGGGGCCTGGCGCCCAGGAGCCCCTGGCACCCCAGCCACGGACAGGCTGCGACGTCCCCAGGCGTCAGCGTGGAGGACACTAGAGTCATGCTCTGTGGGTGACAAGGCCTGGAACGCGGGGCTGGCAGGCACCCCAAGCTGAGCTGATTCCCCTGGGTGCCCCCCACCGGTTTATGGACACCCCCCCAACACACATGGGTTTCCTTCCCCCTCTGGGTTGTCTCGGTTCAGGTCAACATTTTCCATCTTGGATTAAACTGGGAGAAAGTCTGGAAGGGGACATGGAGGACACCTTCTCCTCTCTGTCCTAGACCGGTGGACATGCGCCGGGGAGCCTGTGCTGCAGTGGCAGGCGCGCCTCCGGTGTCACCTGTTAGGGCGAAAAATGCAAAGCCTGGGGGACGGCGCGCTGCTGGTCCCCCAGCCCCCGAGGACACTGGCCCTCCTGGGGCAGAGCTTACAGGCCCTCTGTGACCCCGCTCTGCTCCTGCACTTACACCGCAGAGCCTCCCGAGAAAACTGCGAGGTGTGTCATTTGAACCCAATTCAAACTCAGTCCGGTTTCATCTTTCTCCCCGAAAACATCCCCAGGACGTGTCCTCTGTGGCTTCCTACTCCAAACCACCTCTTGCACCTCTAAACAGCAGCTGCCAGCCCCCCAGAGTGAGGGCGTCTCAGGGGTTGTGGCCGATCCCTGCACCTGGGGCTGATGTAGGGTTTAATAAGTTGGTGGGTCCCAAACTCAGAGCTGTTGGGACAAATCGAAAGGGAAGGACAGCGTTCCATGTGGATTAAGAAGTCTGTGGAGGAGGGGCATCCGGGTGGCTCAGCGGTTGGGCGTCTGCCTTCAGCCCAGGGTGTGATCCCAGGGTCCTGGGATCGAGTCCCACATCCGGGACTCTGCTGTGTCTTCTCCCTCTGCCTGTGTCTCTGCCTCTCTCTCTCTCTCTCTCTCTGTGTCTCATGGATAAATACATAAAATTAAAAAAAAAAAGTCCATGGATGAAGAACCTCTCCCTTTCATCTATAGTTCTGCTTAAGGAGAATGCTGTCTTTAAATCCTAGACCACATTCTCTAATGATCTGGGTGGGTTTTAGAGGCCACAGTCCAAATGGAGGCGACCGCAGCTGGGGACGAGATTCTCAGCTCCTCTTCCAGACACCTGCATGTCTGTTTGTAGGTTCACTGGGGGTGCAGACCGGCTTCTGCCCCGACTCAAGGGTGTCTCTGCCCGGTCATCCATCATTTCTTTAGACACGTGGAGGAAGACGTCAAGCCAAGCAGGCAGGCCTGTTGGTCATCTCCTGCCTGAGAAGCCATCTGTGGCCACTCCAGGGCTGGGGACAGCCCTACCCCTGAGCAGGGCTCACAGCTTAGGGACAGAGCCTTAGGTGATGGGAGCCGGTGCAGCCCCTGCCAAACAGAGCTGCAGGGTGGCTGCCCTGGAGACTTGACCCCAGGAGGAGGGCAGGTGTGCTAGGAGTGCTGGGGTGACGAGGAGGGCACGGAGTGTGACTACGTTTCACATTTTTCACACCAGAATACCACTGGCACTAAGACAGCCGGCTGGGCTAAAACGTAAATACAAGTCTTTCACCAACAGAAAGATCAACCGCATATTGGTGGAATTGGGGGTGGGGGAGGTCTCTCCGAGCAGAACCTTAAAGTCAAAAAACCCATAGAGGTGATGATATGAAAATTTACAATCTCTCTGCAGAAAAAAATAAACTCAATGACAATCATCAGGATATTGGGAGACCAATCTCAACAGATAGAACAGAATTCATATTAACGTCGGAAGAGCTCCCAAAAGCAATCAGAGGAAGACAAGTGTGCTCGACAGAGTAGGCAAAAGATATGAAACAGGAGACTCAAAAAAAGCCAGAAAGTGCATGAAAAAATCATCACCAAAATGCAGTGGGAACAACAGCTGGGTGGCACCGGAGCTCACTGGCAGATGAGCCAAAGGGGAAGAGTGTGGCTGCCAGTGGGGGAGCACGGGGCAGGGGACCCAGCGCACCCGAGGGGCACAGCAGCGCCGGGCCACTGCACCCAGAGATCACCGCGTGGGGCCTCCCACTTCGCCAGCCACAGCTAAGTACTGAGTATCAGGAAATAACGAGATCAGTGCCCCCGATGAAAACTTAGAAAGCTTCATCCCGTTGACATTCGCTGCTGGGGGGCTAACCCTTCAGGGGTGATGCAGGCTGTCCTGACACACGCCAACCATGTGACAGGCTTTTTTATGAAAGTGAAAATGTGGAAAACCCTCAATGACCAGGAGAGTATTTACATAAACTACAGCCGAACCGTGCACGCAATACTCGGGCATCTATTACAAATATTTATCTTGACCTACGCAAGGATGTTTGTAAAACACTAAATGCAAAAAAAATAGGTAGTGAGGTAAAATATATGATATTATTTATTTATTTATGGCTCTTTCTGCCTTACATTCAAAGCTGGGCCTTGGTCTGAATTTCCCTGACTCCCATGAGGCTCTCTCTCTCTCTCTCTCTCTCTCTCCCTCTCTCTCCTCTCTCTTATTTTTCTCTTGCGCACGTCCCGTGTTTACTCCTACCCACCTGTTCCCTGGGGATCCAGCTCCTTCAGGCTTTTGATAGGACCCCAAAAACAAGTTCCCTGAAAGAGACTTGAAAGTAAAGAGGCCTATCGCACACCAGCGGCCGTTTTAAAATATGTAAATCTGCTTTCTCGGGCTCCTGTTCAAATCCCTCCATTGTCTTTCTTTCATATTCAGAATAAAAACTACTTTCTCTGTACTTTATAAGATCTCATGAAATGTGAGCCTTCTCTGAACTGTCTCTGAATTCTTTCTCCTTGTCTCTTTTCCTTACTTGGTCTACATTGAGCACATCAGTCTCCACGCTGTCCCTACTTAATATACCAAGGCTGTGTCCACCCCAGGGCCTTTGCACTTGCTTCCCTTTACTCAGAATGTGCAGCCTGACTCTCTCCTTCACTTATTCAGGTCTCTGCTCAAACGTCACCTCCATGAAGAACCCTCTCCTGATCATCCCATGTAAAACAAAACCTTCTGCCATCCTTCTGTGTCCTCTAACTCAGCCTTATTTTCCTCCTAGCACCTCAAATATCACCTGATGATAACTTATGCATTCAGTTTTTCTTTTGTTTATTACCTTTTCCCACACAGAACAAAAGCTCCATGAAAGGGAGGCTTTGGCTTGTTCTTTGCTGCATCCGTGGCTCTGAAAAGAACATCTGGTCCATATTTTTTGGTGGAAAGAAAGAGAACAGTAGTAGAAATGAAGAGACCAGAAATGAATTTTATCAGTGGTGACGAAGCAGGCAAAAGTCATAAGGGAAAAGTTTTAAAGATTTTGAAAGAGAGCCCTGACCAAGCTCGTATCAACAAACTAGAAGGCTCTGCTGGGGCTGGGACCCTGCTCTGCCCCAAAGCTCCCCTGGCAGCCCCGGCAAGCAGTGGGGACCACACAGACCAGCTGGGGTGGGGTTGGCCACTCAAACAGCATTGATGACCCAAGAGAAAGAATCACACAAAAGTGCATGCTAAAAAGCTAGACAAATGCTACAAACACCGTAAAATCCAGACAAATAGCACGAAATTGTTATTAGTAGTAGTAGCAATAATTAACTGCTTGACACCCTCTGCAATGCTCATTTCTCTGTTTTTTTTTTTCCCCGGCATACTCTTTTATTGCCTCCTCCTATGAAAATAATTTTGTAATATCATTTTCTGTAGAGAGAATAGAAAACTAATTCCATCTTTCCTCTAGCAAGGCTGACAACAGAATTTGCTTTTTACTATTGAGAGTTTAGCAAAGCTCCTTGGACACCCCCTCTGATATGGGGCAATGCCACAGTGGTGACTTTCCCTAGAGTTTCTTGCTCCATGGGTCCTCCCAGCGGGACTGGGGAGGTGTGCAGGGTCACGGGAAGCTCTCCGAAGACCTGGGTCTTTCTGGGGACTGGCATGGTGCAGGATCAGGCCAAGCCTCCAGAGCCCTCGTCCCCCAGGCTCTCTGGATAAGGCCTCCTGTGGCTACTGCCTGGTGGCATGTCCAGCCTCCCACCCCCAGGCCTTCCTACCACCCCCCACCAGCAGGGTGTAGAGGTGACTGCTAGGCTGAACCCCTGAATCCTCCTTGCATTGCTGAAGCAGGACGCAGCTAGGGGAGGCCTTGTTTTCTTCTTGGCAAGCCCACCTTGAGTGGGAGCCAACCCGGGAGCAGGTGGGAAGAGCTGAGGAGCCCCACGGGGGGCAGTGGGACTGCCTGCTGGTTCAGCCTTCACTGCGGTGCTTCTGCTCCTTCCAGGTGTGTTCTCTCCGGCCGTGTCCTCACCACAGCTGCTCCCCGGGTGCTGGCCACCTACCGGCTCCCTCAGTCCCCTCTCACATCACGTACTGTGGGCAAGAAAGTTCAGTCGGTTTCTACATCTGCCATTTTACTGTTTGGTTTCTGTATGTTTGATGTCTTTTATTGTTCCTCCATCCCTCTATTACTGCCTTCTTTCATGTTAAGTATACATACTTTAGGGTGCCGTTATCATTCTCTTTCCATTTATTCACCTCTACATGCTTTAGTTACTTTTGTTCCAGTTGCTCTGGGATTACAATTTACGCCTTAACCTCTACCAGTCTAGTTTGGATTAATACCAAGTTAATTTCCATAGTACAGAAGGATTTTGTTCTTATACGGTGCCTTTCCCTCCCTCTCCTTTGTGGTATTATTATCACAAATTCTGTCTGTGTAAGGGCACATTTCACAGATATTGTGGGTTTGGTTCCAGATCACCACAATAAAACAAGAATGGCAATGAAGTGAGTCAAATGAATTTTTTTGGCTTCCCAGTGCATATAAAAGTTATGTTTACACTATACTGTTGTCTATTAAGCATCCAAAGGCATATGTCTTAAACATGTGCATACCTTATTAAAAATTCTTTTATTGCTAAAAAATACTAACCATCATCTGAGCTTTCAGTGATTTATAATCACTGACCACAAATCACCATAACAAATATAATAATAATTAAGAAGTTTGAAATATTGTGAGAATTACCAAAATGTGACAGAGATGTGAAATGAGCAAATGCTATTGGAAAAATGGTGTGATAAAATTTGCTCAATTCAGGGTTGCCATAAACTGTCATTTTACAAAAAACAACAATATCTGCAAAGTGCAATAAAACAAGGTATGCCTGTACATTCTATGCCCACCAACACACATTTATAATTATTTCTTTATGCTGTTGTCATTTAAATTAGATACGGCAAGGATGCTTGGGTGGCTCAGTGGTTGAGCATCTGCCTTTGGCTCAGGGCATGATCTCGGGGTCCTGGGATTGAGTCTCACATCGCCCCCACACCAGGGAGCCTGCTTCTCCTTTTGCCTATATTTCTGCATCTCTCTGTGTATCTCTCATGAATAAATAGATAAAATCTTAAAATATATATATATATATATATAAATTAGATAAGAGAAAAAATTGTAAGTAAAACATAAACATATATTTATGTATGTTTTTAACTTTTATTGGTGCTTTTATTTCTTTTTGGATTCATGTTGCTGCCTAGTGGCCCTTCATTAAGGCCTAAAGAAATCTGTTTATTATTTTTTGTGGGGTAGGTCTGTTAGAGACAAATTATCTCCAATTTTCAAAATATGAAGGGGATCCTGGGTACACAGTCAGTTAAGTGTCCAACTCTTGGTTTCTGCTCAGGTCATGATCTCAGGGTTGTGAGATTGAGCCTGGTGTTGGGCTCCAAGTTCAGAGGTGAGCCTGTTCAAGATTCTCTCTCTCCCTCTCCCTCTGCCCCTCTTGTTCATGCTCTCACTTTCTTTCTAAAATAAATAAACAAATCTTTAAAAATAAAATAAAATATGGGAATATGTTAGTTTCTCCTTCATCTCTGAATGATAGTTTTGCTAGATATAGAATTTATCATTGACAGTTTTTTCCTCAGGGCTTTGAAAACATCATACCACTGACTCCTGCTGTTCGTGGTTTCTGGTGAGAAATCTTCCATCAATCTAAATGAGAATCCCTTGTACAAAATGAGTCACTTTTCTCTGCCTGCTTTCAAAATTCTCTCTTACTCTGTGGTTTTGGACAGTTTGATGATGATATGTATGAATGGATCTCGAGTTTATCCTACTTGGAATGCATTGAGCTACTTGGATGTGTAGATTTTGGGAGTTTTTGGCCATTATGCAAATATCTTTTCTGTCCCTTCCTCTCTCTCCACTCCTTTGGGGATCGCCATTATTCATATATTGAGAATCTTGACTGTATTCCACAGGTTTCTGAGACTCTGTTCAATTTTCTTCATTTTTTCCCCTCTGTTTCTCAGACTGACTACTCTCATTTGGTTAGCTTCACATTCATTCTTTCTTTCTCCTGTCTGCTCAGATCTGCTGTTGAGCTCTCTAATTTTTCATGTTAGTTATTCTACTTTTAGCTATGGAATTTCTATTTGATTTTAAAAATTATTTCTATTTCTTTATTGCTATTCTTTATTTGGTGAGGAAGCCTACTTTCTTTTAGTTCTTTACACGTGGTCTTCTTTAGCTCTTTGATAAATAACTTATTTAAAGTCTTTGATCATTAAGTCTGATGTCTGATCTTCCTCAGAGACAGCGTCTATTGGTTACTTTTTCCTCATTGTGTAGGGACAATACTTTCTAGTTTCTTTGCTGGTCCCATAATATTTTCTGTTGAAAATCAGACATTTAAAATAATACAATGTGGCAACTTGGAAAATCAGACCTTTCTCTGCCTTGATCCTGATTTGTTATTATTGTCATCGGTTGCTGTGCTTATTGTTTGTTTAGTGACTTTCTGTACTAATTCCACCCCTAAAAACTTGTGTTCTTTTTCATGTGTGGCTACTGAAGTCTCTACTCAGGTCAGTCTTTGGCTAAGGATTGGACAGATTTCCTCAAATGCCTGGAGTCAATAAGTCCCCCAGATTTTTCCAAAGGTTCTATACATGTTTTGGGACAGTCCTTCGACACTCAATCAAGCAGTTAACAATATTGCCTTTGCCATCCTTTCCTGTCCATGCAAAGCTTCAAGGTCAGCCAAAGGTGAGAGTTTAGGACCTTCTCAAATTTTTCCAGAGCATGCACAGAACCCATGTGCGCAGCTCTAACATACACATGGTCTTCTAAATTCCCAGGAATACATCAGAGCTTTTCTAAGCCTCTATGAACTCATTTCCTGGCTTTTCCTCATAGGTTTGGTCAGTCTATGGTTTGTCCCCACTGTATCCACCACCTTAGGCAATGAAAAAGTAAACATATCCCTTTAATGGTTTTCAAAAAATACTCCTTGGGGAGGAGGATCTTTGCACTGGGCAAGCTCTAAGTCAGGTCAAATGCAGATAGCTTTGCAAGTAAGATCTTTACAGAACCATAGGAGGGGTCAGGTAGTGATAGTTCTTTGGAACTGGGGCTTTGCAAAAGCTTCAGCTCTGTGTTGTTACCTTCAGTGGCTTCCAGGTTGCAATGGAACAAAGGCTTCCATCTCACATGGTTGTTGTAGAGCTAGAGAGCAGAGGATGGGCAAATGGGCAAGTTAAATGCTACAGAGCTCACTGATCTTACTGATATTTAGCCAGTTATTCTCTAATATGCTCCTTAGATTACTCCACACCTTTGGTTAATTTTCAGAGTTTTTTTTTTTTAAGATTTTAGTTATTTATTCATGAGAGACACACACAGAGAGAGAGAGAGAGAGAGGCAGAGACACAGGCAGAGGGAGAAGCAGGCTCCATGCAGGGAGCCCGACGTGGGACTCCATCCCAGGTTTCCAGGATCACACCCTGGGCCAAAGGCAGCACTAAACCAACTGAGCCACCCGGGCTGCCCAATTTTCAGAGTTCTAATGAAGTTGATTCTGACAACTTTTGCCATATTTCTCATTGATTTTATGGAGAAGAGAATTTTTGGCAAAGAGAATTTTCTGCTTTTTTTATTGATCATTTAATTTTCTCTTGATACATGAAATATCTTAATTGTGCTGCTTTTATGTAACCTCAGCCTGACTTGATAGCTCTCTTTCTGAAAGGGGTTCACCCGGATTCTTGATTCTTAACTACTTATCTCTAAACCTAAGTTTTCATTGTTCTATAACATGAATATACCACTAAACTACGTTGGGGTAAAATGTGTGCTTATTGAGGCACCCAAAGTAATATATATACATATTAGTACTGTTATTGTTTGCATACAGAAGATTTACAGGAAGGATTATTCCAACTGAGGCTGCAACCAACAACGTGAGCAACACCTGTGAGTTTATTGGATATGCACATTCTCAGGCCCTAACCTGATGTATTAAACCAGAAACTGGGAGGCCCAACAAGAACTTCGGGTAACATTTATATTCAGTAAAGTTTAACAACCACTAGAAGAAAAAAAAACATGTAATTTACACCAGTTAAACATGCTGATCACCTGAGTAGTCCTTTATTTTATTCTTTTTTAAGATTTTATTTATTTATTCATGAGAGACACACACACACAGAGAGGCAGAGACAAAGGCAGAGGGAGAAGCAGGTTCCATGCAGGGAGCCCGATGTGGGACTCGATCCCGGGACTCCAGGATCACACCCTGGGCCAAGAGCAGGCGCTAAACCCCTGAGCCACCCAGGGATCCCCACCTGAATAGCCCTTTATTCTCTACCTCCACGTAGTTAAGTGAACTTGAATGAATTACTTATTTTCACTTATAAGCTTTATATCTAAATCTATAAAGTGAAGAGGTTAATATATGATCAGAGAGACCATGGGGCTGTTTTGTTTTCTGTATGGCATTTGAATTATCAAACTTGTTTAGAAGTACTTCCCCATTAGATAGTTAAAAAACAAAAGCATAGCTCCTATATATAGTATCACGTCATTAAATGAATTTTATCTTTCATCTAAATCTTTAATCCATCTTGAAATCATTTAAAATTTTGCATAAATGCATATGTATACCTTTAAAAAATTTTTTAAACTATTAACTATTTGTCCAAGTATCATATATCAAAAACTCAAGTATTTTTCCTTTGGTTTCTGGGTTCTATGTGCTTTTTTGATCAATTTGTCTAATGCCATGCCATATTGTCTTGGCTGCAGTAGCTTTAACATACATTTAAGTATTTGGAAAATAAACTCCCTATAATGGACATTCCAAATGTCCATTCTGAGAATATTCCAAAATGTTCCCAGAAATTATCAAGTTTATTCTTCCACATAAAACTTATAATCAGTTTGTTTAATTCCAAAAGCCAGATCAGGATACACAAACAACTATTAGAACTCTGATTGGAGTTGCATGAAATGTATGCACTGATTTGAGAAATATTTAAAACATTCAGTCTTCCCATTCAGGGATATGACATGTCTTCATTTACCAAAGCCTTCCTTTATGTCTTCTGTAAAATGTTAATATTGAATGATGTGTTCTAGTCTTATGACCTCCTTGATTTATTTTTAGTCATTTTGTAGTTTTTAGTAGCTGTCATGAGTGGAATCTTTTGCCATTTCAATTGTGAAATGGTTGTTACTAGTACTAAGGAAAGTTGTTAAATTTTTCAAGTAGTTATCTTACAGAGTGACATCTTCATGTGGTTGGGCTTTTTTTTTAATGAGTTCAAAGATGTTTTCTTTTTAGTTAAGCCTCCCGAATTTTCTAGGTATAAAATCATATTATCTGCATAAAGTGGTACTGCTTTCATCTCTTTTCTAAAATTTACACCATTCACTTGACTCTGTCTTATCGCAGTAGCTAAAACTTCCCAAATAAGAATGAATTTTAGTGGGAGGTACCCTTTTCCTTGTCTTGTTTCCAACAGCTGTAGGAATATATTTAGGATCTTACAATTTCATATCATGTTTTATAATGATCTCTGGTATCATTTAAAAATCATTTTAGGAAGTTTTTATTTTATCAGAAGTACTTAATAATTTTATCTTACTTAAAGTCTTTAATCACACAATTTTCTTCTCAATTAGATCAAATTTTCTCAGTATCTGATAATTCTTTACTGAAATTACTTATTAATATAATTAACTATATTACTGGATTCCTGAATGTTGAACCATTCCAGCAAGTGTGGACCTAGACTTTTGTGTAGTCAGTATAGTAGAAGGTATCACAAATTATATTAAAAGATCAATGAGAGGCTCAGAGAAAATATTTGTAATACAATGCATACAAATGCAAACAACTGTATATGTTACATATGTTATATATATACATATTTATATACACACAATGAATATATAAGGTCATTTTTACTGATTAGTAAAAAAGTAGAAAATAGGCAAAGGGTATGAATATGTAAAGTACAATGAAAAATACAAATGACAGGTAAATATGAGAAAATATACTCAATCTCATCAATAATTTTTAAAATATAAATTAAAATGAGATGCATTTTTGCTTTTCAAAATGGCAACATCTAAAGACTATTCACTTTCTCTTTCTCCCTCTCCCTCTGCCCCTCCCGTCACTCGCACACTTGCACACACACTCTCTCTCAAATAAATAAATAAGTATTTAAAAAGATTATTCACATCAAGTGCTAGAGAGAATGGGAAAAATTGGTGTCTTCATGCATTTATAGTGGGAGTATGAGTTAGGCAAGAGAAACAAAAGCAAAAAATGAACTATTGGGACTTCATCAAGATAAGAAGCTTTTGCACAGTAAAAGATACAGTCAACAAAACTAAAAGACAACCTTCAGAATGTGAGAAGATATTTGCAAATGACGTATCAGATAAAGGGCTAGTTTCCAAGATCTATAAAGAACTTATTAAACTCAACAACAAAGAAACAAACAATCCAATCATGAAATGGGCAAAAGACATGAAGAGAAATCTCACAGAGGAAGACATAGACATGGCCAACAAGCACAGGAGAAAATGTTCCGCATCACTGGCCATCAGGGAAATACAAATCAAAACCACAATGAGATCCCACCTCACACCAGTGAGAATGGGGAAAATTAACAAGGCAGGAAACCAAAAATGTTGGAGAGGATGTGGAGAAAGGGGAACCCTCTTGCACTGTTGGTGGGAATGTGAACTGGTGCAGCCACTCTGGAAAACTGTGTGGAGGTTCCTCAAAGAGTTAAAAATAGACCTGCCCTACGACCCAGCAATTGCACTGTTGGGGATTTACCCCAAAGATTCAGATGCAGTGAAACGCCGGGACACCTGCACCCCGATGTTTCTAGCAGCAATGTCCACAATAGCCAAACTGTGGAAGGAGCCTCGGTGTCCATCGAAAGATGAATGGATAAAGAAGATGTGGTTTATGTATACAATGGAATATTCCTCAGCCATTAGAAACGACAAATACCCACCATTTGCTTCGACGTGGATGGAACTGGAGGGTATTATGCTGAGTGAAGTAAGTCAATCGGAGAAGGACAAACAGTATATGGTCTCATTCATTTGGGGAATATAAAAAATAGTGAAAGGGAATAAAGGGGAAAGGAGAGAAAATGAGTGAAAATAACAGTGAGGGTGACAAAACAGCAGAGACACCTAACTCTGAGAAACAAACAAGGGGTGGTGGAAAGGGAGGTGGGCAGGGGGTTGGGGTGACTGGGTGACAGGCACTGAGGGGGGCACTTGATGGGATGAGCACTGGGTGTTATTCTATATCTTGGAAAATTGAACACGAATGAAAAATAAATTTATAAAAAAATAAAAATAAAATATAATTGCATTTCATATATTAAAAATTTTGTATGTATATATGATAATCCAACAATTTTACTGCTAGGGACCCATACAAAACCAGAATGTGAGATGGTAAAGATAAACATGTCAGTAGTAGATAAACTGCTACCTTGCATATAAAAGTTAAAATAGGAAAATCTCTTAAATGTAAATGAGTGGGGGATCCCTGGGTGGCTCAGTGGTTTGGCGCCTGCCTTTGGCCCAGGGTGCAATCCTGGAGTCCCAGGATCAACTCCCGCATCGGGCTCCCGGCATGGAGTCTGCTTGTCCCTTTGCCTGGGCCTCTGCCTCTCTCTCTCTCTCTCTCTCTATTACTATCATGAGTGGATAAATAAAATCTTTTTTAAAAAATGTAAATGAGTGGGGGGGGGTTGCTTGTTCAGCAAATTACGGTGGAGGGTATAATGCCACAGAATATTACGGAGTGGTTAACAGGAAAGGGTGGGTCTAAGCTAACTTAGTGTGTATATCAGAGTTCCATTCTTTTTGTTTGGTTGGTTTTGGTTTTTTGTTTTGTTTTGAGTCCAATTCTTAAATATAAAAATACATTATTGCTTTTATGTGTACTGTATGTAGACTCTGCGAGCATGTTTTCGAAAGGATAGGATAGCCGGAATCAGACAAGGTTATTAGCTGCAAGTAGTTAATTATGGTAGATTTAACAGAAAAGAGTAGGCTGAAGAACCCACAGTATCCTTGAGAATTCTGGAGAAATAAGCTCACTGCTTCCAGAAATTGTGCCCCACACCAGGCACAAGAATGGCCTGGCAGTGGGATCTCTGCTGTCACTGAGCTGGGCATGCCTCCAGGCTCACCACAGTTGCTGCTGCCCCACGTCCCATGTCACTTTTGTTCCAGGGACCAGCCAGGCACGTATTGCTGCCCCAGGGGCTAGATACCTCTTCTGAAATCAGAATCCAGTAGAGCCTCCTTCCTTAGTCTGCTTCTCCCCAAAGCAGAGCCTGTGTGTGAGGACAACCTTGGTAGAGCCTAGAAACATTTGGGATTCCACTACCAAGAGCTGGGACATCCCAAGTCCTCTCAGTTCTGCCTTCCGGAAGCGAAACTCACAGCAAACTCTCTCTCCTTCCTCCCCCCATCATTTCTCCAGCCCCTCACCTGCTTTACAGCAGGACCACCTGCTTTCCTACCAGAATCTTAGCTCCACAAAGAAAGGGACTCCTGTAGTCTGAATGTATGTATCTCCCCAGAATCCATACATTGAAATCCTAACCTCCCGAAATGACAGTATTTGGAGGTGGGGCTTTTGGATGCACTTAGATCCATCATGCAGGTAGAGCCCTCGTGAACTGGATTAGTGCCCTTATAAGAGGACCTCCTACCCCTTCCATCATGTGAGGATACAGTAAGAAGGTGCCGGCTATGAATCAGGAAGAGGACTCTCACCAGAACTTGACTATACTGACACCTTGATCTTGGATTTCTCAGCCTCCAGAACATTAGATATACATTTCTGTTGCTTGTAAGCCACCTAGTCTGTGGTATTTTGTTACAGCAGCCTGAACAGATGAAGGGAGAGACACTGTCTAAGTCACTGACAGCATCAACACAGATCTTCAGTAAACAGGGATCGAAGGGATGATCTATGGCATTAGTCTGTGAGCTCACCAGCTGGATTGCAGTATTGAATAGATTTGCTTCCTTTGTAGTCCTTTCCAGGCTTCTTTCCCATGGAATCCACCTCCCGTTGAACTCCTTATCACCCAAATGTGTAAGGAAGCTGATCGTATTGCTGGTCCTGTGAGTACAGAGACCGTCTCTTCACCCTGTTTCTTCCATTGAGCTCCAGGCCCCCATTGCCTTATCCCACTTACAAGCCTGCTTAGGACAACCAACCACACAGACTCATCATAGGTGCCTCGGGCATCTCTGCACAACATTGTCAGTGGCTCAAAACTCCTTTAATCTGCCTCCTTGGGGTCACATTATCCACCTACAGTCTTCTAATAGCTCCTAATGGTGCCTAAGTAGGTTCTGCTCTTTGCTCTACATTTTCCAGTGTAATTCACTTCTAGATGTATAGACCTCAGATCAGCCACAAAGAAATTTCCAGAATTCATTCATTTTTTAACCAGTTGAAACCTGTATATGAATATCCACCCAGTTTATACACATTCAATATCTGAAAACATAGCTGTTGTTGGAAGAAAGTGCGGTGTCGTACAGTGCTCTTGCAGAGAAATTGCTCCTGGGCTTGCAGACCTCTCTCTCTGACCACACCAAGACTGTTTGCCAAGAAAATGCTCCGAACTTTTCCAGTTTTGATGGAAGCAAAAAAACCCAAATGCTTATATTTCTTTGTCTGATGTCTTATGCAGCAGAATACACGAGGCTGCTTGAAAAACATATCCTGAGTCACTGTTGGACTCTTCACTGTGTCAGTATAGTTCAGAAGTTGGCACCCCATCTTGGTGCAGCCACCTCTTTGATTACTGAATCGAATGTCTTATTGTGCCTTCACCTTCTGATGCCAATTGCTACAAGCCACTACAGTTCTATCAAGTGTGGAAAATAAAGGTGAGCATTGTTTCCATTATTCATTCTGTGCTTGACAGAGGGTGGAACATCACAGGAGAAATGAAAAATAAGAACCTTCACCACAAAGAATCTGTGGTCAGGGAAATCAGGAGTATGGCTGGATGATGTGGTTTATACAGGGCACTGAAGGCAAACATTCTCTCGGGATAGACCTTGAAAGAAGAGGACACCTGCTCCCTGCTGTCTCTGCCAGGGACAGGAGCACCAGGGTGGAAAATAGAAAACCCTGGGCAATCACCAATCTGGTTTAGAGTGAGTAACAGGACAGCCACTGCAACCAGGATCTGAAAGGATTAAGGGACAAAGGAAAGATGACAGTTTGTAACTAGATGGCTTCTGCTTTTACAAGGGTCTAGGCATAGGGGGAAGGAAACACAACCTATTTCTCTATCTTGTTTTAGGAATTCCATGACTTCCAGGCTGCATGCTGGGCAGAGGAAAGAATGAAACCCATGTCACCCCCAAGGGAAGCCCATTGCCCAGCACGACAGAGCCATGCAGACAGAGGGGTTGCTCAATGTAATCATGGAGGGCTGTTTTTAAAGCAAAAATATTCTCCCTACGAAGAGGCTTCAGGGTCCATCTTCGGAAGTTCCTGGCAGCGCACCAGTTCTATTTCATAGCTCGGAGCGGTGACCATCTCTCATCCTTAGTGACCACCGAGCATCTACACTCATCTTCTAGGGCTGGGACTTGCCTTCTGTGGTAGATGCCATGGTGGTGGCTGGTCCAGATGGCCTCCCTGGTGCCCCCCACTTTCCACACCTCCCACTGCCTGGAGCTTGCATCAGCCCCTAGAGCAGCCACAACAAAGTATCACGGACCCAAACTCTTATAAGGAAACTTTCTAACGCTATCTGGAGTTTGATCATTAACATCCTCTGAGTATTTGATCCCCCGAGGCAACTTCCTGGTCCCTACACCCACAACCACAAGAACTGCACTTCCAAAACTATAGCCACTTCCCCCCAGAGAGCAGCATCCTTCCCCCAGGGTCACTGAAGATGTGGCCGGGGAGGAACAGGATGTGGACAAGGAATAGCTTCCTCAAGAGCAGAACGAGAGCCAGGGAGACAGGGGACATGATAGCACAGTTGTCCAAGAGCTCACTTTGCTGCCAAGGCAGGGCTGCTCTCACCCAGCAGGGGAAGGTGACCTGTGCCACCAACCAGTGACCACCTGGGTGCCATCCTTACTCACCGCTTTCCTGAATAGGAGTTGAAGATGAATAAACAGCAGAGACTAAGTAGGAACCAAACAGACCCAAACAGTCCCATTTCCTATAGCTTCCATAGCTTTTCAGCAATTGCTTACAGAGTTGAAGGTGCACCTCAAAGCCTTGGGGTCCTGCACGGGTGTCAGGCTGAGCCTGAGGCCTAAAGATGCCCAGGTCCTAATCTCTGGCACCTGTGACTATGTTACTTCATGTGGTGAAAGGGACTTAGCAAATGTGACTAAGTTAAGAAATTTGAAATGGAGAGATTATCCTGGAATATCAGGGTGGGTTCCATGTAAGCACAGGATCCTGATGAGGGAAGCAGGGGGTGGTGGCAGTGGCTGGAGTGAAAGAAGCTGTGACAAAAGAAGCATAACTCAGAGAGGAGAGAAAATGCCCTCCCACTGGCTGGGAAGATGGTAAAAGAAGTCCCAAGCTAAGAAATGTAGGTGGCCTCTAGAAGTCAAGGCAGATCCTGTCTCCAAAGAAATGCGGCCCTGCCAACACGTCGACTTGGGCCCAGTGAGACAGATTTGGGGCTTCTGACCTCCAAACTGTGAGATCATCAATTTCTGTTGTTTTAAGTCGCCAAGTTTGTGGTAATTTGTTACAGCCACCATGGGAAACTAGTGCAGCGTGTAGCAGATATAAGTCTGTGTTACAGAGTTTAGTCCAAGAAACATCACATTATTTAACTTCCAAAATGTGCATCTTATTAGAAATATAAAATGTCATCTCATATTTAAAGCTAGAACTAACTGGCAAGAATGGGCATTGTGGAAAAATGTGGGATGCTGTCGTGATCAATCTCTCCCTCGTCCTAGGATCTGATCAGTACCCACGAGGACTGAGCGATCCAGAGAATTACACAAGATCTCCTAACTTCAGGCCATGATGGGGACAGCTGCATGCTCATCCTCTAAATCTGAAGTTCAAGCTCACAGTTCAGGGCTCAGCGCTCTTTTTTTGGGTGAAGAGCCAGAGAGCAAATATTTCAGACCTTGCCATCTCTGTCTGTTCTCTGCTCTTGGAGTGTGAGAGCTGGCGTAGATAGTATGCAAACAAGTGGACCTGGCCACGTCCCAAAAAACTCAATTCACAAAAATAGGCTGCAGGCTGCCTGTGGTCAGCCAGCCACGGCTTACTGATCTACCATAGGCCACCCAAAGGCAGGCAAACTGCTTCTCACAACCTCCAATCCCCTTGATGAATTTGGCGACTTAGATCTTCTATGCAGCCTCAAAGGGCACAGGTCTTAGGGGTAAGTCTTCAGGCCACCACAAACTCCTTAAATAGGTGACAGTCACCTGGGGTGCTGCCGGGGGCCCAGGTCTCCCAGCAGAACTCACCCCTCAGCCCCTGCCCAGCCCCAGTGACACGTGTCTGTGTGGGTTGCTCTGCTCTCCTCCACTACCCCTTCTTTACTCTTCTTCTTCTGCAAGAATTCAGCTCTTTCCGTCCAAGAGTCCCTTTGCCTTTTGGGAAGAGAAAGGGAAAGGAAATAAGTTTCTTTTCCTTTCATAACCAGAGAAAAATTATTACTCTCCTCAATCAGATTATCCTGTACTTCCATATTATTTACAGCCTGTTGGATTTATGGTTAGACTTTGGTTTATTTTTTAGTAAACTATAGATAGTGCTCAGTCTACGAGAATGTTCAGTCAGTATCGGCCAATCCTTTTGTTGCCTAAAAAAACCCCAAGTCACTGAACCCCACAGACAGCAATACAGATAAACACCTAACTTGCGAGTCATATTGTTGAAAACAATGACCTGGGTTCTCATGGCGGGAACTGCGAGGCTACTTGACCAGCTTTCCTTCATGATGGCCCATTGACCAGGTTCGCTCCTGTCGGGTGCCTCCATCATATCATCCTTGACCTTTCCCTGCTCCCTTGCTCTTCTCTGCAGGTCATCTGTCTGGTTTTAGGAATCCCCACAGTCTCTGGTCTGGCAGGGATTACAGTTGTAGATGTGAACAATGCTGCACTGAATAGGCTTATGCTGAGGAGACAAAGGGACTGTCCTGGGTTTGAACCACCTGCCTTCTCTTAGCATCAAAACAAAACAAAAATGAGCTCTTCGGGGCTTAGTACATAGACATCTATTCTTCGGCTTGCTAGTTCGTGCTATGCTGAGAGCTAATTTTTAGCATTTGGATAAATGTTTCCAATTGCTGTGTACTGGCCTTCATTAAAATAAAGAAAATGTTTAATGGGTTCATCTTGAACAAAATGGCGCACTTAATGGCAATTTTAAGAATATTTTTATTCAACAAAGCTTTCTATTTGAAAGAAATAAATTTATAGCTTCAAAAGAAAATTTTTAGTAAAGGTTGTAGAAATGGCAAAGTATGCTATTTTCTTCCCCTTTGTTCTCTTGCTATTCAACCTTCCCTCCTCCACCTACACTTACTAAAGAAGAGCCCTTGCCTAACAACATGCTAGCTTACCTTCCCTGGCAAGAGCTGAGGAAGCAACAGGAGGGGAAGCAAGGCATCTGGAAATTATAGGTAGGTTTATCATCAAATCATATTTCTTGAGCATCCAGGAGGGGAAAAGCACTGTGCCAACGAATGGATGAGCTGAGTGAATGGGAAAACAGCAGAGACACATGAGGGAGGCAAATTAATCTGTTGACCAAGGAAACAAGTTAACAATTGCTGCTTCTACAAATGTTAAAAAGAAACAGTACACATGTCTGTGATGTTAGCAGAAAACGATTTTTCTCATATTATCTAAGAATTTGCTTCAATTAACTTACCCGGTGAACTAGAAAACTTGAATGTTTGAAAGTAGGAACAATGGACTGTCTCCTATTCTTTTCTGGTTCTCCATCATCATTCAATTTTTCTTTACATGGACTTAGAACAGGACAGACAATATGACAGAGTCGTGATGACATTGTTGATTAATTTTGTCACTCAAATTAAGGAGGAAGATAAGTATTGATTGTCCCATACAAAACACCAGGAGTATGTCTCACACTGTTTTTATTAATTTAAAAAATAAATCTTATGGTTTCTCTTCATCTGGCAATCCAGGAATGCACTCTGCTGAACACACTGGTACTCTCAATTTAATGTATGTTGTATCAATAATCACTGAACAGAAAACTAGAATTGGAAAAGCAGACACTTGATAAGAGTATTCATTCCTCACAAGGCACCTACCTAGTTCCCTACGCAAAGCTGGACACCACTTGAGGATCCTTCATTTTTCTTCATAAAGTAGGAGCTATGGGCAGTAGGATAACTTATTCCCATTACTTCGGAATAGGCCAACTTTCTGGATGCTGCTGCTCAGGTGAGGGAGAGAAACTGCCAGGCCCATTCAGGGGTGCAGAAGCAGTGGGGTGTCCAGGAGAGCTTGCCATGTGCTCCTTACCTTCTCAAGAGGCCACTTGTCATCACGGAGAATTTTTATTCTTTTTTTGCCAGAAACAAGTAAAAAAATAGCCTTTATTTGTTGCATTACAAAGGCTCATAAGATTTCAATGCTCCATGAGAAAAATTAAGGACTGGGACACTGATACTTAATAAATCAGAATACCCCTTAAAATACATGTATTTGCTAAAGAAGGGGGAAGGTGCACAGAGAAGCAAAATGTAAAATGAGAGGAAGAGAAAGAGAAAGTTCAAAGGGATAAGGGTGGGGTTAAATAGAGGGAGAAAAAAAAAGCATGTCTCTGTCTGTTCCAGCTGCTGTAACAAAATACCATGCCCTGGGTGGCTCTAACAACAGATATTCACTTCTCAGTTCTGGAGACTGGAAGCCCAAGGTCAAGTTGTTGGCAGATTCCCTGTCTGATGAGGACCCAATTGCTGGTTCACGGATGGTCGTCTTCTTGCTGTGTCCTCACATGGCAGATGGGACAAGGTTGCTGTCTGGGGTCACTTCTATAAGGGCACTAACCTCATTCATGAGGGCTCCACCCTCATGACCTAAGTCACCTCCCAGTAGGCTCTACCTGCTAATACCATTATGTCGGGGGTTAGGTTTAACATATAACTTCTGGAGGGACACAAGCATTCAGTCTGGAGAAAGGCTCAGAGAAATGGTGAGAGGGAGAAGAAGCAGAAGCTAAGCATAGAGAAGCCAGTAGTGGTGAGGGGAGGAGTTCCATGAAAAGGGGAGAATGAGCATAAGACAGGACATAGATGCTAGTAGGAACTGGACCTGAGGTACCCCTGCTCCCCACACCCACACCCACAGTCTTTGAAGTAAATTAGAGCATGTTGTCATTAACAACTACCACATTGACTTCCACAGAGAAGTTCTGGGAGAACTGGTATTGGTATTCTGATGTATTAAGTATCAGTATTATTCATCCAGCAGATATGGACAGGTGTCTATTCTTCACTGGATGGTGCTTGAGGATCTGGGGTACATCAGTAAGGCTCACAGTCTTGTGCGGTGGGAAACTAGAAATGCTGCTTTCATCACTGCGAAATGTGGTACATTTTTGCCAGAAAGTTCTGGAGTTTATATTCTAATAAGGATTATTTTACCATAAGCTACTTTAGCTTTCATATTCATAAGGATGATGGAGGGTTTAAAGTTGTAGCTTGGAACACTACAGAAGTCTAACTTTTTGGTAGAGATGTAAAATATTCCTTTATATTCGAAAACAGCCAGATGGGTTTGTGATTGGATTAGTGGGTTTGCAGGGAGTGGGGGATGGGGGCCAGGACGGAATCATTCCAGGAACCTAAAGGTTACATTTGGAAAAACACTCATTTCATTGTCTTGGTCTTTTTTCCTCTGAAATCAAATCCAGATGTCTTCTGAGTCCAGTCAAGTGTCAGAAAGCAGAGCTCTTGGCACTATTTGGCAGGATATTAGGAAAACCTTCAGGTTAAATAAAGGAGTGAAACTCAGTTCTTACTTTTGCAACTGCTCTTATCAAAATGTCAAGCTTCCCTGCACTGCAGCAGAGGGGATGCCAGGCCATACCACTGGGTCCCTGTGACAGATGGGGTGGTGGGGGGTGCACTGGACAGGGAGCCACCCAACAGTTAATTAATGGTGGTCCGTCCTTTAGCTCTAACTCTGTGCCCAGGACAGAGCACTCTGGGCTGTCCCCTGGAGCTGGCCTGGGGCCAACGTGGCAGTTCCTTGGCCAATAGGATGGCGTTGCCCCAGAGACATTCTTGAAGGAGTATACAGTGGAATGTGGGTGGTGAATGGGATTTCCAAAGGAAAATCCCTATGATTTCCTGTCCCCATGCTCCAGTAATTATTTTGATTTAAAAAAAATCATTTGATAAAATCATTTGGCAACAGACATTCATTTTCCCTGGGAAGCGAGATTTCTTTGAACTCTTAGAAGCGTCCAATTTTAGTCAGTAAAATTCTGGAACTAAAGAGAGGTCCTGATTGGCACACTGTGGCAAATTGTATACTTAAAAAGGGTTAAAATGGTCAGCTGTATATTATCTTTATTTTCCCACAGTAAAAAAGTAGAGTTGGTCAATTTTATTATGAGACAAGCTGCAGCAATATTTAGGCATCAATATAGTAATACCTTGGTTTTAGATTAATGGGAGGAATAAACTAAAATTTTGCCAAGTTTGAAACAGTTGGATCCTAAACATTTCTGTATGATTTAATAATAACGGCAATGAGTTCACAATGGAAACTAATTCCTTAGCAGAACCAGAGCTTCTGAGGTCTTCTGATGCAAGAGTATTGAAATTGGGATGAAAACAAAGAGACAAAAGTTACCAGGAAAAATCCAGAGCTAATCATTTGTATCAGAAACTCAGAAGCAAGCAACTGAGCACCCAAGAGATAAATTGCACCATTTGGCATATAATCACTTTGTTTAGGAAACAGTAGTTCAGGGCGAATGGTATCTACTAGGGGAAAACATCCTTTTAATCTTACCAGAAGCCGCTCTGCACCTGGAGTTTCGAGCCAGCCTCCTTTCCCTTCATTAGAGGCTCAGCTTCACAGTGAGGAACTCCGTTTGAGGAGAAGCAAAGCCATTTACAATAATTTTTCTCCCTTTGCAAGCTGAGAAGGGTGAGTATTGAGAAGCAGCTCTATCAGATCCCCAGGCAAAATAAGAGTTTCTAGAAAATGCGAAAACTTACTTTTATGGTAAAATAATTCACCCGATAAAATTAACAGCTTACAGTGAGCCGCCATCTGCAGAATAAAATTGATTTTTATTTTGTTTTCTTTAAACTTTATAGATCTGCAGGGACCATGCATATGCTCAGTGGGCTCCTCCTATAAAGAAGAGATGGACTGTTACATAACGAGCAAGGCCTCATTCAATGTTCCCAAGTTTGGCTGGTGGTGGGGCTGGAGAGAATCCTGAGATTAATTCGAAGATGCTCAGTTGACCAGGATCTCAACATCTCACAATCTCCTTAGACAATGAAATGCAAAGTCAGCCCTTTCTAATGTAAAACCTAAGGTGACTCTGCCATTAAAGAAATAATTTCTTTTTGTATCCTTTCTAGGAAGAACAAGGAAAACTATTAACATATTATCAAGTCACCTACTTAATGGCTGCTGACTGTTTTTCACCTTGAAGCTAATAAATACAGAACCCCTCACATCTCCATAAAGAGATTATTTCCCAATGTTTTGATTAGGTAATTCATCTTTATGTATTCCTTAAGGGACTCCAACTGGACTGGATGGACTATCAGCCAGTGTGACAATAGTCACCCACTGAGGACCAGGGTTGGGTCCACTGACCTGGCTGACTGGGTGTACATCCTGCCCCTCACTACTGAACATGTTCCTATCTCAAAAGGACACCTGGGGAAAACATGGACATGATTACTGTCAACATCTGATGTTCCTTCTCTAGTCCCTCCCTCCCTTCCTCCTATTTCTCCCTGTAGAAAACTGCAACACACTCATTCAGTGGGCCTCTCGTGGAGGACAGGCCATCCTTGAGGAGACCCATATGACTTGCCTTTTTGCCAATGAAATATGAGTGTTCTGGAGTGAAGCTTTAAGAGTCAGCATCTGTTCCCTTTTCCCTCATCTGTGATGATGAAAAGAGAGAACCCCTGGAAGCTTGGGTTCATAGTAATTAAAATGAGCAGAGTCTGTAACAGGCAGTGTGAACAAGAAATAAACTTCATCAGTTAGCCACAGAGATTTTTCAGGTTGTTTCTGTAGCATTACCCAATCCATCCTGCTACCTCACCAATCACAACTGGAAATATTGGTGAGTTTGTCTCTTTGGATTCCCTGGAAGAGTAATGACCATCAGCAACTTTCAAGTTCAGTTGGTATCAGTATCTATTTGTGACCTACTGACTTAATTGAATGAGGAGCTGGAGCATCTGGGATCAGCTCAGATGGCAATCTCCCACCCAACAGCGGCGCAGATATGGCTTGATAGATCTCTTGTTTGACGAGACAATAAAGAAATTGCAAGTATAAAATAGGGCAGGGAGGAGGGCATCCAAAAGGAAGTCTTATGTGGGGTAGCAGCCAGAATGGCTGCAAGAAGTTTTAGGGCAGGATTGCTATTCTAGAACTCATGAAAATTTAATGTGGGAATGTATTAGTCAGGGCTCTCCAGAGAAACAGAGCCAATAGTTGATAAAAATGATATAGATAAAAATACAGATTTATTATAAGGAATTAGCTCATGTGATTGTGGAGGCTCAGAAGTCGGCTGTCTGCAAGCTGGTGACTCAGGAAAGCCAGTAAAAGTCTGAAGGCCAGAGAACCGAGAGTGCTGACAATATATGTCCCAGTCTGTGGGGCAGAAAACTGTATCCCAGCCCAAAACATCCGGCAGAGAGAATTCTCTCTTCATTTGCCTTGTTGTTCTATTTAGGCCCTCAATGGATTGGATGATGCCCACTCACATCTACCAAATTAAATGCTAATCTAATGCAGAAACACCCTCACAGAAATACCCAGAAATGACGTTTAACCAAATAGCTGAGCGCCCTGTGATCAGCCAAGTTGACATATAAAATTAGCCATCAAGGGACATTAGGACTATTTCCCAAGTCTGGTACTAATGAAATTGGGTGTGTATATATGCACATATGTTTTCACACATACTTCAGTGGGGGCTAAACTTTTTGCTGAGGCACAACACACACCCAGAAATGCACACAGATCATAAGGATATAGATCGGTGAATTTTTGCAAAGTGAACACACCATATAAGCAATACTTAGAAGAAACTCACTATTACCAGGACCAGAGGATCCTCTCAGGTCTCCTTCCCCTAATTAAGAGTAGTTTCTTTCCTTTTTTTTTTTTTTTTAAGATTTTACTTATTTATTCAAGAGAGACACAGAGAGAGAGCAAGGCAGAGACACAGGCAGAGGGAGAAGCAGGCTCCATACAGGGAGCCCGACGTGGGACTCAATCCCAGGTCCCCAGGATCACACCCTGGGCTGAAAGCAGTGCTAAACCACTGAGCCACCCGGGCTGCCCATCTTTCCTGACTTTTAAAGCAGGTGACCTCTACCTGCTGTGTCTACTTCTTTTTCTCCATGTTGTCTTTGTGACATTTACATGCACATAGATGTTCATCACAAGGCTTCCTAGCATGGCATGTGCACACATATACTGCAATTTATTTATCCATTCCGCTATTGATGCCGTTGGAGTAGTTTCTACTCAGGGCCGTTGGAGTAGTGCTGCTATGAACATTTTTGTACATGTCTAATGATGAACATACAAGTCAAGCTGTATGGGGTGCAAGGCCTTGCAGGAGAGTTGCTCAATCACAGGGTATGTGGCACCAGTTGGAATATTAATGCCAAGCCACTTTCCAAAGGACTTATGGTTCCATCAGTGGTATTTACAAGGGCCTTGCTTGTTCCGCATCCTTTCTAACCCTTGCTGTTTTTGTCCTCACGAATTTGAGATTTGAGATCCTGAATCACCATTTGGGTGATACCTTATGGTGATTTTAATGCACATTTCCCTGTTATCTCTTAAGTATCTTTTCATGTGTTTATTTGCCACTGGGAGTATCCTTTTAAAGTGCCTGCTCAAGTCTTTTGCCCATTTGCCCTTTGGCTTGTCTGCCGGTTTTCATGATGATTCATAGAAGTTCTTTATGTATTCTGGATACAAGTCCTTTTTTCGATATATGTTTTATAATATTTTCTGTCATTCCATGGGTTTTCCTTGCAATCTGTTAATGGTATCTTGATATACAAACGTTTCTAATTTTAATGTATTCCAACGTATCATTTTATGATTAGCATACTACGTGTATTAAAAAGCTAAGTCTACTCCACAGTCATGAATGTGTTTTGCTACAGTGTCTTCTGAAAGATTTATTATTTTTATTATTCACATTTATATCTGTACTCCATCTGTAATTGATTTTTGTGTTTAGTGGGACGTGAGGCTGAAGAATCATTTTTTCCATATGGATATCCAGTTGGCTCAGTGCCAGCAATCAAAAAGGTCATCTTTTCCTCCTGCCTGGCAATGTCACTTTTGGTCACATACCAGGGGACTGCAGAAGTGTGGGTCTGTGTCTAGACTTTATATTCTGATGCATTGATTAATTCATCTAACCATGCACTGCGTTGTCATAATTTTATAATCATGATACATATTGCATTTTTAAATTATTTTCTTAACACAAATTCACAGGAAAAGATGCACTGATTCAAATGACACGGATCCTATTTTGGGAGCTGTTAGCATAGTCAAAATGCCCTCAAAAGATTACACATCCCCTGACACTATTATTATTATTATTTATTAGTATAATTATTATTTTACTTGCTTCACCTGATTTTGTCCACTTTTAGTTCTAATGCTTAAAAATAATTACACCAAATGCACCCTTCACCACTTAGGCTACTATGTGCAGGGTACTACGTTAGTGACTCTTTCAACAGATCTGCATGCTTGGTTTTCTGTTCCCCATTTTCCATGTTAGGAAACCAAGGTTCTAGACAGTTCCCTGACTCATCCACAGCTGCCCTGATAGTAAGCATCAGAGAGGCGCCATCTGCCTTTCTCCAGAGCACTTCCTCCCACCGTAATATTATATTAATTTGCAATTCTTTAGTTTCAGGTAGATGGAATGGCTTTCTCTTTATGGATGTAGATGTTCTATTCCCTCCTATTCTTCTATCTTTGATCCTTGTACCTTTTTCAGGAGGAATGACAATTCATTCTTACAGACTAGGGAAACCTTGCATATTTTATCCCCCACCCCACCTCCAGCCAGGAAAGAACAATTGTAAAGATCCCTTTCACATGGATATGCAACCCAATGGGGGGCTAGTGGTCTAAGGGAACTAGTTAGGCACAAATCTGGAAGATTTGTTGGCATTCTTCACATGTCTGGTGAAGAGAAAGATGTGTGGGTCGGCAGTTTGCAAGGGAAGTTGAGAACACGTGGAGAGACAGTTATCCAAATAGCTGAGCATGTGAGTTGCAAAGGCTTCTAGGAGAAGTAGGCTTGAGGTTGGTTGGTTGACCCCAGAAGGAATTCTCAACAGACAGCATTCAAATAGGGAGGGCGAGCGGGGCCACCTTGGAAGTCCAAGGGTCACTGCCCACCCCAGAAACAGGCTTCAAAGGAGCATATGGACTGGTTCTTCGTCTAACATATATATTCTCTTTCTCACACACGCATCCACAAATCTCTCCCTGTCGCTCCCCTACACACTGACATTTGAGATCTCTGCCAATATTCTAAAAGGAATTTTGGCAAAAGAAGGCTCCGGCTCCTTCCGCAGCCTCTGACATATGTGCCTTGTTCTGAGCTGAGCTGTGTGAAGGCAGGAGGATGAAAGTGGGTAGAAGATCAGCAGAGGCGTGTGCCCTCTTTCCAGCTGCTTCATTATATAATTGCCATGTATTTGTATATTTTCCCCAGCAAAATTAATGTCATTTTTAGAAGAAGGTTGTGATGTGTAGCTAAAAAATATGGAAAACATGGTTACTAGATCTGGGAAGAACAATATCTGCAACCAACCCCTGTTCTTGGAGCAGATGTCAAGGGGCTCTTCTCCTTAAACTGAATCATGTGACTCTCAGAACCAGGTTTGTAAACTCTTAGATCCTTGAGCTCCTCCAGCATGTTGGGGGCTGGGGAAAGAAAGCAGCTAAGGGCTCCCATGGTCACCAGGACAGCTCAGCTTCCAGCTTCCTTAGATCTGACGCTGACATCTGTGAGTGAGTGAGGTTAGAAGCTGCAGATTGCTGGGAGGACAAGAAAGACCAGGGGTGCCTGTGAAACCGGCCTGCTGGCTTGAAGCTCCCAGAATGGAGGGGTTGTTTACACTATTTTATTGGGGTAGCAGAACTAAGCCACTGGCACATCTATAATTTTTTCTCCCTCTCTCACAGAGTCCTGTGTCCTCAGCACCAGCCAAGTCACTTTACATTTTCTTTCAATGTCCATGAGATAAAGATGTTCCTCCAAGAAAGCAGAAAGAAAAAATGAAGAGCAAGATCAAGTCTGGGCTCAGCCTGGGTTTGATGAAGTTTTGCACTGATTATAGAACTGGGGCTTTTATTTTACTACATATATGTTTACAGAAATTGGAAGGAGGGAGTGAAAGTTGTTCAGGTCAGAGCATAAAATTGTGCCACCCGCCTAGAATGTGCCTCCTGCTTCTGCTGAATCAACTTTGGAGCACTAAGGAAATCCCCATTTGGAGAATTTATAATGCTCACGCCTTGGTGCTTTCCCATCCACTAAAGTCCTTAACACTCACAACCCTGGAAGGCTGATATTACTTCCATTTTACAGATGAGGAAACAGGCTCAGAGAAGTCTTTTCTTCCTTCGTTCCTTTCTTTCTTTCTTTTCTTTCTTTCCCCTTTCTTCCTCCCTCCCTCCCTCCCTTCCTTCCTTCTTTTCTTCTTGCTGACAATCACGCAAATAGTAAACAGTGAGGATAAGATTTCTTCTAGGTCTGTCTAGCTCTAAAACTGATGTACAGTAAAGTTGATTCTGGTCTCAAATACAAGAGTCCTCAGGACGTAGATCCTGTTAACCCTGTGCACAATGTACGGTCTATTTTATAAGCAGCTGTAGGTTCTCAGCAGATTGGTTTTCATGATGGCTTTCCATGTATTCCCATTTTTTACAGAACTTTTAAAATATTTTATTTTATTTTTTTATTATTTTTTTTAGAACTTTTAAAATATTTTAAAGGATTGGTTTTCCAATCATGGATATATAGACAGTCTCAAGATTTCTGGGAGAACTAAAATATTCTTAGCACGCTGGTTCATTTTGACGTGAGTAGTTTAATCTCCGAACTTCACGACAGCAGAGCAATTGGCAATCCCATCCCATTGTATGTTTAACCGTGCAGGAGGTCCATTCTGAATGAGAAGAAACAAGTCAGGTGGCACAACTGTGTGGCAGGCGAAGTTGCCCACTCTGTGCCAGCAGGGGTAATCCCAGGAGTTCCTCCTTCACATCTCCACCCAGATCTGAGATCTGGAATCAAACTTGCCAGAGCTCTGGCTCAACTCTCTCAGTCTTGTCTACTTCACACAAAGTGTCCAGAGAAATCTGCCTCCCTTGGCTTTGGCTGCAAATTTTAATAAATGAGTTTCTTAAAATTTGAGTATATCTGAATCCAAACAATTCCTTGACGTTCTGAAGCTGCTGAGTCTGCAATTCCTCAGATGCCTGGACCGTGAAAGGCATGGCAGGAAAGAACATTCCAAATGCACTGGCTACACGGTCTACACCTGATTATGTGTGATGTACAGGAGTCACCAACAGAGGAAGAAGGGGATGGACAACGTTCAGAATGTGAGGACCTCGAGGGCTTCATAGTGAATTCTCCAATACCTACCATCGAATGGAAGTAGCTAAGCTTTGTTGAAAGTGGATATAAAACCAAAGACTGTAAGTAACTAGCCTGTGGCCACACAAATCAATGCTGGAAGCTGAGAATAGAAACCAGTCTTCTGACCTCTAGTCTGAGACTCTATCCATCATCGCTGTCTCCCTGGAGCTAAAATACACACTTCCCTTTAAAAAACAAATGGAACAGCATGACCCAATGAAATGGAGTCCTGTTGTTACCATTGTCATAGCAACCGGATTTAGAATTCAAGGTACAAACTTTTATTTTGTGGTTTCTTGGGGTGTGGGGGCCACTGGAGAGAGAGTGGTCACCCTGTCTCCAAAGACATAAAGTTGAATTCTTCTATGACATGATTCTTAATGCTATCATAAAAAGCTCCAGTGATTTGAGTTTTAAAACTTCTAGATGGGTAAATATAATTTTCTCTCATAGATTTTTTTGCCATTTTTTTAACAAAATAAATTCCAATAATGAAAAGTATCTCCACATAGCTTAGTGAGAATCTTATTTTAATTCTATGGTTATCTTTATAGTGTCAAGGTTTTTTTATAAGCTTGATGATTCAATATATAATTAGTACATTTTATAGGATTTCAAATAATCTCTAGCCAAGATGTAATTCTATATATCATCGTAATGAATAGGCCAATGTTCTTCATTTTTTTTTGTTTTGTTTCTAGGGTTATATGATATGATTGCTTTCAAAAAGAAAATTGTCCTCCAAAAGCAGTCTCTAATGCAAGTGCTTTACATGTGAAGAGGATATAGTTATATGCAGCAGAAATTCCCACTGTCCACTCCCCCATCGTCCTAGTTCTTAGAACCCCAATTTCATCCTCATCTCTTTGCTATCAAGCCAAATGACTATGTGGCCATGTCCATCAAAACAAAATGTGGCTGTGCATTTTGGCCAAAGAAATGTAAGTCGAAGTGCTTGTGCAATTTCCAGGAAGTGTCTCTAAATGGAGGAAGGTGACCTTCCTCCTTGGTCTCTGGCTGTGATGGCTGGAGCTCTGGCATTCAGCCAGGATGCTGAGGCTATGGGACATATTCTAGGGATAGCAGAGGTGTGTCTTAAAGACAGGAGAGCAGTCCCAGGCGAGCCCTCGCAGCCTATCTCGGGACTGTTTAAATAGATAAGACAAGTAACATTTCTACTTTGTGTAAACCACTGCTAGTTTGGGCTTTCTGTCCCATGGAGTGGATACATGTGGATACATGTAGTGGCTACCACATGTAAAATGATACTATCATTATTTATTGGATTATTCTGTTAAAAACTAACCTTCCAGGGCTAAAGAAAGGAAATAATCTATCCAGTCTTTTTTCCACCATACTTCTCTCCAACCACATCACAAATAGCACCTGGAGTCCACCTGATGTTCACTCAGGCATCTCTGGGGCCATTTACTCAGGGAACGGATAAGAGGAGTTTTCAACCCTCTCTGCAGAAAGCAAACAGCCTTAGATGACAAAGACAAATTCCTAATAAACTAGCTGTCTACGAAGTGTGAGGACAGCCAGCTACTTCATCAAGGTGCAATCTCCAGCCTGTGAAGCAATCTTGTCCTTTGTCCTTTGGTACCTTGGTACAATTAATTTATGACCGTTTCTGAGCTCAAGTTCAGAACAACCACAGAAAGGGCCATCTAATGCAAGTGGGTGACAACCTGTGAGCACAGGTCTGGTGCACTTCTCGTCTCCTGGGGGAGATCATTGAGGTCTGGCCTGCATCCCCAAACAGCGCTGGGAGAGGCCCAGTACTGGTTAACTAGTTTGTTGACCCCTTGCATTTAGGAGTTGAACATTTTAAAGAAATACATTACCTTTATTAGATAACAAGTTACAAACAGACCTGAATTTTCTGAGCAACTTTATCAGGGAGACTGTCTCAGGCTTCATGCCTGAAAGCAGGTGGGAGAAAGTGAGGCCCAGCTGTAACCTGCGCTCTGGGCAAAGGTGGAGGTGACTGCCCAGAGGTGGAAGTTGTTATTTACCTCTCTAGGTGCTCTCTGAGTGCAGACTTCACATGAGCAGTTGGCAGCCCTGGCACAGACATGCCTCCATCCACCAGACCCAGAAATTCTAATCCACAGCAAATCACGGGATTATTTTTATTGTCAATACAATTTACCTTTCAGATGAGAACATCTAGAGGCAAGTAACCCTTCTGGTGTTTTTTAGTACAATAAGATTGAGCAGAAAATAAGCATTTTTTTTTTAATGTGAAAACTTCTCTTATTTCAAAAACAATCTTTTAAGGCAAAAAAATATTCTATCAACAATACTGCTTAAATATATGATCTCCGCATGAACCTCAATATGCATTTTATACAGTGTTCTTGATGTTAACTGCTTATGGGGCAAAACATACACTTATATGTGAAGCTATGTCACAAATACCAATATTAACCTCATTTCTTCATATTAACTTTATTAATGTAAAACCATAAGCTTAAAATCTTGGCCTTTAACAACTTATATTTCAGGAATAAGGGAATGTTGTTCCAATTTAATGATCAAGCTGCTTGGTGTTTATATATGAGTGATTATTACTAATCATTCAGAGGTATCACAATTGTGGTTTACAGGTTTTCTGGGAAGACATTAATATATTTTCCTTGAAATCCTCGAGTGATATTTTAATTGAGTCTTTTTCTCCTTTTCCTCTTTGTTTTACCTGATTTAGCAAGTGGAGTGCAAGCTCTGTGTGAAACAAGGAGCCCAATTGCTGTTGGTACAAAATCTACTGACTCTAGAAATGTTGCCGAATTGTACATTCTTCCAACGTGTTATGTCATAATATCAGTGCATTGCAAATTGATTACGCTTGTTCAGATGCACCTCTAGGGAGCCCACTCACACATCATTTTAAGTGTGTTTGGTTGTTTTCGCTGGTTTATAAATGTTCAGAAGAAAAAGAATCTGGATTTTGTAGAAAGCAGCATTCTAAAATGGAAATTTCTCACCAGGAGGGAAGATTTCTGAACCAGTAAGTTTTGCAGAAGAGGAAAAAGAGTCAATTACCAGTTCAGGTTGAGTAGTCGATGGTGCAAACACATGACCAGCAGGAAGAATTAAGAGGGGCAGGAGAAACCTTAGAATGCACTTGGCATTGAAAGGGACCATATGTTGGCTAATTGAATTTAAATTTTAAAAAAAGAAAAAAGAGACTCAGAATTGGGAGCAATAGGAGCATTAAAGTGGTCTGTAGTGTCCTGGGAAAGACGAAAGATGATAGCTAAGTATAAAAAAATATATATTTTGATCAAACATCTGATAAGCATTATTTTGTTATACTTTGTTATTAAAGCTTATATTTCTTTTACCTTGTGCTCTCATTGAACTGTCCCACCTTTACAAGAGCATCTACTTTAATGAATACATATTTTATTTTCTTAATAAAGGGAATTGTGATCCTCTTAAAAGATGAGCCAGGGAAATCAAACTGGCAGTTTATTCGTCCTATAATTCAACAAAATTAATTGAGCAATATGTAGTTTTATATCTGTGTGTTTGACTGCTGAGTGATTTTCATGAATACTCAATAGTCTTTGTATCACCTTGAGTAACTAATGCAGTGTTTTGCTGCTTTATAAAGATTTGTGAAATGTATCAAATTTTATAGGGAAAAAAAGCACAAGTTCATGTGTAACCTCCTCTCACTTGAGAAGTGACTACTTGTTAGGTTAGGCAGCTCCAATGATGGCTATCCAGCATGAGACTAGGGGGGGCCTGGCTGGCTCAGGTGGAAGAGCAGGTGACCCTTGATCTCAGGGTCATGAGTTTGAGCTCCACTTTGGGTATAGAGATTACCAATAAACAAACTTTGTAAAAACTCCATAAAGCAAGTCATATTTTTAGTGCTGCAAAGCTTACCTACCCGAGTTTAAAGCCAGGCATCATAATCTTTTAGAACTATTAGTTCTATTAGTGTGACTTCAGAAAGTTAAATCTTTCTGGGCCTCTTTTTCTTTATTTACAAGCAAAGGATAATTGTAGACATTTGCAATATGGTAAAGATGAGGTACTGGAATCATTGAGAATGACAAGTTTCTACCTGGTAGGTGTGTTTGGGTGCAAACCTAATGTTTGGGATTGTCCAAAGGACAGAGAAGAGGATTTCCTTGCCTTGAGAGAGCTTATGACTTAGTGTGGCAACTGGAAAAGGTACAGGGGTGCCTGAGTGGCTCAGTTGTTTAAGCTTCCAACTCTTGGGTTCAGCACAGGTCATGATCTCAGGATCATGAGGTAGAGCTCCGTGTTGGGTTCTGTGCTCATTGCTCATCCAGAGTCTACTTGAGATTGTCTCTCTCTCCCTCTGCACACATGCTCTCTCTTATAAAATAAATAAAAAGTCTAAAAAAAAAGAAAGATAGGTACAAAAATTATAAGAAAAGGTGCCTGAATGTGCAAGGATGACTATGAAGCTGCAGGGAAAGTATGAGAGGTGTTTCAGTGACAGCTTTCTGGAAAACAGAGTATTTCAGCTGGGTTATTTTTTTAAGATTTTATTTTTTTATTTAAGAGAGAGATAGCAAGAGAGCACACAAGCAGGAGGGAGGAGCAGGCTCTCCACATAGCAGGGAGCTGATGTGGAGCTCAATCCCAGGACACCAGGATCGTGACCTGAGCTGAAAGCAGACACTTAACTGACTGACCCACCCAGGTGCCCCTCAGCTGGGTTTTAAACTGAGATTCAGATTTAAAATCACTATGTGAGTTATACATAGCCACAATTCTAAAGTTCAAAATTCTCCAGAAACCATTCTGTTTGTAACTCATGTGGCTAACAACAACAACAACAAAAATGACCTAATGAACTCTTTAGGGAACACTTGACATGAACTGATGTGAGGCTCTTCACCATCTCTATTGCCCCACATTGTGACTATTTCTAGATTTTTCTGCAGAAATATTCGTGTGTTTGGTGATAGGGTGCTGCCCTAGACCCCACTGGTAGCATAGATTGGTTAGGTCTTGCTATCCATGAGCGACTACTAAACCTATGGCTGAAAGCAACAACCACCATTTGTGGTCTCTCTCTCCTCATGAGATCGAGGGTTGATAGGCAAGGCTGGGTAGTTCTTCTGTCCCACCTGGTGTCAGCTCTGAGTTGTGGTCATCTGGAGGCTCACCTGGGCTGAGACTTCTCAGATGGCTCACTCACATGGTTGGCAGTCAAGCCTGAGTTGGGCCCTCGTGGAGATGAATCAGGTCTCCACCATGACCTTCTCCATATGATTCATTCAGACTCCTTCAGCAAGGAAGTTGGGATTGGGAAGGGTGAACTCCAAGAAGATTGAAGGAAAGCTGTAGCTTTCCCAGGGTGCAGGCTCAAAGTTTACAACATCATTTACATTGCCTTCTAGTGGCCCCAACAAGTCACACACCAGCCCAGATTGAAAGACGAGGGGAACGTAGTACCACTCAGTGGGAGAAGTGGCAAAGAGTCTGGCTATTGATAACCTACCACAGGATGTTACTACTCTGTGGAACAGAGTATGTAAGGCACCACCTTACCTTTGTAATGTATGATACGTCTCCAGCCCAGGAGCTTTGAGTAAGAGCTAGAAGATCTGTATGTCCTCCCACTGTGGGCTTTTAGTCCAGTCTGGTCCACTTGAATATGGAAATACACCAGCGCCATGGCTGGCACCTTCAAATATTTTTCCTAAAAGAATGATGAATGTATGAATGTTTCCTTTCATGTATGTTAAACTTAATATCCAAATGTACTATCACAAATTTAACTAATTGCAAGGCTATAGTTTCAAAGGTCCTGTATATATTGGAAACTGAAAGTATAACCTTAATATTTTCTCTTTTAAATGTATCCAGTGGAATCTAAATTCCTAAGTGATTTGATATCCACCATTGACTATTTTTAAACTACATGAACAAACTCCTCTCTTACCGGAGAACTTTTACATCATTTCTTTTGCTCATTAAATTTGCATTTCCATTATACTTCTCTACAATATAAATATGGGTATGTATTTAAATTTAATTTTCTAAAATATCATGTGATATTTTAAATACCCTGCTCTACAGCTTGAATAATTACTTCTGGATTTAGTTATCATTACAATAATTACCATTGCATAATGGAACAAAAATGAAAATGTCTCACAAATTTTGATAATTATATGAAAGAACATAACATTTTATTGAAAAATGCATCTTTAGTGAGATGGTACTTTTTTCTTCTTTTCCTTTTTTCTTTTCTTTTTTCTTTTAGTTCATATGTCTCTGGATGAAAATCACTTATTGCTAAAATATAAAAACATTCAGCTCCATTTTCCATTTCTATTTTTCAGTTTTATAAGTTCAAGTGCTTGGAGAATGCATCCACATAAATAGATGGAAATGGAAGAAAATTGTTCCAACAATGTCACTCAATTCTTTCAACTCTTTAAAGCTACCCTCCAGAAATTGTGCTATCATCTATCATCAAAAATTACTTTTAATGTTCTATCAGCTGACAATTTAATTAAGTTCTTTTGCAATTTGGCTGAAAACAGAAAAGATGAAATCTACCTGACTTATTACCAAGTCATTAGTATAGATTTCTTTCTCCATTTCTCACAGCATGCTCTCTGAGCTGGGCACATGGGAAGATGAAGGAATGGTGAGAGGAAGTCTTTTGTTCAGTGACATGGCTTTTCCTCCCTTCTAGGGCTGAGGAACTTGATCTGTTAGGTGAGTGGAAATCACAAGGAGTTGGGAGGATGGAGGTGAGGAATGTGGTCTCTGGTCTGTGAGTCTCTGCCCCACACTAGGAAAATCAGCTTAATGTTTACACTTTAGTAAATAGAGCACTTCTGGGAGAATAGCCCCTTAGTTGACTAATAAGAACAGAGCATTTGGATGTATTGGAGGGAAGGGTACAGAATCAAATCAATTAATGCAATTTATTTCCCTTTGAAAAATTCTTAACAAATTTACATTAGAAGTTGCAGGTAACTAAATATTTTACACTAGCAGAAATACGAAATGAGTCTTCATAGCTGGCATCTAGTAGAAGAGTAGTTAAGTGTTTCTGAATGAATGAATGAGATAACTGAAAATTATCTGGATTCTTTCTGCATGAATAAGTTGCTGAAGTCATCAGATTTAATATTTTTATGCTATCTGAAAGAAGGAGTGTGTGATTTGCAAGATATTGTTTGCCTTCAACCCCAAATCATGAGTATAGACTGACACTCTCTAAGTGAGTCCAGTGATATTAGATGAATTTTAGTTAGTGTTACACAACAGTGTTTTGAGAACTATAATACAACTTTTGTGTATAGAAAGATGGAGTCAGATGTGTTAATAATTCAATGCTGTGGGGGGTGATGTTGCCTCTTGAATTTTGAAATAGAATTGACATAACATTGATATAAAAAGACCAATATGTTTAAATATATGAGAAGGAAACTTTCAGAATGTATTATCCTGCAAGGTGATCGTGGCAGAAAAAGCTAGCTCTGAACCCAAAATGGTGCTGTCTTCCACAAGTTGATGCTTTCTGTAGGTGGTTGCCCAACTTAGAACATTTTCCAGATCAATTTTATGCTTAGGTCTGGCAGTGAACCAGTTCTTTTCAATGAAGTATGAGTGGAAGTAATGTGTATCACTTCTTAGCTAGGGTATTTAGAGGCAGATGAACCTTCTCTACTGTCTTCTTGCCCTTTTTCTGGTTGGAAAAAGAATACTTTGAGCTATCATAGCACCCAGTTATGGTGGCCCCATAAGATGGAAGATGTTAAGGTCTTTGAATCACAAGTTGGAAAAAATTGCCTACCAAACCAGGAATTTGCATTGGACTATTATATGAACAAGAAAAAATTCCATTATATTAAACAACCAAATGTTGGGTTTATTTGTTACAGCAGCTAACATTGCCCTAATAAAACAGACGTATAGATTGACTATATAATCACTTAAGTAAATTAATGCATGGTAGGTTTATATTTTATATTTAAGAGAATATAATATGTTTATGTTTAAGGAAACACTAGGTACCTGTGTGCTTAAATCTTTCCTATCGACTTTAGGGAAGTAAAACATGCCTGTTTACTATCAGGACTCCATTCATACATGCTAACTTTCCAAACACCTGCAATTAAAAATGTTGAACTTGCAAGAGGAAACTATGGACTTTATCACATTATGAATAATTATTTGGAAAATGTCATTCCAGCATGCCTCCAAAAAAAAGTGCCAAGCAGCAGCATGTCACATTACTAAAATGATTAAGAGTTAGCAGCAAAGTCAGAGTGATGGTATTGAATGAGACGAGGAACGGTTGGTTGTTCTGGCTGTGGCATCTGTTAATTGCACTGGGTCGTGCTGCCACTGGCAAACACATCAGCATCTACAATTGGCAGTGGAAGAGGCTGACTGGCCGGAGCCCACCACCCATCCGTCTTCATTCAGCCTTCCTTCCCAAAGGCCAAGGTTATTGATGCTCTAACAAGCACACTGACAGCCTTTATCAAACTTCTGTTTAGAGTCCACTGATCACAGGAGGGCAGCAGTTCTCCCTGCAATTTATACAAATGGCTTTGAATGTGTTAGTTTTAATGATTTTTTTTTTTTTTTTAAGAGAACCTGTTGAAGTCTTCATATTTTTATTTGGTACAAAAAGAGAAGAATAGAACAAAGAATAACAGTCCATCAAATTCTCTCTGAAACTAACTTGTACTAAATAGGAGAGAAATCAAATAGCATTTGAACCAGTTGCAGGTAGACACTCCATTCTAAATTGGCAGGTAATTCAGCTAACGGAACTTCTGAAGTTTGCTTCACCTTTGAAAAGTCAATTTTGATTACTCCCCGAGAAAATCACATGCAGCATACATCTGAGTTATATAGAGTGCAAGCGAGTTCTAATTACTATGATACCCCGAAATTCAAAACCATTACGACTTCTTATAACATCTGATTACAGTCAAACAATAGGAAGGCAGGCAACAACTTTAACTCAGCCCAAATTTCAGTCTGTAATCTGGATGTTGTGTTTACATGCTGCTAACCTTTCATCTCTCAGATTTTTTAAACTTTAATTGATGTAAACCTTTGACCATATTGACCTGATGCTTCACAGGCTTCCCTCTCCTTCTGTGAATAATCAACTACACAGAGTTGATTATAGAATCTAGCCATCAGTTTTTAGTCTATTTTGCTGCAGAAATGACCCATGTCTCTGGTTTATTTCTCGCTTACGGTCAGTGTCATTGGTGGGTCAGCTTCATGTATCTTCATTCCAGGATCAAAACCAGAGAAGCCGGCCCCTCTTGGGACAGAACATGATCATTGCTGAAAGAAAATAAGGAAGGTGAGGCAAACACTCAGTGGCTCTTAAAGCTTCTGCTCAGATGTAGCCTCTATCCTACAGCCTCACAAAGTCAGATGGGGGAGGACTCTCACAGTGCAAAGGAGCCAATAGTTGGCAATAAAAATACTAGCTCTCAGTGGAGTCTCTTGGTCACAAATATTCACTTACACCTTCCCACTCCCACACCACCGCACAAAACATACATCATCCTCTTGCAGAGGAAAATACCCCCCAAGTCCCCTTCACTCTGAGTCCAGGATTTCATGTGATCACTCCATCAGCTCTGCATCTGACTCCCCTTGATCTGGTTGCCTATGAACTACAACAGCAACAACGAACACATGACAGAAGTTATCTTTGAAGAAAAATGGCACAGTAATCAATATCATTTGTCAACGTGAAGTACTACTGTTCTGTTCCCTGGGCAAAATCTCCCATCCTCCCAACCTGGGGTAGGCTATTATGCTCCTTTACTGATAATTACACTATGTTGGAACTTTGTTATTTCTCTTCCAATGGTGGTGCAAATGCAGATGGGCCCTTTAGCAAGTGTTACAGCTCTCATTTACAACTCCTTAGTCTGCCTTTGGGACATTTCCCCAATAGCGGCTGGTCCGGTCTGCTGAAGCATCTCTTTCCAATGTTATGACAATAGACGATATGGAAGACTGACATGTGATGCATGGCAAGATTGTTTAATTATGTAACCTTAAATATTTAAGGGGAAATCTTACGATCATTTCCAGGCAATGACAATTTTGGGGTTTTATTTTAATATGTTTCATTCTCAAAGGTAGAAATGATAACTCCTTGGTATGCCTCTCTTTCCACTTTGTATCAAGATTGAGCTACAGCCATGTCCCTAAATCACAGAGAGGAATCCAGAGCAGGAGATGAAACACTGAGGCTTTCATCACAGTGTAGGGAATCCCTAGTTCCAAAATCACGACTTTCAAGTATATGATTGACTCGTACTCAGAGGACAGGTGAATGTAGGATTGGATCAGATGAACTTATATTAGTTTCTCTTTTCCTTTTTCCAACTATTTTACTCTTTTATCTTCTCCTGGCAGGTGGCAATGAGAAGACCCCTAAGTCAGGCATAATCTTGGTTTAGAATTCAAAAAGATAAAGACACACGGTAAGTTCAGTTCCATGAAACTTACTCTGGCGGATCATAAATGTCTGACAGACCACAGAATGTGGCTACCCAGCAAGGAGCTCTTCATCTGGCTTTCCCCTCTATTTCCAAAGCTTGATAAACAGACCCCAGAAGAAAGATGAATTGACAGGAGGCTGATTTTTATCCATAAACCTGAAATGAGATCCAAAGCCCGTGCTTCCTAATTAGATTACGGTGATCGGGCCTGGAGCCCAGGAGCCTGGGGGAAGTGAAAAGACCTGTATTGAGGCCCTCTTCTGTGGTAGCTGGGGTGCAAGGAGTACAAGAGCACCTGTCTCCGGGGCTCCCAAACAGACCAGGTCTGGCCACTTGCTGCTGACAAAATCCAAAGGTGAAGAAATGAGTGGCAGTAAAATAAGAAAGAAATTTATTTCAGAGAGGCCAACCCCTGAAAGACACCAGACTAATGTCTCAAAGACTGTCTCCCAAGTGCTGAAAATACCTGCAGGTTTATGTAAGGAAAATATGGGGCAAAGGTGGGTGGGTGCATGCAGGTGGGCCGTGAAGGTCAATCCATCATTATCTTGGAGTCACCCACAGGCAAGTCTTGCTGGCTGGGGGCCGTCCTCGTGGTCTGTCTGAGGGATGGTGCTGGCTCTGGACAGCGCTCCTCGTGGTCTGAGGGATAGTTTCTGTTGCCATCAGGGGATCCTTTGCCCTCAGGGTCTTCCACCTGAGTGGAGACACCAGCAGGACAGGAGAACCCAACTGGGAAGTCCAAGGTCAAAATGGAGGCAGCCCAAGTCTTCTTACCCTATCTCCTCCATTCTGGCGCCAAGCATTTTTCCCTTAGTGGTAATCTTCTTTCCCACTGCCACCCACCTCCAGCCCTCATCCTTCATTCTGCAGGCACCCTGGTCCCTCTAGACAGCCCATGAACCTCAGGTTCCCTGGAGCGCACCCTCTTAGAGACAACCACTCTCCTCTTTAACAATCAGAGTGAGAACTACCTGAGAATCAAGAGTTCAAACCACTGGTGGGGCGTGAAGACTTCTTTTGTGAAATCAGCCTTAAAACATTGCATATTCTCCTGCTCTGTCACCCTCTCACTTTTTCTTTTCTCACTTTTCTACTTTCAAGACGACATTTTCACCACTGCTTGCTTCGTCATGAGTCTTTCTACCGTCTGGAGCCAAAAGCAGTAAAATGTTGACATAACCTGAGTGTTAAATAATGTTCAGCCCTTGCAATGTTTGCATTTTAAAGGGGACCGCAGAGAGAGGAAGGAGCCGCATTCCCCTGGTGGGATTTAAGACTCACACTCAAGAGGCGATGAGATATTTGGCAGTTGGGGATTTTTCCAGTGAGCTCTCATATCAAGGCTGATTTGTGCAGTCCTACTTTACCCGTCCACCCACAACCGAATATTACTGAGCACGAAATATGGGTGAGGCACCATTTTCAGGACAAAACAGAGAAAAACTCCTGTCCTTATGAGAGCTTACTTTCTAGTGAAAGTGTTCATTTACTAATAAAAGTAAATTAAAAAAAAAAAAAGTAAAATACATAGTTTGTGATAAGAAGATATGTGCCCTGGGGATGAAGGAGCCAGATAGAACATAGAAACAGAACTAGATGTATGGGGAGAGGGGCTGAAATTTTAGATGGACCCATCAGGCTTGAAGGAGGCGAGAGCGCGGAATGAAAAGTCTGACTCCATTTCTGATGTTTGCTGACAGCGACCAGGCCCACCACCTCGCATCCTCCCATTCTGCCCCACATGTGGGTGGGACCAGAGTGCCAGTAGGAGGTGCAACCACACAAGCCCAGACCCCCTGCTGGAAGGGGCTGTGCAACCCCCATTCACATGGGCCCAGCCTCACACTGTCTCCACACTTGATTTAATGCTCTGCTGTCAACATCTTGAAATTCTTCATCATTTTTGAACATGGGGCCCTATATTTTCATTTGCAATGGGTCCTGCAATTTATATAGATACCCCCTTTCTCCCAGATTGGAAGCAGAGCTTGGAGGAGTTCTCATAGCAAATTCAAACCTGGCCTTCCAGGTTGTTAACAAAAGCATCACTTTTTAACTTTGGAGATAATTGTAATGATAACTTTTGTGATACATACAGAGAAAATTGTAGGTTCACATGCTTGTAGGAAAATCTTCAGAGAGATCCTAGATATGCTTTACTTTGTTTCTTCTAATGGTAACAGCTTGCATCAACAATATCTTTTTTTCAAGGTAGGAGGATAGAGCATCTATTCCTTAACAGCTTGTTAGTTGCATTTATATTTTAAATATTGAATCAAGTGGGCCTGTTTGTACTGTTCATTTTGTCTTAAACGTTAGGATTCCAGCCATGACCACCACCTTTTGCAGGAAAACTTCAAAAATAACTCTACACTCTTCTGTTTCTTCTCTCACCTCCACTCAGACTCTTGCCCCTCCACTCCCAATAGCTACTCCCAGCTACACACGAGGTCAAACCCAGCAGGCAATTCTCATTTAGCTGACCTCTTGGCAGAATCAGTAGAGCTGATTGCTATCTCTTCTGGACCTGCTTCCTTCACCAGGCTTCCAGCACACTAAGCAATCTCAGTTTTCCTCCTGTCTCATTGGACACCCCTCCATCCATTGCTGGTTTCTCCCCTCAACCCTCACCCCCCATTTCCCACCCCTCACTGTGTCCCCAGAATTTTGAGACCCAGGACTCATTCTACACTCTGCTCTTCCCCTACCCTCTTCTCATCCTAATCATCTTTGAACTGAAGACTCTCCTTGTGACTTTCAGACTTGACCATCCCAGCTGCCTTCAGGAAGAATACTTTGTATCATCACTTTGTGCCCAGAGAATGGCATTTCTTAAACCAAGGTTAAAGGTAGTATGACAGTATAAAAAGGATGGAGATTATATTAAGTAGTACCTTTCTGGCCCATCTGCTAATCATTGTCCAAGAATAGCTAACATGCTTTGCTTTTGTTTCTAGATTATATTTTATTTTCCACTTTGCAAACTCCAGGAATGATTTGAGATGCATATTGCCTCTACTCCAATATGAAATACGTATTTTAAAATAGGATTTTCTGTTTCTATGTTATTTCCAGTCATCTGTAGCTTTTAACATTTGAATTAAAACATATTTCAAAATACCTTGCAAATCTAATCAACTTATAAAATATTGTGAAAGTTTTCTCTGCTTTTTCTTTTTAGGTGTATTGTTCTAAATTAAAGGCCAGATAAAACTGTTCCTTCTTATGTAAATGAAGCCTATTTCATTGTCATTACTCCAGTTGGACCTTCTAAATTGATGGTTTAGATTAGTGGGAAAGTATTATTCTAAAACATTTAAGGGGTGGCATGCCTGGGTGATCCAGTAGATTAATCCTCTAACTCTTGATTTCAGCTAAGGTCATGATCTCAGGGTTGTCAGATTGAGCCCCACATCAGGCTCTATGCTGGACATGGAGTGTGTTTAAGATTCTCATTCCCATAAATAAATAAATCTTTAAAAAAAAAAGGGGGGGGGGGATCCCTGGGTGGCTCAGTGGTTTGGCGCCTGCCTTCGGTCCAGGGCGTGATCCTGGAGTCCTGGGATCAAGTCCCACATCAGGCTCCCAGCATGGAGCCTGCTTCTCTCTCCTCCTGTGTCTCTGCCTCTTTCTCTCTCTCTATCACAAATAAAAATAAATAAATAAATCTTAAAAAAAAAAAAAGATTCTCATTCCCCCCACTCCCCCATTTCTCCCTGTCCTTCCTCTCTAAAAAGAAGAAAAAAACAAAAAGCAAAAAACATTTGAGGGGTGCCAGTCAGAAGAGCATGTGGCTCTTGATTTCAAGGTCATGAGTTTGAGACCAGTTGGGTGTAGAGATTACTGAAAAAAAAAAAAAAAGTTTAAAAAAATAAAAACATCTAAGTAAAATTCAACCAATCTGTGCTCATGTGAAAGTATTACTCAGAGCCTGTATAGCTCTGACCAGCACCACCACCTGCGTAGGGCAGCCAGTTAACAAGAATTTCTAATCAGTCAGGAAAAAGATTTTTCCACTAAAAGGGAAACCGATATAACTGAGGTGGATTAGAACAGTTGAAAATGCTTCTATGGGGACACCAGAGTGGCTCAATAGGTTAAGTGTCTGCCTTTAGCTCAGGTCATGATCCCAGAGTCCTGGGATTGAGCTCCACATGGGCCCCTGCTGAGCAGGGATGGAGCCTGCCTCTCCTTCTCTCTCTGCCTGCTGCCCTCCCTGCTTGTGTTCTCTCTCTCTCTCTCTGTCAAATAAATAAATAAAATCTAAAAAAAGAAAGAAAGAAAAGAAAGTGCTTTCTATGGAAGTGAAAAATTGTTAAAAATTGTCACTTTCATCTGGTTTAACCTAATATATACAGGAAACTCAACATGAAGAGTGATGGAATTGTTAACTAGCAGAACAACTCTGAAAGAGATGCTTCCAAACAAAGGAAAAGAAAAGCATAACAAACAAAACAAGAATGAGAACAGATCAGGGAACACCCCAACCAGAAGTGGGGCTCCTCCAAACCCAGAGCCAACATGGCCTCCAAGGACCGTCCTGGGTGCTGGCTGCCCTCCCCTTGAGCATCTCTCAGTCATGTGTATCAGGGAAAATGGGAGTAAAAACTCTAGAGCCACAGAAACCCAGCTGATAAAGACCATATAATCATAACAATGACTTTTATTGTCCTTTTCAATGAACATAAAGATAACCTATGTTTACTGTGAAAATTTTAGAAAATAGAGAATTTCACTTTGGAGAAAGTGGTGATCCCTCGCATAAATGTTCCCAGTTGCTTTCATGCACACATATGTGAATATATAAAAATCAGACTGTGCACTTTATATGCTGTCTGTAACCTATGTTTTTCATGTGTGTCATAATTCTGCTATAAGCAATTTTCACAAGAATGTTATAAACAGTTTTCCATATCTTGAAAGAGGCTTTGAGAAGAACGCGAGACTCAGATGACGCCATCATAGCTATGTAATGGATGGAATAAAACCTATTTGATTATTATTCTATTGTGAGATACTCATGTTTCTTGGGTTTCTTTATTGTGTATAAGAGTGCCACAGTGACAATCTCCGTCCTCAGCTTTTGTAAGTCTCTCATTATTTCTTTAAATTAATTTAGAATGAAATGGTATATCCATTTTAAAAGCTCTTCCTAAGTATTTGCCTTCATAAAGTTTATACAAATGTACATTCCGACCAGTCAGACAAATAAGAGGGCAAACTTTACATTTGATCTTCTTTGTTAGTTTGGCAAGATAAAAACAGTATCTTGTTGTTACTTTATTTTTTAATTTTTTAGCAAAATTAGTTTTTACGATTGGTATCTATTTTATTATTCCTTTTCTGAATTATTATTTATTCATCATTTATTTGGGATTTTCTTTTCTTTAGGACTTTACATATTTAGCATCACCCAGATCATCCATGTCTTGAAAGTATAAAATCACCTTAGCTTTAGGGGCCCAATCAATCAACCATGGGAGTTCAGTCACCACTAACTGATTGCCAGGAATCAAGTCACTACAAAGAATCCAGTCCCCATTACTTTTGGGAGACCCACATACCAATAATCCCAGCTAATGAGCTGCCTTCACTGCCTGCTTTCTGACTTCCTTGGGCTCCAACTTACCCAGTTACCATCATTGGTACATCATATTAGAAAGTCACACTGCTGCCACCAATGGTCAGGAATATTCTTGGAAGTTAACAGAAAAACTGTCTTCTTTATGGTAGGAAAACAGTAGTGCCAATCCCATCCTTAGGGTGCAAGAATTTGCCAGGCTTCAGAGATGAAGTGAGTAACTAGGGATGGGGGCATTTAGAGCTACTGTTTACCTCGGGGCATCTGGGATCCAGCTAAAATAACCAAATGTCCCCAGATACACAAGTATACTAAGTCTTTGTCTATGACAAATGTTGAAAATATTTTCTTTTCAGTCTGTTCCTTCCATTACAATTTATTAGGTTAAAGTACGTAACTTAGTTTTCTTCTACATAATTGAAATGAGGAGTTGACTTCTCTTTATGAAAACAAGGTCTAGTAGATAGTCTAAAGCCCTTCCCACTATAGAACACCTGAAAAAGCTGGATAAAAATAAAGTTCACTCATATGTGGAATATAAGAAACAGCGCAGAGGATCGTAGGGGAAGGGAGAGAAAACTAAATGGGAAGAAATCAGAGAGGGAGACAAACCATGAGAGACTCTTAATTTTTAAAAATATTTTATTAAATTCAATTTGCCAACATACAGTATAATACCCAGTGCTCATCCCATCAAGTGCCCTCCTTAATACCGTCACCCAGTTACCCCATCCTCCATCCTTCCCTTCGGGAACCCTTTGTTTGTTTCCTAGAGTTAGGGACTCTTAATTATAGAAAACAAACTGAGAGGAGAGGGGGTGAGGGGGAATAGAGTAACTGGGTGATGGGCACTAAGGAGGGCATGTGATGGGATGAGCACTGGGTGTTACATGCAACTCATGAATTACTAAACTCTACATCTGAAACTAATGATATACTATATGTTGGCTAATTGAATTTAAAGAAAAAAATAAATAAAATGCACACCTGAGCTATCAAGAAAGTGAGGAGACTCATAAGCACTGAAAATAAAGAGAATAGAATCTCACTGGGTTGTGTTTTATGAAATGGAGGAGAGGACATGTGGGGCATGCTTATCTTGGTAACCAATGATCAAGGGGCTCAGATTGTAATGGTCACAGAAAATAAGGTGTTGGGACATGCAGGATGATGACACAAAATTGCTCCCCCACCCAACCCTGAAGGCCAGCCCTATTGATTGGCCACATTCTCAGTGAAAGGGTGTGTAAAACACCCATTGACCAGCAAAGAGATAATAAAGCTGTCTCCTCTTGGGTTCATGGTGGGAAAAACTCTTTCCTTCCTTAACAATTACAATCATGAGATTTATTTCATGAAGATTTTGCCTGATGTTACAATATTTGGGATCTCCAAAGGAAGCACTTAACAACAACAAAGGAGTCCCAGTCTAGGAGACTAGGATGCGCAACACTCTCTCCAAGGGACATATTTTAATCCAGGATGCTCAGGATTTAAACAGATAAAGCCCCACTGAGCACAAACTCAACAATCTAAACTTAAGAATCAGGAAAAGAATAATCCGCCATACGCATGAGCCAGCAAAACACACAAACAGTAGATTTCAGACACTGGAATAATAGGGCACTGATCATGAAATTAGCATACTCGAGAAGACTGATGCCACAGAGGACAATAGAAAACAAGCTCAATATTTTATAAAAAGACCATTCTAACAATGAGAATTATGTCCATTGAAAATAAAAATAAGTGGTATTGTATGCATCCAAAATATGAACTTTGAACAGTTACCTAAAGATTTTGTCACTCAACATCCTTTGTGGCAGAAGAAGAGTAGGTGCTCATTGTTTGGGAATAAAGGGAAGCTCAAATGGTAGTAAGGGATCAGGACACCCTGATTTCAGTTTCAGATAAGGAATTTCTCACAATTTCCTTCTTGGCAAAATCACCAATATTCTAGATAGGGGAGATTTGGAGGTAGACAGTATAGTTATGCCGCAATGACATCTATACACTAATTATAGGTTGTTTTCTAGATATTTATGCCTAACCTTAAACAGATTCCACAGTGTGGCAGAGACTGCTCATTTTCCACAATATTGACTTCCCCTCCTTTCATAGCAATAAAAACCCGGAGTTTTGTCTGGGCACCAAGCCATACATGAAGAACAAGTTTATTCTCGAGATTAAATTCTGAATAATGGGATTGAGCAGAAAAGCTGTGTGAAATCTCCCAGTTGTGCTTAACAGTTGTGCCTCCTTCTGCCACCTTAGTGGTGAACATGATGGTAAGAAAGGTTGGATCATGAAGGCAAGACAGTCACCAAAACACGGCAGAGCAACCAGAAGAAGGAGCCTAATAACCCTAGTGGAGCAGAGACCACAGTTCAGATCGTATGTGAGAAAGAACTAAACTGTGCTTACACCATCAAAACGTGGGGTGCTCTCTCCCACACCACAATCTGGAGAGTAGAATTCCATACCTGCAGATACAACCTTGCCTTTGTTAGAACCTAGAATGGATGTCGTTGGCCTAGAGGAAATATTCTGGCTGTGGGTGGCACAGACAGACCTCGGTGGCTGGGAAGCCGGCGATTCTTGCTCCGCGTCAACATAGTCATCTGCAATATCTTGGGAGGGAGAAGACTTACTGTCACCAACGGTTAGGGACATGGTCAGAAGTTCAGAACGTTGGTGCGTCCTGGCTGCTACTCGCCACACAAGAGGGAATTAAAACTGAAGGCAGCCAGATGTTAAGCAAAAATGGGAGGAACACAGCTCTGCTAAGTCCTGTGCTCTCTCGAGGAACAAACTCGCTTCCACAGAGTCAAGTGAGTTGAGTAAGTGTCCTCTTGGGACTCAGTAAGGGTGATAGATCCAAACTGGAGCCCAAACTGAAAGGGTAACAAGAGGCAGTGCGGTGACACTGAGGGGCAGGATGCAGGATGACAGAAGCAACAATTGTTCTCACGTTCCTCCCACGAGATTTGTCCTGTCGGAGAATGGGACATCGAAGAAGGAAACTTCCTTCCCATCAAGACTATTGTTCCAGACACTCTCCACACAGTGTTCCAGACATTCTCCACACAGTCACCATTAACTTGAAATTTGGCAGAGCACAGAGGTGAAGAAATAAAAAATGCTGAATTTTAAGGCTGCAATGGCTGTCACTGCTGAGTTTTTGAGGATGTTGCATTGCCGAAGAAGCCACCAGGGAGCCTGCATAGATGTGCTTGGTGGCCCCCACCCCGGGCCCGCTGAGGTGTGCATATGCCGCACAGGCTGAGGGACAGGCAGGCCCGCTGAGCAGGCTGAGCCAGGCGAGGAAGACAGTGGAGGCCACAGTCCTTCGCGGGCGCCCAGAGGCCTTTGCAATGACCCAGAGGCCACGCTGCACCTGTGCAGAGGCTCTTCCAGAGGATGTAGACACTGGTCAGAACTTGGGACTGCCCCTTTGTCTCCCACTGGGAGATGTTTTCTCATTGATGTCTTCTGCTCCTGCTCCACCATGAAACACTGGATGGGATGGGTGGGCAGAGACCTTAACCTTCTAGTTTCTAGCGAGTTGAGGGGACCAAGCCTGTGGAGCATAGCCCAGGGGAGAACCATGCCTATGGTGCAGATACTGTGGACTCAGGCCCCTGCCCATGATGTGGATACCATGGCCTCACCCCTGCCCATGGTGTGGAGACCGTGGACTACCCCCTGTCTATGGTGTGGATACTGTGGACTCACGCCCCTGCCCACGGTTTAGATAGCATGGACTCACACCCTGCCCATGGTGTGGATACCGTGGACTCCCCCCCTGCCTATGGTTGGATACTGTGGACTCACCCCCTGCCCATGGTGTGGATACCATGGCCTCACCCCTGCCCATGATGTGGAGACCGTGGACTCATGTCCTGCCCATGGTGTGGATGCTGTGGACTCACGCCCTGCCTATGGTGTAGATAGCATGGACTCACGCCCTGCCCATGGTGTGGATACCGTGGACTCCCCCCCTGCCTATGGTTGGATACTGTGGACTCACCCCCTGCCCATGGTGTGGATACCATGACCTCACCCCCTGCCCATGATGTGGAGACCGTGGACTCATGTCCTGCCCATGGTGTGGATGCTGTGGACTCACGCCCTGCCCATGGTGTAGATAGCATGGACTCACACCCTGCCCATGGTGTGGATACCATGGACTTCCCCCCGCCTATGGTTGGATACTGTGGACTCACCCCTGCCCATGGTGTAGATGGCATGGCCACATGGGAGAGAATGTGTGCTTCCTCCTCTGTCTCCCCTCTCTTCCCTCCTGGCTACACTTTCTGGGGTGTAGTTAGCTGTGTTGGAGCATGAAGACCAGGAAGCCCTCTGGATGGCAGAGCTATGGGGAGCAGGACACAAGAGGCAGCAGGTGTGTGTGAAGTCGTGTCGGGTGGCCTTCCGGCTCTCCTTGCCCCGGACACCTCTGGGGTTTCAGCCCCCCTGTATTTGGGGTGTGTCCTATACGGCCCAATCCAATCCTCATTTGTACTCCACATGGCGAGGCTGAGTCATTCTTGATTAATTCTATTAGGGATTTTGTTTGATCCTGGGTTAGCAGGTCAAAGTAAATTGTCAAATTTCCCAAACTGGTGGACGAAATTAGCCTGGTGGCCCGACAGCTACGGTGGCCACGCTCCCTTGTGCTTTGGTGTCGGGGTACAGCCACACACGTGGGGGGAAGCAGTGGCGGAGGTCCTCTGTGGCGGGAAGGACAGCCGTCACTCCAGCCTCACGGTCCTCCTGTGTGTGATGAGGCTGGAGGTCAATGATCTCGAAAATCCCTTCTGGCTCTCCCATCTTCTCTTGACATTAACAAAGTAATATTAATTTTGCAGTTTCATAATCTGCAATTATACATTCTCGTCTTCAACTCCATCCGCTTGCCGACCTCAGAGTGGGAGCCATTACACTTGGAATAAAAATGCTTAGAAGTTAAGTTTGCCTTTTCGTTATGAAATAAAATTAAAGTGCCGAGAGTGCTTTGTCAGTTCGAATTAGCATTTGGACGCAGGAAAGCCGCGATGCGTGTGTACCTCGGACAGCAAGCGGTCTTGTCACACTGCGGCTGTGCTCGGGCTTTCTCAGAATTGGGGTGAGTGGGGCGGGGGGGGGGGGGGGCGGGAAGAAAGGTCATGCTTTGAAACTCAATGAGCTTCCCTTTTTTGAAATTCAAATCGTTTGGAGGACATTTTAATTTCCCACCCATTTTTCTAAATAAAGGCAACCGCAGAGCTCTGATGCCTTTATGGTCCCGCCAGAGCCCTGAGATTTGTAAGTAGCTTGGTCCTGGCCGGACACCCGGCTATTTACCCCGAGGGGGGAATCGACCCGGGCAGCCATCCTCTGTTCTAGCTATTTCTCGACATGTTCAGTCAGCCTGATCCCAATCTTTTAACTATAAGATCATTTATTGCCTAGGTTGGTACTGCCTTTTTGGAGACCTAGAGCCTGCACCTCCGTCTGTCCCTAGTCCCTGAGGAACAATATCTTGACAGGCAAGGGCTGCTTCTTATGGAGCATCGTAACTCAGGGCAGGCTCCATATAATGTGACTTGGACAAAACTCAGGACTGTCTTCAAAATGTAGATTTTCCTTAAATGCGTGAACTGGAAAAAATGAGCTACTTGTTCAATACAAATTATTTTCCCACACCAGGTAATGTCATTCTCTGAGTCAGAGCAATTTACCCAAATCCTTAGTATTTTTATCACATTTTAAAATTGTTGGAAATAACCTAACACAGCAGTACAGTCATTCATTTTATTTTCATTCTACAAGCAAACATTTTGAGCACCTGGTAACAGAAGCCACCATGCCAGGCACTGTGAATACCAAGATAAAATCCTGTCCCTGTCTGAAGAGCTCAGGTTCTAGAAAACAAAGTTGCTGAATAAAGACTGCAAGGAAAAGAAAATGATGGGAACTCAGGCATAGGAATGGCGATATTTTATATTAATTCTGATTTGCTTTCAGAAGGTAATGGGCAGGCTGTTTGTATGTGTTCACATTCCCCTGAGCCCCCAAGCCTGACTATCATCACCTGGAGACAGACTGAAACTATCAAGTCGTGGGCCTCACTCAAGACCTACTGAATCTGAAAGTCAGGAGTTCTTGGGCACCTGGTTGATTTTAATAAGTCCTCCCAATGATTTTGAGACATTCTCAAGTTTGAGCACGCATGGTTGAGAGCAGGTCCCAACAACCACCCAGAGGAGGTGGGGGGCAATGTGGCTCTCCTCCTGCTTTTGTAAATCCAGTGTTAGTGAAACACAATTAGTTTATGTATTGGAATTGCAGTAGAGACTGTGTATTTACACAGAGCCTAAATATTTACTACTAGCGCTTTATAGGCAAACTTCTCAAATCCTGATCCAGGAGTGGAGATGGGGAGGATCCAGCCTCCGATGCCCTGATGCCTCGAGTGGTGCCATCTGAATCCCATCCACCCCTCCCCTACCATTACATGAATGACACATTGCAAGACACTTCACTGGGAGCGCCTGAGCCTCAGATGTTTGTGCCTTCACCGATGCAGTTCCCACATTTGGATGATTCATGGAACATGCACTGTACAAGGCTCGAGGGAATGAAATAGGAGACAATCCAGCCTGCTCAGCATACCATTATTTAATTTGGTGGAAGTTGGAAGGTGTGGCACAATTTTTTTAGGAACGAGGTATCTACATGCCAGTTCCTCACCTGCCCCAGGAGCCTGACATGTTTTCCTGGGGTGAGCAGGAGTGACATCATCTCCTGCGGGTAGGGAAAGGTGAAATAAATATTGTAGCTCTCATACTGGCGTAATTAAATAATCATGTCTGTGCTGGTTGAGCTGGGAAGTTAGGTAGAAGGGAAGTAAACAGTGGTCAAAATGGTTTTTGAGCAACGCAGTGGGGGAATGTTCTCAGTTCCTATCCCTTCCATTCATGCACAAACCTGGAAAATCCGATCTTAGCAGAAAAGAAAAGTTGCACGTGTGTGTTCATGCGTGTGCGTGTGTATGTGTGTGTGCGAGAGAGACAGAGACAGAGACAGACAGATGGATGAGAAATCCCCTTAAGATTGGCAGTCTCTAAAGTAATAAACTTGACAACATTTTACAGAAGGTATTACAGATAAGCAAAAAATTTTATAGAAATCTGTTGATGAAGGTTGATATTTCAGCGAATCTTTAAGCAAGATAAGCAACTACCAAGAATGTTCTGTGATCACATGAGATTCTGAACAGGAAAACATATCTGTTAATACAGCTTAGTCAGGAATGAGTTGTGGTGTAGGGTACTCAGAGCAAGAACCACAGAAATAGAGAAACACAACTGGGCACTTAAGTATTTGTTCTCTTGGATCATTTCTTTCTCAGGATTGTCGGGACCACTCACGCTGTGAAGACAGCTGAGCTTTTTGTACTGACAATAACCCGAGGTGAATGGTTGTCAAGTACCTGGGTGTCAGACTCATCTTGGGAGCTTTCACAAAACCACATGTCTGCAAACATCCCCTGGAGGCCTATCACTAGGTGTCGGGGCAGCCTGGGCTTGTGTATGTTGAAAACACTCCCCAAATATTCCCGATTAGTCACATTGGTTAAGGGTTGTGATGACCAGAGCCGTCTAGAGAAGGTACTGGAAGGTTAGCATCAAATTCCATTGTTTAGTTGTTCAAGTTTACTGTGTTGAAACTTGTATAAGAAGATTGGTTACAGGAGAAAGGATATGGAGTTTGGAGTCCAACCCTTCTGGGTCCCTCTGCTTGTTAGTTTGGGAGTTGCTCATAGAAGCATATTCTCTTTGGACCACATTTTCAAACTGTAAAATGAACAAAGCAGTGCCCTTTGGTTCATGGCTGCTGTCTCCTGAACTTCCTGTGTCACATTGCCTCATTCACTAAAGATTCCTCTTGGGGGCTTCTCCATCTACATGCATCACACATGAAAGAGGCTGGCTGTCTCCCATGACCCATCTGTCCTTCCTTCCTGCCACAACCATTGACTTCTCCAGCTCAGGTCCCATTGTCATGGGCACATCTTGAGCCTCTGTACCTCCTGAATCTACCCTGCCTCATGACTTCTTCTGGTTCATCTTTTCCAGGCTCCCAGGGCAATGGTTCCTTGACCTCGTCTTGTTCTCCATTAACACCATCTTTACCTTTGTCCCCATGTCCTTTTAGATAACTTACATTGTATGACCCCCCTGAAAGTCACTTCCTGGCTAACAACCTCAGCTTTCCTGCTTCTCTCTTCTCCTGTTGACTGGGCAACCATCTCCTGGTGGGACCCAATCGGCCTTCTCTGCACTAGGGATGAGCTGCTAAACTTTGCTGGAGATGATCCCACTGTCAAGTGGATGGAGTTCTTTTTAGGATGGTGAGCACAAGCCTTGGCTGGTCATTGAGTGCAGCATGGAAATTCCAGTAAGTTTGTTTTCTTGATTTCCAGGATGTTGACCTCATAGCTTCCCCTTTTCTTCTCTAACATTAATGCCTCTCCCAACTCCTCATCTGAACCCAACCCTGTACGTCATTCGGAAACAAAAGTTCTCAGAGGGGCCAGGCCTTCATCTACACCAACACAACTTCTATTTCCACCGGCCTCAATCCTATGACAATCCTGTGACAGCCCCTGCTCTCTCCAAACCCAGATTCTACTGCCTCTTGTCTTTCTAAGGCCTTTGTTCCTACAATTAGCTTGTTTCTCTAGTGTGTGGTCAGTTTCTCTGTCCACGAAGTTATTTCAGTCAGTGTCTAAATATGCCTCAAATGACCCACTTTAAAAAATAGCCCTCTGTGCTCATGTCCCTCCAGCTGCTACCAGGTTCTTTGTTCTTCTTCAGGACAAAACTGCTCTAATGAGCTTTCGCCCACCGTCTGTACTCCTTACTTCCCATTAACCTTCTTTACTGAATTATGAAATCTTGCGAGCGTATGGAAAAGGATAATCATCTAATGAACAACCACCCAACCAGCTCTATCCAATCTTAACATTTCTTAATATTTGCTTCATATCTTATTACTTTTCTCATGGAAAACAGAAGCACTGTTAGAGTTGGTGGCCCGTATCTTTCCATGATCTCCCTCCCACCCACCCAGAGATAAACAATCTGAATGTGGTGTTTATCAGTTCTGTGCTATTGAACTGCTGTGTAGGCATCCGTGCATTATACAGATATGATGTTCGTTGTTGTTGTTTTCATACTTTATGTAAACTGACAGTATATTACCATGCTATGTCCTGCGCCACTTTGCCAACTGGGCTGTATGGAATGCACGCTTGCAACTTTGCAAGAGTGGCCAAAGTTCCTTCCCAAGTGACGGTACCAATTTACACCTCTACAGTTTCTCTCGCCAATATGTGCTAACAGTTGGTATTGCCAGACTTTTTCACTACTGCCAATCTGATTGATATGACATGGTGCCACGTTGTTCGAAACACATTTCCAGCAACATCAGGGAGGTTGTATTCTACTCTTCTGCTTGTTGGCCACTGAGTTTCCTGTTTCATTTGTACATTGTTCTCTTGTTTCCTCCTTCTCCAGTGGATTAGTAGGAGTTTGAAAGCATATTCTCTCTACCATCTTTTGTCATTCGTATGCACGAAATTTTCCTAGATACGGCTTGCTTTTTAAGTTGTACTTCATCATATGGAAGTTCTAAACTTTAATGTTGTTTGCTCTATTGATTTTTTCCCCTTTTCTTTATGGCTGGCCTTTGTATCTTATTTTGAAAACTGCTTCCCTACCCAGAGGTCATATATATAGCTTCTTATAGGTTTTCTTAAATGTTTTAATGTTTTGTTTCTCACTTTGGCTTTAATCTACTTTGGAGTTATTTCTATAAATGGCTTGAGGGAGGTATCTAATTCAGTGTTTTTCATTCACGGTTCTCAATTGGCTTAGATTCATTTGCTGAGTTGTGCCTCTCCTCAGTGGCCCCCTTTGTCACCCATCAAAGATGGCATACATGTGGGCCTGTTTATGGGCCCTCTGTTACATTGTTCACTCTGTGCCAATATCTCAATGCCTTAATCTCTATGGCTTTAAGAACAATAAGGACTCCAACCTACCCTGTTCATTTTCTGCAGAAATTCTTTAATCACTCTTACACATTTGCTCTTGCTTTGCTTATAACTTTTAGGATCTACTTAAATTCCATCTAGCCACTTGAGATTTTGATTGGATCTCCATTGCGAGAAAGGATGAATTTGGGAAGTGTGGATATTTCTGAATAGTTCATATTCAGGATGTTACCTACTGAATCACTCTGCACATAAATGTGGGATATCATCAATTTATTTTGAAATTCATGGGACGCCTGGGTGGCCAGTGGTTGAGCGTCTGCCTTCGGCTCAGGTCATGATCCTAGGGTCTTGGGATTGAGTCACATTGGGCTCCTTGCAGGGAGCCTGCTTCTCCCTCTGCCTGTATCTCTGCCTCTCTCCCTCTCTCTCTGTGTGTGTGTCTTTCATGAATAAATAAAGTCTTAAAAAAATTCATTGGGATCTTTAACTTTAGTTTTATACGTTTTCCACAGAGATCCAACATACCTTTTGCCAAAATTTCTTAGGTAATCTATCGATTTTGTTGTTGTTGTTGTTGTTAATGTTATTTTTTCTAAACGTATTTGCTGCAGGTTTATGGTAACAGAACTGATTTATATACTGAGATTCTACATAGGAAACTTGCAAAACTTTCTGTTCTAATTATTTATCTGTAGATTTTTTTTATTAAAAGATTTTATTTTTTCATGAGAAACACACAGAGAGAGGCAGACACAGGCAGAGGAGAAGCAGGCTCCATGCAGGGAGCCCAATGTGGGACTCAATCCCAGGACTCTGGGATCATGCCCTGAGTCGAGGGCAGATGCTCAACCGCTGAGCCACGCAGGCATCCCTCTGTAGATTTTTTTAAAAGGGTTTTATTTATTTGAGAGAGAGAGAATGAGAGAGAGCATGTGTTTCCAGGTGGGGGATGGGCAGAGAGATAGGGAGAGGCAGACAATCTTAAGAAGACTCCCTAGTGAGCATGGAACCAGATGGATGCAGGGCTCCATTCTAGGATTCTGAGACTCTGAGATCAGGATCTGAGCTGAAACCAAGAGTCAGGCGCTTAACCCACTGTGCCACCCAGACGCCCCTATCTGGAATACTTTTAAGTGGCTTTGCTGGAGACAATTCCATCATTTGGGGCTCAGTTAGTTTCTTCCTTTCAACCATTGTTTTGGTTTTGAATGGAAGGGTGGATGTATGCTTGCTTGTCTTGATCTCTTTCAACGGAATGTCTCCAACTTTTTATGATTAAATGTCAAATTTTTAGTGGATTTTGTTTTTGGAAGATAGTCTATCAAATTGGGTAAACTCCCTTCTATTACTAGGATAATAGCCAAGAAGTTTGTTTTTAATTTTTAAAAGATTTTGCTACTTTATTTGACAGAGAGAGAGCGAGAGAGCACAAGCAGGGGGAGCAGCAGAGGGAGAGGGAGAAGTAGACTTCCTGTTGAGCAGGGAGCTCTATGGGGGGGCTCCATCCCAGGACTCCAGGATCATGACCTGAGCAGAAGGCAGAAGCTTATGCTTAATGGCCTGAGCTACCGAGGCGCCCTAAAATGTTTTTTTTTAGATGATAAGTGCACATTGAATTTTATCAAAGTATACTAAATAGCTATTGAAATAATCATATGGTTTTTCTTAATTATGCTGATGAGGTGATTTGTATTAGTATATTTTCCAATGATAAAGCATCTTTGAAGTTTGATGACTTTGGCCTATAATTTTTATATTCACTGGAATAACTTATAAAATAGGGATTAATTGTGCCTTGAATATTTGGTAAAATCTTTCTGGCAAACCATCACTTGGTAAGTATTTACTGACTCAGTTTCTTTAATGGTCACAAATGTATCTGGATTTTCATTTCTTTAGTTTCCTAGGCTAAATTTTCCGAGTGAATTATATAGCCTGTCAGACATTTGTTTACTTTATCAATCATTTATTTTTTAAAATAGCTTTGGTATTGTTGATTCTATTGTAACTTCATAGTTTATTTCATTAATATGTGATACTTACTATGTGATTACCCTTACTTTGTTCCTGACTTTTGAGTTGGCCATTGAGCTTGCTAATTTAAGTCCTACTTTCCTAAGTACTCAAGGCTTAATTTCTCTGTAAATACTACTTTAGGTTCATTACTTAAGTTTTCACACAGCATATAAATTTTCCTGATTTCCATTACAACTTCTTTGTCACACATGCTATTGGAAATGTGGCTTATGACAGGCAGATGTAAAGTTTCCTCAATTAATTTTTAAATTATTAAGTTGAAACCTAATTGTATGATGCTTATTCAAAATTCACCGAGGCTTGCTTTGTGACCCCAGACTTGCTTAATTTTTGTAAGTCTTGCTTGAACATTTAATATTTCCATTAGAATAATCTTGCTAATTGCTCTCTTAGGTTATCTAAATTCATATTATCTTTCCCTCCCAGGGATTTATCAATTAGTGACAGGAATGTGCTGCATTGATGATTGTGGATTTATTCATTTTCCTAATCATTCTGTAGATTTTTACCTTTCTTATTTTGAAACTCTTTTGTTAGTTGCATACACATTTATATATCTTAATGAACTGAATTTTTTCAATGGTGAATATTTTTACTGAAAAAGATTTTCGCCTTAGAATCTGTTTTTCTGATTAGTGTTTGTAAACTAGCTTTATTTTGACCGATAATTTGTCTGATGTTTTTTATTCCCCATTGTATTACTCTGCTTTCTGCTACAATGCAATTTTATATGGTTACTGATTTCTACTAGTTCTTCTCTATGATTTTTTTCTTTCGATTTCTGTCTTTTCTATTACATGATAGATCAAATTGTCTTTATTTCATTTTTTTTCTTATCTAATGTTTAATAAGATTGTACCTGTTGCTCTTCTTCTGCAATTACTATTACTATCCCTGGCATTTTAACAAGTGTGTTTGAGTTAAATTCTAAAGTTGGTATCGGGGAATCCCTGGGTGGCGCAGTGGTTTGGCGCCTGCCTTTGGCCCAGGGCGCGATTCTGGAGACCCGGGATCAAATCCCACATCAGGCTCCCGGTGCATGGAGCCTGCTTCTCCCTCCGCCTGTGTCTCTGCTTCTCTCTCTCTCTCTCTCTGTGACTATCATAAATAAATAAAAAATTAAAAAAAAATAAAGTTGGTATTTCCACTCTTCCCTGGATCTCACTCTTTTCTCCTTTTTTTTTCTTCTTTTAAATGTTTTATTTATTTATTCATAGAGACAGAGAGAGAGGCAGAGACACAGGCAGAGGGAGAAGCAGGCATCATACAGAGAGCCTGACGTGGGACTCGATCTAGGGTCTCCAGGATCATGCCCTGGGCTGCAGGCGGCGCTAAACTGCTGCGCCACTGGGGCTGCCCCTCACTCTTTTCTCCTGAAGGACCCCTTCCCATTTTGTTGATAATCATCCTTTAAATGCCAGCTCAAATGCCACCTTTTCAATGCCACCTGGAACTTCAACTACCATAATCAAGTTCCAGGCAGGAATCAGAAGACGGAAGGGCAAGAAAGACCATGCTGCTAGTTGTTGGGCCCTTCTGTGCAGCCTTTCTTGGAACTGCACCAACTTTCATCTTATTTGTCACAGCTAGGTTCTGTGGTCTCACCTAGCTTCAAGAATTTTTTTTTTTTAAGCTAGGCAGAGTGCAATTCAAATAAAATCAGGAGGTCAGTGTTATGAAGGACGATGGGTATGACTGTTTGGGGATGATCACTGCAGTGTTTGCTTCGGACTGGGAGGGACAGGGAGACCAGTCAGTATGAGCTGCTGGGATCTGGAGTGAGAGAAGCTGACATTCTGAATTAAGGCGCCAGCACTGGAATGAAAGGAAGGGTCTGAAATGCGTTTTGGTGGATGGGAGACAGGACCTTTGACAGCTCGTCTTCCCACTGATGTACTTCAGGAGACACTTTGCCTATTGGTTTAAGTTAACTTAGTAGATATTCTTTTCATTGAAGTCAAGATCATTAGGAGTTAATCTCCCCGGGAAATGATGGAATAAATAAAGGTGACTAATTTGTGTTTTATTTCTAAATCTATGCTGGACTAACATTATTTTTGAAAATATGTTTCCAAAGTGACTGATTTTCCCCCAAAGCTCTATTTCCAAAGACAGAGGAATACAGAGGATGCTGATTAGAGTATAGCCATTGTTTGCTTATAGACACTCAAGATATACTCGAGGCCCAATGTCAGAAAATGACACTTAGAAAACCATACGGATGTTTATTTCCATGCCACAAACCATCTGCATTTCCTCTAGGTATTCCAAAAGTCTTTTAAACCTAGCATTTTTCCTCTCTCCATACTATACTTATAAAAAAGATGACTGAGGTGTTTTGAGCAGAGTTCTTTTTTTTTACTTTCTTTTTTTTCTGTGTTTTTGGGTAGAAATTGGGTTGCTAGAAATTTAACCATAAGAAAAGGCAAAAATACATCCAGATTTCTAAAATACTTGGGTCTTCTGGACACACAGCTAAAGTAAAATGCAATGTCTTTTGTTAATAGGCCCTTACTGGAAAGGAGATGAGTTAGTAAACTTTTCTAAGTAAAAAATAGATGAGCACTTCTAGTTGAATGCATGCTCTGGCTGTTGTATCCTTGTTTTGGCTGTGGCTCCTAGTGGGTAGGCTTTAAAAAGGCTGCTCCCCTGAATGTGGCCATGAGGTGTATCTTTTTTTTTTCTTAAGGTTTTATTTGAGAGAGAAAATGAGCGAGAGACAAGAAGCAGGAGGAGGAGGAGGAGGAGGAGGAGGGAGAGGGACAAGCAGACTCTTGCTTGAGCAGGGAGCCCAATGCAGGGCTGGATCCCAGGATCCCGGGATCATGATCTGAACCAAAGGCAGATGCTTAACTGACTGAGCAACCCAGGTGCTCCCAGGCTGCTGTTTGTTTATTTATTTATTTATTTATTTTTAAAGATTTTATTTATTTATTCATGAGAGAGGGAGAGAGAGAGAGGGGCAGAGATACAGGCTCCATACAGGGAGCCTGATGTGGGAGTCGATCCGGGACTCCAGGATCACACCCTGGGTAGAAGGTGGCGCTAAACCGCTGGGCCGCCTAGAGATCCCCCACTGGCTGCTTACCCCTGCCAGGGGAGTGAGCAGCTATAGTAAAGGGAGCGGCGTGAGCCTTTCTTGGGTAAAACCTGAAAGAGCTTCTGGTAAAGCTCAAGGGACTTGAGTCAGGGCTGAAGGCTCCCTGACACTCTCCCCACTTAGTGATTCTTTGTCAAAACTTAGGATCGCATCCTCTGTAGCCATATTCACGGGTCTTCTAATACTTAGAACACACGAACAAAAAGCAGCAGCCTAGGCGATGGTAGTGAGGCATAAAATGGCACATCTTTTTACCAACATTTGCCTGCTTAAAAACAAAACTGATGGGGTTGTTCAGATGATCTAGCAGTTTATTTTTATTTTGTATTTTAAAAAATATTTTATTTATTTATTCATAAAAGACAGAGAGAGAGAGGCAGAGACATAGACAGAGGGAGAAGCAGGCTCCCTGTGGGGAGCCTGATGTGGGACTCAGTCCCAGAACCCCAGGATCATACTCTGAGCTGAAGGCAGGTGCTCAACCGCTGAGCCCCTCAGGCGTCCTGATCTAGCACTTGTATTAATTGTCAAATGCCATGGATCTAAAAGAAGGAAAAGCCAAGTAAAAGAATACTTGTGGCTCATGATTGTGATGTGTCCCCTGGCTCATCTGTAGGAAAATCCGGTTAAGATGTAAATGCCTGGAGGCTAAGATTTCTGGACTGAGGGTTTTCATGATGTTAATACACTCTTGTCCCGTCATTAAAGATCACAAATATCCAGGTTTCCCTCTAAAGGCGCGCCTGACCTATAGCGGCATCTTCACTCTTCCAGGTCGTGTTCTGGGCTCTTTCAGCCCCTTCTGGGCTCTGCTACGCTGAGATGGAGGTGTCAAGAGCGGCGTGGCTGGAATTCAATCAGAAGGGAGGGAGGTACAGAGGACACAAAACTGGTTACTTATCTCAGTGACATAAGAGATCCCTTCTACCTCCACACATACATTAAGGTGAATCAGGAAATGGATGGCGTTTTTCAAGTCACGTGATCAGTGCCCCAGGGTTCATCATTTTCACCATGTGTTTGGCTGGGTTTCTCATTTTGTTTACATTATGTGCACAGCTCTTCAGAAACTGTTCAGGGAGAGCTGTAGTTTTATCTCGAAAAGAAGAGAACCAAACAGTTTGGGTTTGAAATTATCACCTCTAGTTTTTTTTTTTTTCTCATTTAAATTCAATGAACCAACATGCAGTACATACTTAGTTTCAGATGTAGTATCACTTCTAGTTTTACAGGGATGAGAAGCAGCCCAAAGTAGGAGGAAGTCCTTCAGTGAGGAATAGTTTCTCAAGGAAAAAAAAAAAAAAACCCAGAAATTTCATTTTGAAAAAGGAAACATCTGTGGATTCTTTTTTTTTAAGATTTATTTATTTATTCATGAGAGACAGAGAGAGAGAGAGAGAGAGAGAGAGAGAGGCAGAGGCACAGGCAGAGGGAGAAGCAGGCTCCCCACAGGGAGCCCTATGCAGACCCGATCACGACGAAGGCAGGCGCCCAAGAAGGCAGGCGCCCAACCGCTGCCACCCAGGCGTCCCAACATCTGTGGATTCTTTAAACTAATTTTATTTGTAAAGAGCCTACTTCTGTGCTGGGCCATGGCGAGGGTCCGCTTTGCCTCCTACCTCCTTCATGCTAAGAGAGGACACACTTGCCAGCAGGTTGGTTCAAGCTCCAGATGAAAACAGTAGCTCAGGAAAGTAAAGGAGCTTTCCCCAGATCACAAGGTGAAATTATGCCCTCAGTTTGGGTTTATTTCTCTTTAAACTAAGGATGCACTCTCAATTATTATTTGGTTTCTCCTCCCCTCATCTCATTCTCATTATTAGTTTGTAATTCATCATCATGAAATATACATATTTTAACCATGCTTCCTTATAGCCTGTAAATTGCAGTAAAATTGACACTCCCCCATATACATAAAGTTACATATTAAACATTATGTTATGATCGTTCCTGGGTTATGGTGTAGAAAGCTATTTTCTTCCCAACGCTTAAGTCTCTATGTGCCATGAATTTTTTTTTTTTTAAGCACACAGGCCTTTACCTGTCCTATGGAGGGGCAATGACAAGAATTAGCTAAACACATTTGGGTCCTAATTTCTGCCCCCCCTTTTCCTGATGGCGAGGGGCCCTACAGGTCTGCCCACCCTGCAAGGTCAAGTGTAAGGCAGTGTCCTCCCTCCCCCCCCACCCCCAGCACAGTGGCCAGACCTTGGCCACCTCCCTCCCAGGGAATGCTCCTAGGCAGCTGTGCCACGTAGGCAGAAGAATCAATGGGAATGTCAGGAAGGAGCTAGTGCCAGGCACAGGAGAAGTGTTAAGCTTTTCACCATGGATGGAGGAGCCAAGCAGCTGCCCTGCACCAGGCTGAGGCCCTCAGCACAAGCCAGGGGAGAACGCTTCTACAAAGTGGCCCTGGGACACTGACATTTCCTCTGGATATCTTACAGGAAACCCCAATGAGGCCTAGAGTACCCACAGTAGCTCCATCACTAAAGAGAGAGAGAAACTGGACGTTTGGGGCTGGGCTTCCTTCCATGCAAACCTTCAGAACTGCTTCTCTTTAGTTCTTTTATATAAGAATATTTCATTTGGAAATATTCTATAAAGACTATAAAGACAAATCAAGGTCACTTTGTATTTCTATGGTCCTCCTCTTGGATCTGCGTGGCTACTGTGTGAGCCATGATGCCTTCCAGCCAGTGACCTGTTTTTTGTTTTATAGATGAGCTCGATGGCACAGTTAAGGCACACTGGGCCCTCCTCGGTGGGACAAATCCCAAGAACCAGACACGGGAGCGATTTTGCGAATGTGGGCCAAAGGGGTATTCTGTGTCACTGCGGTAAGGGAGGACAGCGCTGGGGGGGCGCGTTCATGCGTTTCCTTACTCAAGGGAAACTTTACAGCCAACTTTACAGGCCGAGATCGAGGAAAAAAGGGCCCAAAGATACCGTTCCCCACCCCTACCCAGAGGAAAAGGGTCAGGCGGGGCCCTTCAGGGTTCCACACGGAAGCTTTGCAACAAAGTATCCAAGTCTAGGCGCCTTAAAAGGTACTGTGCTTTCCAGTGATGACTCTTTACACTTTAATACTTGCTCCCTGAGGCCGAAGGATCCGCGCAAAAGTGCAACAAGTAACATTTAGTCCAGAATGGGACAAGTTGACTTTGTCCGTTCGAGGGTTCCTTTCTTAAGGCTCAGCGTGGCTATTTGGGGACCCCCTGACTCGCCTCCCTTGGTTGGTCGGATTTGTTCATTTCTCTAACTTCATTCCACTGAAATCCAGCCGCACTGGCCGGGAGGTGCACCCTCAAATAGCTCCTCCAAGAACCCGGAGCAACTCTCTCGGTCTTTTAGGAGTTTCCAGCTCGGAGCAGCAAGGGGAGGTCACACAAAGCAAACAAAATCACACACTCGGAGTCCGGAAGGCCCCGGCGGCCCCGGCCCACCCCCACCACGAGGCCAGGCTCGGCCGGGGGACGCGCACGTACCTGGACGAGAGGCCGGCGGGGTGGGCGCGCCACGTCTCGGGCCTCGGCCCGCGCAGCCTCCGGCCTTTATAGCGCGCCCTCCCCGCCCCCTCCCTCCCCGCCAGCCACGTCGGAGCGGCCGGAGGCGGGGGCAAGGGGCCACGGGCGGTCGGAGGGGCCGGGAGAGGGAGTCGCCGAAAGTCACGCTCGGGCGCGCTCGCAGAGGGAAGGAGCGGCGGGGCTCCTGGGGCGCAGAGGGGCCCCCCGGGCGCGGAGCGGGGTCCCGGGCCGGGAAGGGCAGTGTCGGGGGCGGGGCCCCGGGAGGTCAGGCGCGGGGTGGGGCGCTCGGGTTTCACCCGGGCTGGCAGGAGCGGAGAAGGCGCGGCCGAGGGGCGGGGCGGGGGCGGGGGCGGGGCGGGGCGAAGCGGCCCCGCGCTCCCCGCCCCGCGCTCCCCGCCCCGCGCTCCCCGCCCCGCGCTCCCCGCCCCGCGCTCCCCGCCCCGCGCTCCCCGCCCCGCTCCCCCGCCCGCTCCCCGCGCTCCCCGCCCGCGCCCCGCGCCCCGCTCTACTCGCCGGGAAGGCGGCGCCGGCGGCGGCTGCTCTCGCTGCGCCCGCTCCCGCGCGCTGTCCTCCCGCCGCGGGTGGGCTCCACAGCCCCCTGCCGGCCGCGGCCCGTGCCCGGTGGCGGCTCTCCGCCTCCGCCTGCCCTCCGCAGGGGCGGCCCGGCCCGCGTGGCCCTTCCCGGGGCTCCCCGCTCCCACCCGTGGCTCCGTTGCGGGGCTGGCTCCGGCACCCAACTTTGCCTTTCCTCGTCGGTCGCCCCCGCCGGGCGCCAACCTGCTCCCCCCGGCCCGGCTGCGCGCCCGGGGACGGTGCGCCCCGCGCTCACAGCGACGTCCCCAGCCCGGAGCGCCGCGAGCGGTGGGCGGCCCCGGGGAAGCGGCAGGGGGCGGCGGCGGCCGCTGCCTCGACTTCCCTCGCCGGGCGCTGACGAGGACCCACAGAGCTGCCCCGGAGCCCCGGCGCTGGATGACTGGCACGAGGAGCGCGCCTCGCACCTGGTGAGCGACCCCCGCCCGGTCCCGCGTGGCCGTGGCCGAGGCCACAGCCGCAGCCCCGACCGTGCCGCGTTGCCGGCCGCGACCCGGGGCGGCAGTGGTCGGCGGGTGGGTGGTGCGGCTCGCAGGCAGGGGCGCTCCGCAGGCGCTGGGCGGGGGGCAGCCGGGGGCTGCGCGCACGGGATTCGGACTGCCATCGTGCGGGGCGCGCACAGCTGAGCTCGCGCACGGGCTGAAGTTTGTGCCCTGCGGTGGCCGAGGTCGGAGCGTGCGGGGGCAGGAGCAGGAGCGACGGGGTGGGCGACCCGGTGGTGGGCGAGGGGGGCCTGCACCGCGCCTCGGGGAGGTGCGCGGTGGGGCTTTGTGCGCGCACCCGGCGCGCGTCCGGGAGCTTGGTCGCGAGCGGTGCGCGGGGTCCCCGCGGCTGGGGCTTCGCCGCCCCACCGGCTGGGGCAGGTTTTCGTGTTGGAGTTATACAGGGGTGTTGCGGCGCGCGTGAGAACCGGGAGGCAGTGGGACCTGGGCTCAACTCCGCCGAGCGCTTTGGTGGAGGGCGCATGAGGCTGGGGATGCCGGGGATGCGGGGGCTCGGGCCGCCTGATGGGCTGCCGCCGGGCGAGTCGCTTTCCGCCGTACGTCTTCGCGGCTGCACGGTTTCGCATCCCCTGGATCGGGGCTTCGGGGCCGGAGGTACATTTGGTCCCCCGGAGGGACCCGGTGTTCTCGAGATGTGCGGGGAGACCGCCGCCAAGGAGTGCGGCGGGCTCGCTTCCCGCGGCGCCGGTGCCCGGCTTACCGCAGGCCGAGCCGGATTCCCGGGGCTTTGGCGGGAAGCGCGCGCACCTCCTCGCCCTTTCCTTGCTTTGTACCTGGATGCGGCGGCTCAGAGTTGGGATCGAACTTTCCTGCGCCCGCGGCGGCCCGGGGATCGCCGGCAGGGGGCGCTGCGAGCGAGCGCTGGAAGCGGCGGGGAGGCTGCTGAGCGGTGCCCGAGTCCTGGGTGGGAGTCCCGGACCCGGCGGATCCGGCCGTGATTTCAGAAGGGTGGGGGTGGGGTGGGGGAGCTGATCCGTTAACCAGGGGCAGCTGTCAGCGTTGCCAAGAGAAGGGCGCGAGAGGTGGTTGCCGAACCCAAGGTTTCTTCCAGAGACCAACGTATCCCTGCAAACTCCTGTCTATGCAGCCGTCTTCCTCCTTGTGAGTATTTTCTCAAAAATGAAAAGCAGTAACAACAGCAATAATAATGTCAGTTATGTTTAATACTGACAAGGTTCTGCTCCTCGGGAGCCCGTTAGTTAAAATGCCCGGAGTTACAAATGGTTGTTGCACCTTGTTTTTAGGAAAAAACAATCGTGTGTCACAGCGTATCCAGAAGAGCTCCGTCATATTGGCCAAGTTTGGAAAGAGCAGATACGTTAGTGATTTTACTGTTAGTCTTTCTTAAGTAGACACAGAAAAACAAGAACAGTCTTTACTAGGGAAGATTTTCACATCTAATTAGGATTGCCAAAGTAATTGCCAATTGTGCTGATTTTATTATTGAAGAAGGTGTAATGTTTATCATGCACTACTTTGGGTGACCAGTTCACAATTTCAGTTTTGGGAGATAATACCTTAAATTGTGTATGACTTAAATACATTTTTCTTGTCTATGCCTGTATTTATACCAAAGGAAACATGTTTTTTTTTATCCCAACCATTTTTCATTTTTTGTTTTAAAAGAAAAAGCAGTCCAAGATATAATTGTTTGAGCTACTTGAAACACAGATTTCTTTTCCCTTGAATTTCTTTCTTGTTAAAACTTTGCCACAAAATAGCAGCTCATCCATGGTGTTGCAAGGTCACGTAGTTATTTGCACGCTCCTGGACCCCCAGGGGTGATGAACTGGTACCTGCTTTTACATGTGTTTAGCCTATCTATGCATATTTGCCTTAATAGGGAGAAGACGGATGATGCTAATCATTTTATGCCTTTTGCGAATTGTGCTAACTTATTTGGTTGTTTTAATGGCAAACAGCTGCAAGATCCCTGCTGAGAGCAAAGACTTTGGTCTCCTGGGTGGTAAAGCTTGTCTCTGTCCAAAAGAAGTTTTTGAGATGTTCAGAATTCGGTAAAAATAAACCTGCATTCTTCACTGCTGCTTCCCTTTTAAAATTATTTCTTGACTGTTTCTGGACAGAATGAAACGGAAACATACAGTACAGTGACTGTTAAAAGTTGTTGGCTATGGGGCTATAATAAATATACGCACATTAGCATAAGCTTTTGCTTAAGCTCTAGAGGGTTCCCAAACCTTCTGAAGCCCAATCCATGGCTTTGCAGTAAGAAATTTTGCTTGAGAGGCCCTTTGGACTTTTAATTCAGGGACAAATGTTAAAACCGCAAAAACTTTGCTTTGTGTTCTATGCCAGCTCCTTGGGACTATGTTGAATGCTCCTGGTGTTAGAGCTGCTTAACTGAACCTTCACTGCATAGCCTTTACTAATTTGATAATTATTTTGAATGATTCCAAATGTCTTTCTTTTTGGTTACAGAATCATTGAAATGGAGGCTTTGTTTCTGATAAAAATAAAGGAAAGTCAGGGAGGGAGAAACAGAACTTTGGTAAATGTCCAGCCAAAGTTATAAAGGCATTCCACTGTATAAACAAGTAATTATGAACTCTAGAAATCACTAAGATAAGAATCCCTACAAGAAGGTTTGCCTTGCAAATCATATAGTTTGCAAGATAGAACAAACTAATTAGGTAATTCCTGAGTCAAGGAATCCAGTTCTGTAGCAGTATATGGACAAGTGTTTGAGAAAAGTAGCCCTACATCCTGCAGTAAATCCTCCATAATTCTTGATTCTAAAATTATACCAAAGTTGTATTTGCAAATGCTTCTGAAATTGTTGCTATAGTTACTCAGACAAATTGCTTAGGGTATAATTATAACACCAAGGTGACAGATTTTTATGTTTAATGTTAAATAATTTTTAAAATGTAAATTACAGTGTCTAACAAATTGAGTTACACCCAAGTGCAAAGTGTGCGGTGTGGAACCTTTTACATTTCTGTCCGCCTGCATCCGTTTGCAAATTTATACAGTGAAAGTGCACTATTTTCTTGAGTACTAAGATATATATAAGTGCTTGTAGTTGTTTGTATTATCTTTTTGTACTGTTGTTGACAACACAGACATTTTCACATACGTTTCCAGCAACCTTTTAAAACTGAGATGCAAACGTTTTGTTGAGAATTACTTGTGTTTGTCTCTTTGCCTTGCTGCCTTGTAGAAATGATCTGCTGTAGATAGGGGGCAATCTGCTGTCTCTAATCCCTGCTCAAATTGGTAACATCGTAATGATAAATTCAACAGGTGAGGAGTAGCTCATTGGGAAGCACTTTGAAGAAGCAGCTTTTTGTATGCTTGATAAATAGATCATTTATTTCTTTGATGAATTTGTTAGCTGGATATATAAAATCTATTTCTAATAGCAAGACAAGAAGAAAAAAACTAAAGTGGACTGGAATGTACATGGATAAACTTTTCACTTTCAGTGAGCTTACCCAAAACTTGTTTTGATTCAGAATTTAAGTCAAACAGAGTAAAGCAGATGAAAATTTGATCCAAGAGAATATAGTGTGTAAGTAATTTATTATAATGTACTGATAATAGCACAATTAATCTATGCTGTCTAAAGCTTGTAGAGCTAATGAAACCTCCCTCTGAATTTCAGAGTGTTTTGAAGCCAGGCAACTTCAAAGACAAGTTACATTTCACCTGGGGCATGGCATTTACAGTAGGGTCAACCCAACAGTGCACTCAAGAAAACAGAATTTTTTTTCAAAAGAATTGCTGTTTTCTTTTTCTTTTCCTTCTTTTTTTCTGTCCAAGATTAATGGTTGTCTGACAAAAGCAAAGATGGACATACTTTATTTCTCTTTTTCTTAGTTTTAAAATTTATTGGCATAGTACTGTTGCATTTGGGAAAAATAAAATCATTCCATTCTTGGCTCTTTCTTTCCCCTCAATGTGCTAGAACTGGTTTCCTGATTAATATTGAAAAACATTGTATTCTGAAAGAGAATACATTTTTCTAGGGCTGAATATCTTTTATTTCTGGAAGGCCATGAACCCACTAATCCCTTATCTTCCCATCTTTCATTCCTTATTTGTCACTGTGTCTCTGGAATTGGCCATCCTGCGGTTCATGTAAGATGATGAGGAAGTGTATGTTGGAACAATTTTATTTTATGTTTCATTTTTATGTACATTTGTGAGTAGATCACATTACTGCAATAGGTAATTCAATTACAGATATGTATGATAAATAACCAGGAGAGTGATGGTTTGAGAAGCCAGCTCTACTGGAGAATAATGCTGTATTTGCTGAGATGTGAAATTAAATAAGTTCTAGGCAAGTGACAATCAGGACTGAGCAAGGACAGATTGTTCACAGGAAATAGAGCCTCTTTCAATCAGTTCAGATTCACCCAACATTTGATAACGATTTATGATGTGCCTATGCAAAGAAAAGCAGAGTCAAAAAAAAGTAATAAGAATTCTGCTAAGCGGTTTCTGTTGAGTTGTCTGCAAAATCATAAAACGGCTAGCGCTTGGCTTCAACTTCCTGGAAGAAATGTGTTCCTCACAGACTGACTCCAGATAAAATTCCACACAAAGAGCTTCCCTGTCTGTAACAAAGCTGGAGATGTGGCGCATCTGGGAGAGGGCATCCGAAGCTGCTCGCAGCCAGCCGCCAGGGATGCAGCTGCCGGCTGCCTGCACCGCTCTCGCGTTCCGCCAAAGGAAGGCATCAGATGCCAGGAACATCGGCGGTTGGACATCCTGCAACCAAATGGATTCTAGAATCACGACTGGGGTCTGGGATTACTGTCGTGGGACCAAGATTCCGATCTGCCATGAATCTTTACAGAGTTTAGAGCCGACAACGCTGTAACTGGTGGCGTAAAGCAAAGACGATCACTGCACGTTACGCCTCCTTTGTCCAGCAGATATCCTGGCTGAGCCATCGGTCATGTCCGCGGCGGTGCAGTAGGAGCTAACTAAGGACTTGCTTCTAGATGTCTGTCGTGTAAATTCCCGGGTGCCGTAGCTGTGGGTGGACTTGGCTTTAAGAAAGTTCGAGGGAAGCTGGGTAGAATAATCACCAGTGGGTTCATGGAGCTGCTGGCCTCATTGGGCGGGGCAGTTGGGGGAGGCATCCACATCCGAGGGGGCACTCGCTGGCACTGGGGGGTCCCACGGGGACAGGCCTGCATGCTGGAGATGGCTCTGCCGTGGGATCCAGGCCCGAGTGGCAGCTGGAGAGGGGGTGGCGTGGGCAGCAGCAGTTGACAGCGGTAAAACTGTCCCCGTCTGACTTGGCTGTTGATAGAGGTTGTGTTGAGGCCCCCACACGGAGTCTGAAGGTAGACTGTGTGGACGGACTTGGAGGTGGCCAAGCCTCGGTGCTGGGTCTGGGTCAGAATCCAACGTCTGCAGCAGGTCTTTGGGTCCTTATAGACATGGGTCTTCCAGAAGATGAAGAGGAGGTGGAGGGAGTAAGTGTGGTAGGAGTGCCCTGCAGGAGTGGTTAAGGTGTTTGGTTACGAAGCTAGAACCTCAGGAATGATAATATGAAACACTGCTAGGACTAAGTCATGGCTGGGAGGACAGCTCAAGGGACAAGTCCACCAATTTGCACCCATTGATAGAACCAAACGAGCAGGGCTAGCTGCTGCTGAGTGTGGGGCCAGGGCTTCGCAGATTGTGGCTGCCTAAGTGCAGGATGGGGTCCTTGGGCCTGGGACCTGCAGTGGGCACCGAATGATCTCAGCTGGGGGGAGATGTGTACCCTGGGCGGGGAAGCTTGACTTGCAAATTAGCATAAAAACACTTTGTGTGTGTATGTGTGTTCAAGATTTATTTATTTATTTGAGAGAGCATGTGCATGATCACAAGCAGGGGCAGAGGCAGAGGGAGAGGCAGACTCCCAGCTGAGCTCAGAGCCCCACGTGGGGGGCAGTCTCACGACCCTGAGATCATGACCTGGGCTGAAATCAAGAGTCAGATTCTTAATGGACCGAGCCATCCAGGCGCCCCAAACACTTTATGTGTTTTAGTTTTTTTTTTTTTTTTGTGTTTTAGTTTTTTAAAAAAAAGTTTTAAATTTATTTGAGAGAGAGCGCGTGCAAGCATGCAGAGGGAGTGGGAGAAGCAGACTCTCCGATGAGCAGGGAGCCTGACATGGGGATAGGGCTCTATCCCAGGACCCTGAGATCATGACCTGAACTGAAGGCAGATGCTGAGCCAGCTGAGCCACCCACACGCCTCACTTTATGTGTTTAAGACATATATTAAAACATAAAAAATGGAAATTCAAGGATATTGTTTACTTATTTAAAGTAGCACCACACACAAAATTTTCAGGAAACGGGTTATATCCTCATTAGATATCTTCACACAATTACAGAGATTTTAGAAATTCTAGAATATTTTAGAAATATGGCAGAGTTTCTGATTTTATTTCTGAGATTAGGCCAATAAGCCTGGTCACTTAGTTGGATTTATAGATTTAATAAGCTGAAACAGATGAGTGGATAAACAAAATGTGGTACAGCCAGACAGTGGACTAGTATTCAGCAATAAAATAGATGAATTCTTGATATATGCTGCAGTATGTGAACTTGAAAATATTATGCTTAGTGAAAGAAGCCAGTCACAGAAGACCACATATCCTGTGATTCCATTTGTATGAAATGCCTAGAAAACGTAAGCCTATAAAGACAATGCAGGTTAGTGGTTGCCTGGGGCTAGAGATGGGGATTTGAGAGGCACTGACAGTGGATAGGCGGGTCTTTTTGGGATGATGGAAATGTTCTAAAACTGGATTGTGGAGAGACTCCTGGAATTCTGTACATTAACTAAAAATTATTGAATTGTGTACTTACAAGGAGTTAATTTTATGGTATATAACTTATGCAGCAATAAAGTTTTGTTTTTTTTTTTTTTAAGAAAAGGAATCTGGGACATAATCTCTATAGCCAGAGTGCCTTAAACTGCCAGTGGCCTAAACAAATCCTGCTGTTTAGTGGGAATTGTATTCTGTGTTTCCATGAGTTTCACAAAGACAGGTACTGGGGCCGTAGAATGTTGAGGCTCTCTTTCTGGGAAGTGTGTCTGAACGGTGATCTCTTTTATGAAAATGAGCAAACCTGGTTGCTTTCAGATGAGATCGTAGAACTGAATTAAATCCCTCAGTGAAACTAACCGGCAAACCTGGTTTGGTACAGCTCTGTTCCCAGTCATTTGTTAGTGTAGACTTCTCTTCTGCTGGTTTTCTAGTGTTGCGTAGCTCAGGGGGAAATCTTTCGAAACAGAGTCTCCTGGTATTGTCAGGGCTGCAGGGGTCTGAATTCCCAGAGTATTGCTCTACTTGACAAACTGCTGCTTTCCTGTGGCTGGGGAAAGCCTCATGATGCCTGCTGCTGCTGCTGCTGCTGCTTCTTTTTTTTTTTTTAAGATTTTACTTATTTGAGAGAGAGCACAAGAGAACATGAGTGGGGAGAGGGGAGGTACAGAGGGAGAAACAGAAGCAGACTCTCTGCTGAGTAGGAAGTCCATGGGGACTGTATCCCAGGACCCTGGGATCATGACCTGAGCTGGAGGCAGACACTTAACCACTGAGCCACCAGGGGCTAGGAGCCCCATGATCCCTGCTTCAGTGTCCTCGTAAATTTCTGTAGCAGGGTACTTATTTTAGCTGCTGAGGCAGGTAGCTTCCAACAGCCCGGTTGAGGGGCAGAATGCAGATTTTTATTATTATTATTTTTAAAGATTTTATTTATTTATTCATGAGAGAGAGAGAGAGAGAGAAAGAAAGAGACACAGGCAGAGGGAGAAGCAGGCTCCATGCAGGGAGCCCGATGTGGGACTCGATCCCAGGACCCTGGGATCATACCCTGGGCCAAAGGCGGGTGCTTAACCACTGAGGCACCCAAGGCGTCCCAAGAATGCAGATTTTTAAATGCCCAAGGCCTGAGCACTCAAATGAGAGTGTGCTGGTGTTTCACACCGCCCCCCCCCCCCCCCCCCCCCCCCCCCGCCTTTAGTAGGAGAAGAGTCCTAGAATTGCTTCTAGCTCTTTCTATCCTCCTTTGACAAGTTTTGCAGTTAAAGCACAAGCTGAAATTAGGTTATGCATAGAGATACATATGAATTGCCTGTAATTTCCTTGCTCTTTGACTGTTGTCTCTGGGTGAAAGTGTGTCTTTAGCTCTTCCCTCTTGTTTATTGCAACTTCCATCTGTTGAGTGCATTAAAATCCTCTCTGCCTCCTGCCATGGGGCTTCCTTGGCTCTCTTGTGGGCACCGTGCTCTCCCCCCACCAGTTGGTTTCCACGTGGTAACTTGCCGTGGGAGTGTTTACTTTGGTGCAGGCTGTCCGAGGCGGTCCACAGTCCCCCAGCATGGCTTTCTGGAGCTGCTGTGACTCGCCAGCCTTCAGAGCTCAGAAGCCTCTCTCCGTTTGGTAACGAAGGATTTTTATCCAGCCCTGTGATGTTTTGGGCAAGCATTTTACAACGTCTAATTTCTTCGGTTCCAGTGGTTGTATGCAGAAACCGCGATTGACAAAAGTTTCAAATCCTAGTGCAGTTGCTTTATTGACCTCATACCGATGTAATTTCTAACTGGCTCGTTCTGAATTTGCCTCCTTGAGAACTTGCAGCCTAACCCAGACACAAATTACGAGTAATATTTATAAAACGACCATGTTTTTCTATTACCAATCCTAATTTATTATTACTCACCCTTGGTGAGTGGCAAGGAATTATTTTTGAGATTGCTTTAGTATTTCCTGCTGCTTATTAGAGGGCAAAAGGGTGGGTGAACTTTTTATTTTTGTTTTCTGACATTTTTATTTTTGATGTCACTTTTGATGGTTTTAATTGGTCGGTAATGTATACTGTTTAGGTGGGTATTTTTTGGTGGTTATTTTCTTTCATTTTCAATGAGCTAATGTTCTCTGGATTTCAAGAATAACTGGTTAGGCATTCTGTTAAACAGACTGACTGGTTACATGATTAGAGCAATTTCCATGTTGCAGGACCGATATTTCATTTTGAAACATGAGGAATAAGAAATGATGTGATGTTCTCTTTGTTTTAAGGCCTCCTTTGGGGTTACCGTTGATTTGTATTGGATCTGATAGTTGAAGGTGATCATAATGAAAGTAACACAGAGTGTGACATAGAGAATGACGCGAAGACAATGTCCTCAGCCGGGGAAAATGTATTAGACCTTTATTTTGGAAGAATTTTTTACTTTTTGCTAAACCATTTCCTCTTCTGGAAAGCATCCAAATGTTAACATCAAATATTGATTTTGGACACTAAAATGTATAGGTTCTTAACTTTATTCGGACAGTTGGGAACACAGGGAAGAGCCTGGAATGTTCACTTTATAGCCTGGGGCTGTGCTGTCCCTCCTCCCTGCTGGCTCCTCCGTACCTTCCATCCTGTCATTGCTCTGAAGTTTCAAATTGGGGGATCTTCGCCAAACCTGTCAGTGAAGGAAAATGCCTTTAAAGTCTGAGCTAGGAGGTAAAGATGGGTACATTCATTACTTACGTTTGAGATTTCTGGGCTGTACATACAAAAGAAAGACCACATTTTCAGAGCAGGGGTCCAGTGCTCAGATGCCCAGTGTGGGAAGGGGAATACTGGACTCTGGTTTCCCTCTGTTCCGACAGGACTGCTCCTCACATGTCCTTCTATGGCTTTTTCAATTTCTCTGCTAACCCAGCAGCCTTTTAATTATTATGTTTCTCCCTCACCAGAAAGTTTTGAGCCTAGCTGTCTCATTTCTGATAGGACCCACTCTCACTCTCTTTCCTTTCCCTTCTGTTTCAGTGCCCCCCTCCCCCACCACATGGGAGGGGTTTGCCAGGTTTTGTCCCAGGTCTGATACTGTGTGGCGTCTCCACTACCTGACCCTTTGCTGAGGGGTTTCAGGGCTACTGCTGATGTGACCCGACCATGATAGACAGGTTCTCTCATGTTCTCTCATGTTGTTCCCGTCATGTTCCACATTGGCTTGTGTAACCTAGACCTCATCTAGGTCAGTATGAGAGTCACAGGAATGTGATGGCTGTTAAGCCACATCCCAACATTTGTTTCACATTTGATGGTCTCTCAAGTTGGGAAGAGCATGCATCTGCTTATCAGGTTCAGGGGGGAGAAGCATTTGCTCCAAGGCAGTGAGTGGGAAGCCCTCCCTCCCTGGGTCACTGTCCAGATAGAAGTGATCTGAAGCCTTGGAGCTATGCTCTCAGCCCCTCCCATTCTCCACCTTTGAATCTCTCCCATTTCCTTGGCCACTGGTCATATAGGTGATGCTCAGCAGGTGGGGATGCCTAAACCCAGGTACTGGAGTTGAAAGTATTTCCCCCTCTACTTATCCAGCCAAGTTTATTTTATTTTATTTTATTTCATTTTTTTTTTACAATGGATGTCTTAAACAAATGTTTTCCTTCAATTTTGTATATCTAAAAATGCCTCCCTTGGATGTAAATTGTGTGGTGGTTGGAGGATGGGGCTGGGCGGTGAAGATGGGGAGGTGTGGGAAGGGGGGGGGGCCCTGTGCAGAGCTCTACAAGCCCAGGCAGTGCCTCTTGGCTGTCTTCGCTTTCCAAGCAGACTCCAAAGTCAGGCCTGAAGCCAAATTTACTCTCCGTCTGCCAGCAGTGATGGAATTCCTAGGTCCTATCACCAGCTTGTGAAAAGAAATCATTCAGAAAACTGCAAGCTGGCAAGTAAGAATTGCAAAGATTCATTCACTTGAAAGCTTATGCCCGCAAATGTTATTTAACTTTGAACAATTTCTCCAGGCCCACCTGCTGGGTTTTCATCTCATTGAGGTTTATCTTGGTACAGGGAAAGCCTGCGAAGGATTCACAGTGTGGCTCTGATGGAACATGCCCCAGGGGTGATCAGCAGAAGGGCCTTCCCCTGGTCCTAGACCTCACTCATCCCTGACCTGAGTCTGTGCACTTCTTCTAGAGAAGAATTTCATGGAGTGAATATAAATGCATGGACTTCAAACCGTGGGACTACAAAAAAAGCTACAAACCGTGGGACAGTAGAGGGGAGCCTTAGTCTTCATAGTGGTCAGATACCCTGCCAATTAAAATACCTTGAAGACATTTTTAAAAATGAGGATCCATTGATGAATTAGTTGTTTATTGAGGTAGACCCAAGGAAATCAATTCAATTTCCACTTAGACCGTGGTTAGGGAGAGGATGGACTTGACAAGCATGGGGAAGGGACTGCAGGGAGTTATGAACCATAAATTTTTGGGAAGAAATGCATTTCCCAATGTCTACATAGTATTTACAGGGACTTTTATTTTTCTTATATAGTGGAAATTATAACCCAAAACCATACCCTACAGATTCGAATATAGTTTAGAAATGTATTTTATTTATTTCTTTTGGTTGCTAGAGGGGAGGAGTGCAGGCTTTGATGTGAGTTTGGGGAAAAGAAGGCCAGATAAGCATTTTTCATTTGATCTTTGTAACCTTGAGTTTATGATAATTTTTCAGAAAACCCCAGGTGTTTTGTTTTGTTTTGTTTTTGGTGGCCAATTACTATTCTTTTCTCTTAAGAGAGAAAAGAGTCATCATCACTTCTCAGCCAAGGCTTGTAGGTTAGAGAAGCTCAGTATGGTGCCTACCAGGTTTCATAAGGCTCCACGGTGTTGCTTCTCATGCTTTTCCTGCTTTGGGACATCCCGCTCCATTGGTGGTTGGTTTGGGGTCAACATGCAGGAGGGACACAGAAAGGAAAGGATCACCATGAGTAATGGAAACCCCACTGAGCTCTAGGGGTTGTTGGTTCCATTTTGTCTTTTTTTCCCATTTATTAAAGTCCACACTGGCCTTTTCTGTCCTCTTCCTGTGTCCAAGGCAGTAATCCTTTGCAAAAGCTGTGAGCCTTTTGGTTGTCGTTGAGCTAGTGATTTGCAGAAGAGCCCAGGAGCATTGTGACACAGTTTGCATGGGAACATGGCCCCCGTGGATTGGAACACTGGCCAGCCTGCCCCTCCACCCCCCGCCCCCCACATGGGCCCCATTGGGCCCCATGGCATGGGGCTATGAGTTCGCCCCCAATGATGTGTAATCAAGAGTCTCTTTAATGAGTGATGGTTGTACATGGACTTGAAGGCAGTTTTGGATTGAAAAGTAAGTGCTTTTCAATGACATTAAGAGGTTTTATTTTTCAATTAAAGTGTGTGTTCCCCAAAGAACTGGCTTTGGGGTCCAGATTTCCTGCCGTGGTCGTTGGAGGGAGTGGTAAGTGGGAAACATAGGACCATGACTAGAGGCTTGGCAAAATCTTTATCAAGAGGCCTGGACAGGGGGTGCCTGGGGGGGCTCAGCTGGTTAAGCTTCCATCAGGATCTTGGGGTTCTGGGATCAAGCCCCACATGGGGCTCCCTGCTCAGCAGGGAATCTACTTCTCCCTCTCCTTCTACCCCTCCCCCTGTTCACACTCCTGCCCCCCCCCCCCAAAGTAAATAAATAAAAATCTTGAAAAACAAAACAAAACAAAAGAAGCCTGAACAAAGTGTGCAGCTAGTGAATGGCTGACTTTGGGGACTGATATGGGGGCCCTCAGGGGATCTTCTTTAATTGTACTTTTTAACGAACAGCTGGTTTAGTTAAGCCTGCAGGGGTAAATTTAGGAAGACAAATCAAAAGCACCTTTGGGAAGGCTGCTTGTTTCAAAGTGTGTAGAAATGCTCATGTTTATCTTTGTTGCTCTGCAGGGAAGGGCCAGGGTCTCTTTTTAAACCTAGCTCTTGGTGTTGACTTTGACTTCTGCCAATTAGCCATTTTGCCTGATAATGTTACAGTGTATGTATATATGTACGTTACAGATATGTTACAGCTTGTATCAAGTATTCATCAGTGCCAGACAGCTCAGTTCTTGTGTTCTTCCTTGGTGTGGGAAGAAAAGGATTTTGTAGGTATATTTCTATAAAAGAGTTTGGCGTTAGGCTTTTAAGAATTGGTAGACAGCTAAAGGAATTCATATAAAGACATAATTAGGGTATGCAGGGAACATATAAAATATACATGTTTGAAATGCTTTGCCTTTCTGAGCAATTGGGAGGTTGTTGGCTGTTTCCTTTTCTCACATTGGCTTCCAGATGATTAATTGGATTTACTTAATTAAACGCTCCACATTTAAGTGGAGTGGAGGCCCAGGGAGCATTCTGAAAATAGCATCAATTGTTTTCTATTGATCTACAATATATGACATGATTTGCTTATACTTAGAGCAAAGACATTCAGTTCTATATTAATAATCTTTCTTTTTAAATTATTTAACTTTAAGTTCTAAAGTGAATAATCTATTTAAAATATCTTATGGATGATCTCAAAAATCCTGTATCATGAAGTTCTATTCTTTTACTGTATTCCAGGGGAGTAAGCCAGCTTTGAAACTAGAAGCACGTTTCTGTTGGTGCCACAGTAAGTTGAAGTGTTTGGAGGGGGAGCTGGGCTATTTTTAGCAAGTTCAAATGTATCCTGTGGTGGCCAATTTCCAATGATCCAAAATTAGTCATGGGATCTTGGACAGCACAGTGTCAAGGGCTCAGACAACCAGCCTGCTCAACATCTTTGCATTGTCAACCTAAATCTGACAGTAGGATTGATTGCTTTGGTCAAACAATACATCATTCTTTGGAGAAAACAAAAGGATAACCTCTCACTGTGAACAAAGGGGTCAGGAGCTATCGAATTAGGTGCTAGACAAAGTGGGTGCTGAATAAAAATGGCAACAGTTCAGGCTACTGGAAGATGACAGGTTTTTGGTGATGAGGGCAGTTAAAAACTTAACAGGGTTTTTAAATTATGTTAAATTAACTTTTTTATTGGGAGGGGCATAAAGGTGAATAGCTGAGATTTTTTCCTCTCCTTCGGTTTTGTTTACATGAAAAGAAGGTTAAAGTGCAACCCCTAGGCCAGGAAAATCTTGCTTATCACAGTGGCCTTTCATCTGTGGAAAAATGGAAAGAGGATACAGTTACCCGCCTGAAAAGATCTTTTACACAAGTTGCTCCCAATCATCTGAGAGCCAAATGACCTATTTGCTTTGAAAGAATCGTATTTCCATTTCTCCATGTCTAGAGAAACACTTCATTTTTAAATATATATGCAACATACAATTGTTCTTGGCAGTGATGTTGATGACTGTTTTTCCTTAAGGTTTTGTTGTTGTTTGCTTATAAAGTAGTTGGTAGTTTACAAGAGGATGGGCTAATATTTAATAGAATTATCCTCACAAACTTTTTTTTTTAGAGAGCACATATGCATTTTTGAGGGGAGAAGAGATGGAGGAAGACAGAGGGAGAGGTAGAGAGGTAGAGAGAGGCTCTCAAGTAGACTCCAAGCTGAAATCAAGACCTCCCCCTTTCTGTTGTCTTCAATCAAGTTGACATGGCATATGGGAGGTTGGTTTGATTCAAAGGAAGGACAGTGCATTTGGTTGAATCATAACATCCTATTTCTTGAATGTTGAAGCCTCCTAATTGATACAACCATTCCATAGAATTCCAGAATTTGGGAGATACTGAAGCTGTCCAGTATTGGTCTCCAGGCAGAGCCTTTTCTAAACCCCCATAGAGAGATGGTGATCTATTATGTTCTTAGAGAAGAGTTTATGTGGGGGCTCCATTATTGTATGGGCAGTTTATTTTTATTGTAGTCCAGGGGAGCCCAAGGATGAAAGGTAGGTAGCATTTGGTCAACTAAAAAGTGTTGACCAGAAGCTTCCTTTGGGCTAGAGCCCAGGCCCTGCCCTGTGCATATGGTGTGTTACAGGACAGAGAGAGTTTCTTGGTGCATGCTCTCTTGGTGCATGTTTTCAAGAACCTGGATGATGCTTCAGGTTCATTCAGACACTGAGGAATGTCTAGAACGCCAAAGCAGGAGGGCTGTAATAGCAGGTGGAAGAGCCAGGTGTGGGTGCAGTTGAAGTTGGAACAGTCTCTTGTCTCCGTGCCCTGGCTGAGCTTCCTCACTTACTGGGACTCGGAGCATGGAGGTTTGGAAGGTGTATGCCCAGGTGGCCTGGACCGCCGATGGGTACCCTCTGCCCAGGATGCTAGCAGCACTGTCAGAGCACCTGTGGTGAGGGGTGTGGGGTCTTCAGACATCCTTCTCTAACAGCAGAGAGGGCCTGAAAATCAGGAGGTTCACGATAAGTAAGGATCTAAGTGTTCCCGCACTTCTTTTAGGATCTTTGAGGAGTTTTTAGTCATCCCTGTGGGATCCTCAGGGAGCTGGATGCGGAGACCCCTGTTTGACCAGCTCACCATCTCACGGAGCTGCAAACTGTGTGGTGTGTTTCCTGATGTTTTCAGGACAGAGTCACACAATCTACTCCTGATGCAGGACTGCGTTTTCCGGTGTTTAATGCACTTTGCTGTGAGGCAGAGAAACTAGCCTTTCCTGAAATGGAAGAGCCTCAGGATGTGCAGGGGAGAGTTGGTGCTGGAGCAGATTCAGGGAAGAAGGCTGCCAGCAAGCTGCTCACCTGCCATGCAGGTGGACTCCAGGCCCCAGAGCTCCTGAGCGCCTCTCTCTACTCCCAGGTGTGTCCCTGACTTCTGAGGAGCTGAAGCTGCTGTCTCTTTAGAGGTTACACAGACCACTGGCTATGTTGGACACTATACTGAGTCCATTTGATCCTGATACTTTGGGTTTCACGGTGCTTGAGAGAGAACTCCAGATCACTCTTCTGAAGATCCCAGTTCCAGATGATCCAAGGGGGAGTAAAAGCAGTGAGAATCTGGGTATCAAAGTAGCAGAAAGGGGGCTTAGCAGTATATTCAGTTGCCAAAAAGAACTTTTATTTCTCAATCCCCACTTCCTCTTCTTGCTGAAGAGCTTTAAACAGAATGAATGATAATTGAAGGCTAACTTCACAGTTTCTTTCAAACATACCCGTGGACTTTTATAGGGATTGAAATAGGAGGAGGAGGAGGCCAGTCTTTGAAAGCACGTTACTAGTTTATAATTTGGAAAAAAAAAAAAAAAATTCTGGCACCGGTTGAGTAGATGTTGGCAGAGGCCTAAGGGTCAATGTCTGAAATATTCCTGGCGTAAAGAGCTTGTGTGTCTTATTTTGTTTTAATTGAAGTTTATTAGTGGTAATTTCGGTTTGGTAGCTTAGCATGAAATGAAGACCATGGTCCTGTATCCTGAAGCTGTTGGGAGGAGTCGCACAGCCAGTGGGGGAGCGGGTAGGGTGGGGGGGTGGTGCTCTGCTGCCAGCACAGGCAGGCTGCCTCGTGGGGCTCGCCAAGTGGCATCCTGACCTCTCTGAAAGGTGCTGACAAGCCTGGCTGCCAGAAAGAAGACTGTGGGGACTTTTGTTTCAGTAACGTGGGCTGGAAGCAGTGAGAGCCGAGCTGGCATACTGAGGTGGGCAGCTCTTCTCACCCAAGGCCTGGCTGCCAGCCTTAGGTGGTTCCTCAGACTGTGATGTGGATGACAGCTGCTTGTGCTTTCAGAACTGGGCGGGGACGATGTGTAGTACCAGAGCCGCCTGGAGACAGTGCTCCCGCAGGCTCAAAGCTTGGAGAAGCTGCCTTTCTGCCTCTTTCTGAGGATTTCCGGAAATACAAAGACTTGCAGGTATAGTCATCATATCTTGAGAACAACCTAAATCACAAAGGCTTGCCAGAGCCACTAGATTTGGGTCCCCCTGAAATCTATAGATGCCTGGCCTCCAGGTTAAATTGTTTTAATACCTGGGATACAGGTAAATACTGTAGTTGTCTTTTTTCTAGGGCTCGCTTATCCTTGCTCTCTTCTCAAAAGTAGATATAATAAACCTTTGAACAATGTGGGGCCTGGGGACAACGACCCCACCATCAAAAATCTGCATATAACTTTTGACTTTCCCAGACTTGACTGTTAATAGCCTACTGTTGACCTGAAGCCTTACCAATAACATAAACAGTTGATAAACACATTTTGTATCTTTTATGTATTGTATACTGTATTCTTACAATGGAGTAAGCTGGAGAGATGAAAATCATAAGGAAGAGAACATATATTTACAGTTTGTACTTTAGTTACCAAAAAAACCCCAAAAAAACCAAAAACTGTTCCAACCCATGGTTAAGGTCACCTGTAGATTACATTTGTACATTTGTGTATTTCCATGCTCTATACTGTGCAGCACATTATCCCCTAACTGAGAAGCTGAGGACATTCATTTGTTATTTTATGACTCAGTCCTCTGGGTGGCTGGGCTCAGCTGGGTGGTTCTCCTTGGGTCTCTCATGCGGTGGCTGTCACATGGCTGGAGCCAGCATCATCAGAGGCTTCCCAGAGCTGGATGTTCACGATGAGTTCACTTGCACATCTGGCACCGAGGGTCCCTCGGTGGCCTCACTCCTTGTACGTGGCCTTCAAGAGGCAGGACACACAAGTTTCCAGGCCATGTAAGGCTGTGCCCAGCACTAGCTCAGACCACTTCCGCTCTGGAACATTGGTCTTGGGAGTCCTCGGGCTTGCCCACATTCTGGGGTAGGAGAAATCGAGTGTGTAGTGATGGGCAAGTGCCAAGGCATGCTTCAGAAGAACACGTGGGAGGGGATGTTGTGTGGAGGCCATCTGTGGAAAATACCATCTGCCACATCGTGCCTCCTGTTCAGTGTATGGGAACTGACAAAATAAATGTGTAATCACTTGCTAAGGTCAATCATACTTGACGTCATCTCTATAAAGACAGGATTTGGAAGCTAACACGTGGGGTACTTCAGCAAATGCAACATGCAGAAGTCAAACAGAGATTACAAAATGAGTAGTCTTTTTTTTTTCATTAAAATGGATTTTTTTTTAACTCCACAGTGAAGATTATTTGCAGGATATCCTTAAATATCAGAGTCTTGTGGATCTTTTCAATATGATCATGAGGAGTGTAAATGTAGCCATTACCAGAGTAGATTTGGATCGGAGTGGCTGGATTTGTAGCTCAGTTCTATGGGAATTTGAGGAATGTCTCCATCTCTCTGGGCCACACTCTCAATTCTAAAAGAGCAGTTCCTGCCTGGTAGGCGGTCTGTGAAGATTCGAGACTGCATGTATGTGAATTGCCTGCTCCATAGCAAGTGAGCACCCTGTAGTGTTTGCAAGTGTTTATGTCCTGAATAGAAATTCTCTTGACAAGCCCAGGTGTGGGTTAGCATCTTCCTCTACCTAAATGCACATTGCATGGTGCACTTGGATCGGCTTCTGTTAGATCACCTGCCCAGGAATGCCCACATAGGAGTGGGGTGGGCAGAAAAAGGCATTTACCAAAAATAGAAACAGGGTTGGGCATTGTTACTTGACTTTGCAAAAGAGCAAATATCTCTTGGAGTTGGCACAAAATTAAAAAAAAAAAAAAGATTGGTGATTTCAAACCTGTTTGTGGCACGTATCTTCTGTTTCCCTTGCAGATCCTCCCTGGAACGTTCTCCAAGCTCAGGAGGTTGAGCTGCATGAAAGGCATCATGGGCTTGCTAGCCTTCTGCTTCTGGCTGGCTTCCTCCCATGGGACAAAGGAGGGCTTCTGCCCTGAGAAGTGTGCCTGAATGGCCCCATCCTTCCACTGAGGCCTCTGTGCCCACCTGGGGGATTCTCTACACAGCCCCTTTGGGATTGGCTCTCAGAACTGGAAAACGCTCCCTCCTTCCAGCCCAGGAGGCTTAGAGGTGGTAGCTGAGCTGGCTCAGGCCTCAGAACTATGCCTTCTGTTTCCCGCCCCTTTATCAATCCTCTCATTGTTTAGATACCCAAGTAGAGTGTGGCCTGAGTCCCTCAAAGCCCTGGCTACTCCACTTGCAGAATGATAACATTGACATCCTTTTTCAGTTGGTTTTGTGGTAGCTGCTCCTGTGAGCAAGGGGAAGAATGTGAGAAGTTAAGAACTCCATTATCTTTCCTAATGCCTGTAAAGAGCTGTTGAGATGTCCCGTTGAAGTCACAGACAACCCTCTATGATAGGTCGTTGTACATTATTTGAGAGTCCTGTAAGTCACACAAAGCTCAGCAGGGGTGAAGCAGATCGTGTGCCTGGAAATAGGATCATGTGCTGAAATGGGGCTAGAATCCTGGCCATCTGATTGCCATACCTCGCCAACCACCAGCGAGGAGGCACCAGGGATGAGAACTTGCTGTTTGAAGTCAAGCTGCCCCAAGACTTCTTGATCTTCTATCACTGATGAGTCTCTGAGAAGAAATTGCCTCTGGAGCTTGACTAGAGGCTGACGGTATTTCCATTAGAAAATTGAGAGTTTCTAAGCTAGACAATTCTCAGTGTGCAAGCTGACGTCTTCTCTGGGTAGTGGACGGCTGGTTTACATGATTAAAGACACCTGTATATGCTATGAATTAGTTTTGATAAAATCAGTAAACTGTGTTATGCTGGGACAGACTTCCTAAATGGGGTCAAAGATACACTTAATCTCGTATATATAAACACATAAATATCTGTTTACCTATTGGTTTATACACACACATCCCACTTGGTTTTCTAGCTTAATCCTGAACTTTAAATGTTTGTTATTCCCATTTTAGTTAATTGATGTGCGTGGAGAAGAGGACTCTCCCGAGTCAGACACATTCCCCCTTCCTTTCAGTATTTATATGACCTTGGGAAGCATTTGGTACCAAGAACTTTGCAACTCAAGACACAATGTAAGTTTTATCGCAGGTCACATTTTGGATGAAATGTGTGGCTTCTAATGAGAAGGAAATGCTCCTTTTGATTACTTTTCTAGTTATTAATAACCACAAAGGGATTCCCAATTCTCTGGAACTCCCCATAATTTTTAAAATTATAATTACTGCAATCATTGGAGTAATTATTTTTCCATAATGTGGCCCTATAAAGGACCATAAGGACAGATATTCAGACTGTACAATTTTTGTTCAAGATTCAATTATTTCCCATCTCTAGAATTTAATCTTCTGATACAACACTTTTGTCATGCTGTGTCCTGCCCCTCTACTGATTCATGCTTAAAGGAAATAGATACCATTTCTCAGTCTGCTTTGCGAGGAATTTCAGCCTCTCTGAAAACCTTCCCAAAGTTTTCTCATTCTTGTTCCACTTTCCTGAGGAGTCTCAGCAGAGACAGTGCCTAGAAGCAAGTGGGAACATTTTTTTTTTTTAAGATTTTATTTATTTATTCATGAGAGACACACGGTGGGGGTGGGGGTGGCAGGCAGAGACACAGGCAGAGGGAGAAGCAGGCTCCATGCAGAGAGCCCGACGTGGGACTCGATCCTGGGTCTCCAGGATCATGCCCTGGGCTGAAGGCAGGCACTAAACTGCTGAGCCACCTGGGCTGCTCAAGTGGGGACATTTTGGATTGTCTCAGTGATCAGGAGTGCTCCTGGCATCTGGGGCCTGAGGGCCAGCAGAATCATCATCCGTTGGCCTCACTTGAAGAATCCTGGTACCTTTGGCTCAGAATCCATCTTTTCAAGTCCTTGCTCAAGCCTGGGCTCTCAGGGAATGCACTGCAGTTACCTTGCCTGCTCCTGAAATTCTGTTGCCTTTGCTATCTTTGCCAGTCATTTGATGTAAACACTAGATTAGCCAAGGGTTGAAAGAATTCTTTTGAAAAGGGTCAAAAGCACATATTTTAGGTTTTGAGAGCTACATGACTATGTCATGACTATGTAGTTGTGCTGTTGTTTTCTGAAAGCAGCCATTGGAGCATGCAAAGGAATGGGTGGGCATGGTTGTGGTCCAATACAAATTTATTTACACAAATAGGCGGGTTTGGCTCACATGCTAGTTTTTGAATCTTGGCTTTGAGCTTATATGAAATAGCTATTTTTGTAGGTCAAAAATGGTCAGCTATTGGTAGTTTCATATGATTCAGTGTAGTATATAGCATATCGTGTTGCGAATCTCATTATCGTCTGAATGTCTCATTTCTACTCCAAATACATCTGTGTCTCTCTTCCTCTTCCTCTTTGTATGTTTGGTATCAGCCTGTTTTTATCCTTCTATGGTGTCCAAGTCAAACCCTGAAATATTTCGGTCATGCAATAGTTACACTTTTAGTAAGTATTTGAAATGCAGAGCCCTAAACTCAAAATCCCATCACTGAAATAAAACTCATAGTTGATTAAATATTCTCTCAGTTACTCTACAAAGTATTTATGTATGTATTTGTACTTACATTAATAGCAGTTGAGATTTGCTGAGTCCTTATACTGTGACCAAGGGGATGTTCATTATTATTGTGGTGGTGGCTGTTGCCATCTGTACCTGTTTTCCTAGAGCTATCCCAGCACACACCTGGGGGCTTAAGCATGGGAGCTTTGTCCTCTCACTGTCTTGAAGGCCAGGAGTCTGAAATCGAGGTGTGGGCATGGTTGCTTCCTTCCGGAGGCTCTGAGGCAGAATCTGGTGTGTGCCTCTTCCCAGTTTCTAATGGTTGCCCATGGCCCTTGGTGTTCCTGGTTTGCAGATGTATCCCTCTGGATTCCACCTCAATCGCCATGTGGCTTTATCTCTGTGTCCCTTCTTAGAAGGACACAGTTGCTGGGTCAGGGCCCACTTTCTTCTGGAATGGCCTCATCTTCATTTAGCTAATTACATCTGCAGAAACCTTGTTCCCAAGTAATGTAATGTTCTGAGGTTCCAGGTAGACACAGATTTCCAGGGGCACCGTTCTGTCCTGCAGCCCAGTGCAGCATCTGTTAGGGAGTGATGCAGAGCGCCTGGCGCCAGAGTCGGCACCTGCTGGCATCTTGACAGAGGCTGGCGGTTGATAGTGACCTTTTCTGCCCCAAGGGGTGGTCCCGAGTTACTTGCTTGGGACCTAGAATGGAAGGTTGAATTTTTGAGTGCTTAATCAACATCTGCTGATTTCAGTTTGCCTGCGAGCTACTTCTTCCAGACCCACAGTCCACCAGGAGGTGGTTTGCTGTGGCGTTGGTGACTGATCAATGACAGCTCCCTTCCCTGAGACAGAGTCAGGTCCCCTTGTCTTTGGGCCCTCCTTTTATCTTATTATATATTTAATAGTAATAATTTAGATGCTTAACGTAGATTGTATTTAATGGTTTTGATTTATGAGATTTTGTAAATAGTCTTACATAATACAGAATACTTGCAATTACAGCTAAGATTTGAAAAATATGCTATGAAGGTTTCTCATTTTCTAAACGCTTACAATTCCTGCATTTTTGTGGGATTCATGAGCATGATTAAGTTTGTCATTTTAGAAAATGAAGCCACCTTCTTTTAAGAGAGATAATGGTACAAGAGCTTGCATCTCCCACGGGGACTGTGATAAGATAAGGCTCTGCCAAAAGAGGCGACATTTAGACATTAAAAATAGTGAGCCACAGCCAGTGTGCTTCATTTACTTCTTCTACTCAAATCATAATTGTCCTTTGTGGGGACTCAGTGTGGCGATTACACAACTCCCTTATGTATGTTTCATTTATCAATTTCATTTTCCTCTTGAGTGGGAGAGTTAATTCCCATCTTATCTAAATAAAGAATAGATTTCTTCAGCTTATAATAGATTATAAACATTCTTGTATTAGCTATATAAATCAAATCACCTTTATTGCTTCCTAATTGCTTTCTTTTATAAAATTGTTTATATCTTTATCTTACTTAAGCTCAAAATGTGCGTGTGCACAATAGTTTGGAAAAGAAAATTGGCCTCTGAGAAGCCGCTTCAGTAGTGTTAGGAGCTGCGCCCGTCCAAACTATGCAGAAGGCTGTGTGAATTCAGTTTTAGTTGAAGACCAATCCCATCAAGAGCCGTGTAGAAACTCTACAACTAAAACAAAGAAGGAGGAAATGGAATTGTATTAAGACTAGTTGTCGGAGACACTTTTGCTGAGTAGTGTTAGTTTCCTAGTTATGACGAACGTCACAGGCACAGTTTAACTTTCCAGGTTAAAGCTGTTCATTTGAAAGTCCAGGAATTAAAACCATTTGGGAGAATGAGGCACACCTCCCTTTGTTTGCTCCCTGCCCGTGGTCTGTGCCCCATTTTCTCCCTTGTATGTGTAACCTGGCTGCTCTAGATGTCTGAGATCCATGGTAGCCCAATCTTGCTTTTCTCCCCGGAAGTTGGCGGCACCCTTTGTGGAGTAATCCACGCGTGTAGATGCTGTGTTAGGCTGGGAAGGTGCTGCAGGAGGGAGGAAGTGAGGTTCTGGGGAAGCTTCCCTCCCTGTAGATGGGGCCTCTTAGGGTGAGAGGCTGTCTGAGCCTGTGTTCTGGAGCCCCTCACGGTCTTGTTTCTCAGGGAACAGGTGGAGCATTGAGGGTGCTCTGGACCCCTGGGGAAGGTGAAGGGAGTCCTGAGCATCCACTCAGCATCCACTTAGATATCCCTGCCACCCTGCAGGGGCATCGTGCAGGCACTGCAACCTGTCATCTCCTCCCTGGAGGATGCCAGGCGCCCACCCTCCTTGGAGAGGATGACAACCACGGACATGCCAGGGACACACCGACACACACTGTTGGTACAGGCAAGCTCAGAGCTCAGCGGAGGCCAGGACCTACTTGAGTTGAAGATCTTTCTCACCAAAGAGATTGGTTGAACTGGTGAGAAGGAAGGGAGGTTTTTCTTTGTCACTCGTGGCCTCCTAGCAAAGAATGAGGATTGGTGAGGGGAAAAAACCTTAGTGATTTAGAATTATAAAGAAATGGAATGGGCTGGCTTTGAGGTCTCAATTGGGATTGATAAAGCACTTGGCAGGAATAAGCAGAGAGGCGTTAAATCCTGAGTATTTGGCCTCCAGTGTTGTTGCATATTTACCATTATTTTTGGTTTTAGTCTGTATTCCAGAATATCATTTCTAGACAGAGGGCCTTTGCATATTTTAAACAAAATAAATTAAAAAAACTTTTAGGATAGTTTTGGATTTACAGAAAAGTTGCCAAGATACCACAGAGAGTGCTCGTATGCTGTGCACATGGGTCCTTCCCTGGAAGTGTCTTACCTCTGCATGGCCACAGTGAGAAGCCAACACAGGTACGTTGTATGAATCAAAGTCTGGACCTCATAGGCACTTCCTCAGTGTTCCTCTTTTCCACATCCTTTCTCTGTTCCAGGATCTTATCTAGAATCTCACATGATACCTAGTTGTCTCGTCTTTGCATATTTTAAACAAAATAACCTCACTTCCTCCCTCCTGAGTACCTTCCCAGCCTAACACAGCATCTACACACGTGGATTACTCCATAAAGGGTGTCAGTCTTGCCCTTGTTCTGGATGACCTTGGCGGCTTTGAGGCATGCTGGTCAGGTGGCTTGCAGAATGTCTCTCAGTTTGGGTTTGTCTGAGGTTTTCCTCATGACTAGGCTGTCGTTTGTGGGTTTGAGGAGGCAACCCACAGGGGACGTGCCATTCCCATTGCATCTTCTTGGGTACATATTATCAACTTGGCACTGATGATGCTGACCTTTGCTCACCTGGCTGAGGCCGTATAAATGTGGCACTCCGATGTCGTAGTCCAGAGACTAGCACTAGTACTCCAAAGACGGGAGGCGCTATGGGTCCTCAGTGAGCCCTGCCTTGACCCCTCCCTCCCCTCTTCACCCTCCCTATCACAGCCCCTCTGACTGGCCCCAGAGGGCTGTCCTTCCAGAGGTTGTCTCAGGGCCCATTGGCCTCCTCCCCACCCCACTCTTGCTGCCCTTTGTCTTGCTCCATTTCCCCTTGGGCATCAACACAGGCATCCTGTGTAGGTCTGTCTCTGTGCCTGATGTTGCCTTCCCTAGAGGGTTGGCCCCAGGAGGGTGGGGAGTATACTTTCTCCACTTAGCCCTTGCTAAGGTGCCTGGCACATAGTAGGTGCTCAACAAACATTGAATGGAAAGCAAATGGATGAATGCTTTGCAGGAAGAAAGGTCACAGCATTTAGACCATGATCATCTACATTGGAGGTTACAATTTTGGGGTGAATGAAGACCAGAGCCAGGTCATGGTGATGGGCCTTCGCCAGGTACCATTTGGGGGCACCCATAGCACTTGCTATTTTCTGCCCTCTTTTCTTGCAGGATTAGGCTTTGAGAGCTGTGGGGTTTGATGACACCCTGTATACCCCCAGCACTTTTCTTCACAAAGGTTTGAACTGGCAGTTTTTGCATGAGTTGTGACTGTATTTGCAGAGGCGCATTGTCTGTGATGGTTCACATGGGTTTCAAGCTGGGAAATGTATCAGAGTCCATCAAAAACATACTGTGATAGCAGAAGGAATAGGATAATATAATCAAGGTAATAAATAATGTATTAAAATACAATAATGATCTGGGACGTCTGGGTTGCTCAGTGGTTGAGTGTCTGTCTTCCGCTCAGGGCGTGATCCCGGGGTCCTGGGATCGAGTTCTGTATCGGGCTCTCCACAGGGAGCCTGCTTCTCCCTCTGCCTGTGTCTCTGCCTCTCTTTCTCTGTGTCTCTTGTGAATAAATTAAAAAAAAATGCAGTGATGAACTGATAGAATGCACTGAAACTCAGTTGGAGTTACAGGCCTGAAAAACTAGCCCATGCAGTTCATAGCCTGGTCTTAGTGTGGTCTTAGTGTTAGGAGTTAGTTGGACAGTTAGGGAGTCAGGGTCAGGGTCCCCAACAAGAAAATGTGGAATCAGGATAGCTAAGATAAAACAGCACTGACATCCTGTTTTGCAGCGTTTGCAGAAATGACTTCTGCAGAATGCCCTAAAGTAAGACAGTTAACCACAAGGCATTTGTCAGTATCAAGGGCAAGGGGCAGTTAAGACCTAAGCCCCCGGATGTCAGCAAAAAAGGACCCTGAGCACATGGACATTATCCTAGTAGGTAGGCAAATAGAGACTAAAGCCCTGATTGGCCTGACTCAGCACTCCCTGATTGCTGAAGAGAGTTCTGCAAAAGAGCTCAACAAGACCCTAAACTAGGAGACACTGGGGCAGCCCTCTCAGGCCCCCCTCCATCTCTGGGAACTTTATACTCTTGCTCAATAGACTTTGCTTTGCTGCCCAGCACTCTTGTTCTGCTCTACGTCCTCATTCTTCAAAGTGGTGTGACCAGAAACCCTGGGCACTAAGGGGACACAAGTCCTGCAATATTAGCAGAGTCTTAGAATGATCTTAGCAGTCTTAGCATGGCCTTAGTGTGGTCTTAGTTCTCTTACTATGGTCTTAGTGTGAATCTTAGCCCTTGCTTGTTTCAGCACTTAATTATGTGGATTTTGTGGTAGTTCATGGTTCTGGTTTGCTAGTCCTGGGCTTCAGTACACACATGGCAACTGGACACATCTAAACACTTTTTCCTTCCACTAAGACATAGAGTGCTCAGTGGTAAACCCTAAAAAGGCTCCTTTCAGCATTAATTATGTGACTAGAGAAAATAAAAGAGCAAATGAGAGAATTAACACACCAAACTAAAAGGATCCTGGCATGGTCAAACAGCTAGTTCAGGTTGTTGTTGCATTTTGGTGATGGGAAGCTTTTTCTCACTTTGCAAACAGAACGGAGCAATGGAGGAGGTTCAGGAGCATTGTCCTTTTCTAATGCCGTGTAAGATGGTATCAAACTTAAATCTTTTTGTTATTAATCCATCAACAATGTGCTATGCACAAAGTAGAATGCAAACATTTAACTTTGAAATGTTTTAGAATTCTTTATAGACTTGAGTTGAAAGGAGGACAGTTACTTTAAAAAAAAGCCGCGACCAGGAGGGGCTGTGCAAACAACGCCAGCTTTTCTTTGCACACTCTTGTCAGTGCCTAATAACGTGGTGATAATTAGCAGTGATGTGTTTTACAGAGGAAGGAGGGAAACCCCAGACAGCCACACAAAATGAGGCAAAAACTCATATAAATACGCTAGGACGAATGGAGCCCAACTTTATATTTATGTGTTTATAACATGCCATAGTTATTAATTTAACCCTGAGATAGTAATTCGAGTGGCAACTGCCCCCAAATGAGCCTTCACTTATCAAGTTCAAAAAATATTCTCTACTCTGGTGTGGAATGAAAAAAAATAGGTGAAAGATAAACATGTCATTCTGGGCTATAAAAGTATCATTGAGACGCCTATTTAAAAAATCTTTTTACCTCCTGTTGTGATTCAGTATCTCTGTCTTTTTATTTTTTTTATTTTTTTTTAAGTAAATGGTCATTCTCTCCTTTGGGGCATCCATTAAGCATCAGGCAGTGCATCAGCTGCTCTGAAAAAACAAGTAAGTAATATCTGATCTGAAAGTAAGAGACAGCATCCAACAGATAAATAGGAAAATCTACAGGAATACACGGAGGCGGGGAGCCGTCTATGGCAGTGGAGCTGGATGGACCTCGCTAGACCGCGGGTGGTTGGCGTCAGTGCTTTACGCCTCCCTGCCTTGTTTTCTCTCTGTGAATACTGTGGGAATGTATATTGATCCTTACAGAGGAAATCTGCAGAGGACCAGCTCAGTAAACAGGTAATAGTCAGGGTCGTTGAGATCATTCGTCTTCCTAAGGTGTAAATTGGGTATTTTAGGAGTTACATGAATTTCTTAAGTCTCGAAAATTGGTAAGATCCCACTCCACTGACCTTCAGGCGTTGGTAAGGAATGTGGCTCACTGAAGGAATTAGCTGACTCAAGTAGGGGCCCTTTATATTTTCAGAATGTATGAAAATCTAGATTGAGTCACACGTAACCCAGTTGTTACAACGTGTGATTTAACAATTCCACTGCAAGCCACACAATCCGGGATGGTGCTTGCGTAAAACATTTGTGTTACCGTCTTCCGCAAATTCAGCTATTTCTGGGAATTTGCCCCTAGTTAATTTTTTTGCGACTGAAATAGAGTTGCTTTGCCCTTTGTAAACTGTGGGTCGTTTCTGAAGTTTTTGTCTGGTTTCCATAGTTACTGCTTATGTTTCTTTTTTTATGTGATGATGTAAATCATTGCTTTTCTTGACCTTTCTCACCTGTTGCTACCATAAACCATGACCAGAAGGGGGAAAAAAACTCCTTTGTGTTAGTTTGCTTGCTTTTTTGTATGCGTGTTCTGTGTCTGCAAATTTGAGTTGCTATGGTTACGGGAAATTAGATTGGAGGGAGTCAGCTCATTGGTAAGGTGCAGCCCCTGGATTCTTTTGTGACATTATTTCCTTCATAATGAGCTGGGGAAGTAGACTTTGTAAACTTTTTAGGATTACTGATGCACTAAAACTGTTTCATAGATTAATTATATTAAATCCCTTCTGTTAGCCAAATGATTCCAAGTAATAGGTGGGCCAGCTTCATGAATTACAGAAATTAATTATAATCAATAGTATGAACAAGTGAATCACAGCAAGTGACTCTTTGTACTCCAGGTTGCACTCCTGGTGTTTACTCCACTGCTTCTCCTAAACGTAGGTGCGTGAAGAACATCCCAGAATTGTGTAAGGACGTGGATCCCAAAGCGTGGTACCAGGGTGCAGCCTGAAATTCTGCATTTCTGACAAGCTCCCCGATGATGCTGATGGCAGGGGCCTGGGGACCCCACTTTGAGTAGCCAGGATTATGCTGCACAAAACTGCAGAGCCATTTAAAACCTTGGAGAGAAATTCCTTTTTCCTCCTGCATAGATTTTAGTAAGCGGGCTAGGCAAGATTTCAACTGAATCTCACTGTTGTTCATTTAGAAAAACACATGGCAGGGGTGCCTGGGTGGCCCAGTTGGTGAAGCGTCTGCCTTCAGCTCATGTCATGATCTCAGGGTCCGGGGATGGAGTCCCATGTCGGGCTCTCTGCTCAGTGGGGCATCAGCTTCTCCCTCTCCCTTTGCACCCACCCTCCCTAGCTTGTGTGCTTTCTCTCTCAAATACATAAAATCCTTAAAAAAACAAAAGAAAAAAACTCACGACAATTATCAACAGGTGTCAGAATTTGTTTTTCTATTGATGCTGGTTTATATATGTATGCATATGTGGTATGTGAGTGGTGTGCGTGTGTGGGGTGTGTGTGTGTGTGTGGTATGTGTATATGGTATGTGTGATGTGTATAAGCAGTGTGTGTGTGTGTGTGGTGTGAGTGTGTGGTGTGAGTGTGGTATGTGTCTGTTGGAGGGGTTTGTGTGGTGTGAGTGGTGTGTGTGTGCGCGCACATTCTTGTAGGCAGGGCTGACGTCAGGTCCAGCTGGGCAGCCTCTGAAGTGCCTTGCACAGGGTTTTACACAGAGTAGATATTTAATAGATTTCTTTGGATACATTGAATTGAATGTATGAGCGCTGCGTTTGAACAAAAAGTGATAGTTGTTATAAGGAATTCACAAATCTCAAATAGCTGTAGCTAAGAAAGGAGTGAGTGAATTACTGAGAGAACAGAATTCCTGTACCCCGTTCTTCTTTGGGGCCCCAGGGGCCTCACAGGGGGAGCAGTGAGGTTTACTCTGGCCTCTGTGCCAGCCAGCACAGCTGGATTCTTAGTGTACTTTTTTGGGGGCAGGTTAAGAAATTGAAATTCCTATGATTGATTTGCTTCCAGATTTTATATTGCCATTAACATATTTGCCTTTCCCTCTCTGATCAGTGGTTGCTAAGGAGTCCGACCCGAAGGGAATCCCGCAGCACCTTGCTGAGAGCTGGTAACCCCGGCCTAGTGCTGCTTAGCCCATTGCGCTCTGGCCCGCCCGGGCCCAGGCTGCCGTGAAACCTGCGGGTTGCATTTTGCTAGGGCCTGGGAGCTCTTCTGTTTGTGCAGCTCTTAGATGATCCAGGGTCATCGAGGCTGCTGCCCCTTCTCCCGGGTTTTCTGTTGAGCCCCTGATTGCCGTAACCGTGGCAGGCATGCATTTTCACACTTTAAGAAAAGGTTGCACGCACTCGTGCGATCACAAGAGCTGCCCTGTATCAACTTTTAAGGATGTTTCTGCTCAAGTTTTGATTGTGTGATGGACGAGAGGGTTTTGAGCTTGTACCCTCACATGCGCTATGCATGGTGCCCGTCTCCTGATAACAGGAAGTTTTAGATGCCCATCTTTTGGAAGTGGGGGGCAGGAAGGAAAGACCCTGTATTGTGGGGTGTGTGAGAGGAAGGATGAGCAGCTGCACCTCGCGCTGTCGTCAACCTCTATGAGGACTGGCTCGGCTGGGCAGACATGCTGTCCATCTCCTGAGTCACCAGATGCCCCGATCAGGTCTTGGGTTCTAGGGGAACCCTCCTTGTCCTTGAACTGGGAAAGGCTGATTTAAGAAAGAAATTAAGGGGCACCCGGGTTGCTCAGTGGTTGAGCGTCTGCCTTTGGCTCAGGGCATGACCCTGGAGTCCTGGGATCGAGTCCTGCATTGGGCTCCCTGCAGGGAGCTTGCTTCTCCCTCTGCCTGTGTCTCTGCCTCTCTCTCTCTCTGTGTGTGTGTGTCTCTCATGAATAAATAAATAAAATTAAAAAGAGAGAGAGAGAGAGAGAGAAATTAAGTAGGAAATACAGGCATACTGTGGAGATGCCAAGGCTGTGGTTCAGACCACTACAATAAAGCAAATATTGCAGTAAACTGAGTCAAATGAAATTTTTGGCTTCACAGTACATATATAAATTATGTTTACACCATACTGTAGTCTGTTAGATGTGTGATACTATCTAAAAAATACTTTAATTAAGGAATATTTTATTGCTAAAAAATGCAAACTGTCACCCAAGCTGTTAGTGTGATATAATCACTGGGCACAGATAAATTAATAGTTTGAAAATTTCGAGAATGACCAAGATGTGACACAGAGATACACAGAGAGCAAATGCTATTGGAGAAAGGGTGCTGGGAGACTTGCTTGATGCAGTTGCCACAAACCTTCCATTTGTAACAAATATAGGGGCTGTAAAGTACAGCAAAGCCAAGCAAAACACAGTAAAATGAGGACATTTCCCCAGGAGAAGCGTGCCACAGACGTCCTCTGCAATGCCCAGGGGGATTCCGTACCCCCGTCGAGCTTGCTGCTTAACCTCCTAGTGTACGGCCAGTTAGAGATGAAAATACCTCCTTGCTGTGTACACCCTCTATAGAGATGGAAGCCTCAGCTTGGTGAGGCCACAGTTCCTCAGGTCAATGGCAGGACTAGAAATCCAGAAGCAGCTACACCTGACATTAAACACAATACATGTTTTTTCTCCAAAGAGTGTTTAAATCTTGTTTTAAAAGTTGAATTAGAATTAAAAGGTTTATATTTCACATTATTTAAAGAACTATGTTATAAATCTATGCATGTAGGTAGATGTAATTTGAAACAAAATTTCCAGAAAAGAACATTTTGGAGTTTTGTTTTTAAAGCTAAAATTTTGTATTGAGGCATTTCTAGTTTTGTATTTCAATTTTGTGTAATAAGGATGAGTATGAATCTATATATGTAACTTTTCTTACAAGTGAATCTGTTACCTTTTCTGTTCTTCCATGTTTTTTCTTACTACTTATATTTTATTTCATTAGCTTAAGACCCTAGAATCTTTTTTTTTTTTTTTTATGCCAATGCTAAGTGTGGTAAGTAAAAAAAAAATTTAGGATAGCACTTACAAGCATTCAGTCTGGACACCAATTGTCTGGACCTGGCTCTGCCATTTACTAGCTGTGTGACATTGGGCAGGTGAGTTAGCCTCTCTGTGCTCAGTTTCTTTATCTGTAAAATGCAAAACATAGGGCTTATCCTTTATGAATTTTTTTTTTTTTTTTTTAGGACTCACTGAATTAGTGTAGGAGTTAATACAGGGAAGCATGTAGAACTGTGCCTGGTGTATTCTATGTATGTATGTATGTATTATTATTATTAATTATTGTCATCAACAGCAACATGATTCATCTTATTAAACATTAGAGACCACCGGTTACATAAAATATTTTGAGGGGGACTTCTCTTTGGAGCAGGAAGTATATTTCAGTCAGTTGTCCCTTAACCTAATGACAGTTATGTTAGACCTTGGCATCCAGGTGAGAGCCAGAAACCTGAATAGGGTTCTGCTTCTGCTCGCTCTGTTCCAGGAACTGCAGGACAGGAGGGGTGTTCTGGGCAGAATGTATGTCTTCTGCCCTCTGGAACTCAGCACAGAGCTGAAGAGAAGAGGTTCTCGTTCCAGAAACAACTGAGGACAGTGTGTCACCAAGGACAAGCAGAGCACTCTGAGGAGCAGGGACATTTGTGATAATAGAATAAATGCCACCAGAATGCTGTCTGTCCCCGGGGGTGATGGAGAAGGGGGAGAGAGTTTGTGTGGTGGGCGCAGGCGTTCAGATGCTCCTCAGCAGGTGAGGTGCGGGGACAGCTCATGCATCAGCCTGCGCCCTGGGAGACCAGCCCCAGACCTTCTGTGTCTCCCTGGGTTGTGACCTTCCTGTCGGAATGAGCTGGGGGCTCTGGAGTGGTTCACACCAAAGTTGGTTATTTCATCTGACCTTTGCTGAAATAACTTAAAATTAAAACTGGAAGATTTTATTTTTGCTGACCTGTTAATTAAAAATATGTTAATCAGCTTAGCAGTACCTTGAAGATAGCCAAGGGTCTGAGCTCAGATGTCCAATTACTTATTTTGTGACCCAAATACTCCCATGATCACATTCAGATGATTATTTTTACTCTTCTATCCCATGATTGTAATGTCTTTGGGCAGTGGGTTAATCAATTTGACTGCACAGGCTGATGTTAAATTAGCAGACTTAATTTTTTAAACGAGATATAGGACCAATTTCAAGTTAGATTTTGGCTGCTGTTATAGAAATACAATTTGAATGTGGGAGAAAACATTTTGAGGAATCTGATTTTAAACTTTTCAACATCTTTCTTTTAAGAATGAAGGCATCACAGGATCCCATCCTTTAATTTTTCTCTATGAGTTTCAGAATGCACAGGGCTAATGTTTAAGTTCAAGTGGAATGTAAACTAGCCAGGGGCACCTGGGTGGCTCAGTAGGTTAAGAGTGTGCCTTCAGCTCAGGTTGTGATCTCAGGGTCCTGGGATCGAGCTTCATGCTTGGCTCCCTGCTCGGTGGGGAGTCTGCTTCTCCCTCTCCCCCTATTCCTCCCCTCTGCTCAGGCTCTCTCCCTCTCTTTCTCTCAAATGAATAAAATAAAAAATACTAATAAAAATAATCTAGCCAGAGATTTCAAAAACGCTGATCATTATGAGGGATTCTTAGAAAGCATATATCCATTTGTGAAGGTGATCTGGGAATAGTTGGGAGTGATAGGTGTTGCACCATAAACATCCTCTGCTATGTTGGCAGAACGGTGGCTCCCAGAGCTCTGCTGTCCCAGTCCCTGAAACCTGTGCATGTTACTTGGCAGATATGGTTAAGTTAAGAGTCTTGAGATGGGAGGTTACCCTGGATTGTCCATGTGGGTTCTGGATGTGACCAACAAGAGGCCTTATGAGATGGAGGTGCTGGAAGTCTCTCAGACAGGGAGGAGGGGATGTGAAGGTGGGGCAGAGGGATTTAAAGATGCTCTGTGGGCTTGGAAGCAGAGCCCAGCCGTGGGATGTAAGAACACAGCTCTGGAAGCTGCAAAGGCAAGGAAAGGGATTCTCTTGTAGAGCCTTCAGAAGGGAGCATGGCCCTGTGGAGGTGTTGTTGTCATGGCATAGAAGCACTTTTTAGATTTCTAACCTCCAGAAGTGCAAGGGAAGAAATCTGAGTTGTTTTAAGCCACCTAGTTTATGATAATTGGTTACAGTGGTAATTGGTTTCATAGGAAACGGATGTGCCACTCCACCAATTAGTAAGCTTTTGGCTGAAGTGCCTTGTGTTTTTAAAAGTGAAAGTAATGCCCCAAAGTATAAGGGGCCTGTATGAAACTGGAGTAGCTTTAGCGACTCAAATCAAGGAAGAATTAAAATGCAAGAAATTTAGATGTTGACTCTGGAGCATAGATTGCTTGGAAAAGCTGTGGGAATTGATGGAACTGGTGATTCTTTACTTTCTTGGCATTTTATGACACAGCTGTGCGCTGTACCATCTGTTTTGTGGAGGAGCTGCTACTGCTGCGATGTTGTACAATCCAAGACTGTAAATTTTGCTGAGGACATGATGTCCTTCTCGACCTTTCCCTCCTTTTCTCTGTGTTCTCCTTCCAGACGCAGATACAAGTTCCCAGTGGCTGAAGTTTTCTGGAAGATGACTCTATAGGGTGTGCATACTTTTTATTTGATTTGAGATATTCTAGAAAGAAAAGGAATTCATTTTTAAAGAAATTTGATGGAATGTCAAGGATTTGACACCTTCTTGGATGAAACGGTGATAGAATTCCCTCTGGCTTATTTATTTTTTTACTATAAAGATAGGGAAGTTCTCCAGCTTAATAATGTTGTAAGAGTGAATCGTTCACATCCTTAAATTTACTAAAAGCTACCTTTACCCCAGTCTTCTTACATTTTTTTCTTTATCTGTTTTTTTTTTTCATTCTCGAGATGGGAGATTTATTTTCCTAAAAAAAAAAAAAAAAAAAAAATTAGTGGGAGAAGTCATGCTGCCACATTGACAACACCGGACTTGATGTTAATCCCCACTTGCATATTTTTCTTTTGCATCTCATTTCGATGAAATAGGCAGAACATTTTTACTACTTGAACTTGGCTTCATTTTATGCTTTGTTTTCATTAATGCTTTTCTTGCTTTGGCACAGAACACTATTTGATTCATAACACTCTAGGAGGAATGCTTAATTACTGAAAAACTTTGACTGAAATGCAGGAAGAACATTCAGGGGAACATATTTGTTCAGGTTTGGTTTATGTGACTTTCAAAAATAGATTAAATCATTGCATCTAAACCAAATTGGTTCTTTCATTGAAAGGATTTGATTGTGAGTGGAATAGAAAGAGAGAGTGTCGAAGGCTTCTTCTTTTAACTTCAAATGCCTTAAAAGGAGAAACAGAATGCATCACAGTGCTCCTGCTGGCAAGGGACCAGGGTCTTCTTGAGGCTTTTCCAGAATACTTTACATAGTGTGGCAGAACTGAACGTGATAATTGACTTTCAAATCCATTCTGTGTTCATTGAGACCGCTCAGTTACTAAGAACACCTAATTTAAAAACAAAAATAAAGAAAGAAAAACAACACTGGATTATGAATTAGAAGACTAGGATTTCTGGTTTTGGAGTCATCAGGATTCATCACTTCCTGTCCACGTGACTCTAGACAAGGGCTTTCAGTGCGCCAAGCTTCCATTTTTTCATTTGCAAAGTAGCAATATCTGCCTTGCTTCCATTCAGGATTTTTTGGAAGATTTAGAGATTTGGTATATGGGAAAATTTCCTAAAATATAATTTTATATAAAAAGAAAAGCTTAATCATGAAGGTGTTTTGATCCTGCTGAAGTCAGAGAAGAGTAAACTTTTCGTACACTTGTTTTTGGGTGGCGTGAAGAAGAATCAGCTCTACTCTTAAGCAGTGAAGGGGGGCTGTGTCAGCTCCTGTGTCTTCTAGGAGCCACAGTTGTGATTTCCTCTAACTTTGGCACCAGGAACCTAAGATTGATGAATACCCTTTAGCCTTCATCCATCTCCATATGATGATGAAGGTTTCCAGATTCTTCCAACTTAAATCCCTGGCTAAGAGAGAACAAGGTGTCTGTGCAAAGAAGAACAAATGTGGAGAGAAATAAGATTTTTAAAAGAGATTTATTTATTTATTTTAGAGAGGGGGAGAGAAACAGCATGGAGGAGAGGGCAGAGAGAGAGAGAGGGAGAATCTCAAGCAGACTCAGTGTTGGGCAAGGAGCCTGATGCAGGGCTTGATCCCAGGACCCTGAGATCATGACCTGAGCCAAAACCAAGAGCTGGACACCTCACTGACTGAGCCACCCGGCACCCAGAGAAGTCACATTTTGATATAGGATAGTATTGTTTGCATTTGTGTTGCATACTGTTATTTGTCATGACTGTCCCTCAAATTGTTGGATTCCTGGTTATTAGCTGGGTGATATAGCTTTGCTTTTAGCTGATACCTGGGCCGCAGGTTCTGGACTAGAATATTTGCAGGTACAGAGCTAGGTGTTCTCAAGTTCTTTCATTAGGCTGTTGTCTCCAGTACATCAAGATACTGTTTCCTTTGGATTCTGAATAGTGAGAAGTGATATTGCACAAGTAATTGTGGCATCAGAAAGTTTTTACTCTTGACATTGGCTACTGAATCAGCTACATGAAAAAGTTCTGTCATAAAAAGAATGTATTTCCTTGACTTAGTGTAAACTAAGAACAAGATGTATTCCAATTTTGTATCATAGTGAATAATGGAGATGAGAGGAATTAATCACTATTACCACATCAGAAGTCTCTTGAACGTGATACACTTTTGACTGTAGGAGTATGTTGCATGGTGGGAAACACAGCTATCCTGTTCATCACCTCAGGAGTTAATGAATCTATTGTAATTATTTACTGTATGTGAATTCCATAAGGGTTTGGATGAGTTCATGAATTAAAGAGCCATCAGTGGCTACCAAGAGAACTCAGAATATTTCCAGCTTTTAATATTGATGTGAGGAAAGACCGTATTTGGTACTCATGGCCAGAACGTGGAGTGACATTTGAATGACTTAAGACAGTAGCAGCTTCTAATTATGTGTCTGTTGGAATTGGCATGGTAGACTAAATGGATTCTGATTCAGTTTATTTGGCAATTTTGTGTGTTTGTGTATAATGATTGTCATCAAAAATATGTTTCAAACTTGTTTAACTAGGTTTTTGAATTGATACTTGAAATTATATTGTATAGCATTCCAATCCCTCAAGAGGGATTGGAAAGATAATCCCAGGTTAAAATCCTAGTTGGAAGGTAAATGCAAAGGAGTCTGATATATACCAATACATGTAAAATATTGTGAGCTTTGCAGTAAATTGGAAGAAAGGTCTGAAGTATAAATTTAAGAACACGCAATTTCATTTATTTTAATGATCAGCTGTAAATGGAACAAAGCTAACAATGATTCTTTTAAAAAATCCCATAACCCAGAGATGAGACTCCTTTGCAACTGAAAACATTAGACTCTTGTAAGGATACATAAATGAGCAGTTACAAAGGACTTGAAAATGCACGTATTTAAACCATGTTATTTACCTACCAGTTGTTTGTACTTACCAATCCAGAATTAAAGCATCACATGTGAATCATATGAAATTGCCATTTTGTCGGTCAAAGTCTGTCCAGTATTGGAGTATTTATGTGTTCAAATTCACATAATTCTTTCAAATTAAGCAACAATCATTTATTATATTATTATAATATAATAATGCCACAGTGCTTGGTGTCTTATAAATCCTTAGTAGGATTTGACATTGTTAAAGGAATGAATGAGACAGTAAATAAATGGAAGTTTGAATGAGTGAATGAGTGTGAGTTTTGGGCTGGGCGTTGTGCTGGAGGTTATGGGGGATAAAATGGAAAATGGCATGCTTTTTTTTTTTTTTTTTTTTTAGGATTTTATTTTTAAGTAATCCCCACACCCAACATGGGGCTCGAACTCACAACCCCAGGATCAAGGGTTGCACGCTCCACCAACTGAGCCAACCACATGCCCCTCTTAAGATTTCTTTCAAAGTTCTTTCCAGATTCCATGGAATTATTATTATTATTATTTTAAATCATGCTGGTCCTGCAGATGTTGCCTCCTCAGGGGGTCCGTTCCTGGGTGTCCTATCAGGAAGAGCCCATTGCCATGCCCATAAGAAATCTTCTGCTTCTCAGTGTGTCTCTAGTTCCCTTCTGTCTCTTACCACTATTTGAAACAATACGCTTTCTAGTTTATAAAGTGATACATTGTTTTTGTTTACTCCAGTGAGGTCCATGATTAGAATCACCTTGCTCATTCAACAGTGTATTCATTTCTCAAATAAATGAATAAATGGATTGTTTGAAAAGAAACCATCTAGTGAGATCTGCTGATTTGCCTAGAGGTGTACCCAGAAGTGAAGTGTTAACGTGAAATTCTGACTTTTTGCAGAATTTAAGATATTAGAATGATGAGGCCTTGGGCCCATGTGAGTGGACTGACACCATAGTGCTGTAGGGATCCTGGGACTCTAGAACCAGTATTCACTCATTCAGCAGTTGTCTGTTGAATGCCTACTAAGCGCTAGGCACTGGATATTAGTGGATCATGGAAGAAATCTAAAAGTGGACTTTCCTAGTCCCAGCCTATTGCTCCTGTCATTGGTTGCCATGGTCACCTGCTTTTGCAGATCTGGAGAGTGGTTGTAAGCTTCTGCTGGCACCTACCTGATACCCACTGCTTGGCCAGAATTGGTACATGGTTGTAAGATTGCTTGGCTTCTTTTCTTTTTGAGGCATTGATTTTTTTGCCACTCTATTCACTGTTGGACCTACAAGGGTTCTGATCAGCATCCTCTAGGACCAGTGAGACTCTGTCCTATGGTTCAGTTCTTCCTTGTAATTCACTTTCCATTTGTCACATATCACTAAGCTGTTACTCTGTACTATGTACCAAGAACAAGGTGATGGACAAGGCAGACATGGCTGTGGAGTCCCACGGCACTTCCTTCATGCCAATGAAGATGGGAAGTCATAAAAGTTACAGCAGTGAGGTGGGAGGAGGCTATGGAAAGTCCAGAAGGTTGTGGGGTAGATAGCTAGGGGATAGCAATTGGAGGAGTTTAGGAAAGGCCTCACAGAGGCTGTGATGTGACACCAGGGGGAGGCAAGGGCCTGGGAAAGGCTGCTCTGTGCAGAGGGAGCTGCATGATGGGAGGCCAGGGTGCAAGAGAGCTTGGGGCAGTGCAGAACTGGATGTTCTCTGTCTGGCCAGTATCAAGCGCTGTGTCAGCAGTGTGCCTTGATGGGAGCTTTACAAACCACCCATTTTGCAGCCTGGAGAATGGACTAGGGGAGGACGACATTGGAGGCAGAGAGACCAGTTTGGGAGCATCTTCAGTGGCCCATGTCTGATATGGTGCCAGGTGTTATTAGCAGCAACAGTGAGAGGGAAAGAGGTCTGTTGAACAGGAATGTCGGGGGCTCAGTGTATAGGATGCTGTGAATGCTGGATGTTGTAAGAGGAGGAGGCTTCATGATGAAGAGGGAGGTGACACTGGCTTCTTGCTTCATCTTTCAAAGAAGGGATGCTCCATTCCCAGGTGAGAAACCAGAGAAGGCGTGTTCATCATTGCTGGTGTTGGGGATGAGGGGATGAATTCAATTCTTCGGATTTTAATACTTGACCCACTCCCAGTGACTCCTCTCTCCTCATTTGTTACCATGACCTCATAATCCAGTTCCAGAAGTGCTTCCCCACACTGCCTTTTGTACGTTTCCGCAGCCTTCCGTGGTGGCCTCTTCTAGGATGGAACCTGACTCCTGCCTGGGTCACTATCTGGCAGTTACAGGGCCTGTTTCCCTTCCTTTGTAGGCTAACCTAGGGCTTACGATGTAGTCTTTATAGACATCACATCAAATTTGGAAGCCAAGGAAGAGGAAAGACCTCAGGAGCATCTCCTGTAAAACGTTATAAGCATCTGTAACCATCTGGTGGAGAAGGCGTGGCAAAGCACGTCTGATAGGAGAGTGGATGTATTCCTGTGGAAGGTGGTTGAGGCACGCATAGGCCAGATGTGATGGTGGCATTGGGTAAACTGTGAATGAGAAGTCATACTGTGCCACATGGTACTTCTTTTTTTTTTTTTTTTATTTATGAGAGACACACAGAGAGAGGCAGAGACACAGGCAGAGGGAGAAGCAGGCTTCCCACGGAAGCCTGATGTGGACTCAAACCCAGGACTCCAGGATCACGCCCTGGGCCGAAGGCAGACGTTCAACCATGGAGCCACCCAGGTGCTCCATGGCACAGCTTTCTAAGGCTGTGGACATCCCCTCTCTCCGAGGACCTGGGTGGTGTGTAAATCTGCACCAGGTGTTCTGGGATAGTTTTGACTTGAAAGTAACTTGACGATAATAGAGCTAGAAACCAGCAACTCTAGGGCGATGGTCAAAGAGCCACTGCTTCCTCATCAAAGCACGTGCTCTTTTATTACAGTGATAAAACAGTGAGATCTAATTGTAGGAGAACTCCCCCACGTAGCCTGTTAAAATTATTTTATTTCGAGTAAAATAACACCTATGCTACCTTACAGATTTCATCCCACCTCTAACAGGAATAGATACTGATTGTTCTATGAGAAATTGACCCCCATTTCATTGTTAGTTGTGCCAAGCATAACAGTAAGATCAACTTTTAATAAATACTCAGTAATTACTTAATTTTGAAGGTTATCTTGGCACAAGCCCAGGCTTCAGAACAGTTACAGAGAAGGGCCGTCTGTAGGTATCATGGCAATCCTGGGGCAGGTGTGTGTGGTTTGGGGGGCATGGTGCCCACATGGTGGGGCACTTGTGGGTATGGAGGCTGACTGTGTTCTAGGACCTCAGAGCTGGGACCTGCTCTTCTGGGAGCTCACCATTGGCTTTGGATGTAGATACTTTTTTATTTTTCTTTTAAGATTTTATTTATTTATTTATTTATTTATTTATTTATTTATTTATTCATTCATTCATTCATTCATTCATTCATTCATTCATTCATGAGAGACACACAGAGAGAGGCAGAGACACAGGCAGAGGGAGAAGAAGGCTCCCTGCATGGAGCCCAATGTGGGACTTGATCCCAGGACTCCAGGATCATGACCTGAGCCAAAGACAGACGCTCAACCACTGAGCCACCCAGGCATCCCCAAAACTTTGTTTTTATGGTTTCATCACTCTCTCCACATGGCTGCTTGCTGTACTTGCCCACAATTAGTAAGGGCACAACAGACACACACAGAGATTTCCCACCCCATCAGCCTCTGATCCCTAATTTTGGTGTGCAAGAGACTCAGGGCCTTTGCTTTCAACCCTGCCCTGTGAGGTGCACTTTGTTGTACGTTAGACTTGGCCTCCTCTTTAAATAGGATTCTTGACAGTTGTCTCTCTAAAAACTGGGTCACATAAGATTGATGATAGTTATTAGCAGCCCAAGCCAAAGTTTTCAAAAGAGACCCTTTATATTAATGTTTTGCTTAAAAAATTTGAACTTTAAGTATGTATGAATACATTTTATAGCAGTTAAATGTAGATCGGAACAAACTAAGAAGAAGTCAGGTAATTTTAGCACCTTCTGACCCATGGTTTGAAGTTAAAACTATATGTGTAGTCTGCTGAAAGAGTGTCCTCATTACAGCCAATATAAAATTAAAATTTTACAACTAAATTGACCCCTGTCTAATGCTAGTTCCATCTTTAAATGATTCTAAAAGAAAGTCTGAATTACCCGGTTCCTTCTATTCTTTCCTCTGTCTGTAGCCATCATGTAAATTATTCTGGTTAGATGTGTTAATTTAATTATACTGGAAACTTTCTCATGAGCTTGAGAATCCCTTCCCTCATCCACGATGCCATTCCTCTTGATATCTACTTAGGCTTTTTGGTTTTATTTTTGGAATGTTTCATCTGGCTCTGTCCTTGATGAATGTGGAGAGTAGCTGCTAGGGTGACAGTTAATCTGCCAGGACAGATTTCTGATTGCTCATTTAAGTCTCTTCTTATCACTGATCACTGAAATGATCAACCAGGAAGTCAAAGTCAATGAAGAACACCATGCCACCCATCCGTGAGCCTGCACTGTATCTCCTGGCAGCAATTAGAGAATAGACCACTGTCCTAGCTTTACGAATCCAGTCCCCCTGTTGGGAAGATCTGCTGGCAGAGGTATTTTGGGTGCTATTGTGCTCCCTCTCTGGGGTCCTCCCTCAGGGTTCAAGGTCTGAGGCTCTGTGTGTGAGGGCACTAGCACTCAAGCTGCTCTGCTTTCCTGAAGAGGGTGATTAACTCTTCTCCAAGGGGTTCAGGGAAGGTTTAACCGCCTCCCTTGTGTCATCAGAATGTGTTCTGACAGTCTGTGTGCCTCCCCACAAGGGGGAGATGAGGCTGTGATCCATCTGGTAGCCTATTACCTGTTCCCCCAAACACGGAGGCTGCATCTGAGTTCTCCCCCTGGTAATTAGTGAAATGGCTGATGGAGTCAGGTTGTAATTTGAAAGTTTGAGTCACAGAAATATGAAGTATAATTTAAAAACATTGCACTAAATGGATTTCTTCATTGGTTGAACCACACCCAGTGAACTGTCTGTGGAAAGCGAGATGCTTTGGTCTTTTGGGAACTAATAAAGTGAGCGCTAGATCCAGGAGGGGAGGAGGGAAGTGGGCATCATATCCGTCGTCCCCCTGCTATGTGAAACTGCTTATTACTATAATAATGTTGGATGTTTCTAGAACACTTTCTTCCTTTAAGTTGTATTTTTCTGCCCAAATAGAAGATGAACGGTGAAGCTAATAATTCAGACTTTTAATTCTTCCGCATTATGAAGAATGTTGCAATTTTTGTTCAGGAGAAATTATGAGGTGAAGAATTTTGATTTCTGACAAAAATGCAGTTATAGGAATGCTGAAGATGGTTGGGCATCGGGCTGTTACACCAAGTAGAGGGGATTAGGAAAATAGAGAGGAATGTCTAAGCCTTTGGATGAGGTCATAGATTGAAAGAAAACCAACAAATGCCCCTCAACCTTCAGTTGGCACCATGATGTAATCCACTGATGGCGTCTGTAGCAATATGACTTCTGTGCTTAGGACCCACCAGTGATGAAGCTTCACGTGGCCTGGCCCTCGGCCCTGTTTGTCTTCATTCACCACTTTCTCCCATGCTTCACCCTCCCGCTGCGGTCACCAACATGCTCTTCCTTTAACTGCTGAGGGATGCCCATGGTTTTACCTTCCCCTCTGCTCCGCATCACCAGCTCAGGAGCATCACTTCTCTCTTGAGGTCAGTCTGTCCCCTCACTGTCCTCTGTTCTCCTTCACACTTGTTATCACCCGCTGTTACAGCACGTACCTGTATTTATTGATTTGTTCTCTGTTCCCTCTCCTGCATCCATTCCCGGCGAGAACAGTGACTTCGTCCTCCTCCACTGTATCTCTGGCAGAAAGTTTCTGGGAAAGAATGGAGGCTCCGACACATCTAAAATGAGTACTGCATTTGTAAGAATTAACATCCTTTGTGGAAACTGTATTTGTGAAAAATAAACATTTGTGTTTCTTTGGTTTAATAACAGTAACATGGGGGAAGATTGTAATTCATGATCTGGGACCAATTAGTATGCTGGGAGAGTTGGCATCAGATGCCTTTCCTTGAGCACTTTCTCTGGGCCCGGCATGACTCTGGACATTTACTGTCATAAATGATACCAAGTGTTGGGTTTTGAAGAAATGTATGACTTGAAAGTAATCTTGGTCCCAGGACAACAAGCAGTTTTATACTAGCCCTGGTGTCTAGGAAATGGACTTGTCTGTCTATAGTCAAGAATGATGTCACTCTAAGAGTGGGACCCTTGTGCTGACTTTCATCAATGACAAAGTATCCAGTGTTGGAAGTGTTCATAAACTTCAAACGTACGCAACTGTAGGATGGGATTTAAAATACAAGGGGATGGCCTCACGTGAATGTCAAACCACTTAGGGTTAGCCCTAGGACGCGGGCTGCAAGTCAGTGCAGTGGCATCTGATGGAACAAGCAGGCATTGTGATGCCGTGATGCCTGGCCCTGTGTGTGCTCTTTAGTCCGCCTGGTGGGACCTTGTATGGGAGACAGTCTCTGGGGACACCAGCTCTCAGGGGCAAAACAGGTGTCACCCATCAGCCTGCTGTGTGTTCGAGAAATAACCTGTGTCTGGGCCCTGGGGCTGTTTTAGTGCTCCCCCTCTGCTGGAGCCCTCCCTGCTGCCTTAGATCTCTCTCGATGTTCCCATGGGAACCAGGCACAGTGTCAGGGACGTCTCTCCCTCGTGGGGCATGGAGGACAGGAGTGCCCCTCTTGCCTGCTCCGAGTCCTGCAAATGGGTGAGAGCATTCAAACTGCTTCGAATACTCTCCCTCTCTTGCTCCTTCTTCGTTTAAATCCTGGAAAGGCCAGAGGTGCTATTCCTTTCAATGATAGCTGTATCCCAGGGATTCACGGATCTCCCAGATTATTATTTGTGCATGTACCGTATGCAGAGTACAGTGCAAAATGATCAAGGAAAGGGACGGGGAGATGGCCCACAGCTGCCCTGGTACAGGAGAGGAGTGTAGGGGCGATGGCCTTGTACGGGAGGTGAGAAAGGGTACTGCTCCTGTTTGGAAACCTCCAATTCCTCACATGGCTTTTGGACACTTCCTTTGCCACTTAATATTCTCCTTTTTATTCTGCACATAGAGAAGCACCCAGAAGAGTGCATGGCTATGTCTGTGTATATAGACATTATAATGTATATATAATGTATATATACATTACGATTATTATGTATAATATACATTATATAGTATTATATATATATACACCTTATAATAGAGTATTTTACACACATATTTTACACACACATTTTCTCTCTCATTCATACATACATATGTATATTTCAATATCTGTGCTGTGTATATAATATACTATTATATAAGATATATATATTATATAGTATTATATATACACCTTATAATAGAGTATTTTACACACGCATATTTTCTTTCTCGTTCAGACACACATATGTATATTTCAGTATCTGTCTTTAGAGTAAAAGATAATTTATCAGCAATTTAAGTTCTCTTATCTCAGCCACCTATAGTTAAAAATGTAAATATATGTGGATTTTATTTTTCTATGGTATATTAAAATGTCAGTAACAGGCTAGAGCTTAATGTGTATTAGTAAACATTTCAACACAGTTCTATGAAACTGCTAATGTATTTTGTGAATCAAATGTGTTTTAATTGGAGAAAACCTGTCTTAGTAGAAGGTTGCTAATTAATCTTTTTGCCTAGTCTTTGTAATATATCATCATAAATATCAGGAAAATCAGAGTAAGAAATTCTAGCCTTGCACAGTGGCCATTTAGATTAGTGTCTGTTTTTTTTTCATAAAGGCAAGGATAGTTAATTTTTTTTTACTAGGGCTTTAGTTTGATGTTTGATGAGCAGTTTAGCTTCTGAAGATGTTGATGAAAGATTCCTATGGAGTAAAGATCCAGCTTAGAAGCAATGTGTTGGCAAGAGCAAAAGGCAGGGAGAGACCCATGAGGGAGTAAGTGTACTTGACCCTAGACCACAAATGTGTTCCTCTTCTGAAATAAATGCAGTGTGGGTGGGGCCAGGCATGGACCACAGCCTGGAGCTCTGTGCACAGAGTTGCCAGGTAGCAAATACTTTAGTGGAAGTGTCGCTCAAACATTGCAGGGGATATAGTTCTACTAAGACATTGTTCACTGGTTATCCCATAAGCAAATTTAACTGGGGGTCTTGGATTTTATCTGGCATCTGCTACTCAGGGCACCTCTGTGTGGGCTCTTGTGCTTGGTCAGCCTGGATTAGCTCAGTGTAGTCCCTGGTGGCAGAGTGTTGAAGTCTGGATCAGTCAAGAGAAAATGAGTCATCTTGATTGCATAACAAGGCACACATTGATGAAAAATGCATACATCAAGAGCTACCATGGTTAAATCTTTGGAATATTTGGTTCAGACAACTCTTCACATGTGTCTTACAAGCAGAAGTTGCCTTATCATTTGGAAAGAATATTGCTTCAGAGGCCTCATGGGGATGGCATCTGCCCCACTGTCATGATCAATATATGGCAAATTTACAAATGATCGAGTCCGAACCATGTGTTGCATTTAGTAATGTATTATAGTAAACAAATTGAATTGAGGATTAATCAAAACTTCATAAACTGGTATTAAATTGACTTAGTGATTTGCAACTGGCTCTGTTTGGTGGTTGGCCTCTTGACAATAACTTATTAAAAAGTAGCGATTTCTTCTTAATTGCATATGTTGTGCTGTAGGGTGATGCAGAAGATATTAAAATGTGAGTAACAGATGGATGCTTGCTAATGGTGCTTCACATCCTATACATTTTTTTCATTCTTGTTTTCCATTTATTTATAAACCTGTTTCGGTATAATATAACCTTCATTTTGCTAGACAGCACTAGCTTTGGCCTTTTAACTCACTTTTCCTACACTTTCTTATCCCAATTTCTTTTTGTTGTGTTATTACATGATGGAAGAATTTCTGTGCTCTGGAATCCATTTGGAGTTCGGTTTTTGTTATAAGTGGATGGAAGTTGATACATAATGAGGTTGAAACACTTTTAAGATAATGACAATATTGGCATATTGATGATTGTGGCTTTGTTATTTATCTGCTATGGCTGTAGTTTCTTTATTTCTGGTGATAAAAAATTAAAGAATCAAAGCATCCATTCTAGACCAGGGGAGAGAGCTCAGTTGTCAACCTTCGTTCTCCGATGTGAGCTTTTTTGTAGGGCCTACTGTGCATAAAGCATTGACTGATATTTAGAGATATAGAAGGTGTTTCTCTGATTTCAAATAGCTTGCAGTTTAATGGGGGGAAGAGAAAACATATCCAGACAATTAGATCAATGAGGCATTATTCATATTCCATTGGGAGCAAGGCTTCTTTGTGCCATTATTAATAGTACAATTTCTGTGATTTTGTACTGCATTAATTACCAAATACACCCATCATTTCTATCCATTTCTTGCCTTTTTTTTTTTTTAATTTGGCATTTGATGACTTTTTTTTTAAGTAATGGAAAGTTGACTCAGATGGGGACGGAAAGAGAATATAGAACCAACAGTAACATATTTGATGTTTTCCCAAAAAATAATTGTTTTTCAATTGCCTCATAAAGGTTTGTGAAATTTTAAGAGTAGTAACACTTGGGACTCTTGTGAAGTCTCCTGTTGGTGATGGTCGGGCAGTCATCCCTTTTTGTGACTAGCTGGTCCCGTCTCCCTTGCTCCCCAGCAGGTGGCACCACCAAAGCACAAGCATCCTCTTCCCACCAGAGGGAAGGGCTGGGACCTTTCTATGCTTATGTTTACACCCACTGCTTTGCGTTTACTCATTTGATTGTGGCATTATCATAATTGCAGCATGCATACATTTTCATTATGTTCCTTTTAGCTTGCAGTAACTGATATATCTATTGATAGAGCGAGTTCTATAATTGTTAATCACATACACAAAACAAACACAAAATACAGAACAAAAACACATGCTAACACTATTGAACCCAACCCAGCCCAAAGCATGGTAAACATTGGCTCTTAATGTTTGTGGTTTAAGTCCAACTCTAACACCAGTCTTGGGTCTCATTGGCCCCAGGCCTGACAAGTTCATTGGGTCACAGTTGGTTATTATAGCACATGTATGGCATACCCATGGGAAGTGAGCAGCTACAGAGAATATATGCTGATCGTTTTGTGGTATGAGGCTCATCTACCGTTCTATGATGTTTTGCTCCCTGGTGCCTTATTGTGGGCTGAGAAATAGACTGGTGAATCCCATATCTGCATTGTGGCTGTGCCTCAGTGAGGATCCACACAACAGTCTGAGAGAGCTGGAGTATAACAACTCTGTCTTAAAAAAAAAAAAAAAAAAAGCCTTAACTTCCAGAAATTTGTACTAAGGTTTCTAACATTTATTCCTGAACTGAAATAAAATAACAGCAAAGTTTGTTGTAATTTTCTTAAAAGAGACGGATGGATTGTGAATGAAAGTCATATTCCTTTAGGGCGGCAGTGCCATACTTTAGAGTCTTTATGTTTGTTTATGATAATGATGCTCTGAAATGCAATGTCGTGATTTTGTTGTTCTAGAAACTCTTTGGTATATAGGTAACAAATACATCTTTGAGCGTGGGCCCAGAATTTGTACTCTGTGGGCAATAATTGCATCCAGTTTCAGGAAATGGTTTCTCAATTCTGGATGAATGGATGAGATACTTCATCAGGGTTAATTTTGTATTAAGCATCGTAAGCTATGTTGGTTGATGGCAGGAAGCTTAGGAACACTTGACTCCTATTTCTGAGCATCTACCATCTGCCAGGATCTGGAAGGAAATAACAGTGCAAGAGCCAGGGCCAGGTACAGGAACACTTTACTGGGCCTTTGCCCCAATTCCAACTTACTAGCTGCTGCCTGCCAGGCCCCTTTCTCCTCACTTCTCTGCTTTCACCCCTCACCTTCATCTGAAGCAAGAGTAAATGTGTTGCTGGATCAGGGCCTAGATCCCAAAGCAGGCCACGTTTTCCTCTTTCCCCATTTCCCTGCAAACCTTTGTCTGAATCTTGACCTGACCCCTTTCACTATGGAGGAAAGGCTGACCCCCCCAAAACATCAGCCCAGTCTACATAAAAGAAGGAAATATGGAACAAGCCTGCAGTTCCCAGTGCCTAGGACTTCTCTGGCTTTAGGGCTGATGCTTGGCTTCTCAGGCTGTGTGAATCCAGGTGGTCATACTGGTGCTCCTCTGGGTTCCAAAGAGACGTGAGAGGCTGTTGTGAGCCTACTCCTCACCCGGTGGACTCCTGCCCCTGTTTCTCCTTTCCCATCTAAGTCTGACTTTATGGAAAAGAAGCACTTGTCCTGGGGGCACAGTGAAACATTGATTTCGTGGAACACATCTGTTAAAAACACCTTTGAACTTGGGCACTCGCCTAGCAGACTGGGAAGGATGGGTGGGAGGAGCCATGAGCATCCTGAGCCAGCATCCCTCAGCTGTGGCGTCTCTGGCGCTCCTGAGTGAGGGCAGGCCTTGAGAGCTCTGTGGTAGGCTGGAACACGTACGTGTAAGGTGCTCATGACTCTCTGTGGCAGCAGAGTGGTGAGAAGTGGTTCTCTCCAGCTATGCGCGTGACCCATCAGGTTTTTTTAATAATATCAATAGAAAAATGTTTTGGGGGCAATAGAAACATCAAAGGCACAGATTTATTCAATAATTTAAAAATCAGCTGTTACGTGTTTCTGTTGAGGTGACCAAAGGGACAGATCAGTGAACATTACTGATGCCTCCCATTTGGAGGTACAGGTACTTTAGTGACTTACAGGGTCAGCGGGACTGCATTGGGCGCGGGGCCCCCGGGCTTTGGCGGGGTCAACGTTGGCTGGCCTCTGTGTTCATTCCTGTTTGCAGCTTTGCCTACGCTGGTCTTCCAACTGGATGAACATCCAGTTCACCAAGTTAGAGCACAGTAGAGTGCATCTGCCTTTGAGTGCCAGCCAAGAGGCAAACAGGCCATTACACAATGAGGAAAGAGGGACTGAGTCTGACACGTAGAGGCAAAATGTTCCCGAAGGCAGATCAGCCCAGTGGTTCAGAGCGGCAATGGCTTGAGACAGGCTCGTGGCTGAATCACGGCGCATCACTGTATTTGCTGTGTGACCCTGGGCAAGACACTGACTCCTCTGGCTCATGCTCCTCTTCTGCAAAATGAGGACATCTTTTGGGGCTCTTCTGAAGATGGATCATCACCCCCTGTAACATGCTTACATGCCTGGTGCCTTCAAGTGCTGGCTCGGTGTTAGTGGACACAGCCTTGATTGTGAGCCTCCTTTAGCTGACACTATGCCACTCAAGCTTAAATCTCAGATATCATGAGGTGTGCCCGGTTATCAAGATGTCTGAGCTCCGGCTGCTTCCCCATCATCTCTTGCAGACTTCACCCCAAAGTAAGTGTGTCCAAACACGGTGGGCTCTGTCTTTGAAAATAACATAGGAAGGCAGCAAGCCTCAAAATGTGCAAGGCTTTATTATTATTTTTATTTTAAATAAAAAGATACTTGAGCATAATGGTTTTTGAGGCAGTATGAACAAAATGGTCATGATTTTCTTGGGAAACCACTGATGTTAAGTATTTCTGGGCCGGTTATCGTTAGGAGCTCATCGTTCTCCATCAAGTGTGGAAGCTGATTGTTTCCTTATCATTGGCTTCACTGGCTCCAAGTGTTTCGGAGAGAAATATCATGTCCCTAGAAGTCTCTAATACACTGAGCTAAAGGGGGAAAGACAAATGGCACCATATGATACTCTCTTTAATAAGGCAGTCCATTTAGAAGACCATACCAGATTAACTAATTTAAAAGACAAATATTGGATTCGTATGCAAGGCTATTTTAAGGCCTTTTTATTCATGCATATTAAAACACAAATGAGCAGTGATTATCTCAAATAGGCTGCTCAGAATATTGTCCTTCCTGGTAGCTGGTTGCAGGGTGTGTGTGGTTTTATGGGCTTTAAAAATATCCTCACAGAGTAATTTGTAAGTTATGGAAGTGTATACCCATCAATAAAAAGTGAAGAGTCAAAGCCGTTCTTCTAAAGACCCAGCCTTCTTCAGGTGGCTTACCAAATATTCCAGGATGATGGTTTTGGCTTGACCCCTAGCAGGCAGGCTGGGTTGTATAGGGGAGAGAGCATAGGCTTCAGATTTTAACAACTCTGAATTTCAAATTTGACCCTGGCACTTACCAGCTGGGTTAAATTAGGCATTTTTCCAATGTGAAAAATGCATATAATAATATTTATTTTGGGCTGTATTCACTGCAACTTCAGTCTGCTTCCAAACAGTCATGGCAAAAACAAAACAAAACAAAACAAAACCAAAAAACAGTCATGGCCTGAGTAGACAGTCTAGGTGGAAGTTTTTAGTGCTTCCTTATGGAATAAGTTGAAACAATTATATTACCCTTAAGCTTCCTCTAAAATGCATCTTATTAAAGCATGCATTAAACACATTCTTCAGTAGTGGACTTTACTTTTGCTTAGAAGTTAATTGGAGAAATATTTAGTGCCCCCTATGTTAGGGCATGCTGGGGATACACCAGCTGACCTTCCTCCTGAAGCTTCCAATCTAGTGTGTGTGGATGAGGGTGGGGGAGCCAGTCATCCCTGAATATGGTTTGGTACAGTTTACAGTTTGGGAAAATTTGAATTTTGACCAGATGTTGGTTAGAAGACATGAGAAGTGATGCATTGGGCACTTTGGCTCAGGCTGAGTGGTCTGAGGGTGCCTGTGCTGGGCGGGAGCAGAGCATCTACTCTTACCTCTTATGCTTATGAAGGCACTCCTATGGCTATGACTTAGAGAATTGGTGTGGATCAGCATTATTTTCGCTAAGAAAGGAAACACTAGAGAAAAGCCCAAGGACACTCCCTTGTAGTGCTCTCTGTTGACCACTTAGCAACTAGAATGTCTTAGAAACCCTCAGCCGCTCATGAAGACAGTCATAAAATGGGAGTCTGTTAAATGGCCTCTTGGATTTTTGCACGAGCTGACTTCCTTCAAACTGGATGCTTCTTTTGACATAAAAGAATAGATAGTCTATGTGCACATATGTAGAGAATACACTTAGGGGTGCCTGGCTGGCTCAGTCAGTAGAGCAAGGGACTCTTGATCTTGGGGTTGTGAGTTCGAGCACCATGCTGAGTGTAGAGATTACTTAAAAAAAATCTTTAAGAAAAATAAAGAAACAGAATATATTTAAAACTAGATTGGCAGCTCTGCCATTTTGGTGTGAAAACCAAGAATGTTTTGTGAACACCCACAGCATTTCATTTTTAAGTATCAATGGGAACATACTGAGTTCCAAGTGAACACTGTCCAGAATGAAGCCAGCATTTCTTCTGACCTGCACTTTCACAGTCAGTCAACCTTCTTTGTCTCTATAAGATATTGCCGTGCCCAGAAGAAAGGAAATATTAATTTTTTTCATCCTCAGTTTCTTTTTAAAAATAATCTTATATCCCTTATACCGTGGTCTGAATGTTTATGTTCCTCCAGAATTCATATGTTGAAATCCTATCCCATAAGGGTGATGATAGTAGGTGAGGCCTTCGGGGTATGATTAGGCCATGAGGGTGGAACCTTGTTCCCTCCCTCCCTTGAATGGGATGTGATTAGTGCTTTTATAAAAGGGATCCCACAGAATTCCCTGGCCTCTTCCATCATGTAAGGATACAGGGAGAAGTCTGTAACCTGGAAGAGGGTTCTCATCCCACTGTGCTGGCACTCTGATTTTGGGCTTACAGCCTCCAGAACAGTCAGAAAAATATTCCTGTTGTTTCTAATTTTTGGTCTGTTGGTCTCTGGTATTTTGTTACAGAATCAGCAGATGAAGACACCAGAGCAAACACTGCATACCTCAAACCAATTAGAAAGTCTAGTGGCTAGAGAACTGATTTGGGTTAGAATCTGATACTCTAGCCAGTTGGATGTTCCGTGCGGATATGAGGCCACAGTGCTAGTCCTTTGCTTAGTTTCTATGAATAGAAATTGGTGGATGTGGAATGCAGTCACTGGCTTTCTGTCAAAAACTTGTGAAGGGTCTGAGGTTTGGCCCTACTTGCAAGCTGATGGTTAACCTGCCACAGCTTCATGGATGCTGGCAGAAGGTATGAGACTCCCGGTTCAGAGATACAGAACTTCATTTCTATCAGCACAGCAAGCAGCATGAACCTCATGTTTGCACTGACTCTCACTGCTGACCCCAAACCCGAAGTCTCACAGGGATAGGCATGGAGGGCCCAGGTAAATTTTGTACATGTGGTGGATGTGCATCATGGCTGAGAAACCCCAAGTTTAAGAAATCCAGATCACTGATAACCACATGCAAATCCAACCAATGTTTGCCCCAGAAAGACATCTTTTATTACATGGGGCAGTGATCAGATCTGCCCTCTGCTCTTGGAAAGGGACACTATCTCTGTCTTCCAAGACTTGTTGTTATACAAACATCCTTGGGAAGATGGTTCTGAACAAACGTTGTCAGTGCCTCTGTTGTTAACATGTTTAGAAACATGAGATACCCAATGGTGGATTATTTACGAACACTCATATATGTGCGTTGACAGCTCTTCAAATTTTAAAGGTTTGTGACTTTGTTTTTGCCCTCTTTTTTTTTTCTTTTAAAGATTTATTTATTTGAGAGAGAGAGAGAGTCCACAGAGGGAAGAGGCAGACTCTGCACTGACCATGGAGCTGGATGTAGAGCTTGACCTCATGACCCTGAGACCATGACCTGAGCCAAAACCAAGAGTCAGATGCTCAACTGACTGCACCACCCAGGCCACCCCCATTTTTGCTCTCTTGCAAGTGATTATTCCTAACTTTAAAAATTAACTTTTTTTTTAAAAAAAGATTTTATTTATTTATTTGATAGCACAAGGCAGGGAGAGAGGCAGAGGGAAAAGGAGAGGGAGAAGGAGACTCTTTGCTGAGTGGGGAGCCCAAGGGGGGGTTCCGGGTGCAGTAAGGATCCAAGGAGGTCCCGGGCTTGATCCCAGGACCTTGAGATCATGACTTGAGTCAAAGGCAGATGCTTAATGGGTTGAGCCCCCCAGGTGCCCCTAAAAATAAACTTCTTTCTTAATTCTCCTTACATAGCTAGTCACTCTCTTCTTGTCCTTATACTGTATCATATTATGTATTTCCTTTTTATTCACACCAACTGATATGTTTTTCTGATTTTCTTACTAGGCCATGAACATCCAAAGGATATTCATGTCCAATGTCTAGTACTATACTTGCTGCCATAGCAGGTTCATGCAAATAAATGTCTGTTGAATGAATTGATGCATAGATGCATTCTAGATTCTCATTAGCAAAAAGAAAAATTTGGAAGATCCCGTTTAATTATTGATTCACAGCATAAGTAAAATAAAACAGAAGTATTAGTAGAAAATTATTTTGAAGGACTTGCAAATATATTTCAACTATAAGCCTTTAGCTAGACTTGTTAGATTTTGAGAAATGGCTAGGTTTTGCTCCCACATTGATCCCATACTGGTGATGTCTCATTGTCCTGCCCGCCTTAGGGAGCGTCGTGTATTCTGGGACTGTTAGCCTTCCTATGTACGGTGATGATGGGGAGGGTGTGAAGAGGTGGCATCAGGAACTATTTAAGACTAATGGGCTTATCCCATATTGTGGAAGGCAAACTTCTCTGATCCCAGCTTCTGCAGTCCATGACAGAGCCACATGGCGGGGCGATAACTACATACTTCCTTATAATTCATGTGCGACCTCCTCCTCCTTCTTACTTTTACTCTGGGAATAAATTCTCATCTGTAGCCGTAAGTAAATATGCAGAAGAATCTTTGCAACTTACATTTAAACTGTAGATTTTGAAATGGTAAGATGGAAAATTTAGTAAGAAATAATTATTACATTTTAATGACCAAATAACAAGTCACACATCTTCTACACATTAGCTGAAGAGCAGAGAGATTCAGAAATACAAATGAAGAAAATTACATTCTGAGTTTATTTCCTAGTTCTTGTAAGTAGAGGTTGGATAAGAAGTACAGATTGCTAAACTGGAAGATATAAGGATGACTTCAAATCGATTGATTTATTACGTACCTATTACCGTTCCTTTTTAAATGCAAAAAAATATTAGTTTGCTTTGTCAACTTTACAATTTATGAATATCCTTGGACCGTCCTGGCTTGGAGTGGCCCTACTGGTTCTCTCCTCATCCTCTCGAGGGCACATTCCATTTAGTGTGGCTTGTCTTGAGGAGGTAACATGCACTGGCTGGTTACTCAACCATGTAGGCTCAGTCTCATTCCCTCATATCCCAGCCTTTGCTACAGCCCCAGACACTTAGTAAGGAGGCAACATACGTATTGATGATGGAACACACATATTCTATTTCTAGGCATGATCCTTACTGCAAATGGAAGCCTGAACTTTCTAGCTTTGGGAATGTGTGAAGTTTTTTTTTTTTTTTAATATTTTATTTATTTATTCATGAGACACACAGAGAGACACAGAGACACAGGTAGAGGGAGAAGCAGGCTCCATGCAGGGAGCCCGATGTGGGACTCGATCCCCAGGATCACAACCTGAGCTGAAGGCAGACACTCGACCACTGAACCACCGAGGCATCTGGGAATGTGTGAAGTTATGGGCAGTAGAGCACCATTAAGAGCCAGCTTTTCCCACCCAGAACATTACCAGTTTCGGCTCATTTATCTGCTCTCCTGCGAGAAGGCTTCACCTGTAGCTCTTGAATTTGCTCTTGTGGGCTGTTGTTATCAGAGACCCCTGTCCTTGACCATGCCTACCCACCGATGCCTGGCAGTGGTCGTTTACACCCGGACTCTGCATAAGTCATCATCTAGTAGGGACTCCTGTATATTTCATGTATGACCAGAGGTGACATAGCCCCACGGCAGAGAAGGAACACAGATTTTTGTTTTACCTAAAATGCTGGCAGCCTCAAAGGGAATAAAGATTTGAAGCACTTTGATATAACTTACAACTACTTTGGTTTTGAGCTAGGTGCCCACACACATGTACAAATAACTCTTCTTTTTCTAGTGTGAACCAGGATGAATATTTTCTTATATATAGTCAGTTCACCAGAATCTTTAAAGTAAAAAACGCCAAGCGGTGCATCTGGTATTTTGTAGGAGCCTGAACATTCTAATTAGATACTTGGGAAAGGATAACTTTTTGTATTCTACTCGATGCCCTTAATACATGCTTATCTGTAGGACAAAATCTTGGAAATATATCTTGCACAATGTCTAACCTTAACCTGTGGTATTTATTATTTACTATTTGCAAACAGGAACATGTCATATAGCCTGCATTTTCTCATCTAAAAAAATGGCAATAATGGTCTCACACAAGATGAAAAATTAGAGTAAGGAAATTTTGCAAACTCTGAAGTGCTATGCACATATGTGGTTAATGGAAGGGAGGGAGGCATGGGAGAGGCAGGAATTGATGGAAACTGACTCATGGAAGACCTAATAATTTGAGAGCCACGCACAGGAGTCTGGGCACCGTGTGAGCCAGGCTGCTCAGGCAGCCTCTCCAGTGAATTGCCTTGGCTCATCAGCCCAGGTGAGTGGCCAAATTGGGGAACCACTGGCTTAACCTCTGTCTCTGCCTCCTACATAAATTCTGTTCTCATCAGGTGTCCAATCTTTGGAAACTCACATGGAAAGCAGAAAGATTATATTTAGAAGGAGTGGATTTTACTACTTTCATTACATACTTTGTCAGTTTTATTTTTATTTTATTTTATTTTTTTTAATTTTTATTTATTTATGATAGTCACAGAGAGAGAGAGAGAGGCAGAGACACAGGCAGAGGGAGAAGCAGGCCCCATGCACCGGGAGCCCGACGTGGGATTCGATCCCGGGTCTCCAGGATCACACCCTGGGCCAAAGGCAGGCGCCAAACCGCTGCGCCACCCAGGGATCCCACTTTGTCAGTTTTAGAGTAAATATTGTATTGCCTTCAAGTTCTATTTCCGATCGTCTTGAGTTTGAGAATTAACAGATTAACTGGTATGTATCCTTTCGTCTTTCCCTCTGCCTCCATAAGAATGTATTTGAGAATAGGTTCTGTGTCTTAGATTTCTTTTATGTATTTCTACTACTGTAACACCTGGCTAATTCTGAAAAGGAAAGAGCTCTGTGGATAGTTGCCCACTTAATTTGGTTCTGTTAAAAGGGGATAATTAAGCTCAGTCTTCTGGAGAACATTTGGACATACAGACCCAGATAAGAACATGGCCCCCACTCACTTTTCAAAAACGTATTTTTAAAAAAATTTAACTATAAATAGGCACAATATTTAGCACATGCTAGTAATAGATAGTCCTTATGAAAGGTATAATAACCCTGCATCTGTCACATTGAACCTGGGCACATTGAGGGAGAAATTCAAATGGATAATTTGTTGGCTCACTGCAGGGAAAATATTCTTTCAAACATTTTCATTTCCATAAAGGTCCATTCTGAGCCCCTCCTGGTGAGTGCCCCTTCACGAGTTGCGGGTGTCATGCTGACATTTTGTCAAAGCTGTCATCCAGTTAGCACTTTGCATACTTTTTCCTGTGAGTCACAGACAGTGTAACAGGGGAGAAGTTCCTTGCAAAGCCGCAATGCACATTTCTAAGAGAAGAGAAGACACAACGATATTGACTTAATTCTGTGTACTTGTAGTGGGAAGGAAAATAACTTTAATCCCATTATCAAGGGCTGTCAGGCCCTAATGAGATTTTTCTCTCCTCATTCCCTTGTCTCCTTAGTTAGTTCTGTTTTATAAATAGAAAGACTGTACGGACATTCTCCCCAGAGAAATAAAGAAGTTAATAATTAATTATTAATGCTACCAGGGCATCATTCTTGAGGAGTCTTGCAGCAATCAAACTAGGCATGTGTGGGTGAGATAGAGAGGAAGCCTATTTGAAAAAATAGTTATAGAAACTTACCCAAGATTCTATAACTTCTGAATAGACATTAATAGTGGTGATGACAGTATGCTTTTTAATGTTTGTTTTATATATTTTATTAATTGATAGACTTTAGTTTTTAGATTCACAGCACAAAGTCCAGAGTTTTCATATGCCCTTCGGTCCTCCTACGTACCCACTGGCTCTCCAGCATCAACATCCCACACTGGAGGGACACATTTGGTACTTTGATATATCGTTAACACCAAAAGTCCGTAGTCTACATTAGGGCTCACTTTGGTGCTGTACATTCTCTAGGTTTTGACAAATGTATAATGATGTGTCTTTGTAGCATCATACGGAATTGTTTCCCTGCCCTAAAAAATCCTATTCTTCCCTATACCCTAACCCCTGGTGGCAAGCACTAATCTTCTTATCATCTCCATAGTTTTGCCATTTCCAGAGTGTCATCCACTGTAGTTAGAATCATACAGTACGTAGCCTTCAAAGATTGAGTTCATGCATTTAAGTTTCCTTGGAGTCTCTGTGGCCTGACAGCTCATTTTCTTTTTGCCCTGAATAAGTAAGATTCCATTGTCTGGGTGGACCACAGTTTATCTACCCATTCACCTGCTGAAGGATATCTTTGTTACTCCCATATTTTGGATATTATGAATGACAGTATGCCTAGAGAGGAAGTCTTTTTATGCTGTTTTCTTCTAAATAAAGATTTCTGTAAAAATGAAAAGCATATGGAATTAGATTGTTGCAGACACCAAGGAGATGGTGAAGAGAGCTTGAGTGTTGGGGAGGTCAGTGGGCATTGATTGGGTCATCTGGTGTCCAGTTCCCATGTGTTAAATTCTTCCCCCGATTGCAATGAGTAAAGCCTGGCTTCCCCATTCAGGTAGTTAATGAGGTCTCTTTCAGGATTGCCCAAGAGTCCAGCAGAGTAATGATTAGACAAATACTCTCTGATGTTATGCAGATGTGCCTTTGAATCCCTGTGTCAGCACTTACCATTTGTTTGAAGTTAAGCATGTTTCTTAATCATCCTGAGCCTCAATTTTCTCTTCTAGAAAAGGTATCAATAGTGCCTTACTGGTGGTAAAGTGTACTCAAAGCCTTGCATAGAAAAAGTGGTCAGTGGGCAATTACTTTTCTCCATTGGACTTACTACTTTCCAACTTATGACATTTAGTTATTATCTTGTTTATTCCTTTTCCCTTACAAAAATATGAGCTCCATGAGAGCAGATATATTTATCTGACTTGTTACTTAGTAAAAAGCTGTTGAACGAATGAATGAATTTTCCAAATGAACTGATGGACTCTGTAGAAGCTTCTGTGTGCCTTTTGTCTGTATTCCAGGAGCACTGGCCACAAATTTGCCAATGAAAAGCATGAGTATTAACAAGTGGTGTTTTTCTATGAGTTGAGGACCACTACTAGCAAATCAATTAGTTTTACTGTGATTCTTTCTTTCAATAAATTCATTGTTTTTTTTGTTAATAAGATTTTATTTATTTATTCATGAGAGACAGAGAGAGAGAGGCAGAGACACAGGCAGAGGGAGAAGAAGGCTCGATCCCCGGTCTCCAGGATCACACCCTGGGCTGCAGGCGGTGCTAAACTGCTGAGCCACCGGGCTGCCCTTAATAGATTCATTGAATTAGGATCCCTACTCATGATTGTAGAACTATCGAATTTAACCATAAGAAATTTGGGCACCATGCCCTTTTCTGATGAGTGAAATGACAGTGGTGATAAAATTTTTTTCTTCTTCCCTTTTTATTATTTTTGTGCTTTTAAAAAATATTTTAACATTTTTATAGTGGCAAGTTAAAGGTGATCTGATTAAAACCAAACACTAAGGTTGATGGTAGGCACCTGGGGGTGCCTGAGTGGCCCAGTTGGTTAAGTGTCTGGCTCTTGGTTTCAGCTCAGGTCGTGATCTCAGGGTTGTGAGAATGAGCCCCGCGTGAGGCTTCATGCTCAGCGGGGAGTCAGCTTGAGATTTTCTCTCTTCCTCTGCCCTTTCCCTGCCTGTCCCCCCGCCAAAGGAAAAAAAAAATAGAAATATGAACCTGACTTTAATCAAAGAATTTGACAGTGCTTACTGTCTGTTCATGAGCTTTTACTTTTTTTCATAATTCCCTGCATTTGTATCTGTTCATGACTTTGAATTATATGTACAGTCTAGGTATACAGATATAGAAGAACTTCAAAGACCCTGTTGAAGGTTAAGTGGCTGCTCTGTCCAGAGCACTGTGATGGGCTTCTCAGGTGGAGAAAACCGAGGCAAGGGATGTGTGGTCCAGGCCCAGCCCCATCTGACCGAAGCTGAGCTGGAGGGTGTCATGAGCCAGGTGTAGGCCACGTGCGGCGGACCCCTATGGAGCACGGCCTGTCACTGGTTTGGGACAGAAGATTCCCCCATTTCTCTCCTATTGATCGGCCCCTAGGTTCTGACGCCTCAGGCCTCCTAGCCTCTGCTGTTTACCTGGCAGAGGCCAGAGGGCAAGGCGGGTGGTGACAGCGGGGCAACAGGAGCATTGGCGTTGGGCCGACTGCCTCTTCTCACCAGATCTGAGAACGAAGCTGGAAAAAGGCCCGCGTCAAGGTTTGGGGGACACAGGAGGTTACCGCCAAGGACGCTGTCCCCCGGGGTCCTGGGTGGTGTGCGCCGGTTCTCCCCGCCAAGCAGCAGGGCCCGGGGACGGTGCTGGGGTCAGGTGTCCCCATCAGGTCCCCACCACCGGGCCCTGTCGGAATGTTGTGCTCCCTGCCAGCCCGTGTGAGCGCAGACTGAAGGAGGAATGCAGTTATGTATGTATTACACATCTGTCTGAACAAATGCTTTTGAGATAAGCCACTGATGGCCAAGACACAATTTTCCTATAAAATTATTTTAATGGAGTGGTTTTTGTTATTGCCCCCCCCCCCCCCCCCCGATTCGGAGAACTTTTTTTTTTTTTAATTAATTTTTATTGGTGTTCAATTTACCAACATACAGAAAAACACCCAGTGCTCATCCCGTCAAGTGTCCACCTCAGTGCCCGTCACCCATTCCCCTCCAACACCCGCCCTCCTCCCCTTCCACCACCCCTAGTTCGTTTCCCCGAGTTAGGAGTCTTTATGTTCTGTCTCCCTTCCTGATATTTCCCAACATTTCTTCTCCCTTCCTTTATATTCCCTTTCACTATTATTTATATTCCCCAAATGAATGAGAACATACACTGCTTGTCCTTCTCCGATTGACTTATTTCACTCAGCATAATACCCTCCAGTTCCATCCACGTTGAAGCAAATGGTGGGTATTTGTCGTTTCTAATGGCTGAGTAATATTCCATTGTATACATAGACCACATCTTCTTTATCCATTCATCTTTCGATGGACACCGAGGCTCCTTCCACAGTTTGGCTATTGTGGCCATTGCTGATAGAAACATCGGGGTGCAGGTGTCCCAACGTTTCGTTGCATCTGAATCTTTGGGGTAAATCCCCAACAGTGCAATTGCTGAGTCGTAGGGCAGGTCTATTTTTAACTCTTTGAGGAACCTCCACACAGTTTTCCAGAGTGGCTGCACCAGTTCACATTCCCACCAACAGTGTAAGAGGGTTCCCTTTTCTCCGCATCCTCTCCAACATTTGTGGTTTCCTGCCTTGTTAATTTTCCCCATTCTCACTGGTGTGAGGTGGTATCTCATTGTGGTTTTGATTTGTATTTCCCTGATGGCAAGTGATGCAGAGCATTTTCTCATGTGCATGTTGGCCATGTCCATGTCTTCCTCTGTGAGATTTCTCTTCATGTCTTTTGCCCATTTCATGATTGGATTGTTTGTTTCTTTGGTGTTGAGTTTCATAAGTTCTTTATAGATTTTGGAAACTAGCCCTTTATCTGATATGTCGTTTGCAAATATCCTCTCCCATTCTGTAGGTTGTCTTTTAGTTTTTTTGACTGTATCCTTTGCTGTGCAAAAGCTTCTTATCTTGATGAAGTCCCAATAGTTCATTTTTGCTTTTGTTTCTTTTGCCTTTGTGGATGTATCTTGCAAGAAGTTACTGTGGCCGAGTTCAAAAAGGGTGTTGCCTGTGTTCTCCTCTAGGATTTTGATGGACTCTTGTCTCACATTTAGATCTTTCATCCATTTTGAGTTTATCTTTGTGTACAGTGCAAGAGAGTGGTCTAGTTTCATTTGTCTGCATGTGGATGCCCAATTTTCCCAGCACCATTTATTGAAGAGACTGTCTTTCTTCCAGTGGATAGTCTTTCCTCCTTTATCGAATATTAGTTGACCATAAAATTGAGGATCCACTTCTGGATTCTCTATTCTGTTCCATTGATCTATGTGTCTGTTTTTGTGCCAGTACCACACTGTCTTGATGACCACAGCTTTGTAGTACAACCTGAAATCTGGCATTGTGATACCCCCAGATATGGTTTTCTTTTTTAAAATTCCCCTGGCTATTCGGGGTCTTTTCTGATTCCACACAAATCTTAAAATAATTTGTTCTAACTCTCTGAAGAAAGTCCATGGTATTTTGATAGGGATTGCATTAAACGTGTAAATTGCCCTGGGTAACATTGACATTTTCACAATATTAATTCTGCCAATCCATGAGCATGGAATATTTTTCCATCTCTTTGTGTCTTCCTCAATTTCTTTCAGAAGTGTTCTATAGTTTTTAGGGTATAGATCCTTCACCTCTTTGGTAAGGTTTATTCCTAGGTATCTTATGCTTTTGGGTGCAATTGTAAATGGGATTGACTCCTTAATTTCTCTTTCTTCAGTCTCATTGTTAGTGTATAGAAATGCCATTGATTTCTGGGCATTGATTTTGTATCCTGCCACGCTACCAAATTGCTGTATGAGTTCTAGCAATCTTGGGGTGGAGGCTTTTGGGTTTTCTATGTAGAGTATCATGTCATCGGCGAAGAGGGAGAGTTTGACTTCTTCTTTGCCAATTTGAATGCCTTTAATGTCTTTTTGTTGTCTGATTGCTGAGGCGAGGACTTCCAGAACTATGTTGAACAGCAGTGGTGAGAGTGGACATCCCTGTCTTGTTCCTGATCTTAGGGGAAAGGCTCCCAGTGCTTCCCCATTGAGAATGATATTTGCTGTGGGCTTTTCATAAATGGCTTTTAAGATGTCGAGGAAAGTTCCCTCTATCCCAACACTCTGAAGTGTTTTGATCAGGAATGGATGCTGTATTTTGTCAAATGCTTTCTCTGCATCCAATGAGAGGATCATATGGTTCTTGGTTTTTCTCTTGCTGATATGATGAATCACATTGATGGTTTTACGAGTGTTGAACCAGCCTTGTGTCCCAGGGATAAATCCTACTTGGTCATGGTGAATAATTTTCTTAATGTGTTGTTGGATCCTATTGGCTAGTATCTTGTTGAGAATTTTTGCATCCATGTTCATCAGGGATATTGGTCTGTAATTCTCCTTTTTGGTGGGGTCTTTGTCTGGTTTCGGAATTAAGGTGATGCTGGCCTCATAGAACGAATTTGGCAGTACTCCATCTCTTTCTATCTTTCCAAACAGCTTTAGTAGAATAGGTATGATTTCTTCTTTAAACGTTTGATAGAATTCCCCTGGGAAGCCATCTGGCCCTGGACTCTTGTGTCTCGGGAGGTTTTTGATGACTGCTTCAATTTCCTCCCTGGTTATTGGCCTGTTCAGGTTTTCTATTTCTTCCTGCTCCAGTTTTGGTAGTTTGTGGCTTTCCAGGAATGCATCCATTTCTTCTAGATTTCCTAATTTATTGGCATACAGCTGTTCATAATATGTTTTTAGAATCGTTTGTATTTCCTTGGTGTTGGTAGTGATCTCTCCTTTCTCATTCATGATTTTATTAATTAGAGTCTTCTCTCTCTTCTTTTTAATAAGGTTCGCTAATGGTTTATCTATCTTATTAATTCTTTCAAAGAACCAACTCCTGGTTCTGTTGATCTGTTCCACAGTTCTTTTGGTCTCGATATCGTTTAGTTCTGCTCGAATTTTAATTAACTGTCTTCTTCTGCTGGGGGTGGGGTCCATTTGTTGCTTTTTCTCTAGTTCCTTTATGTGTAAGGTGAGCTTTTGAATTTGAGTTCTTTCCAGTTTTTGAATGGATGCTTGTATTGCAATGTATTTCCCCCTCAGGACTGCTTTTGCTGCGTCCCAAAGATTTTGAACGGTTGTATCTTCATTCTCATTAGTTTCCATGAATCTTCTCAATTCTTCCTTAATTTCCTGGTTGACCTTTTCATCTTTTAGCAGGATGGTCCTTAACCTCCATGTGTTTGTGGTCCTTCCAAACTTCTTGTTGTGATTAAGTTCTAATTTCAAGGCATTATGGTCTGAGAATATACAGGGGACTATCCCGATCTTTTGGTATCGGTTCAGACCCGATTTGTGACCCAGTATGTGGTCTATTCTGGAGAAAGTTCCATGTGCACTTGAGAAGAATGTGTATTCAGTTGAGTTTGGATGTAAAGTTCTGTAGATATCTGTGAAATCCATCTGGTCCAGTGTATCATTTAAAGCTCTCGTTTCTTTGGATATGTTGTGCTTAGAAGACCTATCTAGTATAGAAAGAGCTAGATTGAAATCACCAAGTATAAGTGTATTATTATCAAAGTATTTCTTCAGTTTGGTTATTAATTGGTTTAAATATTTGGCAGCTCCCACATTTGGGGCATATATATTGAGAATTGTTAAGTCTTCTTGTTGGATAGATCCTTTGAGTATGAGATAGTGTCCCTCTTCATCTCTCACTATAGTCTTCAGGGTAAATTTTAATTTATCTGATATAAGGATGGCTACCCCTGCTTTCTTTTGAGGACCATTTGAATGGTAAATGGTTCTCCAACCTTTTATTTTCAGGTTGTAGGTGTCCTTCTGTCTAAAATGAGTCTCTTGTAGACAGCAAATAGATGGGTCCTGCTTTTTAATCCAGTCTGAAACCCTGCGCCTTTTGATGGGGTCATTAAGCCCATTCACGTTCAGAGTTACTATTGATAGATATGAGTTTAGTGTCATCATATCTATTCAGTCCTTGTTTTTGTGGATTGTTCCACTGAACTTCTTCTTAAAGGGGAGTTTTAAGAGTCCCCCTTAAAATTTCTTGCAGAGCTGGTTTGGAGGTTACATATTCTTTCAGTTCCTGCCTGTCTTGGAAGCTCTTTATCTCTCCTTCCATTTTGAATGAAAGCCTTGCTGGATAGAGTATTCTTGGTTGCATGTTCTTCTCATTTAGGACCCTGAATATATCCTGCCAGCCCTTTCTGGCCTGCCAGGTCTCTGTGGATAGGTCTGCTGTTACCCTAATATTCCTCCCCATAAAAGTCAGGGACTTTTTTTCTCTTGCTGCTTTAAGGATCTTCTCCTTATCTTTGGAATTTGCAAGCTTCACTATTAAATGTCGAGGTGTTGATCGGGTTTTGTTGATTTTAGGGGGGTGATCTCTCTATTTCCTGGATCTGAATGCCTCTTTCCCTTCCCAGATTCAGAAAGTTTTCAGCTAGGATTTGTTCAAATACATATTCTGGCCCTCTGTCCCTTTTGGCGCCCTCGGGAACCCCAATTAAACGTAGGTTTTTCTTCCTCAGGCTGTCATTTATTTCCCTTAATCTATCCTTATGGTCTTTTAATTGCCTGTCTCTTTTTTCCTCAGTTTCCCTCTTTGCCATCAGCTTGTCTTCTATGTCACTCACTCGTTCTTCCACCTCGTCAAGCCTCGTCGTTAGGACTTCTAGCTTGGATTGTATCTCATTTAATTGATTTTTAATTTCTGCCTGATTGGATCTCAATTCTGCAGTCATGAAGTCTCTTGAGTCCTTTATGGTTTTTTCTAGAGCCACCAGTAGCTGTATAATAGTGCTTCTGAATTGGCTTTCTGACATTGAATTGTAATCCATATTTTGTAACTCTGTGGGAGAGAGGGCTGTTTCTGATTCTTTTTTTTGAGGTGAGGTTTTCCTTCTAGTCATTTTGCTCAGTGCAGAGTGGCCAAAACCAAGTTGTATTGGGAAAAGGAGAAAAAGAGAGAGAAGGAAAGAAAAGAGAAAAAGAAAAAAGAGAAAGCAGAAAAAAAAGGGGGAAAAAGAGAAGAAAAAGAAAGAAAGGAGAAAAAAGAAAAAAAAGGGGGGGTGGGGGACGCAATCAGAAATCAAGAAGAAAGAGAGAAAAGAAAAAAAAAAAGCACAAAACAAAACAAAACAAAAAAAAAAAAAACACAAAACAAAACAAAAAAAACACGGGGGAGTATCTTCCGATTCTGTATACTTTAAGTCCCTTGACTTCCCTTGGAACTTGTCCCTCTAGCTGGTCTTCTGGGGGAGGGGCCTGCTGTGCTGATTCTCAGGTGTTAGCACTTGGGGGAGCTGCTCTGCCCCTGCCTGGTGCAGGGCTCAGTGGGGGTTGTTCACCCCGTGAGGCCCCGGGAGGAAGCCACAGTGGCGGGGGCAGCTCTGGGACCCTGGAGTCAGCCCCCGCAGTAGCTCCGGGGCTCTCCGTCTGCAGGGCCTGGGGGCTCCCGGGCGGGGCCGCTGATCTGCTCAGTTCCAGGCAGGAGCGTCCTCGCTGTCCTGGGCCCTCCCGGCCTCTGCCTGTCCCAGGGAGGCCGGATCCTGGGCTGTGTCCCGGCGCCCTGTGCTCCGGGGCCTGCGCTGTTGGATTCGCGCTCCCGCCCGCAGCCCCCTCCGCGGAGCTGCCGCCCGAGCCCCTCCGAGCTGCTCCGGGTCCCGCCGAGCGCTGCAGCCCTTAGGGAGCTCGGGGCGCATCTCCCGGGGCGCAGTTCCTCTGTTAGTGTCCCCGGGAGCCCGAGGGCATCCCCGCCCTCCTGGGTCCTGCTCCACCTCCCTGCGGGCCCCTTTCCGCGGGGAAGGTCGGTGCAGCTCCTGCTCCTCCGGGACGGGGCTCTCCTGTCCTGGGGACACTCGCCCCGGCCTCAGCCCGGCTCCTCACGGGGCCCCTCCCCCTTGGAGGCCTTTTGTGTCTTTATTTCTTTTTCCCGTCTTCCTACCTTGATAGAAGCGCGAACTCTTCTCACTGTAGCGTTCCAGCTGGTCTCTCTTTAAATCTCAGGCCGAATTCGTAGATTTTCAGGATGATTTGAATGTTTTCTAGGTAATTTGTTGAGGACAAGTGACTTGGAGACCCTGCTCTTCTGCCATCTTGCCCCTCCCCCCGATTCGGAGAACTTAATTAATGATGGATCACATGAAAGAAGAAAATGATCTACTTTCCTATCTGACTTGTTTCGGAGAATCTCAGAGTCTGTAAAAGCTGCCTTGTAAGGTTAGGGTTGTGGCAGCCAAATCTTGTGTCAATTTAAATAAGATGTATTATGCTTGCCTTGTTTCTCTTCTCTGCAGTGTGGGACCTTTAAGGAATTTAAATTGGGCCTTTCTTAATGTTCTCAAATTGCAAACGTAGCTTTTTTTTTTCACACGAGCAGAAGAAAGTTGACAATCCTATTTGTTATGTGCATTTATGTTGAAGAAATGTGCTCAGACACTTTACATATGTTGGATTATTCTATGGACACATTCTTACCAAGGAGTTCAGTTTCTTTGGGGAGCAGATGAGATTCATTCCCTTCTTTAATTATAAACTCCTCATTTATTTATTTTGAGTAGACTGTGCTGAATGGCTCACTTGTGTAGCTTTTCCATGATCACATAGCAAGAAGAGTGTCAATGACAGCATAGGAGGGTAGGGTGGTGCCAACTGAAATTCAGCATTACATAGCTAAAAATTGGGTATCTTGAGTGGTGCTTGAAGGCACTGGATTTAAAGCAAATGATCACTTGAGTAGCCTATTACATAGAAATTTGTGCTTTGAATCGTAATGCATAATAATGTTAGAAATGACAGATCTGTCAGTACGTGGGGTTGTAATACCCATTGCCTCATCGGGAGCTGCTCCTGCCCTGGTGTCCAGGCTCTGTTTCAAGGGCACTTTCATTTCTGAAGTGTTAAGTACCTTCTTCACATTTTTATTCTGTTTGAATGATTTTGGACATGTTATTTGAAGAGTGGTTTTCCTCAAAACTTGTGCTTCTCAAATTGGATATTATGGACTAGACATATTCGCAGTGTAATCCACAATATCTAGTACGGTCCATTCATTCGTGGCAGAATGTGTTCACCATCATCTCTGCGGTTGCCCTGGCTCTCTTCTCAATGGTGGCTTCTCCATTACCTTCTGTCTCACTTGACCTAGGGCCTGTCTCCTAGGAGGGCTGGTGCAGGTCTGTGCTTTATGAAAGGGGGGTGGTGCACAGTTTTCATTAAAATCAAAGAAACTCTTGTGTTCTGGGCTTAGCATGGCACCTGCCATTGGGTAACCATCTCTGGGTAAGTTTTATGAAAAAACTAACATATTGTTTTTTTCCCAACAATTTTCTTTAGACCTAAGAGAAAACCTGTTTTGTACAGGTCTCAGCCTTTCGATAGTAATGCTTTTCTAGTATCAGCTAGATGTGCCTGGGGGCACCCACCTGGGCCCCAGTGAGCTTCCACAGATATCCCCCTTTCCAAACCAAGACTGGACTGGCCCTTGTGGCTCCTATTATGTGATTGCAAGATGTTCCTCAGCAACAACCATCAGGAAACTGAAAAAATAGAGGTTTAATTCTTAAGAGGGGAAATTATATAACACAGTTGAGGCCACCCAGTGAAGTCACGGGTAGACAGTGTGCGGGCCTGGGGTCCTCCTTTGACTGGGGTCCAGGGTGTGGGCCTACGGTCTTATGGGCTCATTTTTTATTGGTGGATTTAAAGCATAAGAGTGGGAATTTAAGGTGTGGGAAGAGAAATGATGAGTGGCCCAAATTGTGATCGAAATCAACCCAGATCTCTGAAACAAAGGACCCTTCAACTCATGGCGGGGGAGGTGGCCTGACTCTTGATCCACTTGTGTGTCTGGTAGTGTATGTTTATTCCAGAGAGTCCTCTTTGAGGTGGATGCCCAGGCAATCAAAGCTCAGTGTCAGGGCTTACACTGCAAACTCATTGTCATTCGCTTAATTCTGCATTCAAATCTAGTTTTTTCTAGTTGGCCAAAGCTGCTGATGGACAGACACTCTTTGGATATAATGTTTGTCTGTGTCACCTGCCTGTCTAGAACTCAGGAAAGCCTGTAGAAAAATGCTGTGTGAGCCCTGCCTGAGGTTTCAGGTTGTTGCAAGTGGGCTGATCATCATGAAACTATTAAGTGATTTCTCACTGGAGCTAAATGTAAAATAACAACCAGAAACACCAACCAGTGAACATTTCAAAAGATGCTTTTTGCAAGCAAGTCTGTTTTGAGTTAAAATGCAAAAGAACACAAGAGGATTGTTCAAACTAAAGTTTATTGAATTCGGAAGGAATTTCATAGATTTTAAAAAATATTTTATTTATTTATTTGATAGAGACAGAGAGTGCATGCACAAGCAGAGGGAAGGGCAGAGGGAAAGGGAGAAGCGGACTCCCTGCTGAGTAGAGAGCCTGACTCTTGGATCCATCCCAGGACCCTGGGATCATGACCTGAGCCATCCAGGCGCCCCAGGAAGGAATTTTGTAGATTTCTAACATTTCCTTTTGCACAATTTTTAAAATGCATGGTGGATTTCAAATAGACCTAAATATCTTTCTGTTTGCAGAAAAGACTCGGAAATAGGGAAATTTTATTCTAGAATACAACAAGTGAATATTGTACATAAATACTGTGATCAGACCCACAAACACCATGGTAGAGAGCCAGACCAGGGCAGCTTGGAAACTATTAACTTGAGGACATTGAATGCAGGTGTGTGCAAGAATATGCCCCCCCATGTGGACGATGGCATTCCATAGACACACGGTTGAGATTAGTCATTGATTTTCCTGACCTGAGGATAATAACGAATCCTGTTGGAAAGAGCAGAATATAGTCACATCACAATATGATAGGCCAAAGTAGTCTTTCACAACAAACTTACCTGTGAAAGACCGTGTGTTTTTGCATCCGAGTCATGGTTCTGAATGGGGCTCCCCAAGTAATCCTCATGGATTTTGCTTTTCATGCTCATTGCTTCTATTGCTTCTGAACTAGGAATAGCTCTGGAGGGGAGGCACCACAGAGTTCCCCAGTAATCGTTTTTGTTTATTGTTGAAGCTGTGGTTTCTTTCTTCTGCGTAGGTGAGCGGATTTCCTTCTTGTCTTTCAGGGATTCCTCGCCTACATTGCCATTTCTCCATGTTTTCTTCTTGCACTTCCACGAACACTTTCTTTTATTTATTTTAAAGATTTTATTTATTTATTTGGGAGAGAGAGGAAGCACAAGCAAGGGGAGGTGGTGGAGTGTGGGGAGGAGAGGAAGGAGTAGCAGGGTGGGGTGGGCTCCATCCTGGGATTCTGGGATTATGACCTGAGCCAAAGGCAGACGTTTAACCTACTGAGCCACCCAGATGCCCCAACCCTTTATTTTAAATGCACTTATCCTTTGTCATTTCAAGGTCCACGGATGGGAAGAGGAGCCAGGTTCATGTACTCAGAGGGCCACCTTGGTCCCACCCTGGATCAGGACCTTGGGTTATACAAGGGTTCACACAGGCTTTTTGGACCAGGGTTGCCCAAGTAAATACAGGGTGCCTATTTGAATTTGAACTTCAGATTAGCAGTGCATAATCGTGTCCATATAAATCTGTCTAAAAGTATCCGCTGTTTATCTGAAATTTACATTTCACCTGAAAAGCCCTGTGCTGTTTATCTGCAATTCAAATTCAATTGCACATCATGTATTTTTATTTGCTAAATCTGGCAACCCTCCCCCTGGTGTCTGGTGAATAGAAGCCACACTGCCTCCGGAGGTGCATGTGTGGTGGAGGGTGGGGGTGGTAGAGAGAGTGACCCACACCCAGGGACCCTGCAGCAGGGGCTCCTAGGGTCTAATACTGCCAGTGCAATAGGTGTCATCCACCTCGGGAGCTGGGTCAGATGACAGTAGTTGAACTTGAATGGACTTACCTGGTATCACTCAGATGCTTTCTTAATGCCAACTTCCTAATTATCTTAGTTCATTCGGGCTACTATAACAAAACACTGGACCATACTAGGTGGCTTATGAACAACAGAAATTTCTCACAGTTCTAGAGCCTGGGATTCAAGATTGAGGTGCTGGCAGATTTGGTGTCTGGTGTCAGGTTAAACGTCTGCCTTTGGCTCAGGTCATGATCCCAGAATCCCAGGATGGAGCCCACCCCACCCTGCTACTCCTTCCTGGAACCAGACAGAACTCTTCTGTTCATAGACAGCCCTTCCTTGCTGTTTCTGCAAATGGCAGAGAGAGGCTGAAGGATCTCATGGGAGCCCTTTCTGTATGACCTGGTCTCACTTCTGAGGGCTCCCCCAGGACCTGATCCCTGCCAAAGGCCCTGCGTGCCAACACTATCACCCTGGGGGTTGGGCTTCAACAAATGCATTCAATGGGGTGAGGACACAGTCAGGCCAGAGCCATAAATAACTGTAGGAATGATGCAGATACTTCACTGTGAAAAAAATGAATTTCTAGCAAGAAACATACCAATATAGAAGAATAAATGTGATCAGTTCAGATGTGATCCCATAAAGTCTACGGACGTGTTTCGAGTACTTTGTTTGAAATGCAAAATAATTCTCCTGCAGCATTATTCAAGCATGCTCTTTAATGACCGTTCTTTTAGTGTTTTCATTTAGTATGGTTCACTTCGAAGGTACTGGATGTTGACTGTGTCAGCCAACTCTGTGCTCACAGCGTCCTGATGATATGCTAAGTAAGAAGTGGTGTTTTGACGCTGAGATCACATAAAGAATTTTTTCTATCTTCCTGACCATGGGAGGCCTGTGAAATGATATTAGGGGCTAATGATTGTTGACATATTTGTCCAACGATTATAAAAACCATAGACCTAGCTTGCATTTTTATGAAGCAGAGGAACATGGGGACAGGCTTTGCCTTCATCTTTTCAAAAAAGTTTCTTATAAAATTGCCTACATTTGAATGGTTTCAAGTTGTGAATTTGTTTCTTCTGAAAAATCTGCAGATGTCAACAATTTCCAGTTTCCAGTTGTTCAGTCGTACATGTTCATTCTCTCTTTTCCTTATTCTTGGGAGTCAGAATTTTGACCCGAGACTTCCTGGGACTCCTGCCCTTGCAGAATATGACTCTGTGAACAGAGGATTGGCTCCCAGGAAGTGTCACATACAGAGTCCTGTCACCTGCTACCTGTCCCTGCACACGCTGGCAATGCAATCTGAACTGGCTGAAAGCTACAATCATCCTTGACATCATCTGTATCTTTAATAGGTCTTTATTTTCTGTCTGATTTCCTCCACAGCTACTTTTTTCCCTCCCCCAAGTCTTTGAATATTTATTTTTGTTGAACTGCATTCATTTTGTTACTGTAGCTTTGGAGTCATTGGGTCTGATTTGCTTTTCTCTTCTGCACCTTTTGATAGGGAAGAATGTAATTTAAGAGCTTGGCTAGTGCACACCTTGGTCAGGGGACACCAGGATCTAAAGAGGAATAACCCTCAGAATTCTTACTGTATCATTTCCAGCTAGCTTTATTTAAGTGGTTGCTAATTTACTCACCTGTGTAAGTTATAATAACCTTGTTGTCCTGCAGGACTTGTTTTTGATACATACTATTAAGTCTGTAAGAGTACTGCAGACTTTGTTGTGCACTTAGAGCTTTGTTCAGGCTTTTGTTAGGGGTGATATTTTGCTGTGCTTCCGTTCATTTACTTGTTCCTGTTCGCTCTGTAATCTGGCAAGTCACTCCTTTAAACATGCCTGGGAACCAGGGCCTGGGTTTCCAGGTAGTTTATGGGGATGGGGTCAGGATCTTTGCCTCCCTGAGAAGTTGAGAGAAGGGTGGGAGAGAGAAGGAGCGGGAGGAAAAGAGGGAGGGTGCCGGGAGGGAGACCAGAGTTGGGGAGGAGGACAGGAGAGAGAAGGGAGGATGGAGAGAGAGGTGGGGAGGAGTCTAGGAGTCTCCGAAGGAGAAGGTGAACCACCTTTGTCAATAGAGGCCATTAACTCAAGTGCTTCTGAATCAAATTAGTGGCATGATAATTTCATGCAATATTTAATACAATAGGGTCACAACAGGAAAAATAATGAACAGTCCTTTGAAGTTGGGATTTAAGTTAATATGTGCTCTTCATGAATTTTTAAATTCCTTAGAATTTTATAAAGGCAAATGGAGAGAGATAAAGGAAAGAGGCTCCATTTAATTTCCTAGAATAAATGATCATTGTAGCTCCCTGTGTTGAAGCCCAGTTGAAGCTCTCTACAGAGCAAATCTCTAAACAAGGGAAGTGGGTCTCAGGGCCCCACCCACTGTGTGAGCCTTTTTCCCACCTCTGTGTTGGGTGGCATCCTCTGGAAGCCAGAGGTGGGCCATGGTGGGAGCAGCATGGACATTGGCTCTCCGGAAATCTAGTTATGAAACATTGACCAGCACACCACTGTATGCCCTCATGCCCTTCCAGTGACCAGTATCCATGGCGCTTGTTACTGGATGCCCATGATGGGCTGTTATTCCTCTCACCTCCCTCTCGTCCAGAATATCAGCTCTGAGGGTACCCACTCCAAGTCATGTCTTGTGTTCTTGACTGTCTTCCCTTTCCTCAATCAAGATGTATTTGTCCTGAGTTCTTTTCTTGTAAGCTGCTGCTCTAACGAGGACCCCCAGTGCTCTTGGTATGAGGCCCTGTGACTGAATCAGTAGGATCAGTAGGATGTTTTCCCAGGTACCACAGATGACAACACGGCCAGGTGGTCTGGACTGTCCGGGGTCCGGTGTATCCATGACCGGGGTGGAGGGAATGGCAGGCCTCGGCTCAGTCCTAGGTCACTGTGCTTGGCCCCTGCATCGGCCTGTGTATGCCACTGGCCTTGGCGATCACAACCATAGCACGCTAAAGGACAAGAGAAAAATATGTTTGGGTTGACCAAGGTAATTTTGAGGGTCAGTGAAATTTCATGAGGAGCAGAGACCCTGCGTTTTGTTTACTGAATCATCAGTTCAATTTCAGTGAAACAAGATAGTTTGGAGATGTGATTTCCATTTTGTGTCTTCATTGGGGGCATTTCATTGACCCTTGTCCCCAGGGAGGCTGAAATAGATGTGTCTGTGCATTAGGATCTTTCAGGGGGCCTGGGGGCGGGGAGCTGTGCAGGGCTCTGCTCTTTGTTTAGATGGGAGGATGAGTCCGTGATAAAAGGCACCTCCTCACTGGAGCCTTGTCTGTGGCCTTTCGGTGAGCCCCTGGTCTCTGTGGACAGCTGACCTTCTGGAAGCTCAGAGCTTGCGGGCACCTCTGTCATTGTTCAATCTGGCCTCTAAACAAATGAGTGGAACGGAAAGAAAGGTCAGGGAGAGAGAGAAAGGGAAGTGGTAGTGAAATATAGACTGGAAATGGAAGGGCTCAGGTTGTAAGGCAGAAAGAAAGAAAAAGAAAGAAAGAAAGAAAGAAAGAAAGAAAGAAAGAAAGAAAAAAAGAAAGAAAGAAAGAAAGAAGGAAGGAAAGAAGAAAGAAAGAAAGAAGAGAAAAGAAAAAATATCTCTAAATTTCTAGCAGTTTAGACAGAAATCTGTAAAATTTCCAGTGGTTTGTTTAATGAACAGAGCTCTGTAGGTGTAGATAGATGGTCTTTTTAGTAGCAATGTTTTCCCCTCCAGTTTGGCCATCAGAGTGTGCAGGACTCAGAGAGGACTCTGGGTTGACAACCAGAAGGTGACAGTCATATTGTGACCAATGCCACAGTTGCCCTGCCTGCCCCTGAAAAGGTCCCCTTCAGGGATCTGTAGTTCCCATACCCTAAACTGTGAAGGAGGCATACAAAGGATGTGTATATACCTGATGTATACCTCGTATGGTGTTTTCAGTCTCTTAGATGACGATTGTTCATCTCTAAATGGTAAAGAACTGTGTCTGTCCATGGGTCAGTGGATCTAAATTGTACCTGGTGTGATTCATCCTGTCTAGCCCGGGGTTGAGGCTGGAAGGTGAGACAGGAGTGGCGGGCAGCCCAGGTAATGGACACACTTGTCCTGCATCTCTGTTTCATGCCAGGTGGGTAGTTACCAGTCTGCCCTGCTTGTGAGCTGGTTTGTCCCTCCTCCGCAGGCTGGAGGACCACTTGTCCTCGCATCTCCCAGGCGAAAGGCAAGAGGGGCAGACTGGCAATGTACAGTTTTCCTGATTAATTGAAGAATACACATGGCTTAGTCATAGTCACAAAAGCAGGGTTGCCACCCAAACTGAATCTAATTGGCTAAATAAATAACACTAAGGTCTTAGTGCCTGCAGCCTTTCCTTTATTGAATTCTTAATGCTGGGTCCCCCTCAAGATCAGCAGCAGCTAGTGACGGATTTGCCTCAGGCGGTTAGTATTCTCCAATCAGTTGTAAATAGACCTGATGACTTATTTTGCTAACTTATAGCTTATATCATTGGCTCAGCTTTTAAAACAGCTTTGGAATTAAGCAATTTCCAGCATTGTGTGTGTGTGTATATATATGTGTGTGTATATATATATATGCTGAAAAAATATATATACACACATATGTATATATGTACACACATATGTGTATATATATTCTAATAAATATATCTGGTTGTTTTCCTATACTCTAAACCTGATGTTCTTAACTGGGGGTGACTTCTTTTGTGATGTCTAGATGCAGTTGTAGTTGTCACAACTTGATGAGAGAGAGTGTGTGCTAGTGGTGTTGAGTGGTTATAGGACAAGGATGCTGTTGAACTCCATCTAATGCACAGAATGGCCCCTGCACCCACAACAGAGACTGCTGAGACTCCAAATGTCTGTAGTGCTATGGTTGGGAACTCTTAGTTTCAACAGATTCTAAAGGAGAGAGAGAGAAAAAAAAGAAAGCAATTCTCAGAAAGCTTCCTGGTGGACATGTCACTCATTCTTTCACTTAAGAGGTATTTTGTGAGCCCAGCTATCCTGAGGCACGGTGCTGGCCCTGGGGGGAATGATGGACGTGAGCACGAGTGTGCTCACCCTGCAACATTCTGTTGGCAGTTCTGTCTGCACTGGGAGATGGCCATCCCCCGGATGACGCCCCACCTGAATGCCACTAGAAATTAATAGATTGTAGTCATGATTCTCGGGAGGGGCAGAGAGCAGATACACCTTTCGTTCTGTATTCCTGGTGTGAAGTGAGAAATAACGCCCAAAGGGAGATTTTACAGTTTCATAGGGAGGCCCTGCTTCCTACTGCCCATAATAGGCACTTCTATTTTGTGCCGTTTGTGCATGAAAGTGCCGAGCACTGTACTTATCCATGCAGCATTCCTGCAGGGTCACTGTTACTACAGATGGTGAATCTGAGGCTCAGGAATGGGAAGCTGTGTGTCCTACACTCACAGCTCACGAGCAGCAGAGGTGTCCACTACCTCTAGAGCCTGCCCCACTACCACTGCTCTCTGTCCTACCTTTGCATCTTTGGAAGGACAAGCTGTGTTGGTTTCTAATGACAATTGGTATCTTTATTTGGTCTCATTAAAGGTTATGGTGAAGAATAATGGAGGGTGATGTCAGCTGGGATGATAAACATGCATTTAAAAAAGTAATAAAGCATATTTTCCAGCAGCCTAGGTAAGGTTAGGGATGAGTTAGGCTGGTTCAGCTCAAGAGGCAGAGCTCAGGGTGGACTGGACACTGGCTCTGTACACCCTCCTGCTCAGGGGGCTGGTTCTCTTCCAGCACCCCTCTCAAGTACTTAGCATCTTGCTTAGCATAGATGCATCAGAGAGTCTTTATTACTTAGAAAAGAAATATAGTTGGCAGCTAACAGTAGGAAAAGCTGCTTAGCCTCACTCATAATGAAGGCAATTTTTAAAAAATACTTATTTTATTTTGAGAGAGAGAGAGAGAGAGAGAGTACAGACAGGAAGAGCAGAGAGAGAGGGAGAGAGCAAATCTCAAGCAGACTCCATGCTCATCACAGAGTCCAATGTTCTGCTCGATCTCACAGCCCTGAGGTCACCATCTGAGCCGAAACCAGGAGATGCTTAATGACTGCACCACCAGGTGCCCTCATAATTAATGTAATTTAAATTATCAACTGATTTTCACCTATCAGATTGGCAAAGATTTAAAAAAAAAAAGATATCACCAATGTGTACAAGGGTTCATGTGAATATAACAGCCATTGGATGGCTTAAGAAATATCTAATATTAAGTGACCTGGTGATTCTACTTCTAGGAATTGATCCTGTATTTATGCTACATAATTGTGCCATGGTGGAGGACATTCATTGCTTTCTTATTTATTTATTTATTTATTTTTAAAGATTTTATTTATTTATTCATGAGAGAGAGAGAGAGGCAGAGACACAGGCAGAGGGAGAAGCAGGCTCCATGCAGGGAGCCTGACGTGGGACTCGATCCCGAGTCTCCAGGATCACGTCCTGGGCTGAAGGCAGGTGCTAAACCGCTGAGCCATCCAGGGATCCCCCTGCTTTTTTATTTTTAATGGTGGGAAAAACCTAAGTGTCCAGAAGAAGGGACCTGGTTAAATAAAGTGTGGAGTAGTATAGTGCCTTTTAAAACAATGGAGCATATCGATATTTGCAACATGTAGACTTATATCTGCAGTGTACTGGGTGAATGTCAGTTAGGAAACAGCATGTGTAGGCCCTTTGTGAATGTGTTTTTGGTCATAAGTGCATGGAAAAATCAAAGAATATACATCAACCTGTCCTCATTGGCTGCCTCTATAAAAGGAATTGCATTGGGGGAATGGAAGGAAGGTTTTTTCACTTTCTGTAATGCTATACTTTTAACAACTTTCACCATGTATTAGTTTAAAATGAAAAAGCTGCTCATTGAAACCACATTTATTGAGTATCTGTTAATTGCCAGGTGCTCTGCTTGGCACCAGAAACATAAATATGAACGAGACATTTTCCCTGCTATAGAAGTAGCTTCCATGCAAAATAAAAAAAATAAAATAAAAATAAATAAAAATAATGGCCAGATAATCCCATTTTCTAGTTTTAGGTTAAAGTCTAGATAAAATCATTTGATAACTGTGCAGGTGAATTATTTTTTGTATTCTTCTAAAACAGTTTTTGAGTCTTATAAAATAGGAATGCTTTTTATTTTATCTTTTTTCAAAGAAATGTTTTAAAAGCTCTATTTTTCCTTAAAATGCATTCAGTGTGTATCACGGTCTGAGGTGTTCTCTCGGAGAATGTGTTTACAGAGAGTCGGCCATGGCGCGGGCACCAGGGATATCTTGATGCGCAAGATGCATGTGGCCCTTTCTTTTTTGAAGCCTAGTTGGAGAAACAGAAAACAAATAAGGAAATATCTCACTAAACTTGAGATAAGGGCTGTGGAGCACATGTGTGGCGGCAAGACCTTGGCAGGGCTATCCACTAGGGCTCCTCTGCGGGGACGGCATTTCGGGTAGCCGTGAAGGAGAGAGAACCATCCACAGAAGGAGGTTGCATTCCAGGACGTGAGATCGCCGAGAGAGGCCAAGGCTGCCCATGTTTCTGAATCCAGCGGCCGGGAGGGCTGGCCAGGGTGGAGCAGCAGGAAGGCAGGGGGAGGTGACACTAGCACAGCCCGGAGTGGTCCAGCCGTTTTACCCTGAGGGTGGAAACAGCTCTGCCTTAGAGGGTTCATCCCAGGCAACGTGCAGGTAGATGAGTGACGCAGTGCTTTGCCCATGGTGGGTGTTCCTGTCCTGATACTTAGTAAGTGGATACATCATTTGTTTGTTTGTTTATGTATTTAAATTTTTTAAAAAGATTTTATTTATTTATCCATGAGGGAGACAGAGAGGCAAGACACAGGAAGAGGGAGAAGCAGGCTCCCTGTGGGGATCCCAATGTGGGACTCGATCCCGGGACCCCGGGATCATGGCCTGGGCTGAAGGCAGGTGCTCAACCACTGAGCCACTCAGGCGTCCCCAGCGGATACATCTCTTAAACCCATATAGACACTTTCAGATGAAATGCCAGCATGTCTTTAAAAAAAAGTTAATGTGCTTCTTGGACTTGCGTCATTGTACTCCCTCATCTGACTCCTGTTTGCTGGTGGGAAGGTCTGTCCTTGCCTTTGATTCGTGTCTGCCGCAGCTGGTGAGCCCCTGTGTCTAGCCCCTCCCCTTGAACCCCATTGCTGGCAGCGCTCTGGTTTCGCCTGGCCCGCAGGCTCAGCCCTGCCGTGTATGCCGCCTTCTGCGGTGGCCTAACTCTGAGGAGCCCTGACTCAGTGGAAGGTCACCTCTTGTGCCTGCATCTGACCTTTGGGGAGTCAGCCTTGAGGGGCCTGACTCTTCACAGGGAGACAGCTTCTTGCTCTCAACATCCACAGCGTTTTATTAGCATCTCCTTTATCACTTACAGTTTTCTAGTATTTAAACCCTTTGGCTTACTATTATTATTTTTTTGAGGGCAGAGGTCACTGGGGTCTGTCGTGCATGCTGCATAACTAACGATCGCACGTCTTGTGGAAGGGACGTGATGATTGTGCTTTTCACCAGCTCCTTTGGACTCCTCCGTGTCACTGATGGGCTCGTCAGTCTTTTGATCGCTGATTCCTGACTCTGCTATTCCAGCTGCCAGCATCTGGACTCCTGCCCTCTAATCTGACCTCCTGCTCTCAGGCCATGAGAACGTATCGCTTCTCCACCGCCTGGCTGTCGAGGCCCTGGGATGGTGGGCAGATGTTCATGACCTTGCCTCGTGCCAGCTGGCCAGGCTGGGCTTTCCGTGGGCGCCCCGTGCCGGCCCAGCACGGGCCGTGCACACCGCCTGCCCCAGCCCGTCTCCCTGGCTGCCTTCGTCTGCTCTTGCCCTCCTGCTTTCCCCACACCCTCTCCTTCCTTCTTCTTCTCTCATCTTCTATCTTCTTCTCTCTCCTCCGTCTTCTCCCCTCTCCCCAGTTCATACACTGCATTGTGGGCTTGGCTGAAATATCACGGTCGCATCTTGATGCCCTGCCTGCTTACTTCCTTGGCGGGGCCTCCTGATCTCAGGAACTGGTCCTCTGGTGTCTGTCCCTGGAGAGTCAGAACCAGGACATGGTCCCTGGTGTTTTCCTGGTTCTCACTGGGCCTGCTGGTCTATGAATGTTCTTCATTCTTACTACTGATTTCCAAATTCAACCAATAGGTTGTATTAATGAAAGCTGTATAATTTGCTAGCAAAAATCTTGTCACTTACAACAAGATTTTTAAGGTTCTGTTTATTGTTATTTTAAGTCATTCACGACTAGGTGACCTGGTGGTTCTTTCTCTGTTGACTTTTATCCTACTTGTTAAATATGGGAGTAGACAGAAAGAAACATAAAACAGGGAAGAGTTTAAAATATGGAGCAAAGAATTGCTCAGTAGCCAGGACACGGATGAACAGTGCTGCATAAATAACACGAGTATTATGTATTATGCAGTTGTTGAAAATCCTGCTGTTCACAGATTTCACTGTGTGTATGGAATGTGTCTTATCCAGTAAACATCAGTTGTATAGACATTTGTATATTTCAGACATATTACATATATTTAAAAAAATAATTGGTTACTAGAGGCAAGAGGCCAGAAAGAAACTTGTGGAAGTGACAATGGTGAGCATCTTTTGGTGGTCAGATTATGAATGTTTTTGTTTTTGTTTTTGTATTTTTATACATTTTGTGCAATGGGTATGTGCAGATTACCCACTGAAGGGAATCCCTGGGTGGCGCAGCGGTTTGGCGCCTGCCTTTGGCCCAGGGCGCGATCCTGGAGACCCGGGATCGAATCCCACGTCGGGCTCCCGGTGCATGGAGCCTGCTTCTCCCTCTGCCTGTGTCTCTGCCTCTCTCTCTCTCTCTCTTTCTCTCTCTCTGTGACTATCATAAATAAAGAAAAATTAAAAAAAAAAAAAGGATTACCCACTGAAGATGAAGAGATCTGTGAAAACGCTAAGTACATTTATGTAAGTAACCAAAAATTATTGTGCATTATTTAGTGTGTTATTTTTGTTTGGTTGGTTTGCTGCTTTCGCCCATCACCTAAAACCCTCTTCTTCCCCTGAGGGTCTGCTGTTTTAGTGAGTTCCTTCCGCTTTTGTCCCACTCCATGCTAGGGATTATTTGGTGCCTGTACCCGACACAGGGAAAAATGTAGTAAGCTGCAAGAGAACTAACCCTGTCCCCTGAACACAGGGCAGGAACTTTTCATTTCATACCTTACTTGCACAGCACAGAATTGATCCCCCCCCCCTTTTTTTAAATTTTATTTATTCATGAGACACAGAGAGAGGCTGAGACACAGGCAGAGGGAGAAGCAGGCTCCCTGCAGGGAGCCTGATGTGGGACTTGATCCCGGGACCTCAGGATCATGCTCTGAGCCAAAGTCAGACTCTCATCGGCTGAGCCACCCAGGCATCCCCAGAATTGATTTCTAAAGTCACGTAATGCTATCAGGGGGTGCTGTAAGAGAATGAAAATCAAAACAAAAAACTCTTCTGGAGCACTGTATGTTATTTTTTCTATGCTCAAGAGTGTCAAGAGGCAGATAGAAGAAAAACAAAAAGCAAAACCAGAACCAAACACTGCCAGGCATTTAGAGAAAAAGCAGGAGAAAAATTTCCCAAGGGATCGATGCCTTTACAAACCATATGACAGACTATGTATTTGAGAGACAAAGGCAATGAGTTGATACCTTTTTTAAAATTCTGATTAAATATGTATGGCTCCGTTTGTAATAGTTTTGTTATGGGTCTTATACTATAAAGAGCTTCATCTCATTTTACTAAGAATAGCATGTAGGTACTTTTTTTCTGCTTTTCTGCATTCTTGCTTCGAGTAAAAGTGTGCCACAGAGCATTTAATTTTGAGTAACCAAGTTTGCTTGTAACTATATCCTTCAGGTAAGTGTTTAATGACTCTTAGCAAAGGAAACAGATATAAACTAACTGGTTGAGAAAATGGTTAATTAGCATCAGTTATTCAATATTATGCACATGACTATAAAAAGTTAGGTATGGTGCATGTTTTGGATATCTACAAAAATCTCTCTGGCTTATTATTATTTTTAAAGATTTTATTTATTTAGTAATGAGAGACAGAGACAGAGACAGAGAGAGAGAGAGAGAGAGAGAGAGAGAGGCAGAGACACAGGCAGAGGGAGAAGCAGGCTCCATCTCCATGCAGGGGGCCTGACATGGGACTCGATCCTGGGTCTCCAGGATTACACCCTGGGCCAAAGGCAGCGCTAAACCGCTGAGCCACCCGGGCTGCCCTCTGGCTTATTATTCTCATTGACCCAAAGACCTGTTACTTTGTCATCGATCTTTTGGAATTTCCCAAGGTCATGGCTAGTTCTGAATGAAGCATTTCTCTTGGGACTGAAGCACTGCCAGTCTTTCTGGTGGGTATGGACAGGGTCGGGGGGTGAGGGAGGCCACATTGTTCTCTTCCTTCCTCATTCACTCAGTGACACAGAACCTTGAGAGGTAGCTGTGCACATAGAGCAGGAGGAAATCTGGTATCTCTGAGGAGCTTCTCCTGGTCCCCTCTCTGTCCAGTGCCACGGGCAGACCCGACCCACACGTACTCTCCTGCAGGGATTGAGAAATCAGCCTGGTTGTTTTCAGACCCCACCACTGGTCCACCCTCAAGCACGTACATCAACATCATGTAGATTTAGGGGTGTGATCGGTGGGTGTGACAGAATCAGGTAAAAGTAAGTAGACTAACCCCAAGTTTACAGACTAGAAATATATTTGCATGCGTACAAAGTCACAGGAAGCACGTATTTCCACATGCTACCAAGAATCACTTGCATCTACCACCGAGAGATCACTATTGTCATGTTTTTTTTCCTTTTTTGTGTTTTCCAAAATGTGTTACAATAAGTAGATGTTCTGAAAAAATGTTATACTTTATTTAAAGGAAGATTTCAAAAAGCACTAAGGAATGTTTAGTACCCATAGCTAAACTTTTTAGATTGCCATGGAAAGTGGTAGAATGCTAGAGGAGACCCAGGGAAGCTGCCCCAACTCTGGATGAGATTTGTCGCAATCATAGTCTTCATTCCCATAGTGGAAGGGTCGGCCAGCATCTCAAGTCAGACATTTCTAATTTTGCAGAATTACTGTCATTTACTGTTATTAAAGCTACAGCAGAAAACAATGTCTACTTCTTTATCTTGAATAAAATCTAATCACAAGTTTCTTACTGAGTAATGAAAGACTCTTGAGCTGACCCTCCCTACGTTTTTGGTAACAGCATGACTCAGTGGAGCGAGGGGCAGCCTGCTGTTCTGAACCTGGACTCCGTGGTTACAGAGATATGAGTAACACTGAGCTTCCCGTAGCCTGGAGCAAAGCTGCTTACCTCTCTGCTATCCATAAAATGGGGATAATAATGCTTATTTGCTTACCTAGCTCACTAGAGTGTTGTTAGGATTAGTTGGACTTTGTTAGTAAAGAGGCTTTGAAGTTTTAGTGCCCTGAATGGTGTTATTACTAATAAGCCTATAAAACCCTCCTCTGCAGTGTTCCCCTATTTGTAGCGTTTAGTAATTCTGCACAAGGAACTGGCCTCCTGCAGGCATGATGCCAGGCCCCACTGAGCCGGTCAGGCTCAGGCCTGCCTGGATCACACCGCCCACCTTGGCTCCCACCTCCAGGCACAGAGTTGCTGCTACCTGTCTTGGCTTGATTCTGGCTTGGAGGCTTCTGGGGCTTATTTACCAAATTCTGTCAAGGTAGAAAGCCACCCATGCTCACAACCCTCCTTTCTGTGCCAGGAAACAAACTTTTCCCCCATGTGCCCACTTCGCTAGTTGTCAATTCTGCAAAATAGTGTGGCCAAACAGAGCCTGGGCATTGCCCAGCCAGTGCCATAAAGCTCCCACCCGTGGAAGTAGAAAGTGTCCAGAGTCATCATCTGGGAATAGGTGAATGCCCATGTGGTCTCAGAACAGTTCATGAGACTCACTTCCCTGTGCTTGGCATCTGGGTCCTCTTGTACATGTGACTCATGAGATGGAAGGTCTGAAGCTTTGTGTCTGCAGAGGAGATGGATGTGGACAGTTGCCGATGAGGATGATTTTGCCCATTGGTATCTTTGGTGCTCCCTAAGAATAATGAAACTCCTCTCTGCACTGTGTCTGCCAAACCTCGTTTTCCTTTCCCCTCACATCTGCCCACTTGTGATAAATCTGAGACACACTGATCTGAAAACACAGCCTCCCTCCTGGCAGTGACTTTGAAGAGTATTTTAGAAATGCTTGTCGGGGGTGGATGCCAATTAATGCTGAGTGGGAAGAGGAGGAATGAGAAGAATCAGCCAACTATCCAGGTGAGACCAATCCCAGATCATTAACTCTGAAATATTTATGATAAACATTGAAAATAAGCACTTTATTGTAACATAAGAGCAGATTGTACTCATTTAATGACTCTTTGGTAATTGGATTGTCTTATCTTTGTCTATAAATACGTTTACCTACCTTCCCAAGCTAGAAATCTCAGAATCATTCTAAATGCTACCCTTTCTTTCATTCACCTTCTCTTATAGTTAGCTGCCAAATTCTGTCTTAAAAATACCCCCCACCCCCAAATATTCTAGCCCATCCTTTCCATGCTCTCTAACCACATTGATACCTCTGAGGCATAATTCCCTTCACGGCCTCATGACTGCTTTTACTTCCATTGGGTTAATCCTTGCTTCCAAATGATCTCTCTTAGTAACCAGGTTAAACTACCTCTGTCCACAGCCTCTCAGATCCCAAGCTCACGCATCTCACTGGTTTCCCATTGCCCTTGAGATAAAGTAAGAAACAGATTGTCCTTACATGCAGGTCCTTTCAAGAATGTCAAGAGACCACTGCCCTGGGGAAGTTCAAGACTTTGTAAGACTTTAGGTAGGGGTCATGACTGTTGAAATAGGTGTCAAGAGAGAGATTGAACTCCGTTCCACTCAAACAAAAAGGGGGAAGTGTTTTAAAAACCTGGCGTGAGCTAGTGGGAAACTACTGAAGGATGTTGAGGGGAGGTTGGTCAGTGGGATTGGGCCATCTGTGTTTGCTAATTGGTGCCTTCAAGGGGAGGCTTCCCCTCATCCCACGGAGGCTGGGAGATAGGGGCCCTATCTTTCTTGATGATTACATTTCAAAGGGATGACTCCTAGGGCCTAGAAAACCACTCCTGGGTTTTAAAACTGGCAAGAGGCTTCCAAAAGATTTACATCTTGAAGGGGCAGAGAAGAAATTTACAATGGCAAGTTTTTCTAAAGTAAATGCTCTAAGGAAAGGGCCTAGATCAGGGAGGAATGGACCTACTGTTAGTCGAGAGAGGGGAAAGGGCTTCTTGATCAGTGGCCTGACATCACTTTATCTCAGTACTTCATCTGAATTCCCATCAAGGTCCCCTGCGTTGAAGCCACACTGAGCGTCTCACTGTCCTATGCTCGCCTTCCCACTCCACTGACTCACACACACCCTGTCTTCATGCTTCCAGAACCTTTCCACCATGGCACTCCAGGCAGTGACTAGTGCTTCTGCCCAAGGACCCCACATGGTGTAACGTAATTACGTATCTACACCACACTCAGCCCACTGGACTGTAATTATCTTGGCACATAGTGGGTGATTGAAACACCCCTTTTTTGATGAGTAAATTTCTCCCAACTGTTTCAAGATTGATACATGGAGACTTTTAGGGAAATCCTTAGATTTTATCCCTTGGGAAAGTCATTGTAATTTATATAAGATTCTGATTTTGACCCCTCAAAATTAAAGAAATTCGCAAATAAGCAGAAGGTTTATATGAATCACCTGTTGACTTGTGAAAGCTGAGACACCCAGGCCCCAGCCTAGGGATTCTGATTTAGTGAGCCAGGGGCAGGCCTGGGACATTTCCCTAGCCATTCTGATGGGGAGCCAGAACCCAGACCCAAATGACCTCATGTCATGAAGCTTTAGAGTGCGCCTGGGTGATGGGCCTGGCAATCCTGAGACTAACAATGCAATGAAAGATTTGTGGAGAATACTAGGGAATGTTTGTGGTGTGGACCCCTTACCCCCTTAACCCAAGTCCACTGCACACAGGCAGGCAGGATACTGCAAACTCTGGTCCTGAGTGAGTGTGAAATAACAGGATTTGCTGCCAGCATCTGTTCTAAAGGAAGCCTGAGTCCATTAGTCCTAAGGATCTTGTTCCAGGGCTAAGATTGCTATATAGCAGGTCATCATTCCTGGGCACTTATGGCCCTCCCTGACATTTTCTCCTGATTTCCACTCAATGGAGGCAGTCTCAAACTTCATGCCAGGCCCCACTGAGATCATTGAATCTTTGGGCCCAGCTCCCCCACCTGAGGCTTTGGAGGTTCCAGTGGATTGGAGGGTCCTATTTAAACTCCAAATTGACTATAAAATAAAACCAAAAAATGAACCCTAGTTTTCTTTTTTCTGTTTTGAAAGCCTGTTGAAAGACTTCTAAAAATATGAGAACTTAATGAAAATTATTTCAAGAAAGGCTCTAAAGGAGTATAGAGTGTAACAAGCAATGCAAAACAGTAGAAAAGTATAAATGATCATCGCTCTTCAGAAGCAAGCACATTAAGTGTTTTTTGTTTCTTTCCAGAGATTTTCTAAGCAGCTCGGAACATGCATGTGTACACATAGTCTTTATAAGAAATGAAGGCTTAGATATTGTTCTGGCCCCTGCTTCTTTTCATGTAACTCTATCTCAGAGAGCTGTAGGGCAGCATGTAGACTTACCCTATGCTCTTCAATGCCTGCATTTTGAAAGTTATACAATTATATGGATCTAGCACAGTGACTCTCAACCAGGTGCAGTTTTGCTGCCCAGGGGACATTTGGCAATGTCTAAAGACATTTTTGTTTTCACAAATTGAGAGGGCAGTGCTGGGTGTTACTGGCTTTCAGTGCAGGGGCCAGGGATGCTGCTGATCATCCTCTAGTGCACGGGTGGCCACTACAGCAGAGGATTAGCTGGCTCCCAGTGTCGGTGCTGCCAGTGTTGATAAAACCTGCAGTGGCATCACTAATTTTAAGACTCTGATGGATTTTGCCTTCAGAGTATAGCTTATCAACCAGTAACAACAACGTAAAGCAAAGTCACAGAATAAACACAGTGAAATGCCCTTTGGGGATGAGGGGCACTGCTTTTCCAAACAGAGCTGTGTGGGGAATGTATTCCAGCGTGGGTTTGGTTGTTACATCTGTTGGTTTGGAACAGCCTGGGTGGTCTCAGCATCTACTACCTGAATATTAAATATACCTTGCCGTTTCCTGTGGCGTGGCTCCGGTGGAGGAGAGCAAGCTGTTTTGGGACAGAGGACTGCCGCGTTGGCAGCTGAGGCCTTGGCGGCTCCATGCACCTGCCGAACGTATAATTTTGCAGGCAAAATGAGAGTATCCGTTTTTAGCTCTAGAGTTTTAATTTAAATTTTTTTATTTTTATTTTTTTATTTTTTTTTTATGGTTTGGATTCTGAATGCTTTATTTTTGTAGTGGCTCCACTGTGTTTCTTTCATGCTCAGGATCAAGTCCTTTCTTTATACAATGATTGCAATGGACCAAACTTAGGAAAAAAACAAATTAGCTTGCTAGGAAAATCACACTTTACTATTAATAATATTGCCCTGACCTCCTGCCCTTCCCCAATATGCTGTTGAGGACATTTACTCTTTAGGCAATACCTTAAATTTAGGTGTCGTTTGTTTCCTCTTGTATGTAAATAAAGCAAGTCTTTCAAAAGCAGTTTATCACCAAATCTCCCTTTCTCTTTGGTTGTTTGAAGGAGCTGTTAGTTTTATCAGAGAAGCTTGGCTTAGTCTTTGAGATCCTTTCTCTGGTTTTATTTATTTATTTATTTTTCAGGCTGTGTCTTTCCCAAATAAGACTACCTTATTTAAAATAAATTAAGAGAGTTCCTTTTAATCTGAGTCTTTATGAGAGCTCATATGCGAGGTGCATCCTTATTTCTCTGACAATTTACCATCCATTAGTTATGAGATTTGGGATACAGATGCTCCCAGCAACTAGAGTAGAAGAATGTTAGGCAGGTGAAGTTGGTCATAGCAGCCTTTACTCTGTAAGCCAAGATTATGTGTAGCAATGCAATCAATCATCATAACAATGGAAATAGGTAAAGGAATAATAAAACATTTGTGTGTGTTTTAACTTTTATGGTTTCATAGTCCCAGTTTGTTCTTCGTCTTTGGTTTCCTGGTTAGAAAGTCTAATTTGGAGATTATAGGATGAATGGGAAGTCATTTTCTAGCCGCATAGAATGGCAAATGCCAAGTATTTGGTACTACATGCATGTGTGTGCATGTGTAAGTGCACCAGATTATTTAGACTACACTTATTTTTTTGTGAATTAAAAAAAATTGGTTGCCTGCCTTTTACTTGGCAGTCTGTGAAGGTCTGTGTGACGACAGTGTGCCCCATGTATAGTCATGCAGTCAAGTGTCTGTAAATACGCCACTTTCTAAAGGTGTGTCTTTCAGGGAAGGGAAGTAGCTAGGTGTATTGGAATGACATTGTGGGGCATTTCTGAGCAGGTATTAATGATCTGCATTTGGTTCTGTGAAAACCAGGTGACTATAGATGTTTACTAGGAAAACTGTTCCCCATGGCTTTGTACTGTTGGGTCCAGCATTACTTGGCAGCTAAGAATTGCTTTTTCAATTTCCAGTAGAAGGTCTTGCTTTCCCTGGGTCATTAGTAGTGTTAGGGCTCAGCTAAGGTTTCCATGTGGCTGACCACTACTGTTGTAGATATTCCCCTGTGGTGCCAGCTAAGCTGGCCCTTGATCATTACATTTGTTTTTTCTTAAATGATACCTTTGTTTCTCCCATGCCTCTGGGACAGTCTGGAAAATTTAGTGGGCACTCTATGAACCTGGAGGAGAAGGATAGTGTGAAATAACATCTAGGATTCAGCCTTCCCATCATTAGTTGAGATCTTCCCACTTTGCCCATGTAGTTCCATAAACTTTAAATATCGTTTCTGTGTGAGGAAATTTCTATGCTAATTGCATGATGTAGATAGGAGAAGCCCATGACTAAAGAAATAAGCATATCTGTGATTGATGTAAATTACAATGAGACTGGCTGTATTCAGGTTTCTTAACCATCTTTGGGGGTAGGTCCAAAGAGAAGCCATATGCTACTTGTTCAGCAGGGTTCAAGGAAATCTAAGACAGCAAATAGAAGGAATAATTGGTAGGTACTCTTTATGAGAATGGCAAAATAGATAGTAGAAAACAACTACATTTAAGTCCTAGTGCAATAAGTAAGCTATAATTTTTCAAAACACAATTACAAAGCCTTATTGATTTCTTATCAGTAGAGGAATATAAGTCTGGAATATAGTACAGTTGGCCCTTGAACAATATGGGTTTAAACTGTGATGATCTACTTAGATGCAGATTTTTTTTTTTTTTTACAGAACAATACTGTAAATGTGTTTTCCTTATGATTTTTTAAGGAACATTTTCTTTTCTTTGGCTTACTTTATTGTAAGACTACAGCATATAATACATATAACATACAAAATGTATTAATTGTTTATGTTATTGATAAGGCTTTCTGTCAATAGTAGGCTATTAGTAGTTAGGTTTTGGGGGCTCAAAAATTATACATGGATTTTCAGCTGTGCTGTTGGGGGTGGGATGGGGTCAGCACCTCAGACTCCATGTTATTCAAGGCTTAACTGCATTTATTTTCATTTACTTATATTGTATATTTTCAGTGACAAGAGAAGAATGGATTTTATGAAACAAAGAATTTTCTAATTTCTAGGAGCTAGAAAATATAAACTGGGAACATTTGGTTCTGTTTCAAATTGATAAACATGTCAAGATGAGGAAAACATTTTCCCCTCCTTACTCCTTAAAATGAAGATGTGATTGAAAACATTTTGCTCTGTATATGTAGCAAAATTTTCCTACTTGGATGTCTAGCATACTGTGTTTTATTTTGTGCATTTTTAACTGAAGACAGAAAATCATTTAAACATACCAATCATATTTAAATTAACTCATAATTACGCTTTTAAAAAATAGTTTGATGTGTATTGCTGTGGATTGAATTGTGCCCTCTGAAAATCTGTATGTTGAAGCCCTTCCTCACAATGTGATGATATTGGAGATGGGGCCTTTGGGAGGTGATGCAGGTTAGATCCCCTCACGATGGGTTAGTGGCTTTATAAGAAGAGTCACCAGAAAGCTTGCTTCTCTCTCTCCATCATGTGAAGGCACAGCAAGAAGGTGGCCATCTGTAAGTCAGGAAGAGCACTCTCACCAGGGAACTTAATTGGCTGACACTTTGATCTTGGATGTCTAACCTCCAGAGTTGTGAGAAAATAAATTTCTGTTGTTTAAGCCCCTGTGTGTGGTGCTTTGTTAGGCGGGCGCTAATTGACTAATACATTTTCATAATGTTTCATGTTTGGGAGTATATTTAATCTGCAGGATATGTTGAAATAGTGAGATGTTTGCTTAACTATAAATGGCTTTGTTCTGTGTAAAATACAAATGTCTGCATTCATAATTTTATTAATCTGCATTCCTGTGAATTTGTTTACAGTTATTCTAACCCTTGAACTGCTAACATAATACAATTTAGCAATACCTAGCCCATGGCTGTTCTAAAACCCAGATCCTGGGGTACCTGGGGGGCTCAGTCAGTTAAGCGTCAGACTCTTTTTGTTTTTAATTTGTTTATTCCTTAGAGACAGAGGCGGGGCAGGGTAGAGACACATAAGCAGAGGGAGAAGCAGACTCCCTGGAGGGAGCCTGATGCAGAACTCAATCCTAGGACCTCAGGATCACGACCTGAGCTGAAGGCAGATGCTCAACCATTGAGCCACCCAGGCGTCCCATGTATCTGACTCTTGATTTCAATTTTGGCTCGGGTCATGATCTCAAGGTGGTGAGAAGGAGCCCAGCATGGCCCAGGATTCTCTGTCTCCTCACTCTCTACTCCCTGCTCATGCATGCTCTCTTTCTCTCTCTTTCTCAAAACAACAAACACCCAGATGCTTTATTTATATTATACTGTTGCTGACATGAAAATCAGAATATTCTAGGGATGATTTATGACCTATCAGAATTTTGAAAATAAGTTTTGACAATATTTGATGGAATACTTTATAATGATTATAGGTGATTTTGTATATTATGATTTTGTATATTATGATTTTAAAGACTGAACTGTATCTGTGGTTAGTAACTCATGATCCAATGTTAATGTTTTGATCTTATGTGACTTTCTTTCTCTTACTTGGTTAAAGCCTTGCTATCTGAAGAACAGCAGAGTGGTGAATGGAAAATGTGGATGAGCCGTTTGCAATGTTTGATTTTGTGTTGTAGGTAAAAGTAGTCTTATTAGAGTTTAGTATTTAAAAGATATATTTATAGTTTATGATAGATAAGTTCAATTGAGTAAACTTTTTTTTTAAAGATTTTTTTTTTTTTTTTAATTCATGAGAGACACAGAGAAAGAGGTAGAGATACAGGCAAAGGGAGAAGCAGGTTCCTCAATGGGAGCCCAAAGTGGGACTTGATTCTGGGACCCCAGGATCATGACCTGAGCCAAAGGCAGACACTCAACCACCCAGGTGTCCCCCATTTTTTTTTTTAGATTTTATTTATTTGCTATATATAGAGGGAATAAGGGGGGTGAGCTATAGGCAGAAGGAGAGGGAGAAGCAGGCTCCCCAAGTGGGGCTTGATCCCAGAACCCTGGGATCATGACCTGAGGATAGATGCTTAACCAACGAAGCCATCCAGGCACCCCATGACTTATCTATCAATATAGTAAAATATCACAACAAACTTAGTGATTTAAAAGAACACACATTTGTTATATCACTGTTGCTGTAGGTCTGGAGTCTGGATATGGCTTAGCTGGGTTCTTCCTAATGCTGCAATCAAGGGCAATTGATGGGGGTTGGGGTTTCATCTGAAGGCTTGACTGGGTGAGGGCATGCCTCTAGGTTCACTTGGCAGATTCATTTCCTTGTGGATGGAAGATGGAGGGCTTCATTTTCTTACTGGAGGCTTCCTGTAGCTCTTTGTCACATGGACTCCTCCAGCATGGCTGTTGGCTTTCTCAAAGCCAGCCAGGGAGGAGACACCAGAAGGCGGGTGTTGAAATCTTGCATAATATAATTATGTAATCACTCATATCTTGTCACTTTTGCTGTGTTTTGTGGGTAGAAGCAAGTCCCAGGTCCCACTTACCCTCAGGGAGAGGAATCAAATCATGCCAAGGACATGAACATGTGGAGGCAGATATCCCTGGGGAGTATCTTAAATTCTTTCTGAAACAGGTCCATCAGTAGCTTCTGGGAGATATTTCTAATTTTTTAAGGAAATCAATGTAATTATGGGCAAATTAAAAAAAGTAAGATTGGATATTAGATATTAACCTTATATATAGCATATAATAAGCACTATTTATTTTTTGATAAAAAACTTCATGGTCCATATTTTCTGTTAAAATAGATCAAATCAAGGGCTGAGTCTTTAAAAACTGCCTGAACCAGTGTTCATTCAATGTAGCTTATCTTCTCCTAAATGAAGGCTAAAGGAGCCTTGAGGCTTTAAAGGAAGCCACTACTCACACAACTTTGATTGTAAGATGTATACAACTCTGGGGCTCCCTGCCCCAGCTTCTCAGCCTCTTATATTTGCCCATGAACTACCATTGAGTCTCCCAAATGTGAGCAAAGTGCACGTGTGCTCTGTGCAGTTCAGGGCTTCCTGTGATACAGATCACAGCAAACTTGGCTCTTAACATGGAGATCCAGCCCTGTTTGGAGACTTTCCCTCATCCATCCTGGAGCTTCAGCTTATGGACTTGTAATGCAGGCCCAGACAAGTGGTTTGATGGGCAGCCTGAATTTACATGCTGACCACATGGAGATGTGTGCTGCTCTCTATATCTCACTAACAGGTTTGTGATTGATGTGCTTACACAGTGGAGCAGCTTAAGATTTGAGGAATGTGCATCAGTGGCAATTGCTCATTTAGTTTCAGACCGTCACTTCAGGCTTATGTATACTTTCTATATTCTGAAATTTTGAGAAAGATCGCAAAACTGGTCAAATCAATTTTTAAGGTGTAGCCAACTTGAAGATTTAGAACAAAACTACCATCTCTAGGGAAAAAAAAAATTGGGACCTATCTGTCAACAGCTCTTTGGACCTCTACACTTGGCAAAAACATTCTTAAATAAAAGGAGACATGCTGATTTTTGAAGAATAAGTTTTCTTTTCGTTTTGTGCTTTATATCAAAAACTTATCCTGTGACTTTTTAAAAAAGCACCACAGTGGGCATCAAGTTACTGTATTTTAGTGGATTTTTTTCTTTCTTTGGAAAAGTTGCTAGGAGGAAAAAAAACGTCAGGGTAGGGATAGAATGAGCCTTTACAGTTGCAAAGTACAGAAGAAACCAAATTCCAAGACATCTTGATTTTTTCTTTTTTTAAAATATTTTATTTATTTATTCATGAGTGACAGAGAGAGAGAAGCAGAGACACAGGCAGAGGGAGAAGCAGGCTCCATGCAAGGAGCCCGATGGGGGACTCGATCCCAGGTCTCCAGGACCAGGTCCTTGGCTGAAGGCAGGGCTAAACCGCTGAGCCACCTGGGCTGCCCTCTTTAGAGAGAGGGAACATGATTGGGGGGGTGGGCGGGGGGCAGGGGGGCGGGCTGCAGAGGGAAAGGGAAAGAGAATCTCAAGCAGATTATGCACTAGAGTAGAGCCTGACATGGGGCTCAATCTTACGATCCTGAGATCAGGACCTGAGCTGAAACGAAGAGTTGGATGCTTAACCGACTGAACTACCCAGGGCCATGTGATTTTCTACAGCCGAAATGGGCATTAAAGAAATTATTTGACATACTATCTTTATTTTATAAATTAAGCCATGAGGAGGAGTTATAGATGTAGGCAGATAGGATAGATGAACTCCAACACCCTTGGCCATCGGGACTGGCACAGTGATAATCATGTTGAGTAGCACTTTGGAATCAGGAACTTGGGACACAGGGTTTTGAAAACTCAGCTTTCCTGTAACCTGGTTGCTGTTATTATCCTGTTTTTATAGCAGAAGAAACTTGGGAGGAATTAAAAAATGTTCCTGCTCTCCAGAGAAAGTAGTAACAGGTTTTGAACTCTGGGTATAGAGCCATTCCTCCTCATGGGGAGGCTTTTTAGAAGTTTTTATAAGAGGGACGTCTAGGTGGCTCAGGGGTTGAGCGTCTGCCTTCAGCCCAGGGTGTGATCCTGGGGTCCTGGGATCGAATCCCACGTCGGGCTCCCTGCATGGAGCCTGCTTCTCCCTCTGCCTGTGTCTCTGCCTCTCTCTCTGTGTCTCTCATGAATAAATAAATAAAATCTTTTTTTAAAAAAAGTTTTTATAAGAAAGAGAGCGCGAGTTGGAGATTGACTCACATGTAGCCATCCCAGGTAGATGACAAGATCTGTTTCTCTTAAGTTACTTGGGAATTTCTGGGCCACAGTTTTTACTTGTGGGAGTCACTGTCCGCAGCAGCAGGTTTTAGCACAAGCAGGGAGACTGCTTCTTTTACAGAAGCTCTGAAATAGGTACCCAGTTGGGCTAATTTGCTGGTATTGATCTAGAAAATTTAGGGGTGACAGTATTAAGCTTTCACCGTCCTGGGGGCTTAGAGGCCTGCTGGCCACTAAGGAGGTTTTCCTGGGGAGATAAAAATCAGTTGAGTCTCTTCTTGGAGCAGGATCCTTCTGAGGATTTCTCCCTTTGATCCTCTTTTCTTCTAGCCGGGTGGGCCTCTATTGTCATTTAAACACCTCATTGAGAGGCAGTTTCCAAATGGTTTTGAAAATGACGTCTGGTGTGATCCCTGCTTCTTTAAGTTCACCCCACCGGGTGGGGGGTGGGGTGGGGGGGTGGGGTGGGGGTGGGGGTGGGCGGTGCAGGTGGGGGTGGGGGTGGTGGTGCGGTGCTCAGGGTTTCCCCTGGCTTTGAATCACAATGTTTGTTTTTCAAAGCTTTGGTGGTTGGGCCCTTCTGGATTTGTTATTGCAGCTGGGCCAGCTTAGACCTTCCTTCTCTGCCCTGTCCTTTGGCGGCTCGTGGTAGAGTCCAGTCCTTAGGATCAGGCTGGGGGGTCGGGCACCAAGACCCTGGACGCTGCGCCTTTTGTGAGCTCCCGCAGTCACGCGTGTCCCCGGCTGCTCTCTGCCTGCTAGCCAGAGAGAGCCCTTCCTCTCTCCCCCTCTTCTCGCCTCCTGGTGTTGCCCTTGAATTCCCTTGCAAATTAGGGTTTTTACATTTTCTTGTGTGATGCTGTGTCGTCTGCCTCCAGTCCCCCCTTCTCCTCCCCTAGCCAAATCCTTCCTCTCACCTGCACCTAGCGCCTGACACTTGCCTTTCCAGAAGCAATTATTTGCAGCCAGTTGCAGAAGAGAGATGAACCTTCCCAGAAAGGCAGGAGTGCTCCCGGGACGCACACTCCCTCCCTGGCTGGGCCAGGGACAGAGCCGAGCTTTGTCAAGCCGGGTGGCGCAGAGATGAAGCTGGTGAGGGGAAATTCTGCAGGGAACCCAGAGGATGTACTTTAATTAGAATTTATGCCCCAATCCCAGTCCTGTAACTGTTGGCTTCTGGGAAACAAAGAGCCGGCTCCTGCTGTAATTGGCAAACAGAGGCCTGTTTCTTCGAGCTCCTTCTCTGCCTTCACCAGGCTCCTTTGATCAGGTTCTTCCATAAGTGCTTTTGTGCATTTCGGGCTCTCCAGATAATGTGTCCCCTGCTGACCTCTCTCCCTTCCCAGAAGGGTCTTCTGTAAGTTTAGTCAAATACCAACCATTTCTCTGCTTCTCAGTTCACAATTCTAGTGGCGCTAAGCCCCGCTTTCATGTTGCCACCGGATCTCTTTAAAGCTCCCCGTTAACTTATATACACACACGCACATCCTTATTTTAGCATCTAGTATTCTGAGAGATCAGGGAATTTATAGAACCAGATTTGGCCGCAAACGCAGATGGAATAGTCATTTTTTAAAAAAAAAGTCTCACAATTTCTTATTACAGGATTGCTTGATCCCACTTTGAAACCCCCTTTCCTGTTCTGGCCTGTTCCTGTTGGCACATTGCCGCCCCGTCTTGGTGCTTTCTCTAGAAATGCAGCCAACAATACGCTAACCCACCAGGAAACTCCGTGAGACATGTGGTTAGTTTGCAGTATTCACAGCCTCGGGTGTAGGCAAGAGGAAGCCCTGTCTGATGCTCGTGGGATGGAAATTTTGGTGCCTGACTCATGTCCATAACTCTTGGGTTTGGTTTATTGCTGTTACAGACTACTCTGTTTTTCTTTGTAAATGCATTTGTGGAGGTTGCCAGCTTATCTTTTGAGATCATGGTAGAAACCATTCTTCTTAAACTTGGAAAACAGTCTATTTTATCACTATCTTTTCTTAGTCCAAAGACACATGTGAACCATTTCTGTTATGTTTACTCACTTTCTTTTGATGGCTGACAGCATACACGTAGAAGTGGAGAGAGGTGCTCAGTTTTTCTTCTTCTTCTTCTTCTTCTTCTTCTTCTTATTATTATTATTATTATTATTATTATAATAAAGGCAGGAAAGCAGTTTAAAAGGAAGGCAATTCTATTCCAAAAGGTGGTAGTTATAGTTCTTGAGATTATAATGAAAGGGGAGAAGTTGCTAGCATAGGGCTGTGAGGCCATCAGGAAGCAAGAAGGGAAGGGCTTTGGACCTTTTTATTTTTGGGAAATTATGGATTGCATTGCTTGTTTTATTTTTAATGTGAAAGATTTCGGTGTACTAAGAGTGACTCCGTTCAATTAAGACTTTCCTGGACTGGAAAAGAACAGGAGTCACCGCTCTGGACCAGTTTAACTTTTTCTCCATTGTGTGCCGTGTAGTGAGGACACACTTTTCTATTTGACACATGACAGATGGGACTGTGTCAGAGGGGGCCCTGTGTGACATGTGTTGGTATTTGGAAATTCAAGTTAATAGCCTCAGTTGTCAGGAATATATTGTCACAAGTGTAATGAGATACAATCAACTCTTTAGACTGTAATCATCTCCTAAATCTCTGGAGCAAGGATCATTATCTGACACAGAAGATGGGGATCTGGTTCACGTTTATGTAGTGGGAGCTCTAACGAGTCCTGTGAGCCAAGGCCAGAGCCCTCAATCGGCAAGTGACCTTGGCCACCAGCTTGTCATCCCTGATGGCTGGTAATTGTCCAGGTTTCTGTTTCTGAGGGATCTAATTTTCACTCTAGAATGACTTCAGAAAGGTCTCTGCCCATGGTTGTTAATGCCAGACAGTCAGGCACCACGGCTCTCATAGCTTGCAGCTACTGTGATGAGTTACGTGCCCCTCTGAAGCCAGAGGGCCCACATTTTGCTTTTCAGGAATGATCAGATCGCTTGTATCTTTCAAGTTTCTGGTGCCTGGTCCTAATCTCCCTCCACGAAGTGATAGGCACTCCACACACACAGTCCCACAGCCCACCTTCATGCCAGTCAGCCCCTGCCATTCCTGATAGAGCTGGGGACACTATTAGGGTGTTGTTCACATTCTTCATTTACAGTCCATCCTCCTTATTGATGGCACTCTGCTCTGGAAGCTCATCATGAACAACGAATCTGTTAAAACCGTACCATCACTCCTAGGGGCCAGACCCGGTTAGGCTCCTGTAAGCTTCTGGTCACAGCAACCTCATCAACTCATCAGCAAAGAACCTTGTTTCATGGGTGTTTCTGTTTAAAGACACCTTATTTAATAGATAGTTAATTCAATAGCTTTGAACTCCCAGACAGTGGCACATTTTGGGTTACAAATAAATTTTAGGCGATGTGTGAATTCACAAAAATGGAATCTGTGAATAATGAAGATTGACTCTCTCTCTTTTTTTCCTTTAACGAATATCAGTTATTCATAAGTAAGAAGTCGTGTCTGGAGTTACCTGACTTCTTTTGTACTCGGAGTCTCACAGGTGCAGAGTAGATGTGCAGGGCAGGGTTTTCTGCTACCATGGTTTTGGTGGTTGCAGCCAAACTGATGGAAGACGTCACAGCCTCCGAAGCTGTTCTCAGGATGTCCCTTCTTCCTGGGGATGAATTAGGCCCCTTTGGAAGCTTTCCTGCCTGTCCTTCTTTTGACATCATTGAATCTGGACTATAGTGCTTTTGCATTAAACTGGAGAAGAACAGGGATTTTGAAGCTCTTGTAATAAATCTCACCTTGAATAACCAGCTGGGTGAGGCACGAAGCACATCTACCTAGTAAGGTGTGAATAACAAGTAACGTCGATGGTTATTTTATGGTTTAACACTTTACTGCCTGTTCTCTTTTTGAATTCGGTTTAGGAGAGTGTGGCTGGAAAGCTGAAGGAAAGGGTCATTTGGTCTGCATTTAAGGAATGTGGTCTGATTTGAGGGAGCCCACCGTGACTTCTCTTTTAATGTGTTTGTGAAACCTCCTTCCGAAACCCAGCGCCGGCCTCCATGGCTTGGTGGGAGACACTGGGTGCAGGGTTGGGATGATCTGGGGTGGAAGGTGTTCTGCTGGTGAGATTGTGTGTTGTCGGGCGCTGTGCCACGTTGGCTGGGATTCTACAGCTGTTTCTTCCCAAGCTGCTGACTTCTGTTGACAAGCCAAGGTCAACTTAGGAATTTGTGCGGAGCATCTCGCTCTTAGGAGTGTTTGGCTCCTTGACAGCCATGTGTCTGTCACAGCAAATTGGAATTTTGGAGAAGGAGGGGGTCCCTCTAGTGAATTTGGCCGCGATGAAGATCTCTTCTGCGCGGTGACAGTTTCCGGAGTGACTGTCCTCGAGGGAGGAAAGCTCACATCCTCGTAACTTCTCTGCCCTTCCTTTCCTGTAAGGGTTTGTCATCAAGAAAGGGGCCCAATGTGCTGATCCGTAGGGCTGACAAATGGAAAGGCGCTCGTGGAAGAAGTGCAGAAAGGGGTCAAGGGGAAGATTCTATTGAGACGTTATCATTTGAAGGCTGATGGATTTGGTGTAGTGCCAAAACCATCCAGCTATTCAGATTCCCGTCATGATTATTATCTTCGTCGCCTTTACTGAATGGGTCAGATAGAACTATGGTCGTTACTTGCTGGTCAGGTGGATATGTGTTGTCTGTGAAGGTGAATGCCTGTCTCAGCCTTGGTGGAGCCAAGAAAGGTGGTAAGGAATTTGGCATCTCCCAAGGTTCCCAGCAGAGGCAAGTCAGTAAGCCTGGGCTCTTCTTGACCCTCTCCTCTCTAGTCCTGGGATGGTTATAACCCCCCTGTGTCTTTTTAGCTTCTGTTAAAAGATTCATGTGCACCCCAGAATAGGAAAATAGGAGAGACCTAATTGGAAGGGGGTGAGGAGTGTGTTTCTATCAAGGAACAGCATTAACACCATGCCAGGGCATCAAATCATGGTTTATTGGTTTACCTTACGAGTCTTTGAGAAAAGCAGCTATCACCAAAATTTCATGCCACTTTCCTGATTCATAGCTCTTTTGCCATCTTGGGAAATGGGGCACGACTTGAAAATTGTCAATAAATAATGAATAGCCATGCCCCTACTTCCCAGGGCAAGCTGAAACATGTGAAAGAAGTTAAGGACCAACAAGGCAAGACATTTTGTTCCTTCTACAATAACAAGTCTTATCACCTTCCTCCTCCTCTAGAATGTGATCAGCTTTCCCTTCGAATGAGGGGTTTTGTTTATGGTTTCATTTCCCTGACGTTTACAAGGACTGTGCCCCTTCAGGACGGTCCCTAATTAGTTACTAATGCTTCTCGTGGGATGGATGACAAGCTCGGCTAAGAGGCTGGATGTCTGCCAGCCTAGGAGAGGGGATGAGGATGAGAAGGTTAACTTGACCAGAGTGTCTTAGTCTAAAACTTGAGTCTCTATAGTTTGGGGGAAAAAAAAACCCAAAGCAAGGGCAAGTCTGTGTGCCACTGTCACTTGACTTTATTTTCAGCATCATTGTTTTGTCTTCTATGCTAGAGTTATGCAGTCTTTACTTAAAGCTCTGGATTCAGTTAGGCTTATTACCCTCCTTGAGTAGCATCGCTTCCATAGGCCTAAAAAAGAGGTCATCGGAATCACAAGTATCAACTAAATAGAGTCAAAAAAAGTAACACTGAGATTAAGATGCACATTTTGAAGTCAAGCATAAAATGCCCTCAAGAGCATAGTGATTTTCTGGTGCTTAATTACGTAAAATGCTTTTAAGTTTTTGATTTGGTAAATTACATTGTAATTGCATGTTCATGTTGGTCAGAACACATACGTGTTTTCTAAAGCCACATATGACATTGGCAGCTGGACAGTGAGAAGGGAAACTCCTGGAAGCTTGTCTTTTCTCTGCAGCTCCCTGGATTATCAGGGACCCAGGAGTGAGGAGGGACCCAGCAGTGAGGAGAGTGAGGCAAGGTGGACAGACTCAGCCAAAGGTCAGGTGTTTTCAGAACGTTTATATGTGAAGGGGCCTGAAAGCCCTGGTTGTAAAGCGAGAACAGAAGCCCAGGAAGTGAAAATCTGGATTTCGTTTTGATCAGCAACTGCAGAGGAAACACTTCCGTTCAGCTGAACATCATTGATTCACAAATTGGAGGACTTTTTATTTAATAATTCTCCTGATATCTACAAAATATGGGTTTACCAAGGGAATTATCAGGATAAGCCTGAGATTCACAAAGATAGTGTCCATATTCCCGAGGAAAAGTATTTTCCTGACTGCTCACCACTGGCCACCCGGTTGGCCTTGCTCCCCTGTCTTGACTGTTCACGGGAGCCGCCGTCAGTGCGAGGAGACCTCTGAGTGAGCAGAGAGGTTGTCGGGGGTGGTGGGGGAGGAGGCTGTGGAAGGTTCCTTGAGTGTGCCCGCAGGCCCAGCAGGTGGGAAGGGGAGAGATAGCGGCAGCTAGTGTGGCAGGGTCTGTGACAGATTTGGATTTTACAGGAGTACAAACAGGGCCTGGAATCTGTGTGAATAGCATCAGAAAACTTCTTCGGAGACTTGAAAACCTTCCAAAGAGATATGAAAAAAGAATTTCATTTTCAGCGAAGGTGGGATCAAGGCTGGCCTTGTGCCTCGGGGCCGGGAAGGTGTGATTTTTCTCTCCTTAAGACTTTGACTCGGGCACAGCCTCCATGTACCTGCTCCTTCCTGAGCACCTGCTGAGGGCCCAGCGAGCTCTGGACTTGGAGGAGCGGCTTAGCTTCTTGGGTGACTGTGATGAGCGGGGGATGTCATATAGGAAGGGTGGCCCTGCAAGCTGACTTGAGGTCGTGCGCCTGGTCTGTTAACACTGCCACGCACCCTGATGTAAGAGAAGGAAGGCTCCTTGCATGTCTTTCTTGAAGGTGCTCATTGACGGAGGCCTGGCCTTGGCGGTGCAAAGCGGACGGGACATGATACCTGCCCTTGACACGGAGGCCACCAGATGGATGACAGAGGGTGATTTGAGGAAGCTGGAGGCAGGGCCGCGTGTCCTGTCCACGGAGCAGAGGCAGACCAGACCCACCACAGGGAGACACTGAGGGCACATGCGGATCGCAGAGCCAGCAGCGATGCAGGCGCAGCTCTGGCTTGAGCACTGGTGGCCGACGGAGCAGATATAATTGAAAGGGCAGGCGGGACCCGGCTCTGGACTCAGGTCAGCTTTGTCCAAATCACAAGGAGGGCGGTTACCGTCCAAGCTGCACGTAACATCAGAAGGACAAAACAAACCAACACCAGTGGTCAGTTTAATGCTGTTTGCTCAGCGAGGGGCGGGGGGGTGTTTTCTTGATGGTTTATGAAGAGGAAACACAAACCCAACCAGACTGTCGGGCCAGGGCGAACTCTCCCAGGCACCGTCCTCCCCACGTTACCCGTGCTGACAGGTCTGCTGGCGGAGCTTGTCAGCGTGAAGTGTCCTCTTGTAGGATGTGGTCTGCATTTCCTAGTGGGCTTGTTTACCTTCCAGCTGCTTCAGTGGAATGGGCTTTCACTGAGTGAAAGGTTAGGTTGTAACGGTGGCTGCTTTTACAATCAGGACGCTCGAGAACTTTCCCGGGTTGTTCAGCGCTGCTCTCCTGGGTTCGATGGGTCTCTCCACCGGGATGGTGGCAGACGGGTACAGGCAAACGGGGCGCCGTTAAGTCAGCCTCCTGGGTCGAAAATTTTAAGGGTGTGTTTGCAAAAAAGAAAAAAAATATGAAGGCTGTGTCTGGACTCCTACAAAGAAGCAGCAGGTTTGCATCAGGGCCTCCTGGTTCCACTTAGTGAGTCCGACTGGATCAGATGGTCTCTTTGATGGAGCTGCAGGATGGGCAACGTGCTTCAGGACTGACCTAAGGCAGCTGACGTGGTTGTTTTTAAACCTTAGGGAAGCTGCGCTGGTTCTTCATGGGGAGGAAGTTTCTGTACTGTTCATCCTGAAATGGACAGCATGACTCACTGCCAAATGTGAAAAAAAGAAGATCTTTTTACTCCCCCGCATGTGTAAACACTAAACACAGCAGTGTTTATAGGAAGGTAAGACACCATCTGGTTCACTGCGTAGTAGCCTAGTTCTTATTTTTATCACTAATTTATACTGAGAGGATGACAGAACAGAATTAGCTTCTTGGTTATACAACACACCCAAGGATTCTTATAGTGATAAGCCTTCTGTTGTCTCAAAACCATGAAAGAGATCCTTAGGTGGGATGAGTGCCGTTCTTGGGCACCGTGGCCGACCCAAGATGAGTCACGTCTTCCTTGTGCAGCCCCTGCTGCCCACCTTTGACGCTGGAAGATCCAACAGGTAGTTGGGACTAATTTCAGCTGGATTTAGCAGTCTTTTATTCTTCATATCTTTGGAGAAATGGACATTTTGAAAAGCAACACCATAGACTGCCTTGCAAGTCGAGACCCAATTTGCTTGGCCCCGATTACCCTACCCCATGCAAAACAGCAACCTTGGGCTTGAGGTACATAAAATTCATAAAGTCATGGAAGACCCAGAACTGACACAGACCAGCATGCAGATTGGCTTGGGTTGGCTTACATGGATCTGTATCCATCAGTTGCCCTTCCTGAATTCAAAGAGGACGTCTTTTCATTTCTCTATCCTCAGTTGGAGAGAGAGCCTCTTTTATGGCTAGCAACTCCTAAAACCTGCTATCTTGTTCTTTTATTTTTTTTCTAGGAAAATATTTTTTTTCCGAGTGATTTAACACATCTCCATTTTGCTAACAGTTCTTTGTGAATCCCATGTCCCCCGTCTTTGCAGGGATGAGCTATCCTCTTTTCTCCATGCTCGTGCAGCAGACCTTTGTCTGCCTTAGTTCTGCTCTCTTCTGGGAAGGATTGGGTGCCACTTGCGGGTTTAATCTGTGGCAGACATTTCCCTCTTCCTATGGAATGACCAAAGGACCCATCTAAGAACCCAAGCCCTTCCTGTCTGCTTTAATAAAAGTTAAGCAGGATCCCTGGGTGGCTCAATGGTTTGGTGGCTGCCTTCAGCCCAGGGCGTGATCCTGGAGTCCCGGGATCGAGTTCTGCGTCGGACTCCCTGTGGCGAGCCTGCTTAGCCTTCTGCCTGTGTCTCTGCCTCTCTGTCTCTGTCTCTGTGTCTCTCATAAATAAATAAATAAATAAATAAATAAATAAATAAAATCTTAAAAAAAAGTTAAGCAACAACAGTAGCTAAATAATTTTTTTTTCAAGTTAAATTTTGATCTAAGAATTAAACCTCGATTTGAGATTTAGAATTGAAGCTTGGCTGTCTTCTCTGGGGGTAAGCTACTTACTGCTTCCAGGGTAAGTCTTGTTGGATGCGTTGTTCTGAATCAATAGGAATTGAGAGACCACATTTTTCAAAAAGCCTCAGACACCCTTCTCTTTCTGAGTGGTGAGATTGTAGTCTACAAAGGATGGATCAATTTAGCTGTCAAAATGAAAGCTGAGAGGCCAATTGCCCATGCAAATCAGCCACTTGTGCAAGCCCTTCGAAATTGCCTGCAGGAAGAGCGAGGCTGCCCTTTGAAAATTTGGCACATGGTGACAGAAATGAGAAAGTAGTCACTCTTCAGAGATGGTGATGTCCTGAGAGAGCCGATTTTAGAAATTGCTCATTTTGAGCAGTTGCTTAGTTTTTGGCAACTTGTTTGCTTTCATAAAGAAGTCATTTTTACCCCTCTCTTTTTCTCCCTCTGTTCCCATGTGTCTCGGCAGCTCAGAACACCTCTCACTGTCTGATGTGGAAACTAAGGAATAGGAGGCGTTCTGTGCCAGCTCTGTTCCCGTCGCTCAGGCGATGCATCTATTCCAGGGCCAGCAGCTCCGACCAGCTTTCTGTGCTCCGCAAAGGATGACTTTGCACAAAGACTAAATGGAAAACAATTGGGTTGCATTCTTCCTAAACATTGTTAGGATTAGTCAACACTTTGAGAGATGAAATCCCAGTTTTCTGCCTTCCGTTTTCTGTAGGCTTCAGCTGTGTTTAATATTTCCAAACCAGCACATTTCCCAGTGACCACCTCCTGTGTGATGGAGGGAACGGGCTGGGCGGATCTGGGTGGGAGAGCTCCAAGTACAAGTGCATTTCTCTTTGCCTTTGGGTTCAACTTTTGGAAGCGTCTGCTTTCCTGTTCAGGGAGGTAGGATTTGCCTCTGCTGGTCTCAGAGCCAGGTGATTGCATCATGAAGGGACCCAGTGTGAGGCCCTGTGTTCCTGTGTGAGGACACACTGTCCACACAGCCACGGCCATCACTGGGACTGGTCTCCAGGTGTTCCTGCGTTGGCCCCAAGACACCCAGGGATTTAAAAAAGGGAAATGGTGACATCTGGCACTTGTCTTTTAAAATGCACATGAGATGACTCTCGTAGAGATTCTTTATTAGCTGTTGTTGATCAATATATGGCATTATTTGTACAGAAAATAATTAGCTGGTGACTAAAGAGATCATGTGTGATGTGGGGAAAACTTTTCCAAAGGAGGAATTCCTTGAGCCCAGAGCCCCTCAGCGCGCCTGTGGCTTTATGGCTGTCATTCCTCTACATGTCCTGTGCTCCACTGTGATGCAGGAAGATGCATCTGATTGGCCACATACACTGATAAGGAAATGAAGGCAAACCGTTTCCTTTTTGGGTGCAATGTCAAAACTCTCAAGCCCGGATTTAAATTTTTCTTTCCTGCCTGTACATTTGTCCTGTTAAACACTTTTGTATAAGATCTTTAGCTTCGTTTGAAAGCCCCAGCTGTTTGCCCTGATGCCCTGCTGGTGGAGACACTACCAGCTTCCGGCTGTGTGCCATCGCAGAATTGGGCGGGGCAGCAGCACAGCTGCCCACGGGCGAAGAACACCTTGCAGAAAAGGAAAAGGTCCTGAGCTGGGACACTTTTTAATGCTGCTCTCAGCATTTGCAAATCGTAATGTCCAACAGTGCTTCAAGTTTTGGTGGCGATATTGAACCGAACCAGAGGCCTATCTTTAAGAAAAAAACGAAGCTAACTTTTAAAGTTTGAGTCCTGGCCCTGGCTTGAAGGTGAAGCAGTCGGTGGTCTTCTATTTGGGGACATCAAAATGAGGCTGCTCCACAGCCAGCCTGCGGCCCGGCCCGCATCAGCCTGCAGCCGAGGGGCAGGGGCTCTGCTCAGTCGCCCTTGCGATGGCACTGGCCAGGCCACCCCCGCACCGTGGACTTTCCGTCACCTCAGGCTCACTGGGCGTTTGCTTTGGATTTTCACGTGGTTTTCCTGAATGCTGGAATTTCTGCTTAGGAATGCAGTTGTAGCTGGGAGCAAGGTTCTGCCCTCCTTCCTCTTGCCAGGGGCCCAGGCTGCCTGCCATGGTTTATGTTCCTGAGAGTCTGCGCACCTTGTCAGAGCACCCAGGTACCTGCCTGCTGCTTCTTGCATGCTTGTCCCTTCCCTCTCCTTCCCCCTGGGCCCTTCCTTCCCCTGCCCCATCCCACTGTCCTCTTCACGGCCACCTTTGCCTCCTCAGTTCCTCTTTTTCTGTTCCTTCTGTGGGCACCTCCTTTTTGTTTCTGAATGGCTGGGGGCTGCCTTCCCTTCAAATGACATCTTCCTTCGTTCCTTTTTTTTTTTTTCCGGATTTTATTTATTTATTCATGAGAGACACAGAGAGAAGCAGAGAAACAGGTGGAGGGAGAAGCAAGCTCCCTGTGGGGAGCCTGATGCAGGGACTCGATCCCAGGATCCAGGGATCACACCCTGGGCCTAAGGCAGGTGCTCAACAGGCGCCCCAAACAGCATCTTTCTTTACCCTAAAAGCCCTCTGTTGATCTCTCCAAGCACTGTCCAGGGGGGCACATGTGTTGGAAGTGAATGACAGAGGTTGTTGGAGGTGACTTCGTGTGACAAGAGCAGAGTTAGGGACAGTCTCAGAAAGGGGCACTGTGTGTGCAGAGAGGCTGCTGATTCTCTTCAAGCAGATTCTGTAGATTGTTCTTCCCAGCCATACTGCTGGCCCTGGACTGGTGAGAAAAAACGATGACATCCTTTCCCTAATTTGTACTCTAACTCGCAGTGAGAAAGTTGGGATTCTCATTGCTGACATTATTGTCTTATATCCCGACACGCTCTGTTTCTAGACTTTCTGTACCAGTAATAGTTTGTAAAAATGGGGTGTGATTTATAGTTGTGCAATTTTTTGTTTTTTTTTTAGTATTTTCAAATCTGGAGTTTCCAGTGGCAGCTGCTTGTAGCCTCTGGGTTCTCCCAGTCCCGCCCGTCTCCCTGCTCACCTGCCGTATGGATCTTCCTAAATCTCCCTCTTGTGCTGGTACTCCACGGAGCCTTCAAGGCCCCCCTCCTTTGGACGAGATCTTGTCTTTTTCTTGTGAGAACACTCCCTAGTTGGCTGCCTTTCTAGTGGAGGAGCTCCGTCTAGGAGTTCCGTGGAGCGGCTCCTTGGAGCCCTCTTCCCACTTGGCCGTGCTCCACAGTGGCCGTGCTCCGCAGTGGCCGTGCTCACACCCCTCCTGATGCCACCACTTCCTGCTCCTCAGCCTTGGGTTCCCACTTGGAATTCATTCTCCTGTTTACTTTCTTGTTTTCCTCCAGGGATTGGAGTAGAGGACAGCTTCCTGTCCGTGGTCCTAACAGTCCTCCAGTCCTGTCTTTCCACCTTTAGGTACTTGCTATGTTTCCCCGGGCCCCGTTCAGTTGGCATTCCTGCAGACTCCTGTCTGCTGGCCCCACAGTTGGGTTTCCTCAGTTCCGCCCACCCCAAGTGTGGTACCGGACATTCATGGTCCAGCCAAGGCTGCCTCTGGCCAAAGGGCTCTTCATTCTGTCTAGGGTTTTCAGGTATTCCTGCCTTATCTACCACCAGCTTCACCTGTATTTCACCCCACTCGGACACACTTCATTGTGTCTCTGAATATCATACCTGTCCCTTAAATCCCAGATCACATTTCTCTTCTGGGAAGCTCTCCTTGACTTCTCCCTCTCCTCCAATTGCAGGCTTTTATAGAATTGTGTAGGCCCATTGTAGAGTGTCTTGGATGAGCTCCCAAGTGCACAGTGGGTTCTTGCTTTGTCTTCTGATCACCTACCAAGCACGGGGCCGTGTGGCAGTTAACTGACTGATTGAGTGCAAGATGTCTCTTAGTTGAGCCCCATGACCACCGGTAAAATTCTTACAAGTTGGGACATTCTGGTCCAACAGTTCATAGGTTTTCTGAGCCTATACCTGGTGGGGTTTCTTTCCATGACTCCATTCAACATCGTTATGATGCCAGGTGGTCTCATCCGTTTTCATTTTATTGTGATTTTACTGTTGCACAATTTCTAAATTGAGCTTTTAAGACTGGCCTTGAAATTTTAATTTTTCTCCTGTATCCATAGGAGAAAGGCCACTGCTCAGCTGACCTTTGGTTTCTAGAAGAATGTTTAAATCTACATTTTTCCTCTTTCTGAGGAGGTCAGGCTGGGGAGGTTGCATATTTTAGCAGAAAGCCATGTGCTGATGGGCACTTAGGAAGTTATAATTGATGTTTAAATTTTATTTATGCATTTCAATTAAGAGTTTTAAGAGCCTGTGAAGGTGGCCACGGGGTGCAACTTTTAGGGAAGGTTTATTGTTTGTAAATCATGAAGGACTGCTGCAGGGGCAGTGTTTTCTGGAGTGAGGCTGTCACCTAGAATTCTGATGCGGAGGATTTAGGCCATTGTTTCTACTAAAGTGGATACCAAGCTAAAAGAGAAAAGAGTAAGGATAATACAGAATTGAGTCAAATGGGAACTTTTTTGTTTTAATAAAACATAAGCTATTTCTTATTTGATGAGTAGTTAAATATCTATTTTAAAATATTCCGACCTACAGCCTGAGGCAACCCTCTGGGGCTTTGTCATTTCTTTACCTTTTGACTTTCTTCTTAGTTTTCTGGAAAATATGTCAGTGATTTATGGTTTATACATCAGGGAATCTGTGACCTTATGGGGGGAGGAGGGGAGTGCTCAGCCCATGGACCCGAAGGGGCCTTTGTCTGTGACTTTAACTTAGCTCTTAGACAAGGTCACTGCCTTGATGCTGTGGCTTCTCCTGCTAAGTCTACACTGCTCGGTACATGTGGGTATTGTATTGAGTGTGGTGTATTCCTTCAGAGGGTGGAACGCCAACCCAGACAAGGTTGACCTCCTAGTGTAGGAGGTCCCAATGTTGTTTGCTGGGCATCAGGCACCAAGGTGGGAAAAAATCTTCTTTACCACTGATGTAAACACAGACAGGGTAAGAACCTTTCAAGGTGGATGCCCCTGAATCCTCCTGTAGGAAGTGGTTTCCAGTTTAAGCTTTGGATTCTAAAGGGAGTTTTGTTGTCCACCGTGCTGTGTACACTCTGCACTGGGCATGGTGCCACTTGAGTGGTGCCTTTTCATAAGAGAGGGGCTTGATTTTGAAATCAGAAGTTGGCCCTGGAGCATCCAGCCGTCCCCACTGTGGGCTGTTCCTGCCTGGATTGAAGGGGGAGTCCTCTTCTGCACTATTTATCTGGTTGAGTCAATGATTCTGAATTCCCAGCAGTGCCCTTTTTGGCCTCTGAGTCTTTTGACATTTCGGAGGATGGCCATCCTCCGCAGGTGTGACTCTTAGATCTTATAGCTGGGGACCCTATCAACTAATTTATGACTGCGCTGACGGAAGATAGGAGAGCTCAGCCTTTAGACCTAATTATCAGCCCTGTTTTAAATTTAATTCTGACACATATGAGTTTATAGAAATTGCCAGGTATTCCTGGCAATAATGAGTGGGTCTGTCCAACCTTGTCCCTTAAATTTTAACTAAGAAATAAACAAACACAAAGACATTTTAGGGCTAATTTTAAAACATGTTGGGGCTCAAGAGAGGATGCGGGTGTATTCCAACATGCCATTGTATAAAGAAGTTCAGACTAGCATGTTTGTTGCCACAGCCAAAGGAGAGATTGGTGGTGGGAGAGAGGACTTAGCTGCTCCTACGAAGTTTTTCTGGACTGAGTATGCCTTCTTACCTTGGAGAGAGCTCCCTTACTCCTCTTTTGGCCTCAAGGATTTGCATCTGCACCTCCTCTTGTCCAAAGGATGATGTCACGGGCTTTCAAAGACTCAGCTGGGACCACGTTGGGCTTGGTGATGCTGTAGTGTGTGTGGGCGCACCTGGGCTGTGCGGGCTTTCCTGGGCAGTTCTGAATGTGTTGTTTGGGATTGCCCCCGGCTTCCCGTGAACTAACCAAAGGCACCCGATGGGGGCAAAGAGCCTCATGGAGAGACAGTGTCACTTAGTCTGCCCTCTGGCCTCTGGACCTCAAGACTTCCAAACGGCTGATTTCAACAGATATAAAATTTTACAAACTTCCAGATGCTGGAATTCAGTTTATTTTCTGCAGGCAGATGGCCTTTAGATAATTACTGAAGTAGTGTGGGAACCACTGCATAGAGGAATAGCCAGAATGTTCCAGAATGTTCCGGGAAGTTCTTCTTCCCTTTTTCTCATCATCATTCTAGCTGCTATGCAAGTGTATGTGTGGGGATAGGCAACGTCATTGTGTTCCAGGCTTACTGGAAGCCAGAAGCTGCAGAGCAGGGAGTAGAAAGAGACTATGTGAACTAGGACAACAGAACCTGCATGAGCGCTGAAAGGACAGTATTTGAAGTAACAGGTGTCCCTCACTACGAATTCATTCTTTATGAATCAGAAAGGGATGGTAACCCATTTCTTGAGTTTCTGGCATATATGGTTCTAGCGAGGCTAATTCTTGTAGTAGTCTTTCTGTCACATTAGAGTATCAAGTTTTCAGGATTTTTATGTTAAATTGAAGAGATTGGGGGGGTGATTAGTTGGTGGAATAATATGAATTCATTTTAGTGAAGTGAATGCTTTCATGGTTTACAGTTCTTTTCCTAATAAAGTTTCTTGTGCACCAAATAAATTAATGTGTAAATAAAAATACAGGTTCAAATTATTGGTATAGTTTATTCTCTGCCTTCTGCCTTTGCTTCTTATTTTTCAAATGCATTACTTAAAGTGCAATATATACCCCACAACAGGATGAAAGAGCCCTCATAAAACTGGTAAATTCACATAACCAATCTGAATTTGATGTTCAAAATGCTTAAGGTAATTTACATGGGTTTGAAACGATGGTCCTTTTGGTGTTTCATGAGATGTGTTTGCATATGTTAACGGCATAGGAATTGTTTTTTTCTTTTTCTGAAGAAGGAAACCCGTCAGTATGTGGGATATAAGGCGAGGGCTATCTGTTGTGATTTCCGAGCTGTCCTGGGTCACTTTGCTCTAAGTCTTACATCACTAAAACAGCTTGCTGGTTATGCAGGGCCTTCCTGGAAGTTTCTAGAATTGATAAGCAATGACCATAGCCTCTTTTAAAATGGATTAATAGGATCTGTTTTTTTCTTTTGTTTTTTGAAGTGCCGGCATGTGAGGTGGGCTCGAGTGCCCAGGTGCTGTGGATCCGTAGTGTGATACATGATCCAGGAAACGCTCCCCCCTTTCCCTCCTTGGTAAGTCAAACACCTCTGTGGGAAATGAAGACACCGCCAGTTTTATAGATTGAGACACAGTTATAGCTTATGAGTGTCACTTATCTCTGCTGTTAAAAATGGCAGTGAACGACCAAAAAAACGCAGCCCCAGAGAGGTGAGGCAATCTGCTCACGATTCCCCAAGTAATCGGAGGCAGAGATGGGATTTGAACCCGTGTTCTTAAGCCTAACATAATACTATCTCATAGTGCTGGGAATACTTTCTGAGAATCAGGCAGACACGCTTTTTAATTTTTTTTCCCTTACTGAAAAAAGAGAAGCTCACAATAAATAGTAAGAAATTAGTTTTTCAAACAACTGTCTAAATCAGGAGATGGCAATTTTTTTCTGCAAAGGGTGAGCTAGTCAATATTTTAGGATTTGCTGGCTATATAAATCTCAGTTTCAACAACTCAACTCTATGTTGAAGCACTCACGCAGCCACAGACAATAGGCAAATGAGCAGACAAGGCTGTGTTCCAATAAAACTTTATTTACAAGGACCAGAGGCCAGCTGAGCTGGATTTTGCCCATAGACTGTAGTTTACCAAGCCTTGGTCTGTATACTTACAGCACTCAGAGATCTCACAGTATGACGAGTAAGTGTGTTTTAGTGGCCAGTAGGTATGAGTCCTTTAGCAAAATTTCGCTTGGATGCTCTGAATTTAATCTTAAGTGACTTTTAATGAAGTCTCCTGTAATTGTAAAAACCTACTCTTTACTTTTTAATTATAATTTTTATATTTATTTATTTATTTAAATATTTTATTTATTTATTCATAAGAGACACAGAGAAAGAGGCAGAGACATAGGCAGGGGGAGAAGCAGGCTCCCTGCAGGGAGCCTGATGAGGGACTCCATCCCAGGACTCTGGGATCATGACCTGAGCCAAAGGCAGATGCTCAACCATTGAGCCACCCAGGCATCCCAAAACCTACTCTTTAGAATAAATGCATCTGCTGTCCAATGCTTGACATAAGTCTGTAGGCCCCAAGTGTATTAGCTTAAGGCAGGCACCTAGCTTGCAGCTTTGCTCCAAGTAGGCTTGATAAACACTGTTCTTTCAGTGTTTTTAGTTAGTCTAGAATGTATAACTCTTTTATGAAATAAGATCAGATGGCATTTCCTCTTTTGGTCTCTGTGTAGTTTCTAACTGTGACATTTTTATTTTGCACCCTTAAAAATGCTATTGCTTATACTTATTAGGGCAAACATGCAATTATTTTGGGCTGTCTGATAATTGTGTTGCTCAAAAGTGTTCTGGTATCACATCTTCCTCTTTTATTATGAGCAAAACCAGATGTTTATAAGAGTCAAGTTTGAACAAGGTTGATGCACATAAATCATGGGATAACATGGTGATCTCCTTTGCCACATACGTTAAATGAGGTGGTTCTATGTTTTTTGGACTTAACTTTTTCTATTTTATTTTATTTTATTTTATTTATTTTATTTTATAATAAATTTATTTTTTATTGGTGTTCAATTTACCAACATACAGAATAACACCCAGTGCTTATCCTGTCAAGTGCCCCCCTCAGTGCCTGTCACCCATTCACCCCCACCCCCCCCGCCCTCCTCCCCTTCCACCACCCCTAGTTCGTTTCCCAGAGTTAGGAGTCTTCATGTTCTGTCTCCCTTTCTGATATTTCCCACACATTTCTTCTCCCTTCCCTTATATTCCCTTTCACTATTATTCATATTCCCCAAATGAATGAGAACATACACTGTTTGTCCTTCTCCGATTGACTTACTTCACTCAGCATAATACCCTCCAGTTCCATCCACGTTGAAGCAAATGGTGGGTATTTGTCGTTTTTAATGGCTGAGTAATATTCCATTGTATACGTAGACCACATCTTTATCCATTCATCTTTTGATGGACACCGAGGCTCCTTCCACAGTTTGGCTATTGTGGACATTGCTGCTAGAAACATCGGGGTGCAGGTGTCCCAGCGTTTCATTGCATCTGTATCTTTGAGGTAAATCCCCAACAGTGCAATTGCTGGGTCGTAGGGCAGGTCTATTTTTAACTCTTTGAGGAACCTCCACACAGTTTTCCAGAGTGGCTGCACCAGTTCACATTCCCACCAACAGTGTAAGAGGGTTCCCTTTTCCCCGCATCCTCTCCAACATTTGTGGTTTCCTGCCTTGTTAATTTTCCCCATTCTCACTGGTGTGAGGTGGTATCTCATTGTGGTTTTGATTTGTATTTCCCTGATGGCAAGTGATGCGGAGCATTTTCTCATGTGCTTGTTGGCCATGTCTCTGTCTTCCTCTGTGAGATTTCTCTTCATGTCTTTTGCCCATTTCATGATTGGATTGTTTGTTTCTTTGGTGTTGAGTTTCATAAGTTCTTTATAGATCTAGGAAACTAGCCCTTTGTCTGATATGTCATTTGCAAATATCTTCTCCCATTCTGTAGGTTGTCTTTTAGTTTTGTTGACTGTATCCTTTGCTGTGCAAAAGCTTCTTATCTTGATGAAGTCCCAATAGTTCATTTTTGCTTTTGTTTCTTTTGCCTTCATGGATGTATCTTGTAAGAAGTTACTGTGGCCGAGTTCAAAAAAGGTGTTGCCTGTGTTCTCCTCTAGGATTTTGATGGAATCTTGTCTCACATTTAGATCTCTCATCCACTTTGAGTTTATCTTTGTGTATGGTGAAAGAGAGTGGTCCAGTTTCATTCTTCTGCATGTGGATGTCCAATTTTCCCAGCACCATTTATTGAAGAGACTGTCTTTCTTCCAATGGATAGTCTTTCCTCCTTTATCGAATATTAGTTGACCATAAAGTTGAGGGTCCACTTCTGGGTTCTCTATTCTGTTCAATTGATCTATGTGTCTGTTTTTGTGCCAGTACCACACTGTCTTAACTTTTTCTTTCTTTCTTTCTTTTTTTTTTTTGTCTTAACTTTTTCTTACAGAAGGATACTTCTGACACCTGAAGGCCTATCTGATTATTGTACTGGTTATCATCTAAAAAGATGGGTGTGTGGGGAGGCACCTGGGTGACTCAGTTAAGCGTCTGACTCTTGATTTCAGCTCAGGTGTTAATCCTGATCTCAGGGGTGTGAGATCGAGCTCAGTGTGGAACCCACTTGGGATTCTCTCTCTTCTTTTCTGTCCCTCTCCTCTCTTTCTTTGTCTTTCTCTTAAATAAATAAATAAAATCTTAAAGATGAGTGAGGGAAAACTGAATAGTTTTTGTTTCTTTAAGGATTTTGAGCAGAAAAGTGCTCTTTTTGTTTAATTATTTATCCTTTCCTTAATTCATAGAAACACATAACTTTAGCAAGCCCATGAGCCTGATACAGCCACTGGTCCCTAGGTATTTTTTTCCATGAGTATTGAAAGGATTCTTCACTTTAATAGCAATGATATAAAAAGGTAAATTTAGATTCAAAAGTATTGGAAAACTATATATGGCATCTTATTAACTGGAAACAGCAGGTTTCAAAATAATGTATTTAATAAAATCCCATTCATCTTAAACACATACACATAATCTGTACACACAAGTGCATGTGTGTTAAAAAGTCTACTAGAACATATATCAGCAATGTATGCCATACTCTAAACAGATTATCTCTATGTTTGAGGATGTTTGCACTTTATGAGTCACATATTCACTGCTGTAGTTTTTCAGCAGTATTATACATGTGCAATCTAAAAACAATGAAAAAGAAAAGATTAAAGTAGTGAGTGCTCATCATAGAAATTGTGTAAAAGAAGGGGAAAAAAATTCACCCATAGTGCTTTTGACATGGACTAACACTATTGCCATTTAATGTAGTCTTTTATAATATATTTTTGATAAGGAATTTACAGAGTGGAAATAACAATAAACATAAAATTTTTCCTATTGTTTTTCCACTTATTATATACTTTTTATTATACATATATGATATCATATTACTGAAAATTGTTGATAAACCTCATTTTAATGTCACATATAGTCCATCATGTAAAGGCAGTATAAAGCAACTTATTTCTTTTTTGCTGGATATATATACATATTATTTTTAGGTAACAAAAATCATAGACAGTGCTAAAACGATCATGCCAAGGGGAGGGTAGCTCACACTCATATACCTGGATTCGAATCCTGCTTTCCAGCTTCTTGTAGCTCACACTATGATCTACATTGTGGAAAGGAGACATTTAGTGCATAAAGTATATGCTTCATAAATGATAACAACCACTATTATCAAGCTTTCTTTTAATTGACGATTCATTCATTAGGTCTGATTAGCTGCCATTGACTTATTATTTTAAAACCAACCATTTTCAATAAGATTGCCAATTGGCTTTGCAAAACTGTTGTAGATATTTATTCTTTACCAATAATATGTTAAGTTTGTTCTACTAAAACTTCACTATTATTGAGCATCATCACTAATTTTTTTTTCATCACTAATTTTTTTTGTGTATTTGATAATATTCCTTCATTTTGATATATTCCATTATTTACTCATTATGTTGTTTGGTTGGTTTTCTGTTTTTGTTTTGTTTTGTTTTGTTTTTTTAAGAGGGGAGAGCATATGTGAGCACAGGGGAGGGGCAGAGGGAGAGTGAAAGAATTGTTTATACCTGTTTACTATTAAGATTCAGCACTTACAGATTTTAACAGAATTTGTTTTTAAGAATATTAACTCTTTGTTGTTAGTATTTCCTTACTTCATTTGCTTGCTGGCTTTATCCTTTTTTTTAAAAAAAAGATTTTATTTATTTATTTATTCATGAGAGACAGAGAGAGAGAGAGAGGCAGAGACATAGGCAGAGGGAGAAGCAGGCTCCATGCAGAGAGCCCGATGCAGGACCGGATCCCAGGACTCCAGGATCATGCCCTGAGCCAAAGGCAGGTGCTAAACTGTTGAGCCACCCAGGGATCTCCTGACTTTATCTTTTGAATTAGAAGTTTATTACAGTGTTGCCGGATATTTTTTTTCATCATGAAATCAGTACTTAAGGAATTTAATAAAAATTTTCCTTTAGAGAGAAAATGAGTGAAAATATCAGTGAGGGTGACAAAACATGAGAGACACCTAACTCTGGGAAAAATGAACAAGGGGTAGTGGAAGGGGAAGTGGGCAGGGGTTGGGGTGACTGGGTGATGGACACTGAGGGGGGCACTTGGCAGGATGAGCACTGGGTGTCATGCTATATATTGGCAAATTGAACTCCAATAAAAAATTTTAAAAAATTCCTTTACTTTCTCCTGATATTATTACAAATATTCATCTCTAGAATTTGGAGAACAGTTCAGTTATTTAAAAATGGATCCTTTTCTTTGTAATTTGTCTCATAGTTATAGTCTGCCTTTCTTTTCCTTCCCTGTAAAAAATCTACCCCCAATTTTACTTTAATGAGGATATTCAGAGAATTAAGATATTTGTATAAGTGAGGGATCTCAGCTGCACATTACTTCATCCTACAAATAGCAATCTAGTTTATGGCCAGGCACCTGAAATTCTTTCATTCTTTCTTTAATCCCCTTTTGGTTGGGGGAAAGGTGGAAGTTTCACATTTTGAGTTGTTCTCTAGCTTTTACCTATATTTTTAACTACTGTGTATCGGTACTTTTTATGTAGTAGAACTTGACGTATTATGCTGGATATGATTAAGTCATTATCACTGTGCTTTTCTTCTTGTCTCATGTTCGTGCCCAACTTCTGGTGTTTGTGTTCAACGTTATGTAGTGTGACTGTGGGACAGAGGTGGTACTGGTGGAGTCACATATGCGTTGGTTGGTATCCTCACTTGTTGAGTTTAGAGCAGTCACCTAAATTATTAACTTATTTATGAATTATCATGTGCCTGCAACAATGGTTTCCTAATTTGCACATTCCAGAAGATAGAGAATTGGCTAGATTTCTCTTTTCGAGATCAAGATTAACCTGGCTTTGGACAGATTTAACCACAACTCAGGTCTCTAGCTTTACTTTTCTTGGTTTTCTAGATTTCTTTCACATAAGGAAAGTGAAAGGGCATCAGTTTAGAGTGGGAAGAGGCAATGAGACACTGGACTGGGTTTCTGGAGACAAAAAAGACTAAATAGGAAGCCATATGCTTACTGGGTTGCTCTCATTGTTTCAATTGGTGCCACTGTGCTGATTAGAATTTTATTTTGTGTTATTTCTGGTGCATTTCTATGTATATTATTGACACAGGTACATTAGTTGCTTTAACATGCTGAGTGGTTATATTTTGGGATAAAGATTTAGCCTGTCAGTCTTAATAATGTCAGAAATACTAAAGCTATGGACTCCACTTCTTATTATTCCTGTCTTGTTGCCTTGTCAGCCTGATGGAAAATCTCCAGGAGTTGATCTGGAGAGGCTCGTGCAGGTCTGATTTCCTTGGTCACATGCAGTTCACTCCTCACTTCCCAAGTTCGCTGACAGGACAATTGTCTGCCTCTACTATCCACACTAGAATGCATTGGAATTCCCATTATGGAGCTGGGGAAACCTTGCTTTCTCTCCAGTATGGGATTTTGACGTTTTTCCTTGTTTGTTTAGGTGAGTGTCTGCCAAGTATGTTTTGTTCTGGCTTTATGACCACTATAAATATTTGTGAATCACAGATGTGTGGTCAAGTTCGGAATTCATTTTCTTTCCTTTGCTTCATGTTTGAGTCAGGGTAGTGATGGTATACGTGTGCTGTTCATTCTCACACACCCATTAGAGGGGCAGATGTATGTAGGGTTAATTGCTTGGATTTGAAGATTTATATGTGCATGTAAGGATATTGGTCCCTTGATTAAACTGTGCGTAAGATCTTTCTGGCAGAACTTTCCTAAGGGCATAAAAATGACCCTGTGTTTGGATTTTTGAATTTCATGGGACTTGGGGTTTTCCTGCATTGTGGCCTCCAGATCAGAGGGTTGGAGAGGCTTCTGTAGCTGCAGGGTTGCAAACCTAATCAGTTCGTGTTTTATCCACTGGAGCTTCTCATGTGGTTTTCATGTGTGTTTGTGTCTCTTTTAGCCTTCCAGGCCACAGTGGATCAGAGTCATTTTGCTTCATTTGCTTTTGCTTACAACTTGGACAGTAACCATGATTGGTTAAACCAAAGCAGAAAAAGCAAAGGTTGGAAAGATGGTCAGGAGATTCTGGGAAGCAAATACCACCATGTTTTCAAATAATGGTATCTAAGAATAGTGAAAAGATTTTATGTTTCCAACATTCAGAAATTAGGTGGGTGCATCTAAGTTTTTACAAAACTCAGATTATTTTTTGGGTGGGTAGGGGGGTGACTGCCTTGCTCAGAGCTCTCATGTGCCTTTTGAGAACTGTGCCTCCTTTTCTTATAGCAAGCCACCTCCCTGCCACAGTGATGGTTTGAAGGTGCAATACCTTGTCAAGCTAGCCGATCATGTGTCCCACTTGGTGGCCACCCTGACTAATTCTAGTTTAGGCCATGCCTTCATTTCGGGCTCTAATATCTCATTCCTTCTCTCCGACTCAAAGATAGCAGTTAAATGTTCTTCCCTCTCTTTCTAGCATCATTGGTTTTTATTTTCCGCTTTCTGTTGGATCTTTCCAACAGGAATGGAAACATCTGCCATCTTTTTTTTTCAAAGATTTTATTTATTTATTCATCAGACACACACACACACACACACACACACACACACACACACAGAGAAAGAGAGAGAGAGAGGAGAGAGAGGCGGAGACATAGACAGAGGGAGCCCAATGTGGGACTCAATCCCGGGACTCTGGGATCATGACCTGGGCCAAAGGCAAATGCTCAATGGCTGAGCCACCCAGGCATCCCCCATCTTTTTTATTTTTATTTTTATTTTTATTTTTATTTATTTATTCATGAGAGACAGGGAGAGAGAGAGAGAGAGAGAGAGAGAGAGAGAGAGAGGCAGAGACACAGGCAGAGGCAGAAGCAAGCTCCCTGTGAGGAACCAGATGCAGGACTCAATTTCAGGACTCAGGGATCATGACCTGAGCCAAAGGCAGAGAGACTCAAGCACTGAGCCACCCAGGAATCCCAACATCTACCATCTTAAAAAAAAAAATTACCTTTTGATTTTAATTTCCCTTTCAGCTACAACCCACATCTCTCCTTTTTTTTTTAAACGAAAAACTCCTTAAAGTCACTTGCCTCTATTTCTTTTCTGCAATTCCTGTGTTTGCATTTCCTCTTGAACTCATTTTGACCACTCAGTCTTCCATCAGTACTGCCTCCTCAGGTCACTGTCATGTTGCTGATTAGGGGGTCAAGGCTGCATTAGCATTGTACTTGGCAGTCAGTTGGTCAGCATTCCTTTGCTCATCCCTCCCTCTTCTTCAAAGCACTTTCTTCAACTGATTTCAGGGCATGTTTTCCTGGTGTGATTCCTTAACATTTCTAGCCATTTCCTCTTAACCTCAGCTGCTCATCTCCTTGCCCTCTGACCCCTGGAGTCCCTGAGGATTCACTACCTTGACCTTGCCTCTTTGCCCATCATCCCCACCATTTGCATAATTTCTGCCCTCCCCATAATGTAAACTCCATGAAGGCAGAGATTTTTACCTATTTTGATCACCAGTCCATCTCCAGGCATAGAGAAGAGCCCAAGAAATAAAAAGCTATCAATAATCATTTATTGAATGGATGGATTTATAGAGGTATGGATGGTGGTGGGGTGGATGGATGAATGGATGGATGGAAGGATGGATAGATCTTTTGGAATTTTCCAAACTGAGTGAGAAAAACCCTATTTCTAATTTGAGTACAGGGCTGGAAGTCTTTGAGCTTGTCTACATGAGGAAGGAATGGGATTATTCCCCTTCCACTTCCAACTTAAGTTGGTATGTTTGGTATAATTTTCCCCTTATTTTCCGACAGGTAGATATTTGCCAGTTCACCATTTCTCAGCTCACATGTCACTTCTCTGGATTTTACTCTTCCTCTCCATGATCAGATGAATGAAGTTGCACTTCCACTGTGTCCCCGCACTCCTGTGCATGCCCCCACTATGGCAATTTAAAAATGGATTCATGGTAGTATTTGTTGTGTACATGTAGTCTTTTTTATTCGTATTGCAAAGCCCTTGGCTTGATTGCGTTTCTCTTCTACTTAACACTCTGGCGCGCAATAAGCACTCATTATGTATGTGTTATTTAATGAAGTGATTTAGACTGAAATTTTGTAAAACATAACTTACTCTAATGGTCCTTAAGAGTGCAATAAAAATGTGCCTCTCTAGCCTTCTGATTGTGCTACATTTAAGATGTTTATTTCACGATTTTACAATAATTAAATAATTAGATTTGCTGAAGCCATTATAGCCTGCCCCCAAATTGTCCAGCTGAGGCCTGATAACCCAGTGTACTGCCTTCTGAGTAATCTTTGCCAACTTCCAGTATAACTGAATATTATTCATACTGTATCTTGGAGAGGAAAGAGTGTGTGGTCGCTCTGAAGTCTCTTTCTCCCTAATGGCTGTCTATAAGACGTGAAGATGGCTGAAAAGGAAGGTGACAGTGGTTAAACAGCACATGGGCTGAGACTAGCGGCCCCTCCCCTGCACTGTAGGATCAGATGTCAGTTCCTTCCTGGCATTTACATTTCTTAAATTCAGCATTTGGACCTCCTGTCAGTGTCATGGAGAATTTCATCAGTATCATCTTCAAGGAGTACATATTCTTAAGTGTAAAAATAGCACAGCACAGCATGACTATCAGGTCATGGTGTTGAGCCAGGCTCAGCACCCCGAAGTCCTACTTCCTGTAAATTTAGTTATTGAAATGTACATGTTTAAAAAAGAACAATGATGTGTCTTTACAGAGTCCCTACCATGCTGGGAGCCCAGATCCATGTCAGTTGAATGTACATATGTATATTTATAGATAGATAGATGTACATAAATGTAGGTAGCTGTAGGTATATAAACATACAAGTATAGCTATAGATGGGCATAGATACAGATATAGACATAGATATATAGATGTAGATACTGATATGTAGAGATATACATGTAGATAGGTTTATAGATATGGTATAGACAGAGATCATGCTATTTTTAAGACTCATGAAGGCCGCTATGTCAGGATTGCCATCAGTGACATAAATGTCTAAAACAGTGTGCTAAAGCCCGGCATTGTGGCTTAGCTTTGAATTTTTAGTAAAGTAATGCGGGGCTGCTAAAGCATCCACCCAATAGAGGAAAACCACAGCTATGCTTTTAAAACCTTTTAATTTATTTACTTTATTAATTTATTAATTAATTTAATTAATTTAATTTTTAACCTTTTAAATTAGTGATCTTTCACTAACCTGGTGCTACAAGCACTTGTGAGTGTGTACGTGCACACACACATACACACACACATATTTTTTACCACACAATGTGGACAGTTGCTCACCGTTTTTATCAGCCATTTGAGCACATATACCTGTGCCATGCTGCCATTGTGTTCACAGGTGGAAGCATGAGAGAGGATGCATCTACAGGGCAGGCATACAGTAAGCAGCAAATAAGAAGGAACAATAATAGTGAAGCATGTGAGTAACCACACACTTCCTTGATTAGTGCTCATTGTAAAGTATCCTCACTGAACCAAGCATCTTTTCCGTAGGATGGTGTAGTGCTTTTCTCTCAGATAACAATGACTTTTTTTTTTTAATTTTTCTGGAATGCTCTCCTTCTTAATTTGATACATAGTTATATGCTAGCTTTATCATTCCACTACCATATGTTCTAGGAGCTGATTGTGTCTGCTTATAACTTTCTATTTTATGTACTATATTATGCTCTTCCAACATTATTGCATAATCTAGGTGTAAAAAAGGTCTGTGCAAAGGTCTTAGAAGTTTCTTTTGGGATGTCACAGTAATTATGAATTATGACAGCTTTGTTTGGTGATTATAATGTTCAGTGTCATATATATTCTAGCTTTGACTTTTTTTTTCTTTTCTTTCTTTTTCTTTTTCTTTTTTTTTTTTTAGAGCTATAACCCATGCATGAGAGCAGGGGTGGGAGGGGCAGAGGGAGAGAGAGAGAGCATCCCAAGCAGGCTCCATGCCCAGCATAGAGACTCTGGTGGGACTTGATCCCAGAACCCTGAGATCATTACCTGCGCTGAAACCAAGAGCTGGACCCTTAACCTGAGCTATCCAGGTGCCCCACTGACTCTTGTTTTGTTCTTCACAGTCTGTATCAATGGCAGAGCATTTACAAAGTAATTTTTGTTTTCTTAGGCAAACCCTAAATGATCAGATATATCTACAACTAACATTTCTACCCACAGATGCTGGGCTTATGGAGATCTGATGGATTTGGAGTAGCTTTTTCTCCTTTTCTGGAACTCAGGCCAATTCCACATGTGTGGAAAGTGCACAGGGCAAATATTCCTATGTCAGCCCCACCTAGCAGCAGTACTCACCCCTGTTTGGGTATGAAGGAGGATTTGGACCAGTTTTCCAGGGAACATCATTCAACAGTCCTTCCTAATGTGGCAATGACAGTACAAATTTAATAAAGATTCTGTAATGTTTCATAATAGGAAACATTATATAAGTCACTGGTAATAATCTGGTAGTGATTCATAATATGGCTCACATCACTCAAGCCTTTACGGCATCCCAGGCCCTGCTACAACTGTTTTACTTGTATCATGTCATCTTCTCAGTGATCATGCAAAGCAGGTTTTAATGTTATCCCCGGTTTAGAGGTGAGAAAACTGCGAGGCATAGAGAGGTTGAGAAATTCACCAAGGTCATGCAAAGATCACCTTGATGGCTGTGGATAACATGGACCTCCTTCTTCTTCTTTTTTTTTTTTTTTAAGATTTTTTATTTATTCATAGAGACACAACACACAGAGAGAACACAGGCAGAGAGAGAAGCAGGCACCATGCAGAGAGCCCGACGTGGGACTCGATCCCGGGTCTCCAGGATCACGCCCAAGGCCGTAGGCGGCGCTAAATCACTGTGCCACCAGGGCTGCAACATGGACCTTCTTAATCCAGTGTGGATTTCAGCCCCTTTAGTTTGTAAAGGTCACCAAGGAAGCTCCCATGGCAGAAAATTATGGACAAGAATTGTAAAGCAGTAGAACCCACCTATTTTAAATGTTGTAAACTAAAGCTGCTATAGGTTTCTGCAAAGAGTGTCTTGGTTTTATTTCACTGAGCTAGCAGATATTTTGAGGGTTAGAACCCACTCTCACTGTGTAATTTTCTGCAGAAACACATGATTGGTGGTTAATCTCAAACAAAGATCCCTCATGGATAAACATCTGTATAAACAAAGGGTGACTCTCCTACATCTTTTCCTGTATATTGGGGTCATTGAGGACTAGCGGGCATCACAATTAATGTCTGATTGTAAATTATGTTTCTATTATTGATGTAAAGCACCCTTTTTCTTCAAAGTTGTGACAAAACTGGTAAGGTGAAATAATCTGTATCTACTCTACTTCCACATCTCCAAGCAGACATTTATTGAGGACATACAGTGGATAGGACTGTTTTGGGCCTTGGAAATACACTGATAAGCAAGACAGGCTCCCAGTTTCATGGAGCTTACATTTTAGGTGGGAGAGTTAGACTATAACCAATAGTTATATCACAATAAAGAAGAAGAGTATCATGTAGTGGTCAGTGCTGTGCAGAGAGCCCAGATTGGGCCATGTGATAGAGAGCAAGTTGTGGGCAACTTTAGATTCGCCTGTGTGTAATGAGGAAGGGGAGAGTGGTATGAATTGACCACAGAAGTGGGCAAGAGTTAGAGCACGTAGGGCTTTGTAGGGCAGGACACCAAATACGGATGTTCGTCATGGGCCTTGAGAAGCCTTGTAGAAGCTGTGCAGGGACTGGATTTGTTTGCATTTTAAAATTGTCATTCAAAATTGTCAGAGTTACCATTAGGAAAGTGGACTGTGGATTAGCAAGAGGGGAAGCAGGATGACTAGAACTCCATTGCAGGTGACAAGGTAAGGCATGATATGGCACAGACTAGGGAGTGGTTGGTGGAGGTGGTAGAAGTGGATGGGTTTGGTGTGTTTTTAGAAGCAGAGTCAATGGTACTCTGATGGCTTGGCTTTGGGGAAGAGAGGAAAAAAAATTAAGAACAAATTGTAGGTTTTGGACTTGAGAAAGTCAGTGGATGGTACACCACTTATGGAGACAGAAGTCCTGGAGTCAGGGGAGGCACAGGTTTTGGAGGGAAAAATAAGAATTCTCTTGGGGCCATGTTAATTTTGGGTTGACAGCTTTCTTCTTCTTATTTTTTTAAATTTATTTATTCATGAGAGACACACACACACACACACAGAGAGAGAGAGAGAGAGAGAGAGAGAGAGAGAGAGAGGCAGAGATAGAGGCCGAGGGAGAAGCAGGCTCCATGCAGAAGCCTGACGTGGGACTTGATCCCTGGACTCCAGGATCATGTCCTGGCCGAAGGCAGGCACTAAACTGCTGAGCCATCCAGAGATCCCTGATAGCTTTCATTTTTCATCCAGTTAGAGAGAGTAGGCAGATAGATATGTGAGTCTGGACTACCTGCGAATGCTTGGAACAGGAGGTAGGTTGGGGAGTCAGACATATCGACAGTATTAGAGTCCAGGGCTGTCCCGTCGGATACACTAGCGAGAGGGAAACAGTGTCGCAGACAGACCCATGGGTGCTACAACGTTTGGGGAGGGTCCTAGCATCTGTTGGAGAGCTCTTCCTAATATCTCACTTGATACTGTGGTGCTTTGTTTTTTTTTTTAATTTTTTTTTTTTAATTTTTATTTATTTATGATAGTCACAGAGAGAGAGAGAGAGAGAGAGAGGTAGAGGGAGAAGCAGGCTCCATGCACCGGGAGCCTCATGTGGGATTCGATCCCGGGTCTCCAGGATCGCGCCCTGGGCCAAAGGCAGGCGCCAAACCACTGCGCCACCCAGGGATCCCCTACTGTGGTGCTTTGATACTTGAAGTCCCAAAGGTAATTCTCCCCTTGAGAGAGATTTCATTTGACATCTTAGCAGCAAAATTCTCCATGGTTGTAACATTAAATCCCATTCTGGTTATAGAAATAAGGTCAGATTCTCACAATGAAGTCTGTGATGGTAGTTTTTGTCAGCATTTATTTTGCCTTTTTTCTTTCAATTAGCAGTTCAGGCTGTGTTTTGTAAATGCAGTCTCTTCCCAGTTGAATCTTTGGAGGCGTGGGGCAAGGTGAGACACGGGTTTTAACGATCTATCCGGGTTTCCTTGTTACCAAAATGCTACTCTCTGACATAAAAATCTGCCCTACTGTTTTCGCATCCTGCTCTTTTAATTACTGTATTTTTTTTCTAGGAACCTTGAGCTAGTGAAAGTTCAGTATTTAAGAGGCTCGTCGAATATTTTTCCCAACATATTTCATGTTCTCAGTGGCAGTGCTGGCAGCAGGCAGTGTACTTATTGACTAAGTCAATCTCTGTGAGCATTTGCAAAGTGCTGGGTAGGAGACTATGACATGGTGTTAATAATAATGCAGCAGGTAGAGATGCAGGCCAGAGAGCCACTCTGGGTTTGATTTCGTGCAAGGAGTTTATTTACCCCCCTAGCATTGTGGACACCTTTTTGTAAGAGGATCAGAGTGATGAAACTCAGGGTGTCATCAGAGTTTTATCAGTGGCTTAGAACTTTGATTTTTTACCAAGGAGAAATGCATTTTGCTTATTAATGCGAAGTTGAAAGCTCACCTTTCACATAGTGAAAATAAGATTTGACACTGACCATTAAGATTCCCCAGGGCAGCTGTGTGCTACAGTAAACCAGGCTTTAGGGCTGAATGTTGAGAAGGAACAGGTTTGAGCATCCAGCATCCACATGGAGACCCTGTGAAAAGGACATCCATGACTTGTAAGGCATGGTGATCCAGCCATGGATTCTAACAGTAGGCTGAACTGAAGAATCAGGCATTTATTGATTTATTTCCCAGTGGAGCATTTCATGGGGAAAATGCTGATTTATAGAAAGGAGTTGTTGTATAAGTAATCTAAAAGATCTCATTTTTTTAAAAAGCTACTTTGTGGGATGCCTGGGTGGCTTGGCGGTTGAACATCTGCCTTTGACTCAGGGTGTGATCCCGGATTCCCAGGATCAAGCCCCATGTCGGGCTCCCTGCATGGAGCCTGCTTCTCCCTCTGCCTGTGTCTCTGCCTCTCTTTCTGTGTCTCTCATGAATAAATAAATAAAATCTTTAAAAAAAAAGCCACTTCGTTGAGGTATTGACTTAGAAAAGCCAATAAAAAGAATATATCTAAATGTATATTTACATACATTGATGAGTTTGTGAAACCACTGTAAGCATCAGGGCCTTAAACATACCCAAGACCTCCCCAAATTACTTTTTTTTTTTTTAAGAATATTTAACCTAAGATCTAACCTCAGCAGATTTAAATCTACAACACAGTATTATTATTTTAGCTCCAGGTACTATTGTGTAGTTGATCCCATTTTAAAAATTTGTGTTATTTTCAGAGATTGAGAATCACTTCTCAGGAATGCCTTTTGGAACAGGTCAGTTGGGGTCAGAAGTAAACTTGCAGCACCTTAACTCAGTCAGCCTGAATTTTAATGTTACATGATTTCCCTTCTCTGCTGCGCCATGGTGTTCAGATTTCAGAGGTAAGTGTAGTGCTGCTGTGTCTTCTCAAATGAGTAATGCGAAGCTCACTGAGGGCATTAAATATAAAATGTGAAATTTCCCCCAATTGATCAGGGGTTTTAATACTTGCTTACAGGTTGTCTGTGAGGCCAGAGAACATATGACCTGTCGTTATGATGAGATTTTACAGTTGGCCCAGGCTTTCAGATGGGGTTGGTGAGAGGAAAGGGAGTTCTGTTGTCCTTTTTTTTTTTTTTTTTTTTAAGATTTTATTTATTTGCGAGAGAGAGAGAGAGAGAGAGAGAGAGCACAAGTGGGAGGCAGGGAGAAGGAGAAGCAGGTTCCCTGGTGAGCAGGGAGCCTGATATGGGGTTCAGTCCCAGGACCCTGGGATGGTGACTTGAGCTGAAGGCAGACGCTTAACCAACTGAGCCACCCATGTGCTGCTCTGTTGTTCTCTCTCTCTCTCTCTCTCTCTCTCTCTCTTTTTTTTTAAGATTTTATTTATCTATTCCTGAGAGACACACAAAGAGAGCCAGAGATACAGGCAGAGGGAAAAGCAGGCTCCCCACGGAGAGCTGGATGTGGGACTTGATCCTGGGACCCCGGGATCACGCCCTGAGCCCAAGGCAGATGCCCAACTGCTGAGCCACCCAGGTGTCCCCCTCTGTTGTTCTTCTTAAGAGTAATTTTATTCTACCGTTTTTAGGATTAGAAACATGGTGAAGCATCTTCTTTATTGTTGTCAACAGTGACATTCTGACAGAAATCCAACAGGATCCCAAAAGCCAACAACACTGAAATGTGCCTGAGAGGGTCAGGTGGAATGAACAATATATTTCTCTGCCTCTTTACCACGTAACAGGAAAGCCTATGACTCTATCACTTGCAAAATTCTGGAAGATGACAGAACGGGATAACAAAATCTCTTAATGACAATGAAAGAGACCGATTCTCCGGTGGACGTGTCCTATTGTTTGCGCTCTTGATGCTTTATCTCTAAAGCAGAGAAAAAAATTCCACCTACTAGCTTTAATGAAATGGAGAGTCAGTCCTCCGTCCAGATTCACCCCATGTTGTGTGTGCAGCCCCACTGCCCCCTCGCTGGGTGCTGCTGCTCCCCGTGCCAGACATGAGGGTTTCTGGGTGAAACATGTCACCCAGAGCTCCTGAGTACTGCTCCAGGAGTCTATCCTCCCATCAGCACAGAGTAGGATTTGCAGCTGAAAACAATGATTTGGTTGTTATTGAGAAAGATGTATGCTAAAAGATGATGGAAACAATCTAACAAGTCAGAGATTACATAGAGACAGCATCTGCAAGGCATGTGATAGACCTAAGGTTAACATCTCTAATCTACAAAGAGGAATCGATTGATAAGAAAGATTCAAATAACCCACAAATGAATGGGTAAAAAATATGATTGGCAATTCAACTATGAGTGAATTCTGATGTCCAGTAAGTAGATAAAATAATGATCCATCCACAACTGAAATTCCATTCTTCTGACTGGTGAAACAAAAATAAAATAAAACTCCTGCTGATAAAGATGCTGATAAAGGGGACTCACTCCCATTCCTGATGGAAATGTGAATTGTTTACATTTTTGGGAAAGCAGTCTGTCTGACAGTTCCTACTAAAAATATACACACTCTGACCCAGTTGTACCACTTCTGGGAATACAGATTACAAAAATAAAAATGCAAGCCCGGATAGAGAAGACTACGTGTGTTGAGTGTTTATAGTATCATTGTTTTCAGTGCCCACTCCTACCCCCGAAGCCCTCAAAAAACTACCTTGCATGGTGAGTTTATGTATCAATTAAATGATGAGAATGCCTCAGATATGGCGTATCCATTTAAAAATTAGTTTCAGTCACTCCTGGTTAACTTGGAGAGGTTTTGATACTATTAAGTGAGAAAGATAGATCCTATTTTATAAAGCAGGAAGACCTCATCCTCCAAGCCTGTATACATATGTTTGGATGTAATTATGTGAACACGGAGAAGGATCTAGAAGGGTGTCTGCTAGACTGTTAACAGTGGTTATGAAGGGAGATGGAGAAGCAGCTTCTAAGAAATGGCCCAGCAGTTGGCACTTAGCTTGCAAAGGCATGAAGGTGTGGGAATTTGGGGACCATGAGTTCCAAGCTGATTGTACTGGATGGACTCTGTTGAGATCCAGATACATGTCAGATCATCAGAGAGCCTTTGCATTTCTTTCAAGGGCTTCAAGTAACTCCTGCAAGGGTTATAGACTCTTCTCCACCCCCAACCATCACTTCCTGATGTGAGGCATCCTTTCTGAGGGTCTTCTAGAATATTCGTTCTCCCTTTCCACTGCCTCCTCTTAGCAGATAAATATTCACCAGCAGTGAATTAGAAATCCTGAAGTCTGCCCTTAGGTATTTGATAGAAGATATTTATTATTTCCTCTTCTCTCCAGCACATGGGGAACCCAGGACAAGTAAGACCATGCTCTCCTGTGTCTCAATTGCCTTTTCTACGTGTGCAGATGCTGTAATCGCTGGTGTATTATGGGTAATGGCAAATACTGTAACTAAGGTACATTGTCACGGCAAGGGCTTAACTTTCTCTTCGAGAGGTGGGGTAGACAGGAGGGACTGGCTCGGATCCGGCCCCGCAGCAGCTCGCCGCTGGCACCCGCTGCTGCTCTGATTTACATGGAGGACAGCAGGTGGGTGCCAAGGGGGCAGAAGTAACTTGCGGGGCGATAGGTGCGCGGGCCCGTGGCAGAGGTGAGGGTTTCCGTGACCTTCTGGAAGCCGCCCATCTGGTGCCCTGTTGGAGGAGCTCCTGCGTGGCCCAGATTCCAGGACCAGGCCCTGGAAGGAGCCGTGTCGGGAATCCGGTTGGGCTGCGAGGGTGCGCGTCACGTCGCCAGTGGTCTAGTCGAGACTTTTCTCTAGGTGACACTCCGGACAAACAAGGGTCGTTCCTAATTTTCTCATCTGGAAGCTTGATCTGTGTTTGCTGGAGTTGGGTAGATGGGGTTGAGCTTTCTCCCGCCCTTGGCTGACCCCGACTCTTGAGGGAACACTGTGCTCCCCAGACGAGTCCACAGAGGGCCCTTGGGTGGCATTTCCCAACGCGTAAGCTGCCGGGCACCGGGGTGCGTGCGCGTGCGGCCCCCGAGGGGGAGGAGGGGGAGGTGGCTGGGCCGAGCCACGGAGTCAGCCCCTGAACGCCGTCACCGCCTCGTCCCCTTTGGTCCTCGGCTCGGAGCTGCATTTCCTCCTCCCCTGGCAGGACCCGGAGGAGGGTCTTGCCCCATCCTGTCTCTGCCTCTGTCCTGACTTCCCAGGGGAGGCACAGAGTCTGGCCAGAGACTCTCTGTCCTCTACTGGTCTTGAGTGGTTAAGATGCCTGTTACTGGTCCGAGTGCCTCTGAGTGCACTGACAGTTGTCTCTAGGACTTTCTATCCCATTACTTGTCTTCAGCATGTGGAGCTGTGTTTGCTACTAGCTTATTATTCTCTGCTGTATAAAGACATAGAAATCGGAGTTCCCGTTTCTGGGGGAGCTTAGCCTACTGTGCCCCCAGTCTCTGTCATCTACAGGGACGGTTGTTGTGTGCCAAGGATAAGGATCGCTTCTGTTGGGTGGCAGGAATTGTGAGCAGTGGCAAGCAGATTGATTGCAGTCATAGGAAGGGGTCTGACAATTACATGCTGAAACCAAATACCACTGGTTGGGAGGCAAAGAACATGGGCAATGGAACGTGTGCCCTCATTTCGCACCATCTTGCACATAGGGGGTGTTTCAGACTGTGTGTTTCTGTTCCCACTAAAGTTCATATTCCTGTGTTGAATTTCTAACCTCCAGTGTGATGATGTTAGCAGGACAGCCCTTTGGGAGGTGACAGTCAAGCCCTCATGGATCGATTAGTGCCCTTATAAAAAAAGGCATAAGAGGGCAGCCCCGGTGGCTCAGCAGTTTAGCGCCGCCTTCAGCCCAGGAGTGATCCTGGAGACCCAGGATTGAGTCCACGTCAGGCTCCCTGCATGGAGCCTGCTTCTCCCCCTGCCTGTGTCTCTGCCTCTCTCTCTCTCTCTCATGAATAAATAAATAAAATCTTAAAAAAAAAAGGCATGAGAGAGGTGGCTTTCTCCCTTGCCAGCCCTCTCCGCATTCTGCTGTGTGACAACACAGAGGGAAGACAGCAGTCTGTGAACCAGGAAGCGGGTTCTCACCGGACGCCACATGTGCTCGGACCTTGGTCTTGAACTTGCCAGCCTCTGGGAGTGTGAAAATCAATGTTTGTTGTTCAAACCTCCCAGTCTGTGGTAATTTATTA